>NC_072483.1:28881363-29522045 GCF_027574615.1 Eptesicus fuscus | reverse complement strand
AATCATTATCGTAAATTTTGTATTCATCATTCCTTTGCTTTAGAAAAAAAAAGTTTTATCATATATTTAGTTAGTATCGCAAAACAATATATTTTGTTCAATTGGTCAAATTGTCTATCCCTCTGCCAATACTACCACACTTTCTTAAATTCTACAGCTTTGTAACAAACCTTATTATCTGACAGAGCAAATTTAATTCTTCTTTAGGGGTCTGTTGGCTATTCTAGGCTGTCTTTCCATGTAACATTTAGATCCAAGTATAATTTCTCAAAAACCCTATTGGAGTTTTTCACTGGAATCACATTGCTCTATGAATCAATTTGGAAAAAATTGACATTTTGCTTATGTTTGTATGCAACTTATTTTTGTATACTGATTTTATAATTAGTCACCTTGCTAAACTCTCATATTCTGTCTAATAGTTTACCTGTAAGTTAGTTTTCCATGCAGACAATCATGTCATCTATATAAATGAAGGCAGTTTTATTTTTCCTTGCAAATGCTTATACAGTTGTCTCCTGGATTGGAAGTCTGGGGGTGGGAGGAACCCCTGATCTGGATACCAAAATCCCAGGATGCTCAAGTCCTGGCGTAGTACTTGCATATAACCTACCTAATCCTCCTGTATACTTTAAATTACTCTAAATTATGTAGAACACTCAACACACTGTAAATGCTATGTAAACAGTTGTTATCCTGTATTGTTCAGGGAATAATGACAAAAGAAAGTCTGTGCATGTTACGTACAGAGACAACCATCATAGGCCTCACTACACAGTACAGGCTCACCTCGTTTTACTGTGCTTTGCTTTATTGTGTGTCACAGATGTTGTATTTTTTCACAAATTGAAGGCAAGACCCTCCACCAGCAAAAAGATTATGATTTCCATTTATTGTAAAATTGTGGTGGTCTGGAAACAAACCCTCAATAACTCTGAGGTATGCCTGTAAGACAGCAGCTACAATGTAACATTTCCCCCCTAAATATTTTCAATCTGTGGTTGGTAGAATGTGGGAATGTGGAGTCCACGGATACAGAGGAACAGCTGTACTTGATATTTCTTCTCTGTTCTTGCTGTGGGGACTCTGACCTCCAACACAATATTAAATGGTCTTGTTCCAATTTCAAAGAAATACCTCCAGTATTTCATTGGAAAAATGATATTTGATGCATGTGCTTGATAGATATCCTTTATTAAGTTAGGGAATCATCCCTTCTCCAATTGTCCTAAGAACTGAACTCCCTCCCTCCAATTAGTGAGTCAACTAATTTAAAAAAAAATCTGTTGAGATGATCATGCCTTTTCTCCTTTAATCTGTTAATGTGCTAAATGACATGCATAGATTTCCCCCTAATGTTAAATTATACTTGTATTCCTTTGATGCCCTCCTTTGTCATGATGTATTTTTTTTAAAAAAAACACATTGTGGTAATAAATGTAAAAAGATACATTGTTGTATTCAGTTTGTTAATGTTTTGTTTAGGATTTGATATTAACATTTATGAGCGAGAGTGAATTGTATTTGTAGTTTCTCTTGTTGTCTGTCTGGTTTGAATGTTAAGGTTTTATTCTTTGGTTTGGATACTGAAGTTTTAATATAGATGATTTTGCCGAGTTTGAGGATGTTTTAACTTTTTTCAATTCTCTGGAAGAGTGTGCAAATTAGAGATGATTTTTATTTAAAAGGTCAGAGGTCAGTTTTAGCCATGCAATACTAGCACTTTCTTTTAAAATGAGGAAGTTTAACTGAATATTTAATTCTTTAATGGTTACTTTTTTTTTTTTTGACTCACTTCTGGTAAGGTATATTCTTAAGAGTTTGTTCATTTAATCTAAGTTTTTATAATTTATTGGTGTGATATTTTTTATAATCTTTTTATCTTTTAAATGTCTACTGATTTATAGGTATGTACCCTCCCCCTTTTTACTGATAACATTATTTCTGCCTTTTCTTTTTAATTTTTAACAGATTAAACTTCCAGAGGACTATTTTATAGGTCTTTTAAAAGAACCAATTTCAGGCTCTGTTGATCCCACCTGCTAAATGCAGGTTTTCCATTTCATTAATTTCTGGTCCCTGCTATCTCATTCTTACTTTTTCTTTTCTTTTCTCTTTTTAAGGCTGTTGATCATTTTCTAACTCATTAATTTGGAAGTCTAGGTTATTATGGTTCAGTCTCCCTCCTTTTCTAATATAAGTATTTAAGATTATATATCATATAAATTTGATATATTTAGTTTTTGTCCAGTTAAAAGTACAGGTACTCCCCGCTTTCTGTGGTTCGTGTTATGCCACTTCACTTTTACAAAAGACCTACATTAGTATAGTAATGGCTTTCTTTCCTTAAAGTGAAAATCCTCTTCAGATTTCTTTCAGTTAGCAAATGCAGGCACTAAAGGTCTTCTGTAAAAGTGAAGTGGCAAAAATGTAAGCTTTTCAAAAGTAGGGATACTCCTCGCTTTACACTTTTTCAGCATAGGAAAGTTTTCCTAAGAATGCTCTCCTTTCAGAGAGCGGGGAAATCTGTATTTCCTTTTGGTTCATGATTTATTCAAAGGTCTTTTAGTAAAATGTCAGAATATACAATCATTTAAGAATTTATCTTCTTGCTGTTGACTTTTATTTATATGTCAGAGGATAGGATCTCTAAGACAATTCTCTGAAATTTATCGACACTTTGTGGTAAAATGTGACCCACTTTTGTAATCACTTGAGAAGAATGCATATTCTCTAATTGTTTGGTATACAGTTCTATACAGAAAAATGTGTGTTAAAATTTATTATAATATTGAATTGATCAATTTTCTCCTTTAATTATATTAAATTTTAATATTTTATTATATCTTGAGACTATTATGGGTATAGAGTCTTACTATTATTATATCTTTCTAGTGAATTGAATCTTTCATTTTATGCAGTGACTCTTCTATCTCTAGTCATGCTTATTACATTGAGATTGATACCCCAGATTTTTATTGTTAGGTGTTTGTCAAGCAGAACTTTTTATTCCTTTTATTTTCAACCTTTTCATGTTTACTCTTTTGCTTTCTATTTGTCCCACTCTTTCTATGCTTAAAAAAATGTCCCTTCTCGCCTTAAAATATTGACTAGAATAATTTTTATTTGTTTGAAACTTTTTCTATTGTCTCCTTTCTTTTGGATTGGACATCATACTCTCCTTTTATACTTTTTTAGTGGGTTACCTTGGAAACTTTACTATGCATACAAATAATCCCCGTTGTATCCCTTCTCAGGCTCTCATGCTATTGCTAATATTATATTTTTATCAAGTTTTTCAATCCCTGAAACTTTAAATAATAATATCTATATAAAAGTAGTAATACTATTTTTTGTTGTGGTTGTTAATCCTCACCCAAAGATAAATTTTTCATTGATTGTTAGAGAGAGTGGAAGGGAGGGGGAGAGACAGAGAGAGAGAAACACTGAGGTGAGAGAGACACATCGATTGGTTGCCTTATCCCAAGCGGGGTGGGGATCAATCCTACAACCAAGTTACATGCCCTTGCCTGGAATTGAATCTGGGACTCTTCAGTCTGTGGGACGATGCTCTAACCACTGAGAAAAACTGACTAGGGCAGTAATCTTTTTTTAATATAGATTTTATTTGGTTTACTCTCTTTTGCCAATTTTTCACTCATCATTGCTTCTAGCATGTCATGTTTTCTTTTAGGATTATTTTCCTGTTACACTGTCATTTTACTGACTTATTTTTCTTAATCATTTTCTTTTAGAATTTCCTTTAGTTCATATCTATTGGTAAACTCTCTGTTTTTAGTTATCTATCTTTTTTTATATATTTGACTTGCAAGAAAGTTTTGCTAGGCACCTGATTTTAGGTTGATACATATTTTCTCTAAACATTTAAAAAATATTCCATTGATTTCTAGTTTCCATGTTGTTATTAAAAAGTCTGCTGTCCATTTTATTGTTTCACACCCCTGTGCCCCTGTCTCAGGCTGCTTTTAGTATTTTTCCTTGTCTTTGATGTCCTGCAGTTTTACCACACAATTTCAAGGTCTGAATTTCTTTTTATTCCTCTTGCTTGTTATTCATTGTGCTTCTGCTATCTGCAGACCACTCTTCTTCCCCATTATGGAAAAATGATCAGTTATTCTCTCTTTATTATCTATCCTTCATCTACTCTTTTTTTCTTTGTTGAGAGTATTTGATTAGTTTTAGAATTTCACATTTGAGCCTGAAAATATCTACTTTTTTTTTTCACGTATTTATTTTTCTTTGCTGTATTCTATCATTTTAAAACATCTCTTCCAATCCATCAATTTTCTCTTTAGCTGAGCCCAAACTGATATATAACCTACTCTACCACTGCTTGTCTATTTATTCTTTTAAAAAATTACCTCTATTGTTGAAAGTATTACAGATGTCAGTTTATATAATACCATAAATTCTAAATATACCATGTATGTGTATACAGTACAGAAACTATATATACATAACATATATCACATGTACCACATGTATGCATATGTGAGTACACACATTTACATATATATGTAAATATATATGTATATATCTTCCAAACTCACTATAAATTATGTATGTCTATTACCTGATGTCATCTTTCTTTTTAAAAAATATATTTTATTGATTTTTCACAGAGGAAGGGAGAGGGATAGACAGCTAGAAACATCGATGAGAGAGAAACATTGACTAGCTGCCTCCTGCACACCCCCCACCGGGGATGTGCCTGCAACCAATGTACATGCCCCTGACCGGAATCGAACCTGGGACCCCTCAGTCCGCAGACCGACGCTCTATCCACTGAGCCAAACCGGTCTTGGCAGCTGATGTCATCTTGTCCTTTAACACACATGACATTACCTCAGTCCTCTTATAGGGACATGTCCTAAACAATATTATCAATTCACAGGAACATACAATCATGTGATTTCACACTGTTTCCTATTGATTCCAAATTTCATATATGTATCACCTCTTGTTGCTGCCAACTGCTGCTGACCTCTTCCCACTGTGCCACAATTCAGTCACTGATCTCCTTTTCAGAGAGAAAGAGGGAGAATAAAATATTTGAATTAGCCATTTTGTGTATTCCAAACTTCAATACATTTTGAAGAAAATGAAGTACACAATGTTTGATAATTGTTTTATCCTGTTTCTGCTCTTTTCTCTCTAAAATTTCTGTTTGCTGATTGTCCAATATACAATTTGTACAATGCTTGCCTTTACATTAAGTGTGACTTCCTCATCTCATGTTACTTATATTGGTTCAGGTCACAGCTATGGCACATTTACAAAATGGAATACTATGCAGCTGTAAAAAGAGAAGGATCTCTTACCCTTTGAGACAGAATGGGGGGACCTGGAGAGTATTACTCTAAGTGAAATAAGCCAGACAGAGGAAGACAAACATCACATGATCTCAGTCATATGTGGAATCTAATAAACAAAAACCTGATGAACAAAATAGATCCAGAGATAGAGAAACATGGAACAGACTGAGGAATCTCAGAAGGAAGGATTAACCAAAGAACTTACATGCATATATGCATAACCCATGGACACAGACAATAGTGTGGTGAAGGCTTGGGGAGAGGATGCGGTGAGGAGTGGAGGGGGCCAATGGGAGGAAAAAAGGGGACATCTGTAATACTTTCAACAATAAATTAAAAGAAATAAAGACCACAGAAACATTTTGGGGCCTCCTCTATCATGAAAATGATTAAGTGATCTAGTGTTTGAGATACCATAGCTATTAAGGAAACATCTTGATTTTGTCATTACTCAATCTTTAGTTAGCAAGAGATATTTTTATTAGGAAACATCCATGAAGTTGAAAAAAAATATTTTTCTACATAGTGATTTTATCATAATATCGAAGTTCATATGTTACAAAAGATGGCTTGCTGAGAATAAATTATTCAGGTGTCTGTTTACTCTTAAAGACTCCATTCCCACTCTTCTATACTCTGCTTTGTATTTAATGAGGTGAGGAGTTTATAAATCCTGGCTCTCCTAACAAGTTTCCTATTAAAGTCTTCCAACAAGAGGGACCTATAGAAGATTACAGGGAAATAGTTGCTTTTTTAAGCAGTAGGAATAAGGTGATTCCAGAACCCAGAAGTTTGGGAAGAGGCAGAAACTTTTTGGTTATTCCAGCTGTGGCTGAGGTAACACTATACTCTAGTGAATCCAACAGTAACTGCAAGAGCATGTCAGTGGATTTACTAGTATGCTTACCGACTCCAACCAGGGAATGCTAGCAGCTTCTGAGCTCTGCATACTACTCCTTTCCCTGTTATTTTGCCAGGACAATTATCCTCTATTTGCTCTTCGGGTACTCTAACAACCCGTGTAACCAATTCCTTGTATTAAACTGTCTCTGTTTAAAACAATTAGCAAAACTTCTATTTTCCTGCCTAGATACTAATACATCTATCCATTAAATATTTATTTTTTATTTCAAAAATTATATTTTTCAATTTCATAAATTCAGTTCTGCCAGACTATTTTAAAAAAACATTTCAGATGTGCTTTTACACATTTTATATCAGCTAATTCAATATTTGTAGCCCTTGGTAGGTTTACATCTTAATTTGTCATTTCTACTAACTCTCACTCATGGTGGCTTATTTCCTTCTGTTTTTGCTGGACTTTGATTATGAAGTTGACATAATCTGCAAACAAAACAGGAGAAAAATAACACATCTGGGGATCTTAAGTGAGAATTATTTCTTCCAGCTTCTCCATCTTGACCTATAGCTTTCTTTCTACATTAAGTGCTATTATTTTCATTTGCCACTAAGTCAACTCCACTTGTCTTGTATGCTTACTACTGATGCTCCAGTTTCAAACCAAGATTTGTTAAGATTTCATTCCTACCTGTGGAACCTAGCAATGAAACAACATTACGTTTTGTGCAAGATTTGGTACTTTTGGTATTAAGACAACCCTTAAGAGTAATCTGCTATACTATTAGAAATGGATGTCTTTATACTTGTTTTCTACTTATTCCACTTCTGTGCTATTTGAGTATTTTTGAAATAATATCCTTTTTGATAAGAATATTCTGGTTTCTAAAAATATTTTAATATAGTAATACAGATTTTAGCAAGTCTGTATTACATCATTTTTCTTTTTCAATTAAATCGTTTAATTTAAACACTAAGTAATAAAGTATAAATACCAATTTCTTATGTTTATCTATATTATTTTATATGATATACCTCAATCTATCAAAATTCTTTTCACTAAGCACAATAATAGGTAAAATTTAAATCTTACTAATATTAAAAGTGGAAAGATGGAAGCCACAAAAATTTTACTACTTTCCAAGTAAGTCAATGGATAGCTAACAACTATATGCTTGTAACTACTTAATCACACATTTGTAAATATTTTTCTTATGTGTATTAATAAAATAAACCTAAGTTATATCAAATTTAAGTCAATTTTAATTGGAATAAAGGACACTATGAGGATACATTAAGATAAAACTAGAGCCCTGGCTGGTGTGCTCAGTGGTTAGAATGTTGGCCCACGCACTAAAGGGTTGTGGGGAACCCAGTCAAGGACACGTACTTGAGTTGCAGGTTCCTCCCTAACCCCTAGGCAAGGAGCATGCCGGAGGCAACTAGTCCATGTGTCTCTCATATCAATGTTTCTCTCTTCCCCTCCCTGTCCCTTCCACTCTCTTTGAAAAGCAATGGGGAAAAAAATCAACCCTTTGGTGAGGTTAATACCAACAACAAAAAAAGATAAAGCTAGCCAAAATTAATATATAAAAAAATGCACTGATTAGAATTAATGAGTTATTTCAAGACAGAATAAGATACATATTTCTCTTTTTTTAATAATAGAAAAATTTTAAGCATTTCTGGTAAGGAAAAAATGTTCTTTCTAACACAGCTGATGAGGTATTTATGACATAGTATAAAAACTGAAACTACCTTGATAAAAAGATGAATTATTTATTTTACCTAAAAACCATACAGAAAGAAATTTAATTATGCCCTCATATTTGCAAAGCTATAACTTATTAAGCAGTAAAAGAAAAGCTTAAAGTAAGAAAATTAGATGTTACTCTTCAATATTGGAAAGGCATAATTCTAAACTCTTAAAACAGGGTAGCAAATTTGGAGGTTAATTTAAAAAAGTAGTAATATGATTCAGGTCAACTTTGAAATTTATCAGAAAACTAAATGTCATTAAACTGATTTTTTGCTATTTTATCTTTGCTTAGAATAGTTAAAAGATTAATATATAAAATCATTTTACTCACATAAACTATCACTTTTAAGGAGTATATATATGAATACTGCAAAATGCATTTAAAAAAAAGGCAATTTACATGGCTTATCTCTAGTTCCTTGCATATGTTCTGAAATACTAAAGGAAATATAGAAAAGTTTTTAAAATACTTTAAAAACTAATTGAGGCTTCCTGGCTCAATCCCAAATCTTGACTATAACATAATAACTAATTTCTGCATTGTGGGTACATCTTTTCAAGTAAATTTAATGTGATAGTTAAATCACATTAAAGTTAAATCACATTAAATCACATTAAAGAATGTTATATAAAATGATAACCTTAACAAGTATGTACTAACTCAATTCACCAAATTTTTGACACACAAAGTTTAATACAAAGTCTGAACTAATTTTCCTTTTGCTTCCTTTCTTATAGGTACCCATTGTTAAGACTATCCTTGAAGAAGGGAAAGGATATAGAATATTTATATTGTACTGAAGGGGCAGAAGACAAAGCAAAAAGGTATTGTAGGAAGCAAGGAATTCCTGGAGGCCTACACAGAAGAGACAATTTCTCAACCTCCTGTTTAGATTTATATTACACATTTTGATGAAAAGACTTTAGGAGAAGCAGCAAGAGACATATAATTATAGCATCAATGGTCATTATTATAAGAATCACAGAGAAAGAGGCAAAGGCAGCATCTGTTTATTAGCATAAGTTGTCCACTAAGCAAAGACGTAGTTTCATCTTAGTGGCTCTCAACTGGCAATGATTTGGAATCCAGGGGACATCTGTCAATGTCTGAAGACAATGTGGATTATCACCATGGGTGTGTCTGTGTGTGTGCACACTACTGGCACCTAGTGGGTAGAAACCAGAGATGCTGCTAAACACTCTACAATGCACAAGATCACTCCCTCAATAAAGAACTTTCCCTAATGTCAATAGGGCTGCGGGTGAGAAACCATGCTTTACAAGATGCGCTCTTCTCTTCCAGTTCAAGCATGAATGGTAGCTAGAGGAGCTAACATGAGGTAAAAGTGATTCACAAAGAAAATACGTTGCATGCTTACTGAAAGCAAAAATTAGGATACATTTCCCAGAGAAAGACAATGGCCTGTATATGATTCTAGAAATTTTAAGTGATGCAATGAAGATTTAAGAGAAAAGTTAATCTAGTTCACTGTTATCTGTGGACATTGATCACCTGTGCCTACTACAAGGTTTTGAACACATTCCTTATCTTTGTTTATTTTCTACAATGTGACCCCAATCTTTGTAAGGTAGAAACCAGAAAACGAGCATTTTCAGACTGTCTTACAGTAAGGCAAGTACCTTAGGCCCCAGCAATCAAATTCAGAGTGTGATTTGAAACTGGAATCAAGCAACCTGAGGATGTAACTCTTCTTAGAGAACTTGATTTGTTGGTGGAGACATTAGGTTCTTCGGGGATGACAGAGGTGTTCAGACTAATGCAACAACATAAGTGCTGGCTGCCAGTGGAAGCGGTGTTTTGGTAGAGGGTCTCCTAGAATATGCTTGCACCATGTTATTGACTAGGTCACTTCAGAGCTGACTCTCTGGTCCTGCAGGAGTCTGTTACCTAATCACTACTTTTTAATGTATCTCTTTTATGATTAAACTGACCAGAGAGAATTATGTTATTTGTAGTAAAGGATCTTGACTGATACAAAAATGTATGATTTAAAAACATTTCTTCCCTAAACTCTTTTGTTATTAAAGAATCAGCAATAGGCCTGAGACAAACTATTAAACCATGGTGTCTGGATCTGATACTTAGAGGATTTTCAATAAATAACATGTATTACTAATGAAAGGATGCCAAAGTAAAGTCCAAGGATGTGACATTCAGGATCAATAATTAACAAAACATTTGTACACAGTAGGCATTAAAGAATGTTAGCTTAAGGGTTAACTTGAATTCAAAATAAAATCAATAAATTGGAATAGTGATCAAGTATTTAAAATAGTATTGTTTTCTAATGTTCAGTTTAAAAAGTACACATACGAGTAAAAAGAATGCTCTAAAATATAAGTATAGTCATATGTATGCACAGCAGAAAGGAACCTAGACATGGCAATTCAAGAGGACAGTATAAATCTCTATTATTGTTACTGTGCATCTGTTGTACCCAGAGTCCTGAGAGGAGGTACTGTGTCCTTCACATCTCAGCCCCAGGGAAAGGGAACAGACTGGTTACCTTCAGCTCCCCTGCTATGGGGAAAGCAGTGGAAGGCCAGCAGGAGTTAGGCTTTAATTTTCTTCTATTCATTATCACTTTACATTTTAGGTTGCACTTAGAAAATATTCAATAAGCAGTTAACTAAATGTGAATTATGGAGATAAAAAAATAAGAAAGCAGCACTGGTCAGCATTGCTCACTGGTTATAACATCGGCCCGCATACCAAAGGGTCTCAGGTTTGATTCTTGGTCAAGGGCATGTATCTGGGTTGCAAGTTCGATCCCCAGCCAGCCCTGATTATTAGAGTGCATGTGGGAGGCAACCAATTGATGTGTCTCTCTCACATGGATGTTTCCCTCTCCCTCTCTCTCTCTCTCTCTCTCTCTCTCTCTCTCTCTCTCTCTCTCTCTCTCTCTCTCTCTCTCTCTCTCCTTCTCTGTCTCTCTCTCCTTCTCCCCTTCTCTTCCTTCCCCCATCCTTTCTACCCTCTGTAAAAAAAAAAAAAAAATGGAAAAAAATATTTTTGGATGAGGATTAAAAAAAAAAAAAAAAAAGAGCAGAACACCTTAGTAAGACTTAAAAGAAATACAGAACCTGGTCTCATGATGCTTAGTATTGCTCAAGGTTCTTTTACATTGCAAAAGATAATAAAACGACTGAGGATTATTAAATAACCAGAGACCCGGTGCCCCGGTGCACGAATTCATGCATCAGTGGGGTTCCTTGGCCTGGCCTGCAGGATTGGGCTGAAACCAGCCCTCCAACATCCCCTGAGGGGTCCCAGATTGCGAGAGGGTGCAGGCCAGGCCGAGGGACCCCACTGGTGCACGATCAAGGCCGGGGAGGGATGCGGGAGGTTGGCCAGCCAGGGAGGGACCGCAGGAGGGCTCCAGGGTGTGTCCAGCCCATCTCGCTCAGTCCCGATCAGCCGGACCCCAGCAGCAAGCTAACTTACCGGTTGGAGCGTCTGCCCCCTGGTGGTGAGTGCGCATCTTAGCAACTGGTTGACTGGTCGTTCTGGTCATTCGGTTGTAATGGTTGCTTAGGCTTTTATATATATAGATACCGAATATACATTCAGAATGGTCCCATCCTCTGACTTTGTAATTAAAAAACACTTTGGGCATATACATGTACACACACACACACACACACACACACACAGAAATGTACTTATTTAGTCTGGAACAAGTAATAGACCTGTGTGAAATGTATGTACTAAGCTTTGCAACAATTCTGGGTGTGAAAAATTGGTATTAGATACCATTAAATCAGTAATCATGCAAGTCTAGATTCAGAACTTAAAAGGAAAGACTGAAAATGGAGTGTGTGGAGGAAAGCCACAAAGTCAATTATTATATTATGAATAATTCTAATTAGTAAATACTTACAAAAAAGATGTAGTCATTGATGACCATTCAGAGTATTTTATTTGGCTTGTGTTTTCATTGAGGATTTTCCAATAAATGTAACTGGTTTTAGAGTCGCAAAAAAAGGAGACTTGCATGTAGACAGAAGCTTTGTCCATTTTTTAATTTATGCCATCATCAATACTTAAGTCAACACCATTTGTTTGTACTTTTCAGTATCTTAAGGATTCTATTATACTGTGGTTCAGAAAGTGTTATAGCTTATAAAGTATGGGAAAACTAATGGATACTTTTATGATAAATAAAAGTGAAGATGGTATTTGTAAAACCTCTCCTTTCAATAACAAATACAGAAGAACATGTTTTTATTTTTCCCTATAGCAGATACAAATCAATAGGAATCATCACTGTGTTAGGTCATTATCTGGTTATTCAATATGCACTCTCACTGTAATGAAATTCTATCATTGAACAAGAACTGTTATGCACCGAATTAATGGAAATCTATCAAAATCATGAGTGGAAATAAGTAAACAAATTCTTATCAAAGATATTGTTTTTCCCTTGCACCTTAAAAAGTTTGAATAGTTAAGCCTATTCAAAAATTAGAACTTCCTGTTTTTTCCTATTAGGTATTATATAACTAATTTTTCATTTTTCACTGAAGTCTTTTCTTACCTAAGTTAAAATTTAATTTTGTGGCCATATAAACACAGATTTCTTTTAAAAATTAAATAAGAACTACATACAACTAAACTATGTGTTTGTTCCAGTATGCAACTAAAAGGTAAGATGTGGGTCTTCATTATATTATAGAGAACTAATCAGAACAACTACTCAAAGGCTAAAATTCCTTTTCCTCAGTTACCTTGTTAGCAGAGTTGGTGAAAACAATTGGCAGAATTGTAGAAAATAACAATGACTGTGCAACAACACAATTTCAAGTACAAGTGACTTTCTGTGTTATACTTAACTATTAAATTCCTAAAACTACTGTATTTTCTTCCACTTATTTCATTTCACTTAAACTCATGTTCTCTTTGCTAATCTTTCCCACCTTCTTTTTTTGTTTGTTTTGTTAATCCACACCCAATAATATTTTTCCATTGATTTTTAGAGAGAGTGGAAGGGAGGGGGAGAGACAGAGAAACATCAATGTGAGAGAGACACATGGATTGGTTGCCTCTCGCAGGGGCCCCAACCAGGGCCAGCGATCAAGCCTGCAACTGAGGTACGTGCCCTTGACCAGAATCGAACCTGGGACCTTTCAGTCTGTGGGCTGATGCTCTATCCACTGAGCCAGACCAGCTAGGACCTTCTTTTTACCTTTCATTTTAATTTCTGTATTCCCACTCTTGTATTTGGAAATTTCCCTCTTCATACAGGCTGTTTCACCAAATTCACCCCTACTACTTTTCAGAAATATTGCATTGTAACACTTTTCCTAGTGGTGAGGGTTCATAGTGTAATTTTGATTTACTGTTTTTTACACATGATGATGAAGGTAATGATCCAACAATTATTAGTAGGCTATGAGTTCCATCCTTTGCTACTAGAAATCCAACTCATGGCTTCTAGCAGTAAAGGATGGGTTTATAATAATGAACCTGTATTGTTGCCCCTGGGTATCTCTGAAAGTCAATGGTATGAGCTGTATGGCATGAATCGGTATACACCAGTTAACCAGAAAGAGCCCAACAATCACAAGAAATAAGACAAATATTTTCTTAGGAAAAAAGTCCACACTATTATTACTATTTTAGATATTTCATATAGATGACAAGATTGTATTTGTTGTAACACTTAACATATCACAGACATTCATTAAATTGTTAATGTTAATAAGACTAATGTTTATCTTCAAATAAGCTGATTTGGATCACAAAATTCACCTACTGTTTTTTCTAGTACATCTCTGCTAATCAAAAATCACTGACTCCCATAACTACCCAGTATGGGTTAGGAGTTCTAACTTTATACCTCTATAGTACATTGTGCTTATTTTTATCACATTTATTATATTGCATTGTCATGGTTCAGTTTGCCTGGGGACTATCTCTGGCTGCAACTTTAACCCAAGCACAATACCTGGCACATATGTACATGATTTAGGCTGCAAAAAAGAATGAATAGAAGCCAAAGTAGCTTTTCAACAGGACTTTCAATCACTAACACAAAGAATGAATTTATTGATTTTTTTTTTAAAGACAGGCCACTAGATATATGAGAGTCATAATACTTGTATTACGGGAAAAAATTACTGGAAAAATCACTTTCCTATTCCTGATTTCTATGAATCCCTAAGAATTAGGAGAGTAGAAAACCAAAAAAGTGGCTTTCACAGGAAATATAAGAAGATGATAAAGCCATTTGAAATAATACAGGGCTCAACTAGAGATTCTGTGACTTTCCTTCCCATTCTTACTAAGACATCAGATGGCTTAGAGAAGTTCTGGAATTAACCTTGTATTTATAACCTAGCTTCCTATAATATTTTTTTTTTCTCTGTCGGCTGTCTGTTGATATGTTGCAACCTTATTTTATATTCAGGTTACAGAAATATAGCAAGAACGCGTTTCTTTCTTTTTTTATATGTTACAATAAAATTCTGGCTCCAAATTCTGGTATGAGACAATTATTCTCTCACTAAAAAATATGAATGAGGAAAAAAGTAGGTCAATATTGGTATTGAATCCTTTCTTATGTAAGTGAGAAATTCAAGATTTAATTCTGCAAAATAATTTTACATGATAATACATGATCATTTTCTCAGAGAAAGTATATGATCATTAAAATGGCAAAAATATTATTGACATGTGTTATTTAATACATTTTGAATGTAGACTGTAAAATTCTTAGTGGGATTATAAATGAAAATAAAGAATGAATATAATTCATTTGTTGAAATGCTTATACATTTCTCTTTTCTTTGAAAGCTATTAAAATCTTCCACAAGAAGACAGTCCTTCATCTCTCTGTTTTTGATTTAGACTCTGGGTGATTTCAGATACCAGGTAATATCTGCATCTATAACAGTCTTTGTCTTCCCATTGTCTATTAAACAGTAAATATATTTTAAAAATTAAACTATAGTACTGTTTAGTCCTCTAGGTTACTTTGACTTACCAACTCCTAATGTCAAGAAACTAAAATATAATATTTGACTTCTGAACAGAAAACAAACATCATATAGCATATGAATACAAAGGAGGCAGAATTTATACTCTGAGTTATTAAAGTTATTAATAACTTTACTTACTGCATATAAATAGACATAAAATAAAAAACACATAACGTAGATATAAGTATTCTTCCAAATTAAAAAATAATGATGCACTTAAAGTATTTAAAATTGAAGATATTTTAAGAATTATTCCATTTAAAAAACAAAACATACTAGAGTAATTTATGATACAAAGAATGTATCAAAAACTAGGCAATTTCTTAGTACAGTCTTTTTAAAAACATGTTTCTCAATTTAATACATACTCTATTATCTTTATAGAGTGGTGGCAATGACTTATTATAAAATATAGAGGGCAAAAAGGTTCTTGGACAAAGCTTTTGTCACATGTAAACTAGCCAGGTAAAGTTGGGGGATGAAGAATAAGTAATTTGTGGCAGGTGGGATGGAGGCTGGAGAGAGAATGAATATAGTAGTTTTATGTAACTCTTGAAATAGCTGTCTATTGTACATACTCTAAGGGCATTCACTTATAATATTAATACCATGAATTTGTGTGGTTCATTTACATAAAAAATTTAATATTACTCACAAATAGATTAAAATTTACCTTTTCTTCAGGGAGGGAGATTATTAATCATCATAGTAATTTGCTTCATAATTGTACCAATCTGGATAAAGACTAAGGGATAAATTTCTAACTTTGACCTTTTTTTCTTATATACCTGGAGAACTTGACAAATTATAGTGAAACTAGAGGCCTGGTGCAAGAATTCGTGCATGGGTGGGGTCTGGCTGGCCTGCCCCAATGGGGGCCCATCGGGTCAGGTCAGTGGGGGGGGAGGGGCCGCGGGTGGTTGGCCAGCTGGCCCCACCCCCAATCAGAGTATTGGGGACCAATTGGGGGCTGGGCCTACCGGGGATGGGCGGCCGATCCAGGCCCAGATCAGGCTGGTTGGCTGCCGCAGTGCACGTCATGGCCACTGGTCATTCTGGTCATTCTGGTTGCTGGGCTTTTATATATATAGATAGGCTTTAACTCTTAGTGGATATACTCAAGTTTAAAAAAGTATTACAGATTTTTTTTTTAGAAGATGGCTGCCTACGGGATGGCAGGCTGCAAGATAGTGTGTGAGTAAGAGAACAAAAGGAGAGAGTGCATGGATGTGCGGGGAGTGTCTGTATTTGTGAGAAAGGGACAGCTATATTCCATAGGACTGTTGGGGACTGGTGGACTGGGCTCCCCTGGCCAGGCAGCCTCTACTGCTGCTGAAATCTCTCCTGGAGTGGCCGGCCCTGCAGCAGAGACCGTGCCATCTTGAAGGAGAGACCGGCTGTGATCAGAAGCCCAGACTTACCTTCAACTGGGTAGACCTCGGATACTTCCTGGGACCCTACAACCACAACACCCAGGGAACAGCTGCCGCAGCTGTGAACCCACAAATACTGGAACTCCAGCCTTCCCGACTGCTAGTGTCTAAAATGTCTGTCCAGGGGGAGACAAAGCATGGACAAATACATGGACGGGCCCTGCGCCTTCTCACAGAGCAGATAGAAGAAACAGCTGAATCGAACAATACCAACCCGGAATTAGCGAATTAAACACAGCTGGTGAGGGGCAATCCATGGACGGAAAGGTCAGATATCACCTAGAGAAAGCTCTGCCTCCTCAGATTCATCTGGGTGGTTGTTGTTTGGGTGTTTCTTGTTTTCATTTTTTGGATTAGTTGTTCTTTTATTGGAGTTTTCTCCCCATATACATATATTTCCCCCTCCCTTCTTTTTTCTTCTCTTTCTTTTCTCTCTTACATTTTTTTCCTTTTCTCAATATCATTTTGCACTCTTTTCTATCCCCTAATTCTCTTTTCTCTGGTGGTCACCTTTATTTGGGGTTATTAGTATCGTGAATACATTTGTGTTTGGTGCCCTGTGTGTTGTGTCTTGTTGTGTTGTATTTTGTGCCCTTAAGTCAATGCAGGAGAGAGAGAGCTACAAAACTAGACACTCTGAGAGGAGTGATCATGGGGAGACAAAGAAACAGCCCACATAAGAAAGAAAAGGAGGAATCACAGAAAAGGAAGTAAATGAAATGGAGGCAAGCAATATGTCAGAGAGCGAATTCAGAGCAATGGTCATAAGGATGCTGAAAAGGTTGGAAGACAAATTCAACAATATGTGTAAGAACCAAGAGGAAATGAAGAAGAACCAAGAAGAAATGAAAAAATGACATCGCTGCAATAAAGAACTCAATAGAAAGTATCAACAGTAGAATAGAAGAAGCGGATGACCACATCAGTGAGCTAGAAGACAAGGTAGGAAAAAATACCCACGCAGAGCAGCATCTAGAAAAAAAAAACGTAATAAACAGGAGGAGAGCCTAAGGGAACTTTGGGACAACATGAAACAAAACAACACCCACATAAGAGGGGTGCCAGAAGGAGAGGAAACTGAGCAAGGAATAAAAAACCTGTTTGAAGAAATATTGACAGAAAACTTCCCTGATATCAGGAAGAAAAAACTCATACAAGTCCAAGAAGCTCACAGAGTCCCAAACAAGATAAACCCCAAAGGACCAACACCAAGATACATTATAATTAAATTGGCAAACACCAACGACAAAGTAAGAATCTTAAAGACTGCAAGAGAGAGACAGAAAGTTACCTACAAAGGATCTCCCATCAGACTCTTGACTGATTTCTCAACAGAAACACATCAGGCCATAATGGAATGGAAATATACAAAGTCATGCAAAGCAAGGGTCTGAATCCAATAATACTGTACCCAGCAAGGCTATCAATCAAGATTGAGGGTAAAATCTGGAGCTTCACAGACAAAAAAGGACTAAGGGAGTTTATCACCATCAAACCAGCAATGCAAAAAATGCTAAAGGGTCTGCTGTTAAAAGAAGAAATAGGAAGAGAAGAAGGAACACAGGCATAAAGAATAAAAGTGATGACAAACAAGTACTTATCAATAATAACTTTAAATGTAAATGGATTAAATGCCCCGATCAAAAGACATAGGGTAGCTGAGTGGATAAGAAAACATGACCCATATATCTGCTGTCTACAGTAAACCCACCTCAGAAGAAAGGATTCACATAGACTGATGGTGAAGGGATGGAAAAAGGTTTTTCAGGCGAATGGAAATGAAAAAAAAAAAAAAAAAGAAAGAAAAAAAAAAAGCTAGGGTAGCAATACTTATATCTGATAAATTAGACCTAAAAGTGAAGGCCATAACAAGAGATAAGAAAGGCCACTTCATAATACTAAAGGAAGCAATTCAACAAGAAGATATAACTCTGGTAAACATATATGCACCCAATACAGGAGCACCCAAATACATAAAAAAAAACTTCCAGAGGATATCAAGGGAGAGATTGACAGCAATACAGTCATAGTAGAGGACTTTAATACCCCACTAACACCACTGGACAAATCCTCTAAACAAAAAATCAGCAGAGAAACATCAATCCTAAATAACTCACTAAATCAGATGGAATTAATTGACATCTTCAGAACATTTCACCCAAAAGCCACAGAATATACATTCTTCTCAAGTGCACATGGGTCATTTTCAAAGACAGATCACATATTGGGACATAGGCAAAGTCTCTTCAAATTCAAGAAGACAGAAATAATACCAAGCATGTTCTCAAATCACAATGGCATAAAACTAGAAATCAACTACAATAAAAACAATTAAAAAAAAATCCAACACCTGGAGGCTAATCAGCATGCTATTAAACAATGACTGGGTTACCAAATAGACCAAAGAAGAAATAAAAAGCATCATGGTAACAAATAACAATGAAAACACAATAATCCAAAAATCTATGGAACACAGTGAAAGCAGTCTTAAGAGGGAAGTTCATAACTCTACAGGCCTACTTCAAAAAACAAGAAAAAATGGTAATAAATTACCTAACCCTATAACTCAAAGAGTTAGAAAAAGAGCAACAAGAAAGCCCAATGTAAGCAGAAGAAGGGAAATAATAAAGACCAGAGCGGAGATAAACAACATAGAGACCCCCGACGCCCCCCCCCCCAAAAAAAAAAACAACAACCAATACAAAAGATCAACAAAACCAAGAGCTGGATCTTTGAAAGGATAAACAAGATTGATTAACCTCTAGCCAAGCTCACCAAGAAGCAAAGAGAGAGGACCCCCCCCCCAAAAAAAAATCAGAAATGAAAGAGGAGAAATAACAACAGAACCCACAGAAATACAAAGGATTGTTAAAAAATACTATGAACAACTCTATTCCAACAAAATGGACAACCTAGATGAAATGGACATATTCTTAGAAAAATACAAGCTCCCAAAACTCAATCAAGAAGAATCAAAAAACCTGAATAGGACAATAACTACTGAAGAAATTGAAGCTGTGATAAAAAATCTTCCAGGAAACAAAAGCCCTGGTCCAGATGGCTTTACAGGGAGTTCTACCAAGCATTCAAGGAAGAACTAAAACCTATCCTCCTCAGACTATTCCAAAAAATTGACGAGGAAGGCACACTTCCAAGCTCTTTCTATGAAGCCAGCATTACCCTAATCCCAAAACCAGATAAAGACACCACCAAAAAAGAGAACTACAGGCCAATATCCATGATGAACATAGATGCTAAAATCCTCAACAAAATTCTAGCAAATCGGATTCAGCATTACATTAGAAAGATCATACACCAAGACCAAATGGGATTTATTCTGGGGTTGCAAGGATGGCACAATATCTGCAAATCAAAAAATGTGATATATCACATAAACAAACTGAGAGACAAAATTCACATAATCATATCAATCGATGTAGAAAAAGTATTTGACAAAATCCAGTACCCTTTCTTGATAAAAACTCTCAGCAAAGTGGGAATAGAGGGATCATACCTCAACATAATAAAAGCCTTATTTGACAAACCTACAGTCAACATCATACACAATGGGCAAAAACTAAACTAATTTCCTCTAAGAACAGGAAGAAGACAGGGATGCCCACTTTCATCTCCTATATTTGATATAGTACTGGTAGTGCTAGCCACAGTGATCAGACAAGAAGAAGAAATAAAAGGCATCCAAATTGGAAAAGAAGAAGTAAAACTATCCTTATTGGCAAGATGACATGATACTATACATAGAAAACCCCAAAGATCTATAAAAAAACTACTAGATGTAATAAATGAATTTGGCAATGTAGCAGGATACAAAATTAATACCCAGAAATCTATGGCGTTTTTATACACCAATAATGAACTCACAGAAAGAGAAATGAAAAAAACAAACAAAAAACAATCCCATTTACCAATGCACCAAAAAAAAAAATTAAGATATCTAGGAATAAACTTAACTAAGCATGTAAAAGATCTGTACTCAGAAAACGACAGGACATTGAAAAAAGAGATAGAAGAAGACATAAATAAATGGAAAAACATACCATGTTCATGGATTGGTAGAATCAACATCATTAAAATGTCCATTACTACTCCCAAACCAATCTACAGATTCAATGCAATCCCCATTAAAATGCCAATGGCATATATCAAAGATCTAGAACGAACTCTCCAAAAATTCATCTGGAATAAAAAAAGACCCCGAATAGCCACAGCAATCCTGAGAAAGAAGAACAAAGTTGGAGGGATCACAATACCAGATATCAAGCTATATTACCAAGCCACAGTTCTCAAAACATCCTGGTACTGGCACAAGCACAGACATATAAACCAATGGAACAGAACAGAAAAACCAGGAATCCACCCAAGCTATTATACTCAATTAATATTTGACAAAGGAGGCAAGAACATACAATAGAGTCAAGATAGTCTCTTCAATAAATGGTGCTGGGAAATTTGGTCAGATACATGCAAAAAAATGAAACCAGACCACCAACTTACACCATACACAAAAACAAACTCAAAATGGCTAAAGGACTTAAATGTAAGACAGGAAACCATAAAAATCCTACAAGACTTCATAGGCAGCAAAATAGCAGACATATGTCGTAGCAATATATTTACAGACACAGCTCCTAGGGCAATGGAGACAAAGGAGAAAATAAGCAAATGGGACTACATCAAGATAAAAAGCTTTTGCACAGCAAAAGAAACCATCAACAAAACAAGAAAGCCCACTGCATGGAAGAACATATTTGCCAATGATATTTCTGATAAGGGTTTAATCTCCAAAATTTACAGAGAACTCATACAACTTAACAAAAGGAAGATAAATGATCCAATTAAAAAAATGGGGAAAGGATCTAAATAGACACTTTTAGAAAGAGGACATAAGGAAGGCCAAGAGACATATGAAAACATGCTCAAAAGTCACTAATTATCTGAGACATGCAAATCAAAATAACAAGATACCATCTCACACTTGTCAGAATGGTTATCATAAACAAATGAACAAACGACAAGTGCTGGCGAGGATGTGGAGAAAAATGAACCCTTCTGCACTGCTGGTGGGAATGCAGACTGGTGCAGCCACTTTGGAAGACAGTATGAAGTTTCCTCAAAAAGTTAAAAATGGAACTCCCATTTGACCCAAGGATCCCACTTCTAGGACTATATGCCAAGAAGCCAGAAACATCAATCAGAAAGGATATATGCACCCCTATGTTCATAGAAGCACAATTTACAATAGCTAAGATTTGGAAACAGCCTATGTGCCCATCAGGAGATGAGTGGATTAAAAAAATGTGGTAGATCTACACAATGGAATACTATGCTGCTATAAAAAAGAAGGAACTTTTACCATTTGCAACAGCATGGGTGGACCTGGAGAGCATTATGCTAAGCGAAATAAGCCAGTCGGAGAATATAAATATCACATGATCTCACTCATATGTGGGATATAATGATCAACATAATTTGATGAACAAGAATAGGTCCAGAGACAAATTGTAGGGGAGGAGGGGGTTAGAGAGTAACCAAAGGACTTGTATGCATGCATACTAGCATAAAGCAATGGACACGGACACTGGGGCGGTGGGGGCTTGCCCGGGATGGAAATGGCTGGCGGGGGGGGGGAGGGGGGTGTCATTTGGGGGAAAAGGAGACATATGTAAAACTTTAGACAATAAAAAAATTAAAAAATCTTCATTAAAAAAAAAGTATTACAGTTTTTTATTTCAGTATAATTTCAAATTTAGAGAAATGTTGAAAGAATAGAATGGGGAATTTTCCAGAAACTTCATCCAGACTTCTCAATTATTTACATTTTGCCCCATTTGCTAATTGTTATCTAAGAATCTAATTTGTTCTTTGAGAGTAAATTGTGGCAATGCATCAATTCACTTCTAAAAACTTCAGTATATCCTAAGAACATGGACATCCTATCTAATAAAAGAGTAATATGCAAATTGACCATCACTCCAACACACAAGATGACTGCCCCCATGTGGTCAAAGATGGCTGCCCCCATGTGGACACAAGATGGCCGCCACAAGATGGCCAGCAGGGAAGGGCAGTTGGGAGGGACCAGGCCTGCAAGGGAGGGCAGTTGTGGGCAATCAGGTGAGCAGGGGAGGGCCATTGGGAGGGACCAGGCCTGCAAGGGAGGGCAGTTGGGGGTGATCAAGCCTGCAGGGGAGGGCAGTTAGGGGTGACCAGGCTGGCAGAGGAGGGAAGTTGGGGGCGGCCGGGCCTGCAGGGTAAGGCAGTTGGGGGGCACTCAGGCCTGCAGGGGAGAGCAGTTGGGGGGAACCAGGCCTGCAGGGAGGGCAGTTAGGGGTGACCAGGCCTGCAGGGGAGGGCAGTTGGGGGGGGACCAGGCCAGTAGGGGAGGGCAGTTGGGGGGGACCAGGTCTGCAGCAGAGGGCAGTTAGGGGTGACCAGGCCTGTAGGGGAGGGCAGTTAGGGGCAAATAGGCTGGCAGGGGAGCAGTTAGGCATCAATCAGGCTGGCAGGGGAGTGGTTAGGGGGTGATCAGGCTGGCAGGCAGAAGCAATTAGGGGCAATCAGGAAGGTAGGCAGGCGAGCAGTTGGGAGCCAGCAGTCCTGGATTGTGAGAGGGATATCCGACTGCCAGTTTAGGCCCAATTGTAGTGGAATCAGGCCTAAACGGGCAGTCAGACATCCCTGGAGGGGTCCCCGATTGGAGAGGGTGCAGGCTGGGCTGAGGGACACAACCCCCCCCCATGCACGAATTTCATGCACCGGGCCTCTAGTTCTCTTAAATAATCACAGTACAATTTTTAAAATAAAGGAATTTAATATATCTAATTTATAGTCCACATTTGTTTTTTAACTAATTGTTCCAAAAATGCCCCCTGTAGTATTATCCTATATAATAAAAGACTAATATGCAAAGTGTCCCCTCAGGAGTTCGACTAAGAGACCGGGAGTTCTATCGCTCGCTATGACGTGTGCCAACCAGCAGTGGGTGGCGTGGAACATGGTGGGTGACCAGCAGTGGCAGCAGGGCACTGAGGGAGCGAAAGAAGGAGTAGGTGAAGAGTTGGGTAGGTGGGGAACCTGATCACCAGCCAAGCCTAGGGACCCTACCCGTGCATAAATTTTGTGCACCAGGCCTCTAGTCTATATAATAATAGCCTTAATGACCATTGCAGTGGAATGACCAGAACTACCGTTTGCTATGATGTGCACTGACCACCAGGGGGCAGACGCTCAACACAGGAGCTGCCACCTGGTGGTCAGTGCACTTCCACAGGGGGAGTGCCACTCAGCCAGAAGCCAGGTTCACAGCTGGTGAGCGCAGTGGCAGTGGCAGGAGCCTCTCTTGCCTCTGCGGCAATGCTAAGGAGAAGCAAGCCAAGCGGTAAGGAGCAGCGAGCAGGCGGGTGGTAAGAGCGAGGAATCCCAGACTGTGAGAGTGATGTCTACCAGCTTAGTCCAGGACCCCTCGGGGCAGCTTGCAAATATCCCCCAAGGGGTCCTGGACTATGGTCGAACTCCTGAGGGGACACTTTGCATATTAGTCTTTTATTATATAGGATAATACTACAGGGGGCATTTTTGGAACAATTAGTTAAAAAACAAATGTGGACTATAAATTAGATATATTAAATTCCTTAAAAATAATATATGCATGATTTTAGAGTATTTTACTATAAGCCAGCTGGCAAATATCCCCCAAGGGGTCCTGGACTATGAGAGGGCAAAGGCCAGGCTGAGGGACCACCCCCCCAGTTATGAATTTCGTGCACTGGGTCTCTAGTATGTGTGTGTATGTGTGTGTGTGTGTGTGTGTGTGTGTGTGTGTGTGTGTGTGTATATATATATATAACTTCTGGGGTAGGATCCAACCCATCCTCAATTACATTTAGTTGTCAAAGTCTCTTTAGTTTCCTTTAAAATGAAACATTTACTTTCTCTTTTTGTCTTTCTTGATATTGACATTTTTGAAGAATGCAGGACAGTTAATTTGGCAAATGTTCCTCATTTTGAGTTTGTTCGATGTTCCTTCATGATTAGCTCTAGTTTACACATTTTGGTGGGAATACTACAGAGGCAATACTGTGTCCTTTTCAAGGGCATTACATCAGGAGGCACATGAGATGTGAGTTTAACCAATGTTGGTGGTAACTTTGATCTGTTTGTTAATGTAATGTCCTTCAGTTTCTCCACTGTCAAAATACTAGGTTTCCTTTATAATTAATAAATAATTTGTGAG
This sequence comes from Eptesicus fuscus, assembly GCF_027574615.1. Lineage (NCBI taxonomy): Eukaryota > Metazoa > Chordata > Mammalia > Chiroptera > Vespertilionidae > Eptesicus > Eptesicus fuscus. The sequence continues at coordinate 29,497,403 of NC_072483.1, read as the reverse complement.
GAAACTATTTTATATAAAATTTTACTAATTTTAGCATCCACTGATGATTTTCTAACTCCATATCCTTAGTTTAGTTGGCATTCTAATAGAAGAAAGAGCTTTCTCTTCTATCTTATTTATTTATTTATTTATTTATTTATTTATTTATTTATATTCATATATACTGTCAGATTTTCATTTTAACTGTGTTATAATTCATTATTATCATTATTTATTTTGATGCTCATATTGTCCCAGATTTGGCCAGTGGGAGTCTCTTCAAGCTGACTCCTACTCCAAATATATTTTGCAAGTGAATTTTCCTTAAAAAAAAAAAAAAAAAGCCCAGTTCCACATTTCATTCTACCTCCAAAGAAATAAAATATTCTTCTATTATTTTTGCTTTCATAGCAGAAAGTTACTATAATGTCAAACTCAAAAGTGTCCTAGAAGAACATGCCATGACATATGACACTGATATTACTAAATTAAGTGATGAAAAGTATTGTTCCTATTTCAGGAAAACCATTTCTTCTTTAGCTACTCCTTAGAATTATAAGATATGCAATTTTTTTGAATTAAAAAATAATATATGCATGATTTTAGAGTATTTTTACCTAAAAATCATAATGACTAACACCATTTAAACTCTTAAAAAATCTTTAACATTCTACTCTAAGTACTCTAAAATCATGCAATTATTATTTTAATTAAATATAAAAAATCTAATTACATGTGAAGTTGCTATAATGCTACAATCTAAGACTTTTTTTTTTTTCAAATAACACTGGTCCCTCACAAAGCACACATTTGGAGTTCTTTGATTATAAAAATGTACAGACCTCTTGTTTTTCTTTAAAAAAATGTAAATAGATAATTTAAATCACTGAGTATAACATCTCAGAATTACAAAAAAGTTGGGAACATATTCAGTCCTGTATTTCTCAAACTATGTTCTAAGGATCACTTAATATATGTGGCCTAGATATAGGGTAAAAGAAACCTTTAATGCTATATCCATCTTTTGAAAATTCACAGTGAATATTAATATTGGTTATAGTAACTTGCATTATTTTGTTTAATCCAGAATTACCCAAATTTGAACACAGGGCTTAGAATTTCTTTTAGAAGTTGATTCTTAATATCCAGCTGGGAAATGATAAACTTATTTTTTTTTTTTTTTTAGAAAACAACTGTCTTCTGTGATGTCTCATAGTTGATGGCAGATCCATACAGAATGCAAATCTGGCTACTGGTAGTTTGGTGTGTCTTGTTGCAATGCACTGCTTCCTATGGTAACACAAGAGTTTAGCTTCTGTAACTTAATACACTGATTATATGACCTTTGAAAATAAGTAGCTAGGATGACTTCCCATTTGCTTGACTATATAAAAAATGTGAACCCTTCTGATATGAAAGAATGGATTCTGTGCAAAGTTGCAAAGCTATATTAGTAAATATTGGAAAAATTCATTCATTCATTTGGTATATATCCTACCTTTAAAAAATGGCTTTGCAACAGCTCTCTGTATTGAAACAGTTTCTGGCACTAGTGCCCTGAGAACACAGCTCCAAAGGATGGTATTTGATGTGATGCAAAATAGTGTTCGAGATCAATCAAGTTTGGGAAATGCCGGGTTTACAGATTTCTTTTCCCCAGGACTACTCAGGAGCTTTGATTCTAGGCACTGGCTTTCTAGCAGATGGCCTTAGACTTCTCAATATCGATTCTGTTCATCTGACCCAGTCATTTGCAGTTCTCCCTGGCTATATAAAGAAATCCATAAATTAGTTTGGCAAGCTAATCTTTCTATCACCGAGAGAACAAACAAAAATATAGAGTTGATCTTTAGCACATCTGTGCTTTAATTTTCTTAGTTGAGAATTGCGACACATAATTGTTTCTTTTATTTCATAATATTTTTGTAATGAGTAAAGAGAAAACAAATCAAATTTTTTCAGTAATATAGGATTCTCTACTTTGAAGTCAGTCGCCTGTGCAGATGTTTTAACTCATTCAGTGCTTTCCCTTTAAGGTTTCATTTTTCACATGGAAGCATTAAAGGGTGAGATAGCTTTATAGAAGGGGAGAATATGGCTTCCCGAAAATACAAGCTGACTTTTTTGGAAGAGATGCTCTACACTAATCTAACAGATGCTCTTGATGAACATAATTTTATAATGTAGATTCTAGATCCTATTTTATTTTTTAATAATTTAAAAGACTTCACACCAAATTAGGAAATGGCCACAGACTAATTGCACCTTATTGTGGTTAGATTTCAAAATTAGTTGATTACTATAATTCTAAACACAAGGTAAATAATAGGGGGAAAATCCAGTCTTATCTAGCATGACCTAACACTGAAAACTGAAAATGATTATGTATGTATTCTGAATTGGACTATAAAAGCATTGTTTTATATTTGAACATTTTTTGAATATTTAAAACATTTTAATGCCAATTTACAAATGATTGTACAGAATATCAGAGACCTTTTAAAATACCAGTGATATTAAACAGTGTGATTTTAGCATGTGTATCCAGAATGTTTCTGAGGTTTCACAGTAAATATCAGCAATGCAGCATATTCTACCTCGACTTTTAATATCTAGGTCACATGGACCACTTTGAATACTGTGAATAGGGAAAAAAACAAGCAGCAAAATTTCTGTAGAGCCACCAAGAAATCATAATAGCATTCAAATTATGAAAAAAAAGAAACACCCTGGCATATCATGGTATTTAAAATAACAATTCCTGCATAAAATAGAAGATAGTGCCCTAAAAATTAACTTCTCATCTATTATGTAAACAGAATAAAACCTTTGAGAAGTGTTATTTACTTAATAAAATGTATTTTGCTTTTATTACTCCCTCAGATTTCTTTATGTGGTGAATGTGTTTGCACCGTGCGTGTGTGTGTGTGTGTGTGTATGTGTGTGTGTGTGCGTGCGCGCGCGCGCATGCATACAGAAACAAATAAAAATTGAAAATAAATGTGTTATTAATCAAAAAGCATATGCAGTTGAGGAAAAAATCTTGCAGTAGTTAGCAGTAATCAGAAACTATAGCTTCTACTTACAATGAAGGCAAATAGGTATGATAATAATGATATCTGAAATTACAATCTTTTAATTTACATAAAAAAGACATAGAGGGTTGGCAATATATTTTAATCACAAAAAAATGCACAGTGGTTTTGTAATTTCTTTTAGCTATAATCATATAGTTGCAGATATTTGAAGCCTGGAATCATCTTTACTGTAATTTTTTATTCTTTTCCTTGAAATCTACTAAATATTAGGTTTTTAAAATTTCTCCTTGTCCCTTCGCCAAGTTATTATGTGAAGGGCAGGAAGGAAATATGTTTCTTAGTAAAAAAGAGAGACCCTAACAAACTATAATAAAACTCTGCTACCACTTATAGTTTTTATATATGAATAGTTCTTTATAAAGGAGATAGAAATGAAAGCAACTTGTCTAAGTGCATTTTTCTTAATCTATTCAATAACACAAAATGGAAATCACACATACGTCAGCATAACAATTCAGATGGGAAACACTGAAGAACATATTTAAATGACTAGGATTTATAGAGAGAGAACGTGGATAGATTATTCATATTATAAAAACCTGACTATAATCAATGTATATTTCTTTAACAGCACTACAGCTTACAAATATCTTTTAATCAAGTACATAAAGGAGCTGCTTAAGCCTGCAAGAAAGCAGGAAAAATGCTTTTTACGTGTAAAATTATATTAGTTGGCAGCAGTTCCTTTAAAAACACTAAAATTTTCACATAGATACAGGCTAGGAGATTTGGATTAGAGAATTACTATAATTATGGAGATATTCTCGAGGTTGTTTAAAAATGGGTCTATAAAAGAAAACAGGAGAAAAATTAACATTATATATTTTACCTCATTTTAATCATCATTGCCACCCACAAGAAAGTAATTTTATACTCATTATGGTCAACCAGCTACAAATAAGAGATCATAAACTTCTAGAAGTCAAAGTCTGGTTTAAGATTAATTTATTGCTATTCTATGCAAAATAACTTTTATATTCAATGATAAGAGATGTTTTGTTATTAAGAAACAGATGGAAAGCACTGGTAGATAGAGATTAGGTCATTTCTGAAGAAAGTCATTCTGGTTTTGACTTGGAGAGTAATATATTATAAAAATATGATATAATTTATTAATATACTATGATATAATATATTTACATAATACAATAAGTCTATTTTGCATTTAGTAGGAGAAAAATAGTTAACAAATTTCTAGATTACTGCTTTCCATTAAATGCTGGTCCACTTATGTGTAAGAATGTACTATTATATCATTATTTTAATAAATTATTTTATTAAATTATATTTTGTGCTAAGTGGTATAAGCATCATATAATTACATCTAGTAGAACATAGTCTGCTAGTTCATGTTGCTATAATTAAAACTCTAACTAGGGTGATCTTTGTTAAATGAGACTTGACCTGGTCAATTTTCTGTTTACAAATTTTCAATGACTTCTAGTTAAAGATGGTAGGTAGACCATACAATTTTTTACTTCATTTAAGAACTACTAAAAAGATAGTACAAAAATGAAAAAAAAAAAATAACACCACCGCAAATGGAAGATAGGTCATCAATAGAGAAGAGTTTTCAAAAAATGAAAGTGAGCTGGAAAACAGAAAAAGACTACTGCAGTGGAGCACAGGAGATCTTGGCCTACAGCAGACGTGGAGTGGTAAAAGCCAAGATGGTACTCAGCAAAGTAAAGAAACACAGAGAGGTTCAGAGGCTCATGGATGCCTGATGAAAGAGTAGCAGTGAGAGTAGGAGTGCGAGGTGGGGCTGAAAATGGGGATATTAATTGCATAAGGAACCCTTGGTGTCCACATCTAGTGAAACAAGGCATTCTTAAAGCAACAATCAAAGGGTTCCTCTTGGAGGGAATCAATCCCAGAGCCAAGAATAGCTTCAATGTCTGGCACTTAAGAGACTCTCCCCTAGCTAATCACCCTTAACACCAGAAATCAGGAAAGCTGCCTTTGTAATGCAAAGTTCCCAATCAGCTATTTATTGTCTCACTGTTAAATATGAACCTGTAACTAAGGATTGTCAGGTATTTACAGAAAGCATCCTGCATAAAAAAAGAGAAATAAAAATAAACAAAAAGAAAAAAGAAGCTGAAGTGGAAGAAATGAGTAATTTAGGGAAAAAGTGATCTTTAAAAGAACTCTAGGAAATCCAAAATGGCAGTACACTCACCTCCTCCAACGACGAAACTGGAATTACAACTAAAATGTAAAACAATCCATCTGAATAATCAACTAATGACTAGCTGAAGAGAAGTCTCATAACCAAGGATTTACAGAAGAAGCCACATCAAGGCTGGTAGGAAGGGCAGCAACGTGAAAAGGGCTGACTCTGCTCCCACCTGTGGTGGCTGAGATTCCAGAGGGTATCTCAGCTGCAAAGGTTTTTCCTGAGGAGCTTGAGGACTCAACCCCATGCCAGGCTCTCCAGTCCAGAGCACCAGAGCTAGAAAAAGGCACCCCCATAATATCTGGCTGTGAAAATCAGTGGGGATTCTGTCTGCCAGGGGGAGACAGAGACACACGTTCCCTCCTCAAGGGCGAACACACAAAACCATGTTCACAGTCTTGGGTTCTGGCAGAGGGAGGGTAGAGTGGACTCGAGTTGTTTGAGAGACTACTGTGGCTCTGGGGAGAGAGCTGAAAGGAGAGCCACCAGGACCCCTGTGCTGAGTCACTCTCCTGAACCCCAGACCCTATCTTTCTTGGGTGGAGCATGGCCCTCCTGATGGCATCAGCATGGGGGAATGCAATAGCCCCACCCTCTAGACTCCCTGTCACATCAGCCTCTGTAGGTCACACCTTGCTGAAGAGTCAGGTGCCTGGGCTGGTGTGCAGAGGTCTGAGCAAACTCAGGGGGTGTCAGTGGCTGAGTGGTGTGGCTTTGGGGCTAAGGCCATTCCTCCCACTTTCCTGTGAACCTGACTGGAGCCTCCCTCTCACAGGAGAGCCTCTAGCCCCACCCTCTGGGCTCAAGGTGGCCCCACCTTCTTGACTCCAGGTGGCTCTTCCCTGCCTAGGTCTGGGCAGAATCTGGGATAGGCTGAGTTGTGTGGCTTTGGGGCGGGGACCACTTTTCCGACCTTCCCACAAGCCTGACCAGAGCTTCGCTCTCACAGTAGATCCACTAGCCTCACCCCTCTAAGTCCAGGCAGCCCCATCCTGTTGAGTTTGGCCTTCTGGCAGAATTTTGAAAAGATTTTGAGTTGTGTGGCTCTAGGATGAGGGCCATTGTTCCCTCAAACACCCTACTGGTGCTGAGCCCTAGCTTCAATAAAATCAGAAATGAAAGAGGAGAAGTAGCAACTGAGTCCACAGAAGTATAAGGGATTATAAGAAAATATTATAGACAACCATATGACAAAAAAATTGGGCTATTGGGATGAAATGGATAAATTTCTAGAAACATACAACTGATTTCCAAAACTGAATCAGGAAGAACCAGAGAATCTAAATAGACAGATTACAATGAATAAAATTGAAGCAGTAATCCTACATAATAAAAGGCTAATATGCAAATAGACCAAATGGTGGAACAATGGAACAACCAGTTGCTATGATGTGCGCTGACCACCAGGGGGCGTGTGCGGAACATGGCAGGCGTTGGCCGCAGAGGAATGGTGGAGCAGGTGAGCGGGGGCGCCAGACCAAGGTGGGGCGCTGGTCGCTGTCATCGGGGCGAGCCTCCGGTGGCTACTGAAAATTCTTTGCTCCCACACGCTGTGGTCCCACCTGGCACTCACACCTGCTGCTGGCACCAGCCCAGCTCGCACCCACAGCTGGTGACAGAGCCGCCACTCATACCCGCTGCTGGTGCCTGGCGCTGGTCCCGATCACTTGGCGCCATCAGAGGGTATAAGCGGCGGCTGCTGGCCCTAATCGCCCCTGAGGGCTTCTCCACTTCCCCCTGCTCTTGAGGGGCGATTGGGGCAGCAGCCGCTGCTCTCACCTGCTGACGGCGCTGGCCCCACTCGAACCCGCTGCTGGCACTGGCCCCAATCACTCTGCACCATCAGTGGGTAAGATGGGGCCGGTGCTGTCAGCACACGGGAGCCATGGTGGTGGGAGCGGGGCTGCTGGAAGACAGGGGACCAGGGGCCATGGCGGGAGGGGCCGGGCTGGGGCGTGAATGATAGGCCGAGACCCTCCCCTGTGCCTATCACAGCCTCGCGGCCCACAGTTCCTTTCAAGGTGCACGAATTCATGCACTGAGCCCCTAGCAATAATAATAATAAATACTCTCCCCAATAAACCTCCTGGACCAGATGGCTTCACAGGTAAATGTTATTAAACATTCAAAGAAGATCTAACACCTAATCTTCTCAAACGATTCAAAAAATTCAAGAGGAGGGAAGACTCACAAGCTCATTTTACAAGGCCAGCATTATCCTAATTCCAAAACCAGATAAGGACACTACAAATAAAAAAAATTATAGGCTAATAACTCTGATGTAAACAAATATTAAACAAAATATTAGCAAACCAGATCCAGCAAACTATTTAAAAAAATTATGCAACTTGATCAAATAGGTTTTATTCCAGGGATGCAAGATTGGTACAATATCGATAGAGCAGTAAATGTAATACACCACATAAACAAAATGAAGGATAAAAATCACATGATCTTACCAATAGATGCAGAAAAAGCAGTTGATAAAATCCAGCACCCATTTATGATAAAAACTCTCAGCAAAGTGAGATAAGAGGAAACATACCTCAATATAATAAGGCCATATACGACAAACCCAGAGCTAACATCATACTCAAAGGGCAAAAACTAAAAGTGTTCCAATTAAGATCTGGAACAAGACAGGATGTCTACTTTCACAACTTTTATTCAACACAGTACTGGAAGTCCTGGCCACTGCAATTAGAGAAGAAGAAGAAGAAATAAAACTGTTATTATTTGTAGATGACATGATACTAAAGGTTCCATTCCAAAACGACTAGAACTGACAAATAAATTCAGTAAAGTAGCAGGATACAAAATAAATATCCAGAAATCAGCTGCATTTTATATACCAATAATGAGCTATCAGAAGGAGAAACTAAGAAAGCAATCCCACGTATAATTGCATTAAAAATACCTTGGAGTAAACTTAACCAAAAATGCAAAAGACCTGGACTCAAAAAATTGTAAGACACTGAAGAAATTATAGGTACAAATAAATGGAAGCATATATCATGTTCATAGATAGGAAAAATTAACATAATTAAAATCTCCATACTACCCAAAGTATTCTATAGATTTAATGTAATTCCAATCAAGATACCAATATGTATCTCATAGAAATAGAACAAATATTCCAAAAATTTATAAACCACAAAAGAGCCCAAATAGCAACAGCAATCTAGAGAAAGAAGAACAAATCTGGAGGAATCATGCTACCTGATATCAAACTATACTACAAGGCCATAGTAATAAAAACAGCATGGTACTGGCATAAAAACAGACATATAGATTAATGGAACAAAATAGAGAGCCAAGAAATAAATCTACACCTTCAAAGTTAACTAATATTTGGCAAAGGAGGCATGAACATATAATGCGGTAAAGATAGTCTATTCAACAAGTGGTATTGGGAAAATTGTACAGATACATGCAAAAAATTAAATTAGACCATTTCCTCACACCATACAGAAGAATAAACTCAAAATGTATTAAAGACTTAAATGTAAGACTTGAAACCTTAAAAATCCTAGAAGAAAACATATGCAGTAAAAATCTCGAACATTTCTCATACCAATATTTTTTGACTCCTCAAGTAAAGGAAAGAAAAGAAAAAAAAACAAACAAAAAACAAATAGGACTACATCAAACTAAAAAGCTTTTGTACAGCAAAGGAAACAATAAAAAAAGTTAAAAGGACAACCCACTGAAACACTAATTAGAAAGAATATACACACCCCTATGTTCATTGCAATGTATTTACTAGTAAAAATTTGGAATCAAATCAAATGCCCATTAGTAGTAGGTAAGTGGATAAAAATGTTGTGGTACATTTACACAATGGAATATTACTTGGCCATAAAAAAGAAGGAAATCTTATTGTTTTGTGACAGCATGAATGGATCTGGAAAGTATTATGCTAAGTGAAATAAGCCAGTCAAAGAAAGACAAGTAAATATCATATGATTTCACCTATATTTGGGACCTAATGGACAAAACAAATGAACAAACAAACTAGAAACAGACACATATGTACGGAAAACAGACTGACTGCTATTAGAGGAGAGGGGTGGGGAGAGCTGAGTGAAAAAGGTGAAGGGATTAAGCAACAAACAAACAAAAGACCTCAAAGAAACAGACAACAATATGGTGGTTACCAGAAGGAAAAGGGGAGTGGAGGATAAACTGTGACAGAAGGAGACTTGACTTTGGATGGGGAACACACAATACAGAGCATAATTATAAAATTGTACACCTGAAACCTATATAATTTTATTAACCAATGTAACCCCAATAAATTCAATAAAAATTTTTAAAAATCTACCAAATCAGAGAAATAGTTGTCTTCTTAAAAAAGAAGAAGAAGAAAAAAAAAGGAATGAACTCTAACTAGTATTCTCAGGAAAAGTGAGTAGGTGTCATATCTACACAATAATAATGATAATAATTATAATAGTAATGATTATAGCAAATACATATAAGGCTTACTATATTCCAGATATCATTATTAGTGTTTTATGTTTATCAACTCATTGAATCCTCAGACCCCTGGATCCAATGTACTACTATTACCACATTTCATATTAGGTCAGAGACACACAATGTAAAATTGCTCAAGGTTACAGAGTTACTAAATGTGAGAGATAGAGTTTCAAACCCAGTCTGATTTCAAAAATCACTGCTCTTAATCACTGCCCTTTTCAACTTAAAACAAACAAGCAAAACAAATAAATGACAAACTAAAACTCCAGAGAGTGAAAGATTCTTAGAAAACAAAAACATAATTTTCCATTTCAAGCCTCCTATGAATCTTTTTTTTGGTCTTGTTTAGGAATTGAAAGCATTGCCTAAAAGCAGATTTTAAAATAAACAGAAAGTATCATTGAAAAGACATGACATTAATTATTCAACTCATGTGGTCCTTCGTAGAATAACAGAAGCTACAGAGGAAAGAATAAGAAGGAAAAGAAAAGGGGGAGAATTGCTAAAGATATAATACAGGATAATTTTTTTAGAGATGAAACTCCTCAGATGAAAGTGTTCACTAAATACAACATGAAGAGGAAAAGCCTACACCTACATCATTAGGAAGTGAAAAAATGCCAAGAAAAACAAGAGCAGGCTCCAAAAGTTGTCAGAAGGAAAGAGCAGACAAGCTACAAAGAACTGAGGCTGGTGCGAAAGAATTTTAGAAGTCTGTGGAACATCACCTTCCAAATTCAGAGATAAACTAGAATTTAGATGACACACAGATTGGCAGCAATTGCTTCTCCTCAGCATATTCTTTAAAGGTCTTTTCTACAATTTTTAACACAATGATTCCTATTTTTAAAAAAGTAAGTAGAAGTGGTACAAAATGTGAGTTTTTAGACATGGAAAACTACGCTGCTATAAAAAAGAAGGAACTTTTGATGTCTAAAACGTCAAAACATGGCATCTTTTGCCCTGGCTGGTTTGGCTCAGTGGATAGAGTGTTGGCCTGCGGACCGAAGGGTCCCAGGTTCGATTCTGGTCTAGGGCACATGCCTGGGTTGTGGGCTTGGTCCAACGTGCAGGAGGCAGCCAATCAATGATTCCCTCTCATCACTGATGTTTCTCTCTCTCTCTCTCTCTCTCTCTCTCTCTCTCTCTCTCTCTCTCTCTCTCTCCTTTCCTCTCTGAAATCAATAAACATATATTAAAAACAAAACAAAAACATGGCATCTTTTAATGCATTTTTCTCCCTTGTCAATACTGATGCACACATCCCCACTCCAACCCCACCTCTCCTCTTCCCACCCCCTAACCCCCGCCCTCCAGTCAGGTCCTACTCCTAGGCTTATATGTTCTAAAGTTAGGTCCTGGATACACCTCTAGTTAAAAATAAAATAAAGAACATTTCAAACATGTGAAAGTTATCATGTTCTTAGGAAGTTGCTAAGGATATGCTTCACTAAAGTAGGCTGTACAAAAAGAGAGAAAACATAAAAATGCAGATAGAAAACATAAAAAAGAACCAATCAGAAACAAAGAATACAGTATCTTAATGAAGACTACATTAGAGGGAATCAACAGAAGATCAGAGGAAGCAAAGGATAAAAATCAGCAATTTGGAAGATAAGATCCCAGAAAATACTCAATCAGAATAGCAAAAGGAAAGAAAGAATCCAAAACATGAGAAGAGTATACATCAAGTGTACCAACATTTGCATCTGGGGATTCCAGAAGGGGAAGAGAGAGCACAAGCAATTGAAAACCTATTTGAAAAAAATGGCATAAAACTTCCCTAATCCGGTGAAGAAAACAGACATACATACAAGTCCAGGAAGTACAGAGAGTCCAAAACTGAACCCAAAGAGGCCACACCAAGATACAGCATAATTAAAATGCAAAAGGTTAAAGACAAAGAGAAAATCTTAAAAACAGCAAGAAAAAGCAGTTAGTTACAAGGGAGCTTCCATAAGACTGGCAGCTGATTTCTCAACAGAAAGTTTGCAGGCCAGAAGGGATTGCCAAGCAATATTAAAAGTGATGCAATCTGGTACAGCCACCGTGGAAAACAGTATGGAGTTTCCTCAAAAAGTTAAAGATAGAACTCCCATTCAACCCAGTAATTCCACTTCTAAGAATATATTCCAAGAAATAAGAAAGACCAATCATAAAGGACAAATGCACCCCTATGTTCATAGAAGCACAATTTACAATAGCTAAGGTTTGTAAACAGCTTAAGTGCCCATCAACAGATGAATGGATTAGAAAACTGTGGTAAATCTACACAATGAAATACTATGCTGCTATAAAAAAGAAGGAACTTTTGCCATTTGCAACAGCATGGATAGACCTGGAGAGCATAATGCTAAGCAAAATAAGCCAGTCAGAGAAAGATAAATATCACATGATCTCACTTATTTGTGGAATATGATGAACATAGACTGATGATCAAAAATGGATCCAGAGACAGATAAGCACCAAACAGACTGTGAAACCTCAGAGGAAAGGCAGGGGAGGGTGTGTGTTGGGGTGTGTAAGAGATCAATTAAAGAACTTGTATGCATGCATATTAGCATAACCAATGGTCACAGACACTGGGGCGGTGGGAGTTTGTCCTTGGGGGTGGGAGTGGCCAGAGGAAGGGTTGATGGGGGGGAAAAAGGAGACATATGTAATACTTTAAACAACAAAAAAAGAAATTAATTTTTTAAAAAAGTGGTAAAAAGTAAGGACCTACAATCAAGATTACTCTCCCCAGGAGAGCTATAATTTAGAATGGAAGGACAGATAAAGAGCTTTCCAGACAAGAAAAAGCCAAAGCAGTTCATTACCACCAAGCCACTATTATAAGAATGTTAAAGAATATTATTTAAGAAGAAGAAGAAAATAAAAAGATCAAAAATAAAAATAACAAAATGGCAGCAAATATACCAGGTGTACCAGTTAATAATGCGAATATTTTTTAATAGAGGGAGTTATACATATGTTGATATATAAGTGATTTGATATGTATGCTATTTTGTTGTATTGACAACAAGTTTCAAAACTTCATATGTCAAATTTTCTGAAGGTATGAACATCATAGATATTTTTACACTGAAAAATGTCGAATTTCGTGCCCAAAAAAGAGCATGTGCGGGAAGTTTTAATTCATTACTTTATTTTGAAGAAAAGGGCTGCTGAAAGTTATCTATACTTTGGGAAGCTTCTGGTGAACATGCTCCATCTCAAGATACTTGTGAACGCTGGTTTAAACACTTTAAAATTGATGATTTCAATGTTCAATGTGAAAGAGAAAGACGTCCAGGTCAACCAAAAAAGTTTGAAGACCAACAATTACAAGCATAATTGGATGAAGATGTGTGTCAAACTCAAAAAACAACTTGCAGAAAGATTAAATGTTGCTCAGCAAACAATTTTGGATCGTTTACAAGCAATGGGAAAGATTTTAAAGGAAGGAAAATGGGTGCCACATCAACTGAATGAAAGACAAATGGAAAACCAAAAAATCATCAGTAAAATGTTGCTTCAATGGCACCAAAGAAAGTCTTTTTTGCATCAAATTGTGACTGGCGATGAAAAGTGGATTTATTTTGAGAATCCCAAATGCACAAAATCATGGGTTGATCCAGGTCAACCATCAACATCTACTGCAAGGCCAAATCGCTTCGGAAAGAAGACAATGCTCTGCGTTTGGTGGGATCAGGAAGGTGTGGTGTAAGATGAGCTTCTAAAACCAGGTGAAACCGTTAATACTGATCACTACTGACAACAAATAAACAATTTGAACCACACTTTGATCATAAAACGACCAGAATGGGCCAGAAGACATGGCAAAGTAATTTTGCTTCATGATAACGCACCATCACACACTTCAAAACCAGTTAAAGAGGGAGGAACCAAGATGGCGGCAAAGTTAAACAACTAAACTGCTGCCGTGCACAACAATTTCAAAATACAACTAAAAGACAAAGCATCTACCACCCAGAACCACGGGAAAGCTGGCTGAATGGTAGATTTACAACTAAGAAGGAAAACGAAAGGAGAACAAAACGCGGAAAAGCTGAGGTATGGAGGCGCGCGTAGCGGGCTGGTGGCAGGCGACGGGGCGTGCAGCTTTTTTTCAACCTGAAGGGAGACAAGCTCCCAATCACTCTGAACTCCAGTTTCTGGGGACACGCGGGGGACCCAGACACCTACGGGGAGAAGCTGGACTCTTGGCCATCAGGTCGGAAAGTGAGAGTGACTTTCTTACAGAGGTGCACCCAGCAATCAGTGTTTACTGTGCTGGAGCGTGGGACATGGGGACTTGGAAACACGGAAAGGCAGAGACGGCTGACGGCAGCCATCGCCGTTTGCCACGCCTTAGCCTAGTGACGCCCTGAGACCCCGCCCTGCCCTGAGACCCCGCCCCAAACATTCTACAAACCCGCCAAGGCTCCACACAGCGGCTTTTGCATATAAATGGCCTGCTTTGTGGCAGCTTAACCAAATAAACTGCAGCTCCAGTCAAACTGCTCCAAAACTGCCAAACCTCAAGCAAAGAGGAGAAAACTAGTTCTTGCTGTAACTCCTGCTGGGGGGCCTCAGACAGTAGCTGACCTGCACCCCATTGGAGATCCAGAAACTAGGGCATCTAGTGGTCGGTGTGAAATGACACAAGATTTCAACCACGCTTGTAAGGGACACATTCAAGAGGCAGACTCAGTGAGCACCAAAGCCCTACTGGAACAAGTCCTGCCCCATAAACGTGTCTCCAGCACAGCAATTCTTCCTTTATAGACACAGCGGGTACTCACAGCCAATTGGCCTGGAGGTCAATTCCTCCCAGTGACACCAACAACAATTAAGACTTAACTACAACAAGGCTTTACACACAGTCCACTAAGGGGTGCACAAAGAGCATCCACCTCAGGTAACTGGGAGACTGAGCCGTTAAACCAATAGGACACCTAGTACACAAAGCTACCCTAACCAACTCAGGGAAGCAGCGAAAATGAGGAGGCAAGGAAACAGATCCCAAACGAAAGAAATGGAGAACAAACGAATGGACATAGAGTTCAAAACCACGATTATAAGGTTTTTCAAGAATTTCATGGAAAAGGCTGATAAATTTAATGAGACCCTCGAGGATATGAAAAAGCACCAACTAGAAATGAAACATACACTGACTGAAATTAAAAATATTATAGAGAGACCCAACAGCAGACTAGAGGAATGCAAGAATCAAGTCAAAGATTTGGAATACAAAGAGGCAAAGGACATGCCTCCAGAAAAGCAAGAAGAGAAGAGAATTCAGAAAGTTGAAGATATTGTAAGGAGCCTTCTGGCACCCCCATAATTCTGATGTTAAGTATAGCAACATCAGAATTATGGGGGTGCCAGAAGAAGAGAGGGAGCAAGACACTGAAAACCTATTTGAAGAAATAATGACCGAAAACTTCCCCAACCTGGTGAAAGAATAGACTTACAAGTCCAGGAAGCACACAGAACCCCAAATAAAAGGAATCCAAAGAGGACCACACCAAGACACATCATAATTAAAATGCCAAGAGCAAAAGACAAAGAGAGAATCTTACAAGCAGCAAGAGAAAAACAGTTAGTTATTTACAAGGGAGCACCCATACGATTATCAGCTGATTTCTCAACAGAAACTATGCAGGCCAGACGTGAGTGGCAAGAAATATTCAAAGTGATGAATAGCAAGAACCTACAACCAAGACTACTCTACCCAGCAAAGTTATCATTCAGAATTGAAGGGCAGATAAAGAGCTTCAAAGATAAGAAAAAGCTAAAGGAGTTCATCACCACCAAACCAGTATTATATGAAAAGCTAAAAGGTATTATTTAAAAAGAGGAAAAAGAAGAAAAAAGTAAAGATAAAAATTATGAACAACAAATACATACCTATCAACAAGTGAATCTAAAAGTCAAGTGAATTAAAAATCTGAACAGAATAAACTGGTGAACATAATAGAATCAGGGGCATAGAATCGGAGTGGATTGGTAATTCTCAGGGGGAAAGGGGTGTCTGTGTGGGGGCTGCGGGAAGAGACTGGACAAAATCATACACCTATGGATGAGGACAGCGGGGGGGGCGGGGAGGTAAGGAGAGAGGGGGGAGGGAACCGGGTGGAGGGGAGATATGGGGGGAAAAAAAGGAGAAACAATTGTAATAATCTGAACAATAAAGATTTATTAAATTTAAAAAAAAAGAAGAAGAAAAAAAAGAAAATGAGATTCAGTGATGAGTCAGACATAGTCCTTGTCCCCAAGAGTTTATAAAGAGCTAGAGAAGAGGAAAGTTGATATACATAACCACCATCAAAAGTGATTTGAGGTCAGCCTGACTGACAATGATCTGTCCAAACCAGTGTTGCTCAGTGGTTGAGCGTTGACCTATCAAGAGGTCACAGTTCTATTCTGGGTCAGGGCACATGCCTGGGTTGTGGGCTCCATCCCCAGTAGGGGGTGTGCAGGAGGCAGACAATTGATGATTCTCATCATTGATGTTTCTATCTCTCTCTCCCTCTACCTCCTTCTCTGAAATCAATAAAAATATATTTAAAAAACAAAAAAACAAAACAAAACAATCAAACAACAAACAAAAACAAACAAACAAACAAAAAACCCAGTTAAAGACACATTAAAAGATTTTGCCTGGGAAGTATTAACCCACCTGCTGTATTCACCAAACCTTGCTCCTTGAGATTACCACTTGTTCCAATGGATGGCACATGCACATTCTGAGCAGCACCTCAAAATGTACAAAGAAGTGGAAAATTTGGTCTCTGAATGGTTTGCCTCAAAACAAGAAAAGTTCTATTGGGATGATATTCACAAATTACCTGAAAGATGGGGGAAATGTGTAGATGGCGATGGAATAAAGCACTTTTGATGTTTCTCCTGAAATTATCATGTTTTCTTTGATTACAAAATCAGCATTATTTACTGGTACATCTGGTATATCCTATCTAATAATAGAAAAATATGCAAATTGACCATACCTCTGACACGCCCACAAGCGACGCCCACCATCCAATCAGAGCGAGTATGCAAATTAACCCAAACCAAGATGGCTACAGCCACAGAGAGCAAGGTTTCCTAGGTAACAGAGGAAGCCAAGCTTTCCGCCTGCCCTTGCCAGGCCTAAGCCTCTACTCCAGCTACAAAGTTTCAATTATAGAAGGTAAACAAATTCAAACAAATGGCAGAATGGAGCTTGAGAGAGCAGGCCAGGGTTGCAGCTGGCAACAGGGGAAGCAAAGCTTTCCGCACACCCTGGCCGGGCCCAGGCCTCCGCTTAAGGCTACAAAGTTTCAATTATAACCCCAACACAAATGGCTGCTGACCTCGGAGGGAGCCCCAGGCTTGGCTCCGCTCCAGGCTACAAAGTTTCAATTGTAGAAGGAAAATAAATTCCAGATACCAGGGGGATGTCAGAGAGCCAGTTTCAGCCCAATCCCACAGGCCACTCCCCTTGGGAGGGCGCCAGACGCAGGGCTCATGGCTGGTGAGCACTGCTGTAGCAGCGCGAGCCCTCTCCCAAATGGGACTGATTGGGCGCAAGTCCACAGCTGGCACACGGGGCCAGGATGAGTGGGAGCAGCAGATAGGAGCTGCAGGTGGCGTTGGACTGCAGGTGGGTTTCGGCCCGATCCCTGCAGGCCACCCCAAGAGACCCTACCTGTGCACAAATCGTGCACTGGGCCTTTAGTAGTTAATAATAATGTAATAACTATGTATGGTATAAGATGTATAGTAGTTTTATTGGGGTGATCATTTTGTAAGTTATATAAATGTCTAATCACTAGGTTGTACACCTGAAACTAATATAATATTGTATGTCAACTGTAACTAAAAAATAAAATATTTAAAAAATAAAGCAATTTGAAAAATTAGAAAAAATACAAATAATGCAAAAAGACGAAAGGCAATTCCAAATTTTAAGAAAACTAAAAAATTGCATAAATAAGGACATATAACCAAAGAAGAACATTTGGAAATATAGTTACCCATTAATTCAAATGATTGTGTGTCTGGCACTGATTTAGCGACTGAGAATATAATAGTGAGGGGGGGAATAATAAATTAGTTAAAACAGATAATAATTGTTGTCTTCTTGAAGCTATAGTCAAGAATGTAGAAAGTGACAATAATTTCAGAAATTAGGTGAAGTGAAAATGTTATTTATATTAACAATAAATACTATGTAGAAAAAAATAACAAGGAAAGTAGAGCAAGAATGCCAGGTAGTAGAATGGATATTTCCAATAAGATGGCCAGGAATGGCCCTACTGAGCAGCTGCCTCTAGGGTCAAGAATTTAAGGAAGGGAAGGACCAAGCAATGTGGTAATCTGGGTGAATGAATTTCCAGATTGAGGGAACAGCAGATGCAAAGGCCCCTTTGACACAATAATATACATACTTAATTGTAGTTATAAAATAAATGTAAATGAAACCAATTTTAGAAATAGAAAAATTAAAGAACCGAGAACAGAACCATGAAGTAGATGTGTGCACTAATACTCTCATCTGACACAGGGGACAATCCCAAAGCAGCATTTATAGTTAATGGGACAAAAAATAAAGGTATAAGTATATTATCCACAGTTACAGTAGAGAAACCAAAAATAGAGATAAAACTAAATGAATAATGATAGAGAAAAGGTAGAGGAGGGTAGGGTGAGTGAGTATATAAGGCCTGTGTGTATGTGTGTGTGTGTGTGTGTTAATATGCTTTAAAATGATAAATAAAAAACATGATGTGGAGGAAAATTACTTTTACTTGGAAAAATGAAGATAAATATCAGGAAGAAAATGGAAAGAGAAGTGAGGCTTAAGTGGGAAAAGCTGGACCAAAGAACTATTGATTTTAACCATGTGTATTATTAATTTGATTTAAGCACACACATGCCCTTTGGAGATTTTCCATTGCTCTTAGAATATAAAAAACCTAAACACAGCCTACAGGGCCCTGCCTGCCTTACCAGTCTCACCTCATGCCTCCCTCCCCTGAACTCTCTGCTTTAGCCACACTAGTCTCCTTTTAGGTTTCTCTAGCCTCTGAAATCTTCTGTCTATGCTAGTCCTTTCATTTGGAATGCTTCTGGCCCATTACTGCTCCCAGCCCCGCCCCTGGAGCTGACTTATCATTAGGCACAGTAGGCACAAATGCTTAAGGCTCACAATATTTTAAGGGTCCATGAAATGTTTTAGTTTCTTTTTTAAATATATTTTTATTTTTATTTCAGAGAGAGAGAGAGAGAGAGAGAGAGAGAGAGAGAGAGAGAGAGAGAGAGAAACATCAATGATGGGAGAGAATCATTGACTGGCTGCCTACTGCACGCCTCCCTACTGGACATCGAGCCACAACCTGGGCATGTGCCCTTGACCAGAATCGAACCTGGGACCTTTCAGTCCACAGGCTGACGCTCTATCTACTGAGCCAAACCAGTTAGGGTTGTTTTAATTTCTAATAAATTAATACAAAAAAACCACACTTTTAGTCTCACGAAATGTTTTAATGTATATGTTAACATATTTGTCTTCATATCAATATAATTGCAAAATATAATTTTTAATATATTTTCTGGAGGCAGGAGACATGAAGGCAAAAGTGTCTAGAGCCCACCAAAAGTCATAATGTTGCCCCTGCTTGTCCTCCTTCCCAATCCCACTTGGCCCTGTGGATTCTACTCATCCCTCAGATCTCAGCCTGATTCAGAATACAAGAAGTCCCTATATATGTTCATCCATCACCTTGTAATATAAAAATGAAATAAATTATTGTGTGATTTTGTACTTAATGAAATCAGGAACCATGTCCACCTTGTTTGCCACTATATCCCCAGCATGAAGACTTGTATGAAGTGATGTGAGACGCTGAAGGGCTGAGAATTTTCTACTGTGCTCTCAAGTCCTTGTTCAGTTTTCTGATGCTGGATTTCCTACTTACTATTTAATCTCTTATTGATTCAGTTTCCTCATTTTAAAAATGAGAATAATAATGGAATTATGAGTAGAACATATTAGAATTGTAACTAGTATATAGTAAACACTATTTAAAGGTTTAGTTATTCTCATTCAAGTTATTAGATGATTACTATTATTTTTATTACTGTTATCATCATTATTATTCTATACATTGGGCGAGGTAAGTAATGATTATCATCATTATTATTAACATACATTGGTTTGTTAATTCCCTCTTTTTTACTATCTATTATGGAAATATGTTTTAAAAGGGGAGGGTCATTTTAACTTAAGTCACAAATTTTTAGGAAAGAGAGTAAATAGCTGTAAAGATAGAAGGAAATTGAGATTTTGGTACCTGAAAATACATAATTATCCATGAATTAAAAGACTTTAGGGCTTTCAAAATATCCACACTAACCAGTTCATAATTTTACATGATATCAGGCTAGAAGATATTTTCAGCAAAGAACAGTAAACCAGAATTCTCTCAAACATAAATTTCCATGAAAATCTAATAAAAATGAGATGTGGCATTTATTATCTTTTTTATTTTTATTGATTTCAGAGAGGAAGGGAGAGGGAGAGAGAGATAGAAACATCAATGATGAGAATCATTGATTGGGTACCTCCTGCACGCCCCCTACTGAAGATCAAGCCCACAACCCGGGCATATGCCCTTGACTAGTATGGAACCTGGGACCCTTCAGTCTGCAGGCTAATGCTCTATCCACTGAGCCAAATCGGCTAAGGCTATTATCTTTTTAAAAACAAAAATCTTACCTATTTCCCCTGAATAGATGCTCTACCCAGCTAAACACAATTCTCAACAGTGATATTACTTTCTTGGTGTTACAATTTGTTATACATAACTAGTGGCCCAGTGCACAAAATTTGTGCATGGGGGGTTCCCTCAGCCTAGCCTGCACCCTCTCCAATCAGGGACCTCTTGGGGGATGTCTGACCACTGGTTTAGGCCCGATCCCAGGCAGTTCGGACATCCCTCTCACAATCTGGGACCACTGGCTCCTAACCGCTCACCTGCCTGCCTGCCTGATTGCCCTAACCTCTCTGCCTGCCTGCATGACCGCCCCTAACTGCCCTCCCCTGCCGGCCTGATCTCGCCCCCAATGGCCCTCCCCTGCTGGCCTGATCTTGCTCCCAACGGCCCTCCCCTGCTGGCCTAGTTTCCCCCAACCGCCTTCCCCTGAAGGCCTGATCTTACCTTCAATGGCCCTCCCCTGCCAGTCTGATCCTGCCACCAACTGCTCTCTCCTGCTGGCCTAATCGCCCCTAACTGCCCTCCCATGCCGGCCTGATCTCTCTCCCAACTGCCCTCCCCTGCCAGCCTGATCTCACCTCCAACTGCCCTCCCCTGCTGGCCTGATCACCCCTAACGGCCTCTGCCTTGTCCCCCACCATCATGGCTTTATTTGGAAGGAAGTCGGATGTCCAGAAGATGGTCGGTCGACCCGGTCTAATTAGCATATTACCCTTTTAGTAGTATAGATAGATTATATAGGATAGGATTGCTTAAATGGGGTGTGGGGAAAGCCTTTTGCATCAGCAGGAGATGCTCTTGGCAGACAAAAATACATAATCCCTATATCTGGACTGATAGCCAGCCATATGCACTATACTGCCAAACCAGTCATTAAAAAATTGAACCACTTTCTTACACCTTACACCAAACAGCTGTTGTCCTTAAAACCCCTCCTCAGCCCCCACCTGAGGTTCTGCCTTTGCAGTTCACCTAGATTAGGTTATGATTGGTCGGTTTCTATGCCAGTCAGCGTCAAAAGCTCTGCCTCCTAGGCAGCCATTGGCTCTTCGCACTTCACCCATATCTGGTTCTGATTGGTTGATTTTTATGCCAGTCAGCATCTCTGGGCCTATTAAAGGGCCTGATCAGAGAGGTGGGGCTGATCAGCAGCCCCCGTGGAGGCCGGAGAGAGAGAGAGGCGCAGCTGCTGGCCAGGCCTGGAGCAAAAGAGGGGGGCAAGTGCTTATCAACAGCTGCCACAGAGGCTACAGATCAGACCCTGCCTCTCTCTCCCCTAGCCTATTTCCAGGCCTGATCCACAGCCCACTTGCGATTGGTTGAGCTTTTGGTTGTTTTGTGTGTTATGGACCCTGGTTTTTTATATATTAGGATTCCTGCCCTGGCCGGTGTGGCTCAGTGGATAGAGCATCGGCCTGCGGACTCAAGGGTCCCAGGTTCGATTCCGGTCAAGGGCATGTACCTTGGTTGCGGGCACATCCCCAGTGGGGAGAGTGTAGGAGGCAGCTGATCGATGTTTCTCTCTCATCGATGTTTCTAACTCTATCCCTCTCCCTTCCTCTCTGTAAAAAATCAATAAAATATATATTTAAAAAAAAAAAAAAAAAAGGATTCCTTCTACAGGCAAATAAATATACATACCCAAAGCAGTAAAAATAAAATAACACAACAGGACCTGAAAAACCTACCAAGGGTTTTTGTTTTGGTAAACATTTATGTTACCATTTAAACTTCAGACTTCTGAGATGGTCCTTGGGATAAAGTGACAGCTTCAGTTTGATTCCCTCTGGTATTTCAAACAATACTCCACAACCTAAAGACTAGTTTTTGGAGGCTAAATGGCTGGCTATGTGCATGAATGTCCCAAGGCTTTGCCTCAGGCCTATAATCTCCCCTAATCATTATTCACAATCCCTCAGAAAAGCCTCAAGCTAAAACTGTGATTGCTATTGCTATTTAGAACTAAACTTGAATACTCATTTTTGAAAATCATTTCTTCTTTCATGATTTAATTTTTTATCTAATTCAAACACCTATAGAGATCCACTGCAGTAAGCATAAAAACCTAGAGCAACAGGCAATTTGTTTGGACTGTTGCTTTCTTCACTAACTTATTAAAAAGATATTTTAATAACAAAAATACTTAGGGACTGCATTGCATAATACATGCAACTAGATCTCTAAAGTCCTTAAATGGGATATGAAAAGCAGTGATAATGGAGAAGAGTTTGGTAAATTCAGAATTTTGTACTATAGTTCTCATAAGACATTGTTTATTCAAAAATCCAAAATAATTTTTTTTAACTGCAAAAATGAAATGAGGGATGCAATAGTCCCTGAAAATCAGAGAATAAGCTAGAGTCAAATCACACCACAAATTTCTTTAACTAGACCTTTCACTTTTTTTTTACTTAGGATGTCAAAATATTATTTCTTGCCATCTAACCTGCCAAAAGTTTCCACTCTTGCCTTATTTCTAGGATTGCTAATTGCAATCCTTTCTCTGTTCTTCCCATAATTCTGTCTTCTTGAGTGATAGTGAAATGCATCTTACTGAGGGAGGGCTATATGTCTCAGACTCCCTGGATTAGTGTCAGTTGCCTTACCTCTATAAAAGGGATAATAATAGTTCTTTTTGCAAAGTATAAGTGAGGATTAAATGAGACAAATGATTGAAAATATTTAGTAGATTCTCTGGTTCAGAGTAAGCACTCAAAAATTGTTATTTATTATTGTTTATAATAACGTTTTAGAACTTTTTAAATGTCTTTGAGAAAACTAAAAAAACAACAACAACATTTGTGTGATTTTGGACAAACCTGGGTTAAACTCTCTGTTCTTTTGTTTTCTCATTCATAAAATAATGTGACCTGACTATACTAACACAAAGATCTCTATTAACTATTAAATCTTACATGATTTTACTTAGCCGTGACTAAAGTTCACACTTATTTTCCTCCTCTGCTTTTCATATACATTGACAATTCTATTTCTAGTTGAGACTAACTTTTCTTTGTATCCTTCTTTATATAAGCACCACATCTGATTATGTTCTGTACTCTTTCTGGCAGTAGTAATCATGTGATATCCTAATTTCCTTTGAACTATTATATTCACTTTCAAACCCCCCCACTCCTCCAGAAGACCCTAAGAAAGTATTGCTTTCTTGCCTGTCCAATGTGGCTCAATGGCTGAGCATTGACCTATGAACTAGGAGGTCATGGTTTGATTCCTGGTCAGGGCACATGCCTGGGTTATGGGCTCAATCCCCAGTGTGGGGCGTATGGGAGGCAGCTGATCTATGATTCTCTCTCAACATTGATGACTCTATCTCTCTATCCCTCTCCTTCCCTATCTATAAAAAAAAAAAAAAAAAGGTATTGGTTTCTTCTGAACTGATACCTTAAAAAGTAATCACATATTAATCACATAAAACATGTAAAATTTTGTATTCCATCTAAACCAAGGATTCAAAAAAAGAAATTCTGCTATGTTTCTGGAGAGGCATATGTAGTTTTATTCAAAAGTCTTGAAAAATCCCCCATTAATAAAACAATTTAGGACAGTACCTACTGAGGACAGAAAAATAATATCTATATTGTGGTGTAAAAAGAGTTATAGCTTCTAATAAGGCTTATCTTCAGTAAAAATGGAAACTGAGGCTTTTTATTGATATAACTTTAGCAACAAAAAAGTATGGATCATAAATATATGTATATTTAAGGCATGAAAAATGAGTAACATTTTTTTTGTCATAGGTAGTCAGTATAATTAAATTTTTATGAAGGCTATTTTAAAATCCTAAATTACATAACACTAATCTTAGCTAATGTGGATGTTTGGTATTACATTATAAGTATGTTGTAGTGGAAGTCAATGATTTCAGCAAGAAAAACTATGGCAGATGTAAAACAGAGGTTAGGTAAAACTACCTTTAGAGTTACTCTCATACTGAAATATTAATAGATGAAATAACTTAATGTCTGCATTTGCTCCAACATAATATAAGCATTTTAAAAGAAAAAGATTAGCCATGAGTTGTTAATTATTGAGGCCAGTTTGAAATACATGGGGATTTATTATACTACTAGAGGCCCAGTGCACAGATTCGTGCACCAGTGGGGTCCCAAGGCCTGGCCTGTGCTCTCACATCCTTGGGGGATGTTGGAGAGCCAGTTTCGGCCTGATCCCCGCAGGCCAAGCCAAGGGACCCCTCTAGTATGCATATAAGACCTTTGGTTAATCTCTTCCCACCCTCTCTCCCTCCCCCCTTCCCTCTGAGATTCATCAGTCTGTTCCATGTTTCCATGCTTGTGTGTTGAGCATCTGCCTCCTGCTGGTCATTGTGCATTATAGCTACCGGCTGGTCGGCCAGTTGCTGGTCACTTAGGCTTTTATATATACAGAATAGATTCTCCCAAATTTTCTATGTTTGAAACTATTCATAATAAAAGTTTTTTTAGAAAAAGCCAATACACATACAGACACCAAATTCAGCATCCATGAAGATGACAGACTGATTTAACCTCATAAGATGCCAACCTTACATGGCAAAATTAAAATACATAAAATAAAAACAAAACATAAAAAGATGAAAATGAGGGAAAACATAATTGTAACATGTGATTTACAGTGTTAATATTCTTAATATGATTCTTGATTCTTTGCAATAAAAAAAAAATCCATTAAAAAGCCTAAGAAAAATTTGGAATGGGGCATAAATGAGATGGCCATAAAAGAAAAATAATGGACAAATAAAAGTATAAAAAGACATTTATCTCACCAGCAATCAAGTAAATGAAAATTAAAATACCATATACTTTTCTCATATCAGATTTACGTAAAACAAAAACAGTTACTATCAAATGAAAAAACTACAGTGAAAGTGGCATTCCCCTACATTGGTGGCAAAATGCAAACTGGTAGACTTTCAGTATATTTACTTTTTGATCCACCAATTCCCTTTCAAAGAATATACCATAAGCTAGTATTTTCCAGTGTTAAGTGGGATGTTGTCAGATGTATTTTATGTGTATGTGTGCAAGTCTAAATTTAATTTGAAATGTAAATGTATACAATGGCACTTAAATATTTTCCCCTTTAAAAATTTTCTCTTTGCTTTTTATAAAATAGGCTTTAAGTTTTGGACTCAGAAAAATTGAGCGGAAACTAGAAATATTTCCCATATGCCCCCTTCCCTACACATGCACAACTTTTCCAACTCTCAACAGCCCATAGACAGGTTTTATTTTAAGAAAGGATTCTATAATCACATAATTTTGATTTCTAAGACCTTAATATACTACTAAATATTGATATTCTTCAAGATGGTGGATAATAGTCAGTGTTTTCTTACATTATAGGTCCTGGAGCCATCAGAGAGAATGCTTAGGAACTAAAGTTCTAAAGTTCTACAATACTTACTTTTAGAAATTGTCCTAAGTATCATTAGACATGAATACAAAGGTGGATGCACAAGTACATTCACTGAAGTCATGTTAACCACAGGGAGATATTGGAAACATCTCAAATACTCAATTATTGGAAAATGGTTATACAATTTATGCTATACCCTTAAACTAAAATATTTTATGATCTTTGACAATGCTAATGTGGATGATATTTACTGGCATGAAAAATGCCACAACTTGCTAAGTGAAAGAAGCACTGTAGCCAAAGAGTGTTTAATTTATACCTTACTAGAGGCCCGGTGTGCAAATTCATGCATGGGTGGTGTTCCTCAGCCTGGCCAGCAATCAGGGCCAATTGGGGCTGTCTCGCCCAGTCCTCATTGGGCCGCGGGAGGTTGGCTGGTGGTGGGGGGGTAGAGACCACAGGAGGTTGGCCACCGGGGGGGGGGGGGGGTAGGGACCACGGAATGTTGGCCAGCCATGGGAGTTTTGCTGTGGGAGTGCACTGACCACCAGGGGGCAGCTCCTGCATTGAGTGTCTGCCCCGTGGTGGTCAGTGTGCATCATAGTGACTGGTCGACTGCTCGTTCGGTCACTTAAACTTTTATATATATAGATTGTTGCCAGTTATAACCATAATAATTATATAGATAATTTATGTATTATATATGCATCAAATTTAGAAAGAATTACAACAAAATATAAAGAATAGTTATCTCAAGGTGGTAGGATTACTATACATTTCTGTACTACTTTATATATATATATATATACATATATATATTTACTTATTTATTTTTTTACAATGAACATGTATTAACTTTAGAATAGAAAATGTTTTTTTAGAGGCAATGTGATTATGTGTCTTAACTCTTTGGCAATTTAATCTATGGATGTCAGAAGATGCTTTTAATATTTAATTAAAATTAAGTTCACAGACAAGAAAACTGTAATTATATAAATAATTCATGGAGAGAAAAAAACACAATTCCTACCTTCTGGAGAGAAACTTAAAAACATAACAAGTGCTGTGAGACCCAGCAGCGTAATGGAGGCAGCAAATCTCTAGTTGCTCTATGTCTTTATGAATCCCTATATGGGAGTACCTCTTCTCTCTGAAACAGAAGTAACACAGACACACACATTAATTTAAAGGAGTGGTGAAATGAAAACCATCCTTAAGCACACATCGGAGCTGTACAGGCTGCCTTGGAAAAATTATTTATCTTCTCTGTACTTCAGTTTCCTCATCTACAAATGGGGATGATAATAATATCCAATCTTTGCTACAAAGATTAATATTCATAAAATATTTAGAACATTGCCATATGTAATAGTATATGATATATATGTGGTTTAAAAGATAAATACCTGGGTAGGGTTGGTTACATTAATAGAGACCCTTCACAGAGTATATTACTGTAAGTGATATTTCACTTCTGTTCACATCTCAAGTAATTCTCAACTCAGTGCTGTGAGGTGGATATTATTATCACTTGGCCCTCACTTTGCAAATTAGAAACTTCTATCAGTTCCACAAACTGTTACAAACTCACAAGAAACTGATCAATTTAATAGAACACTTTTGCTGTTCCAAGTGATAGCCAATGGATTGATTAAAATACTGTTTACTGATATCTGGTCTATTTAACTACCAAACTACTTAAAAATGACCTATCAGTATAAAATTAAAGCAATGAGAATTGAAAACTCATTTTGGACTTTCCATCAAGTCATAGTAGAGTACTCATCTACTGTGTTACCAATTTCTTCTTTATATTATCTGGAGGAGGCACAGCATCACCAATGGAGTATTCTTGCCAAGAATATTTAATCTAAATCTAACAATTTAAAAATTCAGAAAAATCTAAATTAAGGAACATCTTCCAAACAATTGGCCCAGACTTAAAAAAAAAAAAAAGTCAATGTCATGACACAAAAAGGCTGGGGAATTTTTTTAGATAAAAGGAAATTAAATGGATAGGACAACTGAATACAATATATGATCCTTAACTGGCTTTTGGATCTGGGGAAAAAGAGAGCTATAAATAATGGACACTTAGACAATTTAAAATACAACCTTTAATATCAGTTAATATATTTAGAATGAACCTAGGTGGCTTATTCTTATAAAATTCATTTATCCATTTATAGTCATCATAATTTATTAAATACCTATTCAGTGTGATAAGCCTGCAGATAACAAAAATTCTTGCAAGGAACAGACCCTAAAATATAGACTTGGGTTGGCCAAAGGGGTTAAGTGAAGGGTAATGAGGACCCTCTATCTCAGTCTGGCAAGTTAGCAAAATAGCTAAACTATCATCTGTTATATTTGGGACTCAGGCCATCTTCCTACTGAAGTATTTTCCCTTCTACTGTAAGGCAAACAGTCAGGAGGTTGAAGTAGGCTGCTGCTTCATGCAGCCTTCGTTCCACAAGACAGAGCGGCACATCAGGAAGCAGAGGAGGGGAAAAAGACGGCTTTGGCAAAAGAGCTTCTTTCTGTCTGTGGCTGAGAATCAGATGATTTGGAGCCTGGCAAGATTAAAGAAGCCAAATTATAAATGTTTTACAATGATCTATTTATTTTTTTGGATAAATTATTTGCATAGTATAGAATTTGAAAGATATAAAAAGGCAGTGAAAATTTTCTTTTCCAGTCTTGTTCCCCAGACATCTGCTTTCCCTCCCCAAAGGCCACCCGATCCAGATTCGTGTCTTCTTCCAGAAATGTGTAATGCGTTGCCATATCTAAACAAGTTTTTACAGACATGGAGCAAGTTATACACATTGTTCTTACTTTGCTCTCTTCACATGATGTTTTGTCAATTGATCATTTCAGGATATATAGAGCTGCCTTATATATTCTTCTTATAAAGTTTATGGCATAAAAACTATAAGTAGGCAAGAATGTAAGAGGATAAAATAGATGTTTTCCCATGCAGAGGAAATAAGATTCTGCCCACCAGGCAGGAAAGAGCATCTAGGTGTCTGAGAATAGAGCACCGAAGGTAATATCTTAGGAAGGTACCTGGGAGGGTTGTCTGAAGACACCTTTGGATTTTACGACGCCAGTGTATTACATACAATACATACAATATGTGTGTATTGTGGCAGAGCACCTGAAAAGTTCCTGAAGCCTCTGGTATGAGTGGATTGCAAAAGTCTGAAGACTGATCGGGCAGACAAAAAGGAGAGTGAGGTTTAAGAAAACACGGCAAAGAGTGCAAGGTCCTTACCACTGGAGACCATGGCAAAGACCATGGCAGTATGTTCAGTATGAGGCCCAGCAAGAGGAACCACATCTCAGTAGGTGCTGGCATATGGTGCCAATATGCAAGGGCCAACCAGTAACTCAGCAGAGACCAGCAAGCAGAGGGAAGAGTGTGGAATCCCATACTTACCCACTGACGCCAGAATAATATGAGTCTCCCAGGAACGTGAAGAAGAGTGGAAGGAAAGGAGAAAGTGAGAGGTAGGGAAGAAACAGTTTAAAGCCTAAATTGACTCAATTTTATTTCAGAAATGACCAAGCAACTACCAACTGGTAAGATTAAGTTTTACTTTATCTGTGGAAATAAATGATGGTGACAGGGTGTGTGCTGCAGGGGCGGGGGTGGAGGGGTTGGGGATGTGGAAGAGGGGAAGTGGGAGGAGACAGACAATGATGACCAGGAAAAGGTGTTTGTGAGATAAGTAAATTTTAGCTATAGGCAAACAAAGTTTTACATATTTGAGATAAACAACTATAAAACTTAAATTTATATTGCCAGCTCATAGGGCTGTTAGGATACAATGAAATGGTTGTGTAAAAAGGTGCCAACAATAAATGATGTAATTTTCTGATTACTATTGCTGATAGTGATCTTTCTTTGACTTTTCACCAAGTTCTGGGGCTCTTTTATGCAGTCGCGTAAGTCCAGATTTTATTATGCACACTCACTCCAAAGAGTATTAGTGTTGAAGTAAGTGAATTTTGGGTTCAAATTCTACCTTTGTCACCCACTAGCTGTATGAGTTTGGGGAAGTACCTTGACTTCTCTGAGTCTCTTTATGATCTTTATTCATAAACATAGTGCGATAATAAAAAATTATCTCAAATGTGCATTAAGTAAGAGAATGAAATGTACATAGTACATTGGTCCAATGTTCGTGGATCTACTTACTTTCCTTAAAGTTTAAACTAAGTTGTCCAGTGTTTGATTTGGAAAATTTAATCATCTTATTATATGTCATAATTATAAGAGCGTTAGCTATGCAATATATGGCTCTCAGTTACTGTTTTCAGGCCAACCCAGTAATACATATCACCATATGCTGTGAAGGAAGCAGGTCTGTATGGTAATAAAACCATTTAAATGCAAAATATATAATATGTGAACAGCAATCTCCTCAAATCTTACTCTGAGACAGAGTATAAAATTAAATATGGCAATTTCCCATTTTCTCCAGATAAAAATTTATTTTTAAGAAAAATCTTTATCTCAAATCTAATAAATGTTTAAAAAATGAAACTAAAAATTCAATAAAAATAAAATAAAAAAGAAGAAACTATATAGTAGACAATAAAATCAACACCTTTGACTTCTGGTTAAAGGTGGCAGATTGAACATACACATTTAACTTCATTCCCTTTCAAAACCACACTAAAATACAATAGAATATTAAATATTTTATTAAAAAGAATAAGCCAAGAAAGAAAAGCAGAATAGAGATGAATGACAGTAACCAAAATTTGGGAGCTAGTAGGCAGAAAACTATAGCTAACTGACTATAGTTGAATCCTAAGCAAGTTGAATCCTAAAGCAGCAGTAGGCAAAGCCAAGAAGCAATTTAATTTGTACTAGTTTCCAAAAAAACTTAGGAATTGGGGGGACCCAGATTTATGAAAGTTAGTTAAAGGTGGGAATCAGAGCAAACCTCTTTGGAGTTCTATTTAAGAATTTGTCTTTTACATTTCCTTCCTACCCTTCACAAGTGGACAAGAACTTCTCCCTCTCTCATCCTACCAAGGTTCCTGAACTGGGAAATTTTGAAGAATTCTGGAGGGCAGAGTGCTCAACTGAAAACAGAGCTGAGTGACATTTTACATGCTGAATATTGAGACTCCCACTTCTCTTCTGCTTGGTTTGCAGAATGCTACTAGCCCATCTTATAACCTCTAGGCAGGAGAGTAAAAACTTCTTCTTTGGTGAATCTAACTGAAATGAAAAGGAAGGTATTCACTAAAATAATATCGGGGTTCTGAATAAATAGCATAGTTGGGTTTAGGGAATTCACAGTTATTAAGCCCCAATTAAGTGTTATCTACGCATTTACCTTTCTTACTACCTTAAATGTGAGCTGACAGTCCAAGACCACTAGATATTCGAGAAAAGCTCCTAACATAAAAGATGAAGCCTTAAAGCAAAAACAAAACAAACAAACAAAAAAACAAACACACAAAAAACAGGAAATAGAACTATTTGGGGAAATAAAGTTTCCAGAAAAATTATCCTCAAAGATATGAGAGGAATACATCCATGAAACAAGAACAAGTTGATATTTTATTAAAAAAGGAACAAAGAAAGTGTTTCTGAAAAACAAAATTATATTAGGAATGGAAACCTAAAGGTTGGATGATATCCAGAAAGAAGAGACTAAGAAAAGGAACATAGGAGAGAAAGGATAAGAAAATTAGATTAATCTAGAGGTTCAACATCCAGATAACAGAAAGAAAAGAGAAAATGGAGAGAAAGACGTAATCAAAGAAGCAATTCATGAAAATTTTCCTGAATTAAACAACATTAAACAACACTGAGTGTCTGGTCAAATGAATGAAAATAAAACCCCAACAAGGCACATCATAATAAAATTTAAGAACTTTTGAAAAAATAGAAAATAGTGAAAGTTCCAGAACCAAAAAAATATAGAACAAAAATTAGATTGTCTTTCAACTTTTAAGCACTAAAAGACAATGGGGAGAGGATATAAAAATTTTGAGAGAAACTAAATTCCAAACCACAAAGTCTGTTCTCAGCCATAAAATCAATCAAATGTCTGTAAAGCATAAAGGCATTTCAGAGAGCGAAGATCAAAACTATTGTTAGAAGTGCTCCATCAAAATGAGAGAGTAAATACAGAAGAAAAGACATTAAAAAGAAGAAGATCCAATTCAAAACAGGGACAAAAAGAAATCCAAAAGTGATAGTAAAAAGAAATCTGTTTCATGTGGGACAGAGGTTACAGCTGAATCAGAAACAAGTACACAGAAAACCAAGCAAATGAAAAATATGACAATTATTATTGTTAGGGAAGGCAGAGAATTAGATACATGATATAGTTATTAAAAGTCATCAGACTGAGAAGATGGCATATTTGCGGTGAAGGTGTAGGGGACATAAAAGATCTAAATCTACATATCCCATAGTGGCACATTAATGGATTATCTGAAGCTGAAAAAAATCAAGAAGTAGAAATATAATCATGTAATTTTGAGATATTATTTTTCATAAATACCAGAGGAAACAGAAAAAAAAGTAAAAAGAAAGAAAGTGATTGCTTCTGGGAATTGGAAAAATAATAAAAGGAAGTACACAGCAAGGAGTTGTTTCTGTTATGTGTGTTTTTTTATAAGTTTTATAGGACTACTTGATTTTTTTAAACTATGTGCATGCGTAACTCTGATAAATATAAAACGAAACAAAAACAGCATAAAAGTTAACATTAACCATGATCTGTGGAAACATAGTAGGCATTTATAAATTCTTAAATGTGGTTGTATGAATTGAATTACACAACTGTACAGGGAAAATTTCTAGGAAATAGCTGTTGCACCAAGTATCTGCTATGGCAGGCGGCACATGGCAGGTCCCTAAATATTGCTGCTAATTGGTGACAATGAAAATAAAAAAACAGGCACTGCAATGGGTTCTGAACTCCCTGGGTTTAAATCTTAGCTCTACCTCTTTCCAGTTACATCATCTTTTCATTTGCTTGGTTTCCTGTGTACTTATTTCTGATTCAGCTGTAACCCCTGTCCCACATGAAACAGATATTAAACCACATGGATAAGATATTAAACCATTTTTTGTTTAAGTTTCTTTATCTGTAAAAACCCTTAATTCATAGGAATGTTGTATTAATTGATACAGGAACAATGCTTAGCACAGTGACTGATATAAGGAATGGCTAATAAATGTTAGCTAGTTTAATTGCTAACATTGGGACATTGGGACATTTTATTTTACACAGACCTTGGGACATTTTATTTTCTACAAATTTCTTGTTCACCCTCCCCACAGATTCAGATTCAATTATCACCCTAAAATCAATCATGCCTGGTTCACTTCAAAAAATAGGATAGAAATAAATGTCATACCTAGAACCATCTCTCTTTTCTTATCCATTGCTGCTTCCCTTTTCCTTTAGGGCAGCCTGGAGCAGGATTTGTAACCGGAAGACCTACTTTGGGTAGGTCATTTAGCCCCTCTGAATATCCATTTTCTCATCTGAAAGGTGGAGATGATAATATCTGCTAGAGTGGACATTTGAAGTTTGCCACCCACCACGCTTTACTGCTACTTTTGGCAACTGCATACTGACTTTCCTTCGGACAACTCACCTATTTGCCAGCTCTAGAAGTGAGTCTAACTGCCAAAGCAGTCAAAGTTATAGCTATTTCTCTGTCCACAGTGATGTGTCCAAATATGGGCATTAACTAAATCAGTAAGTGATACTCAAAAACGGCAGGATTACCAAAGAGTGAAATAGACTGTGGAGCTGATCCAGAGGGAAAGAGTTGGAAGCCTGGAATTGGCCTATTTAAAAACCATCCCGTCCTATGAACCCAAATGTCCCGTTTTAGCCCAAGCCTCTGGAGTGTGTGTGTGTGTGTGTGTGTGTGTGGTAGGAGGAGAAGAGAAAAAGGGAGGGGAGTGAGGAAGAATGTTCTTCACTGTAACAAAGTAAGTCTTAACTCCTATCTACATTATAAGTTGCGCATCATAGCGACTGGTCAAATGGTCGAACGGTTGGACACTTAGCATATCAGGCTTTTATTATATAGGACTAGAGGCCTGGTGCATGAAATTCATGCATGGGAAGGGGTCCCTCAGCCCAGCCTGCACCCTTTTGCAATCCGGGACCCCTCTGCCTACCTGCCTAATCACCCCTAACCACTCTGACTGCCTGATGCCCCTAATTGCTCGCCTGCCTTCCTGATCGCTCCTAATCACTCACCTGCCTGCCTGATCCCCCTAACTGCTTTCCTGCCTGCCTGATCGCCCCTAACTTTCCCTTCCTCAGCCCCTGCCACCGCAGCTTCATCCAGAAGGACATCCAGAATGACGTCCAGAAGGTCGTTCGGCTGTCTGGTCTAATTAGCATATTATGCTTTTATTATTATAGATATCTACGGTTTCCAGGGTGGATCAACCGAGATAACAAATATAAAAATATTTGGTAAACATAATGCAGTATTCACATGTTAATTGTTATTACCATATTTAATAACATGAGTCAAAGTTCTTCAGAGAGCAAACTATGCCTTGAAACAGTAAATACTTATTTTCACAAAATATCAAAGTACCCTCCTGAAAGTCTGGACATGATGTTACTTGTGAGTATCTATCCTATATAATAAAAGCCTAATATGCCAAGTGTCTGGTCATCCATTCAACCAATCAAAGCATAATATGCTAATGATATGCTAAGGCCGCTCAACTGCTTGCTATGATGTGCACTGACCACTGGGGGCAGATGCACGGACCGGTAGGTTAGCTTGCTGCTGGGGTCCGGCTGATTGGGACTGAGTGAGACAGGCCGGACATGCACTGAAGCCCTCCTGCGGTCCCTCCCTGGCAGGCCAACCTCCCGCGTCCCTCCCTAGCTCTGATCGTGCACCGGTGGGACCCCTTGGCCTGGCCTGCACCCTCTTGCAACCTGGGACCCCTCAGGGGATGTCGGAGAGCCAGTTTTGGCCCAATCCCGCAGACCAGGCCAAGGGACCCCACTGGTGCACTAATTCGTGCACTGGGCTTCTAGTTTTGTATAAAAATATAAGAATGTACAATGGTTATTTGTTTCAGGTCATGCATGTGACAGTAGCTCAGATGGCTTCCTTATCCATCAAACTTACAAGGTTAGGCTAGTACCCCCAAATCTCTATTTTATCCTTTGAAATCTGTGCTTCATAAACCTGCTTGAATCCTTTTGAAAATATGTACTCTGTACTAATTACTTACAAGTGAATTTTATCAGACTTAATTAGTAAAATCTGGAGTAGTTCAATTGTTTTATTATTTATAAATAAAACACCAATTAAAGAGGAATTGAAAAATGGTACCTAGTCCCTATAAAAGCTTGTTTTATAAACTTGTAAAATAAAATACATTGAAGTCAGACTAAAAATTGAAAGTATATGAATATTCCTTCCAAAAAAACTCAAAGGCTTTAAAAAGGCATTTTCCTTTTTTTTCAATCCTCACCTGAGGATATGTTTTTTACTGATTTTTAGAGAGAGAGGAAGGGGGAGGGAGAGAGAGAGGGAGACATGAGGGGGCGGGGGGAGAGAGAGACCTATGGGTTGCCTCCATTACATGCCCTGACTGGTCATGGAACCACAACCTTTTGGTGTACAGCAGGCATGTCAAACTCAAAGGCTAAATATGGGCCAAATAAACAAGGTTTAAGTTTATGTGGGCCGCAATAAAACAAAAGCTTCAATTTTCATAGAAACATAGGTTTATTTCGATAGACACATGCTGAATATAAAGGGCTGAAATAAATGAGTAATCGTTAACATAAAATAATAGAACATTTCAATAAAAATTCATATATTTTCTTGAACATTAACTTATCAGACACTGAACAACTGCACAAATTAATAAGCATAACACAAATAAACCTATTTTTCTTGTTCTCTGAAAGAGAAATATTTCCTGTTGCACACACCAAACAAGTCAGTACAAGACTAATGATGTGGCAATCAGCTGCTAAAATATTCACTGCTAGTATTAGTGGAGAGAAATGGTGCACCTGCGCGTAAGGTGCAAGAGAAATGAATGCAACACAATGATAGTAATCAGTCATTAGCAAACTTGTAGTATTTTATTAATAATTATGTATAACAGGATATTGTAAAAATTAAGTTACGAAACGTTTATTAAAATGCTTCTCACATACCGTTATATTAGCTGGGCCGCAAAAATATTCATCGTGGGCCGAATATGGCCCACGGGCCGTGAGTTTGACGTGCTAGGTGTACAGGACGATGCTCCAACCGACTGAGCCACCCAGCCAGGGCAAGGCATTTGTTTTCTTAAATAGATCTATCTCTTCATGTCCATAGCATTAATTTAACTGGCAATCCTTTTCTTTCTAGCTAAAGCAAAAGTAAACTTCAGCTCTTCTCCTGTTTCATTTCTCAGAAACTGAATAAGTGCAGTTGAAATGCTGCTTTATAGTATTTGCTCCATCTGACATGTCCTTGGTCCAAGTTCTAGATTAGGCTCCTTCAGGTAAAAGATCAGATAATCAGGTAATGAGGGTGATTTCTGGTCTTACCTGATAACAATAATGAACATAATAATGAAAGAATCATGAGCATGAATGCATACATTTTTTTCAGGCTGAAAAATATCCAATAAAAAAGAAAAAAAAAGCTGAGCTCTAATTACATCTTTTAAAGAAAGAATGAGGAATAATAATTATATTTTCTAATCAAAAACAAGTTATCATATAGAGGTCACTAGTAAAAGTTTAATACTAATTCAGGATAGTATTAGACTGATTATTTGTCAGGAAACATCGTAAAATGCTTAAGTTCCAGTCCAATAAAACCAGCTTTTTAAAATAAACCAGGGTTACAAACTGCGACTATGAGGAGTCTGGTATTTCAATGAAACTGTACATAATGTTTGCCCTTCAAAATGGTTATCCTGGGAGGCCATAAAGCAAGCCCAAAAATGCTAAAATAGTTCACTATATATTTGGAATTTCTCTTTTGTAATTGCCATTACCATGAGCTTTTGCACCTCATAAGATCCATTGTTGTTTTTGACCTCAAAAGGCCTTCATAACTTTTGACCTACTAAACGTAGTTTGAGATGATATTTAGCAGGTTTCTAAATTCAGATAAAACAAGCGTGTGTATTTAAAACAGTGTATCAGGAACAAAAGGCAAATTCTATAAATATGTTGTGCGAAGGCCGTACCCATAGAATAAGCCTACAATTTCCAAAGTGCTCCTGAGAAAGAGCAAACTAATATTGATTTAAAATGTTACATTTGTCAATTTCTCTATAATTACACCTTAAATTAGGAAAAAAACCAGCAGTCTGGATATGCAGATGTAGTATATTAAATTGCAGACTGTGAGATTAAATTTTTAAAAAAGAGCAGATCCTAGAAATTAATTCAATTTAACAGGCATTTATTGAGTGTATTCTATGCATATTTAGTAGTGCTAGGAAATAGAAAAAAAATACACAGGACAGGTCTTCAAGGCACTTATAAACTAGTAGAAGAGGAAGATATGCAATAACCACAACAACATTCTACTTCAATTCTAGACTTGAATATTCTAAATCAGTGGTTCTCAACCTATGTAATGCCACGACCTTTTAATACAGTTCCTCATGTTGTGGTGACCCCCAACCATAAAATTATTTTCGTTGCTACTTCATAACTGTAATTTTGCTACTGTTAATGAATCGTAATGTAAATATCTGTGTTTTCCGATGGTCTTAGGCTCTACAGCAGCAGTTCTCAACCTGTGGGTCGCGACATTAGAAAGGTTGAGAACCACAGGTCGCGACCCACAGGTTGAGAACCGCTAGCAGGGTCGCCTAAGACCATTGGAAAACACAGATATTTACATTACGATTCATTAACAGTAGCAAAATTACAGTTATGAAGTAGCAACGAAAATAATTTTATGGTTGGGGGTCACCACAACATGAGGAACTGTATTAAAGGGTCGCGGCATTACATAGGTTGAGAACCACTGATCTAAATGAAACTGAAATTGTAGTTGTATGTTAATTTATATTCAAACACTATAGTCTATATTTTCTCATATCTATCATATTACCACTAGCCTTTTGTAGCTTTAAAAATACATATCACTAAAGTACTTATATGCATAATCCATGGACACAGACAATAGTGTGGGGAAGGCCTGGGCGGGGGGTGGGGGGGTACAGTGGTATGGGGTGGAGGAGGTTAATGGGGAACAAAAGGGGGACATCTGTAATACTTTCAACAATAAAGATACATTAAAAAGTAAAATAAAAATACATATCACATTAAATTATACACATTTGCTTATATATCTGCCTCAGCTGGCCTATGAGATCCTCCACAGAAAGAACTGGAGGTCACAGCATAGTAAAATGTTTAAGACAGACACAAAACTTGAAAGCAGTAAGAGAAAAAGAACTCATCATATATAAGAAAAACCCAATAATATCAGAAACTGATCCTTAGGAAATAAAGGTCAGAATGCATTGAGATTATATAATCAAAGTGTTAACAGAAAAAACCCCAAACACCTGCCAGCCAAAAAGTGATATCCAGTAAAACTAATTTTCAAAAATGAAGAGGAAATACATATCCAAATAAACAAAACTGAGAGAAATCATTGGTAGCACACCTACATCACAAAAACTACTAAGGAAAATTCTTCAGGCTGAAAGCAAGTGCCCCCAGGTGTGACATGACTCCAAACAAAAGGCAGAGCACCAGTAAATGAAGTTATGGAATTATAAGAAAGCATAAATGTGAATTTCTCCTCCTACCTAATTTAAAAAGGAATTGTACAAAACAATCTTGTGGACTACATATTGTTGGGTTTTAACATACACTAGTAGAAATATAATATATTTGATAATAATAGCACAAAGGAGGTTGGTGGGAGCAAATCTGTATTGGAGAAGGAAATAACACCACATTGTAACTCAAATCCAGAAGAACAAATAAAAAGAATTAGAAATGGTAAAAAAGAAGGCTAATAAAACAAACTCTATACATATGTATTTGCTTTCCTTTCTTTTCTTCTTTAAAAGACATAAAATTACCCAAACTAATAATTACATCAACATATTGTTAGGTTTGTAACATATATAGATGTGCGTGCATAATAATAGCATGAAAAAGGGAGAAACGGAAATAGAGCTATACAGAAATATGATTTTTAATTTCACTGGAATTCAATAAGTATAAACCTGAAGTAGAATCTGATCAGTTAAGATGTATAAGGGAATCCTTAAAGCAATAGCTAATAACAAAAAATACATAATAAAAAATCATTATAAGAACTACTTATTTAAAAAAGAGAAGTAAAAAATAAAGGAACAAAAAAGATATGAGACATATTAAAACATATTACAGAGACGCATATGTCTTTTTGAGTTAGTATTTTGGATTTCTTTGAATAAGTACCCAGAAGTGGAATTTCTAGGCCATAAGGTAGTTTTATTTTTAATTTTTTTAGGAATTTCCATACTGTTTTCCATAATGATTGCAGCAATTTGCAATTCCACCAACAGTGCACCAGGGTTCCCTTCTCTTCACATCCTTGCCAAGATTTGCTGTTTGTTGATTCATTGGTGATAGTCATTCTTATAGATGTGAGGCAATAGATCATTGTGGTTTTAAAATGCATTTCTCTGTTTAGTGATGGTGAGCATCTTTTCCTATGTCTATCGGCCATTTGCATATCCTCTTTGAAGAATTGTTACTAAGGTCCTCTGCCCATTACTAAAATTGGTTGTCTATTTGGTGTTAACTTCCTTTTTTTGGATATTAATCCCTTATCAACTGTATCATTGGTGAATATCTTCTCCCAATCAATAGGTTGTCTTTTCATTTTCTTGATGGTTTCCTTTGCTGTGCAAAACTTTTTAGTTGGATGTAGTCCCATTTGTTTATTTTCTTGTCCTAGGAGATATAAATCCCTCCCAAAAATTATTAACAGCAATCTCAAAGAGTTTACTGCCTATGTGTTCTCCTAGGAATTTTATCGTTTTGGGCCTTCATTTAAGTCTTTAATTCATTTTGACTTTATTCTTGCATATGGTATAACAGAGGCCTAGTTTCACTTTGGGGACACATGTCTGTTCAGCTTTCCCCAAATGATTACTGAAGAGACTGTTTCTACTCCATTGTAAATTTTTGCCTCCTTGCCATAGATTGACCATATACACTGAGTGGCCAGATTATTATGATCTCTGAACGCATAATAATCTGGCCACACAGTGTATTTGTATCTCAAATGGGTACTAAAAGTATTCTAGACTTTTGCTGGAGATCAACCACTTATTTGCCCTGAGCTTTTTATCAGCCAGTGCAAAGGGGAAAACTGATCAGGTGCACGATTTATAGTATCTTTGATATCAAATAAATGAGGTACTCCAGAGAAGTACACTGAGTGGCCAGATTATTATGCGTTCAGAGATCATAATAATCTGGCCACTCAGTGTAGATGTGAGTTTATCTCTGAGCTCTCAATTCTGTTCCATTGGCTTATGTATCTTATTTTATATCAGTACCATGCTGCTTTGATTACCATAGCCTTGTTGTATAGCTTGATATCAGATAGTGTGGTATCCCCAACTTTGTTCTTTCTCAAGATTCCTGTGGCTATTCATGCTCTTCTGTGGTTCTATGTAAAATTTAGGATTATTTTATCTAGTTCTGTGGAAAATGTCATTGATATTTTGTTAGAGATTGCACTGGATATATAGATTGCTTTGGGGAGTATGGACATTTTAACAATATCATTTTTTTTTTTTTTGCTATCCAAGAACAGGGTATTTGCTTCCATTTATTTTTATCTTCAGTTTCTTTCTTTAATGTCATATGTTTTGGGTACAGGTCTTATACCACCTTGGTAAAATTTATTCCTAGGCATTTTGGTTGATTTTTTTTGGATGCAATTGTAAATAGGATTGTTTTCTTAATTTCTCTTTCTGATAGTGCATTATTGATGTATAAAAGTGCAACTGATTTCTGAATATTAATTTTGTATCCTGCTACTTTACTAAATCCATTTGTCAATGCTAATAGTTTTTTTCATGGAATTTTTAGGGTACTCTCTATATAATATCATGTCATCTGCAAATAATGATAATTTTACTACTTTACAATTCGGATGCTTTTTATTTCTTTTTCTTCTCTATGGCTAGGATTTCCAATATTATGTTGAATAAAAGTGATAAAATTGGACATCCTTGTCTTATTCCTGAGCTTAAGTAAAACACTTTTAGTTTTTCACTGTTGAGTGTGATATAAGCTGTGGGTTTGTCATATATGCCTTTATTATGCTGAGTTATATTCTCTCTATTTCACACTTTGCTGAGTTTTTATCATAAATGGATGCTGAATTTTTTCTGCATCTATTGATATGATCATATGACTTTTATCCTTCATTTTGTTTATGTAGTGTAAATGACTTTCACATACTAAATCATCCTTGCGTCCCAGTAATAAATCTCACTTGATCATGGTGTATGATATTTTTAATGTATGGCTGAATTCAGTTTGCTAATATTTTGTTAAGGATTTTTGCATCTATGTTCATCAGGTACATGGAGCTATACTTTTATTTTATTGTAATAAAATTTTGGAATAAAAAAAAATTTTGGAATCAAAACCAGATATTGGCCTCATAAAATAGACTTGGGAGCCTTTCCTCTTGAATTTTTTGTAATAGTTTTAGAAGGATAGGTGTTAAACTTTAAATATTTGCTAAAATTCAACTATGAAGCAATCTGGTCCAGGACTTTCGTTTGTTGTGAGTTTTTTAAACTATTGATCCATTCCCTTAGTAGCTATTGGTTTGTTCAGATTTCCTGTGTCTTTTTGACTCAGTCTTAGAAGACTGAATGTTTCTAGGAATTTATCCATTTCTTTAGATTGTCCAATTTATTGGCATATAATTGTTCATAATATTTTCTATAGTCCTTTGTATTTCTGTGGTTTCAGTTTTATTTCTTTTCACTTATGATTTTACTCATATGGATTCTATCTCTTTTTTCCTTAAGAGTTATTTCTTAAAAAAACTATGTCTTGGTTTTATTGTTCTTTTGTATTTTTTAGACTCTTTATTTCCTTCTTTATACTCACTTTGGGCTTTTTTATTTCCTCATTTTTTAGTTCCTTAGGTGTAAGGTGAGATTGTTTATTAAGATTTTTCTTATTTCTTGCCGAAACCGGTTTGGCTCAGTGGATAGAGCGTCGGCCTGCGGACTGAAAGGTCCCAGGTTCGATTCTGGTCAAGGGCATGTACCTTGGTTGCGGGCACATGCCCAGTAGGGAGTGTGCAGGAGGCAGCTGATCGAAGTTTCTCTCTCATTGATGTTTCTAACAATCTTTCCCTCTCTCTTCCTCTCTGTAATAATATATATATATATATGTATATGATTTTTCTTATTTCTTGAGGTAGGCTTTTATTGCTATGATTTTTCCTCTTAGAACTTCTTTGGCTGCATCCCATAGATTTTGGGTTATTATGTTCTCATTTTCATTTGTCTCAAGGTATCCTTTTATTTCTTCCTTCAGTTGTTGTTAACC
This sequence comes from Eptesicus fuscus, assembly GCF_027574615.1. Classification (NCBI taxonomy): domain Eukaryota; kingdom Metazoa; phylum Chordata; class Mammalia; order Chiroptera; family Vespertilionidae; genus Eptesicus; species Eptesicus fuscus. The sequence goes on along the minus strand of NC_072483.1, from coordinate 29,454,952 downwards.
CATTCATTATTTATTAGCATGTTATTTAGCCTTCATGTGTTTACAAGTTCTTAATTTTTTTTGTAGTTGATTTCTATTTTAATACTATTGTGGATGTTGAAGATGGTTGGTATGATTTCAATCTTCTTAATTTATTGAGACTTGTTTTGTGACCTAACATGTGATCTATCCCCCAAATTTTTCCATGTGCACTTGGAAAGAAAGCATATCCAGCTGCTTTTGGGTGAAGTGTTCTAAAAATATCAACTAAACACATGTGATTTAATGTATCATTAAAGAACACTGTTTCCTTTGTGATTTTCTGTCTGCATGATCTATCCATTGATGTCAGTGGGATGTTAAAATCCTCTCAATTACCATATTACTCTTGACCTCACCCTTCATGTCCATCAATGTTTGCTTTATATTTTTAGGTGTGCTATATTGGGTACATAGATATTTACAAGGGTTATACCCTCTTGTTGGATTGATGCCTTTATCATTATGAAATGTACTTCTTTGTCTCTTGTTGTAGCCTTTTTTTTTTGAAGCATACTTTGTCTAATATTAAATATTGCTACCCATTTTTTTTCATTTTAATTTGCATGATATTGTTTTCTATCCCTTTACTTTCAGTCCGTGTGTGTCTTTCAATCTGAAGAGGGTCTCTTGTAGACAGCTGTAGAGAGCACCTGGGAAAGGCCCCTGAGCTGATTGTCATCTGAACCCAGCAGTGCCTGGCAGAGCCATGCCCTAGAAACATACCTTGCCAGAGGCAGGTGTGTTGTCAGCCTGACCTTCAGCTCAGGTGCCAGGGGGTGGGTTTCATTATCTAAATCCAGGCAAGCACCAGGAACAAACACGATTATCCAGGCCCACTCAGAAGTGATGATTACAAAGAAGCCACAAAAATGCACATAATCTTCTTTGTCTTGGGCTTTAGTAAAATTTTCTGGTATTTTGCTGTATAAAATAAATGCTTTGCATCGGCTCTGGGTCACTGTCTCTCCATCAGAGGACAGCTGTCCCACCTGGCCCCAGCTTTTTCCTTCTTTCTCTGTGTCTGTCTCTTTCTTCCATTTTCTCAATCCCTAGCCACCCCTACTCAGGAAACAGACTGCTCTCTAGACACGCTGGACGCAGAAAAGAAAGAAATATTTATATTTGGTGCCCAGATCTAGGGACCTGAGTACAAGGGAACTCTCAAAAGTCAGGCGAGTGGGTCGGCTTCGAGTAGTGCACCATGCAACAAATTAAAGAAGTAAGGTAAGGGGTGGATAGTTGTATTAGCTGGGTGTAAAACATGGGTAATTCAGGGTCACAGGAAAGAGGTCTCTACTCTCAAATGCTTAAAACTATGCTCAAAGCTCGAGGATGCTCTGTTAAGCGTAGTCAGATTCTTGATTTCTTAAATTTTGTTAATGAAACTTGCCCTTGGTTTCCTGAAGAGGGAACCGTCAACTTACAAACATGGGAAAAGGTCGGAAAACAGTTGCTGACCAATACACAGCAGAAGGTTCATAGAAGATTACTATTCCTACATTCACACTATGATCTTTAATTCGTGATTGCCCTGATCCAGCACAGGAGAGTTTAAGATTGTCTAAGCAGGGTGTGGTCACGGCTTTACAGCCTACAGTGGAGGGGTGCGAATCTCTAAAAATACCACTTCCCCCCTCTGCACCACCTCCACCTCCGCCTGTCGCTCCTGTGACTACAGTCAAGAGCCCACCTGATAAATATTTACCTCGTAATTATGAGCAGGAGCTAGAGTTTGAGGTGGAGTGGGACAAGCGTCACTGTGAGCGGGATGACTCAGATGGTAAGAAAGGTTTTGCTGGATGCAGGCGCTTGGCCGAAAATGAAAGCGACTTCATATTTCATTTTACTGGAGGCTCAAAATACTTGTAGTGGGCTGAACCAAGTAGAAAGGATTAAAGGAATTTCTCAGCAACTGCCAATAATTCTTTATCTTAAAAAATCTTTTTCTTTCCCTCACAAGCCACCAGAAACTCTTAGCTAGTTAAATTTCTTTCTGTGTCTGTATTGTAAATTTAATTTGCTTTTCTCTGATTTATGATTTTATTGTGCTGTGTTTAAATTTTAAGATTCTAAGATTAATTTGGAAGTGTAAAATCTGTAAAAATTGCAACCCAGGGAATTTTAAACAAAGGCCAGCTAATTGCAAGCATGCCTGTGATGCATAAACACATGCAGTCCAGCCCTGGGGACAGGAAGCATGCAAATGGACGGGAAGTAGTCGTGTCCTCCCAGTGTTTTCTCGACAATTCAAAGTATATTGTGGAATTATTAAAATATAAAAATTTACTGGTCAAATTAAAAATAATTAATTCTGTGGTCAAGACTAAATTTTTAATATTAAAACCAGTTTAAGTTTTAATAATCTTTAAATTGGATATATTTGACAGCTTTTCTGAATGTAATATTTCATGAATTTAACTGAGGAACAGCTTTGTGATATCTCAAGGGCCCTGAGGTAACACAAAGATGTACTCTCTCCCAAAAAGAAATATTTTTTAAACTAAATTAGAACAATACAATATACTTGAAATTACATAAGGAAATAAACAATGCAATCAGGGTTGGACAACAAAGATTAATGCTTCCATGAGAATGTGCAGTTCTTGCCTGGGGGCATACAAACCCCAGCCAGATTAGTGTGTCCTTTCCTTAAACAGAAAGGGCAGAGCCAAAACCGGTTTGGTTCAGTGGATAGAGCGTCGGTCTGCGGACTGAAGGGTCCCAGGTTCGATTCCGGTCAAGGGCAATCATGGTAATTGGTCAAGAAAATACTTTAGGTTATAATCCTACCTAATAATAGACAAATATGCAAATTGACCATACCTCCAACACACCACAAGCCACGCCCACCATCCAATCAGAGCAAGTATGCAAATTAACACAACCAAGATGGCTACAGCCATAGAGAGCAAGGTTTCCCAGGTAACAGAGGAAGCCAAGCTTTCTGCCTGCCCTTGCCAGGCCTAAGCCTCCAATCAAGCTACAAAGTTTCAATTATAGAAGGTAAACAAATTCAAACAGAAATGGTGGCAGAATGGAGCTTGAGAGAGCAGGCCAGGGTTGTCCCCGGCAACAGGGGAAGCAAAGCTTTCTGCACACCCTGGCCGGGCCCACCCGCTTAAGGCTACAAAGTTTCAATTATAACCCCAACAGAAATGGCTGCCGGCCGCAGAGGGAGCCCCAGGCTTGGCTCCGCTCCAGGCTACAAAGTTGCAATTGTAGAAGGAAAATAAATTCGAGATACCAGGGCCTCCACTTGCGTTGCCAGTGGGCGTGGGCGGCCTGCAAACCACCACAGACCCCTCGCTCAGGCCGCCCCACACCCCAAGGGAACCCCCACCCTGATCAGGGACACCCTTTAGGGCAAACCAGCTGGCCCCCACCCCTGTACCAGACCTCTATCCTATCTAATAAAAGAGTAATATGCAGATTGATCATCACTGCAACACACAATATAGCTGCCCCCATGTGGTCAAAGGTCCTGCACCCATGTGGACACAAGATAGCCACCACAAGATGGCCAGCAGGAGAGGGCAGTTGGGAGGCACCCGGCCTGCAAGGGTGGGCAGTTGAGAAGGACCAGGCCTGCAAGGGAGGGCAGTTGGAGGTGATCAACCCTGCAGGAGAGGGCAGTTAGGAGTGACCAGGCCAGCAGAGAAGGGAAGTTGGGGGCAAACAGGCTGGCAGCGGAGTGGTTAGGGGGTGATCAGGTTGGCAGGCAGGAGCGGTTAGGGACAATCAGGAAGGCAGGCAGGCAAGCAGTTGGGAGCCAGCAGTCGGACATCCCTCTGGGGTCCCAGATTGGAGAGGGTACAGGCTAGGCTGAGGGACAACCCCCCTCCGTGCACGAATTTTGTGCACCAGGCCTCTAGTTGGCTTTATAATCTCAAAGTTGTTAAAATATAATAAGTAGATGTAACTAAAGTGAAAAATTAGGTAACACTTTTCAGTAAAAAAGAAAAGGGCAGACAGGAATGTGACCTTTGTCCTGCCTTCTCCTCCCTATACAACCTGGGAGAGAATCTAAGAAAGCAGCCAAGGTGAAAATTTACAATCTCAGCCTCCCCCTCTGGCTCCAACAAGCCCTTTGGTCACTGGGCCACCGGAAACCAGCTTTTCTAGGCTGTGAAAGAAGTTGGAGCCAAGCAGTAACCTTCGAATGTTATCTCTAAGAAAACTCTGGCAGTTTTAAATCCAAATGGCCACAAGGCCTGGGAGCAGACTATAAGTTCTGCTCCCTTGTCCCCCTACCTGTTCTCCAGTGTCATATACCTATACATAATTTTCCAAAGTCTTCATTAGCTTAAAGATTTTGGAACATTGCTAGGTTAAATAATAAACATCTAAATATTTTAAAATAACATAAAATACTAAAACATTAATTGCTAGATAAGTTTTAATTCACCAGTTCTTAGCTTTTATTACAGAAGATCTCTTGTACTTTTTTAAAGGCATATTTTCTTGAAAGTAAAAGTACATTTAAAGTGTGTTCATAAATGTCAATCTAAGAAATATGGGCTATTTATTTTTTAATTATCATTGAAAAAGTAAGGTTTCTAAGAATGCTAATACATTTTAAAGAAAAAAGAAAGAAAAGGCATTGGGGATAGTAGGACAGGAAGAAAGAATATTAGAGTAGAAATACTTAATGGAAGGACTGAGGCATGGTTATGCATTTTTGAAGGACATAGAAGGAAGGTTTGAAGGCTAATTTGGAAGTGTGAAATTTGTGAAGGTTGTGTATATGATAAGAAAGAAAAGAGAAATGTTTAAAAGAAACTGATTAAATGATACAGGCCAGTAAGCCAGGACAAGCAGAACTGGGAAACAGATATTTAAACAGCAGTTTGCAACCATCTAGAAAACCCTGTCTTCCCTAAACCAAGGACACTTAAAAGTCAATGATTTGTATTTTGCCTCCCTAAACAGAGGGTAAATAGCTTATGACAAAGTACTCAAGGAGAAATACAATTAGTGTCATTTGCTGTCCACACCCAAGAACAAATGAAGTTAGAAAATAAGCCTTATTTTGGGTAGTTTTTTTTCTAGTAAAATAATTATGTTATATTAATCAGGTATTTAAAAAATATTTTAATTATAGGAACTGAAGTTTACTAGCCTATGTTCCTGTCTAATACACTTTAATATATAATCCTTTGGTAAAATCAAGCTGGCAATCCTTCAAAGGGTTTGAATTTTAAGAAAGTTTTCTTGATCTAGAATTGACTTTAAATCATCCCAATAGACTCTAAAAGGCCTCAAATGTTTCTTTTCTCTCTCATGAAGGAAAGTGCAAAGCATGTAATTAACCAATGCCCAGCGACTTTTCCAGTTATGGGACAGTCCCTAGAGATAAAAACAGATAATGGACCTGCCTATACTAACTCCTACTTCCAGCAGTTTTGCAAGCAGTACCAAATAGTACATAAAACAGGAATTCCATATAATCCCCAAGGACAGGCAATTGTAGAAAGAGCTAATCGAACCTAAAAGACTCAATTACAAAAACAGAAAGGTGGGGAGAGGTATTATCTTACTTCACAGAATCTGTTAAATCATGCCCTTTACACTTTAAATTTTTAAAATTGTGACAATGAGGGTCACACAGCAGCCGAGAGGCATCAAGCTCCTAGTGCCATAGCATCTGCCAGTATGGCACGATGGAAGGATTTACTAACAGGGCAGTGGATAGGGCCAGATCCAGTAATGATGTGGGGAAGAGGGCATGTTTGTATCTTTCCAGAAGGTGCTTCTAACCCCATTTGGGTGCCAGAGCGAGCGGTGCGTCATGACCATAGACCAGGGAGAACAGCTCACACCTCCCGTGATGATGCCAGCTCATCCAACAAGCCCGAAGAAGGAGAAAAGCAGAAGACAGGTGAACAAGGCCACCCAAGAAGCTAGTTTCCTCATGTGGAGTCAACTGAAGAAGCTGACCATCGATGCTTGGCAAGTGGTGAAAGATCAGGGGATACAGGTAACCCCTCAACCCTTTTTGTTGCTATACTAGCACTTGTCAGCTGCCAGGTAAGTATGGCTGCAGCAGAAACTTACTGGACATATGTTTCAGAATCCCCTGTGGTCAATCCAGCCACCTGGACTGGGGAATCAGTGCCAGTGTTTACTAACACCACCAATATGGTCGGGGGTAGCTCCAACAACCACATAACTCCTTCTTCCATTGGTGATTATACTTATAATGATTTTAGTGGGGAGCTCCCTATTTGTTTATCTAAAAAGGGGACTTCAGGATGTTTGCAGCTTGGCCAAGAAACATTGCAGGCTCTTGGGATATGGTAAAATATATTCAGACAGTTACTAAACTGGGGTTTCTTAAGGCCACCAATGGCTGTCTGATAAGCATCCCCCACTCCCTTAACTGTCCTAATAGCACCAATACTGAGCTGGGAGCATTTCCTCAATGGCAAGATTGTGCCAACCCTGTACCAGTGAGACATATTTCTGGCTTTGACTTGTATGTATTGGATTGGTCTCACAGCCTTGATGCTAAATATCCCCATCATGAGCATATGTCACCAGGAGGGTTTGTAGGTAATGCCCTGACCATGGAAACAGAAAGTTAAAAAAAAAAAAATCTTTGACGTTTAGCCACTGCCCTTGACTTTCTTAATTTTACTGGCTCTTTCTTCCATTCAGAATAGTCATGATGAAATTATATCTCCAGAGAAACTGGCAAAAGAAGTGCTGGATGATTTAAGAGGATTTGGTCCGTGGAAGATGTTGGAGCACATCACCTGGTACCTAATAGGATTCCTTTGTGTACCACTAATTTTATCCTGTTTTCTTTCAGTCAGTAGCAAGCTCCTGTGATCTCAAGTCTGAAGGCTACATTTAAAATATAAAGAAGGGGGAGATGCAGAGAGAACCTGTGAAAGACCCCTGAGCTGATTGTCATCTGAACCCAGCGGTGCCTGGCAGAGCCATGCCCTGGAAACATACCTTGCCAGAGGCAGGTGTGTTGTCAGCCTGACCTTCAGCTCAGGTGCCAGGGGGTGGGTTTCATTATCTAAATCCAGGCAAGAACCAGGAACAAACACGATTATCCAGGCCCACCCAGAAGTGATGATTACAAAGAAGCCACAAGAATGCACATAATCTTCTTTGTCTTGGGCTTTAGTAAAATTTTCTGGTATTTTGCTGTATAAAATAAATGCTTTGCATCGGCTCTGGGTCACTGTCTCTCCATCAGAGGACAGCTGTCCCACCTGGCCCCAGCTTTTTCCTTCTTTCTCTGTGTCTGTCTCTTTCTTCCATTTTCTCAATCCCCAGCCATCCCTACTCAGTCTCTAGCTACACTGGACGTGGAAAGGAGAGAAATATTTATAGACAGCATATGTATGGGTCTTGTTTTCTTATTCATTCAGCAAGAGGTACAGGGCATGAGGCCAGCTGTTGCTTGTTTGGGAATTTATGGACTTTTGAGAGATTCTGGGAAAGTCTGCAGCATAAGCCCAGATCAACGGCTTATGTGTATTAGGTTCAGGCCTTGTAGGGTCTCAGGGAATCATCACGGTGAGGTGAGAGCCTTGTTTACCTGATTAATGGAGACTCAGACTTGTTGCCTGTTAGCGCCCACAGGCTGAGTGACAGGAGGGCTCAACAACAACAAAAAACAATAGCTACTGCTAGCACTTCTATCTGCTCCTGCTGGCTGTGTGGGAGGAGGGCTGAAAAAAGGAACAATGGCACCTGCAAGCACTTCAGTATGGGAGAGAGCTCCCACTCCAGCCCTCACTCTGACCCAGACAATGCAGTATCCCCCTCCCCCATTATTTCCCTAGCACTTTTTGAGCTGCTGCCCTTTCCCTGGAGGGCAAATGTTTGTGAGCAAGTAAGTCTGTGCTCAGGCCCTGTTGGACGGCATCTGGGTCTCCAGCAGCCTTGCATCTGACCAAAACTGAGTAACTACTGATTTTCACAGCCAGCTGTTGTGTGAACTCCTCTTCCCAGCATTGATGCTCTGGACTGGGGAGATTGATGTAGGGCTGGGATCCCTTGCTCCTCCAGTGGGGATCTCTGCTGTGGAAATATCCCTTTTGATTCTTAATGCCACATGTGGGTGTGGGACCAGCTCTTCTGCCTCTCCACCCTTCTTACCAGTCTCAATGTGGCTTCTTCTTTATATCCTTAGATATAAGAGTTTTGTTCAACTAGTTTTCAGGTGGTTGGTTCTTCAGGTAGTTGTTCTATATTTTAGCTGTAATTCTGATGTGGTGTTGGGAGGCAGTGAGCATAGCATTTACCTACTTCACCATCCTGACTGGAATTTTAAAATAGCTAAAGTCATATAGTTTTAATAAATAAATATATATTTATTTATTTCAGAGAGGAAGGAAGAGGGAGAGATAGAAACATCAATGAGAGAGAATCACTGATTGGCTGTTTCTTACATGCCCACACCGGGGATTGAGTCCACAACTTGGACATATTACCTGACAGGGAATCAAACCTCGACCTCCTGGTTCATAAGTCAATGCTCAACCATCGAGCCAGGCTGGCCGGGCTAAAGTTATATAGTTTTAACAAAAAGTCCATGTTTTGACATATTCTTTGCCGACATTATGTATTATTGCGTTGAAATTTTCTTATCACTATTATTTGGTTTGTTTTCAAAATTTAATTATCATAAACAATGTTGCAAAGTTTCCTTGGGATAATGCTTTTTCTGTGCTTCTTTAGAATAGGTTTTTAGAAACTGGGTGAAAGAATAATAAATAGCTTTAGGCTTGCAGTACATATATATGTTAATTGCTTTCTAAAAGTTGTACAAATTTATACCTACCAGCACTCTAAGAAAATACCTGTTCCTGCATGAATATGTCATCTTAACCTCATGAAAGGAAGTCTTAAGAGCATTAACCTGAAATTCCTCTCACAACCTATATTGGAAAAAGAACTCTTTATAAGTTTAGTAATGGGAGTAGTGGTTAATATTTGCTGTAAAGACTTTGCATAGTTTCGTGAGAGCTATGTACCATACATTAAATAGGAGTCAAATTAATTTTTCAAATTGTGGAAAAGAATGTGTATATCAATCAAATCAGATACATTTTTGGCCACATCTACTATTAGTAAGGCACTATAGTAGAAACTGGAGAGTATGATCGATTTTAAAGGCTTACAGTTTGGTTGGAAAAGTATAAGCACCAAAGGAGTTCAATAACAATATGATATTTAAACAAGTTTCTGAAAATAGCACAACTTAGTACAAAATTATTTGTCAAGGAAGCAATGTGGAAAATGAAGCTGCTACAAGTTCAGAAGGAAAGAAAATACTGCATGCATCACTCACTAATTGTTCCCTACTCAAACATTCTTCCTGGTTCAACACTAAAGAACCCATCCTTACCCTTTATGGCAAGTTTTGTTGATTGGTCTCTTCTTAATTACTGGATGCTGTACATGTATCTGCTCTTCTGGGATGCTATTTCTGGCTATAAATAATACAATTCTAATTGGCTATATGCCAATATTGGAAAAATGCAGAATTTCATGAGGTTAATGAAAGTGATGTTGGAATACTACTCAAATCACACAAAAAGCCAGTTAGACAAGTTAAAAGTGAAATAGAGAAAATCTCTAAGGATTATGATTCAATGGGTGTACCAAAGGAGGGTAATTTAAATATCAAAAAATTGGAGAGACCACTAGAAAAATTGAAAAAATTTTCTGAATATATTTTTGCAAAAAAGGCAACTCTTCAAAAGTATGCTAGAAAGTTAAGGGCAAGATTCAGATTGTGTTGTCAACTATGTGAGAAATTATAGAAAAGAAAAAAAATGTCATAATGTCATTCATTCTTTGCTGATTTTCATTATTCCCATAGTTAAAATTATAGCCTGTTTTAGATAGCTTTTGGTTTAATACTTTTCATAATCAAATCCTATTAAAACTTCCCTTTCTATTCCATGTCCTCACTATTTACCATAAATCTTTAGTTCCTATTACATTTAGGTTCCTTGACCTGGTGCCAATTATTCCTAGATAATAACACTAACAATATAGAAAAAGTGATTTTTTTTTAATTCTAAAAATGAATAGAACCAAATTCAGCGAATTATTTTTTAACAAAGATGTAAACCTTAATTAAATGTGTTCATAAACAAAGCATTCCATAGTGTGGTTCAGTGTTAACAAAGAAAGCAATGTCCATCATCTTTAATACTTGTTTATACCATGAGAGATTTCAATGCAGAGAGTATAAAGTATTGGATGAACAAGAGATTAAAACTCACCTAAATAAACAGGGGTCTACAAAGTTTTGAAGATTAAAATCAATGAGAAATTATATGGTAAGTCAATTTGTCAGCTCAGGGATTGAAAAGTAGGAGAAATATGATCATAATTTTGATTAACCTTGCTGTAACATTTCTAAGCAACTGAAGTTTTCTTTTTTTAAAAAAATATATGTTTATTGATTTCAGAGAGGAAGAGGGAGAGAGAGATAGAAACATCAATGATGAGAATCATTGATTGGCTGCCTCCTGCATGCCCCTTAATGGGGTTTAAGCCCAAACCCGAGCATGTTCCCTTAACCAGAATTGAACCTGGGACCCTTCAGTCCACAGGCCAATACTCTATCCACTGAGCCAAACCAGCTATGGCTGAAGTTTTCTTAAAGATACTAGAGGTCTCATGCTCTCTTGCAATCCGGGACCCCTTGGGGGATGTCGGACTGCCAGTTTTGGCCTCATCCCTGCAGGCCAGGCCAAGAGACCCCACTGATGCACAAATCCATGCACTGGGCCAGTTTCGGCCGGATCCCTGCAGGCCAGGCTGAGGGACCCTACCAGTGCATGAATCCATGCACTGGGCCTCTAGTATGCATATAACATCTTGGGTTAATCTCTTCCCGCCCTCCGCCCTCCCCGCTTTCTTCTGAGATTCATAAGTCTGTTCCATGTTTCCATGCCTGTGGTTTCTGTTCCTGCTTCGAACATCTGCCCCCTAGTGGTCAGTGCATGCCATAGCTACCGGCCAGTCACCCATCGTTTAGACTTTTATATATATAGATACTGTATATTAAAAGTCAAATGACAGAAATATGGAATAATCAATCTATGAAGAAAATAAGAATCATTTGGAAAGTGATAAAAATCAATGATAGTTTTCCAAGACAGTAAGAAAATATGTTCATTTATTAAAAGAAGGAAAAATATCTATGTTAAATAATTCAAACATTAAATCAAATGTCAGATTCCATGTTTTTAAGAACAAATACTTTAATCATAATAATTGTAAAAATTTTTTACTATAAACTTATTAAAATTTTTTATAGTATTCTTAAATATAAATAGAAAAAAAATGAGTGAAGAGGCCAGGTATAAGAATGTAGTAATTTAGAGTGCACCCCCTCCCCAATTAATAGTTGCAATTTGATAATATGGGCAATTGTAGCCAGATAGTCTGATTATTCAAGAAAAGCCAGAGATTTGGATTTTAATGTAAAATTCCCCAAGTTTGAAAGAGTATGTGACACATATGACACAATCCTGCTGGCTGAACCTGGCCTGTTAGCTAGTGGTTGCCACACCTAGTATAAAGCAATGCTATTTTGGTTCTTTATTGCTGATTTAAATTTACAGTGAAGAAAGAAAATGTTTCAGGCACCTTAGTTCGATTTTTCTTATGCCAATTCTATTAACACCATTCTTGCCGAAACCGGTTTGGCTCAGTGGATAGAGCGTCGGCCTGTGGACTGAAGGGTCCCAGGTTCGATTCCGGTCAAGGGCATGTACCTTGGTTGTGGGCACATCCCCAGTGGGGGGTGTGCAGGAGGCAGCTGATCGATGTTTCTCTCTCATCGATGTTTCTAACGCTCTATCCCTCTCCCTTCCTCTCTGTAAAAAATCAATTAAAATAAAAAAAAGACACCATTCTTTCCTTTAATAAGTTTACAAATGGATATACAAAATTGTAAGATCTTATTAATCATGCTTTCATTTCCAAATGTTTTGACATGGGCAGGAGGCAGAAGAGAAAAGGGAGTTTATATGTGTCTCCTGACTTGTGAACATTTAGTTATGAACAGTGAATATCTCACAGGTACATAACTGCAATCTAGACTACTTTTCCTTCTTTCCTTCATTCAGTCTTCAGTTATTCAAAATGACAGAATGCTGAAAACAGCTATTTGTTTCAGGAGCAGATGGGGAAAGTAGCTGCTTTAAAATGTGATTAAAATACGAGGCCTCTGTTTAGTATTTATTTTACTTTTTAAGATTCAGATTTTAGGCTTAAGCAACTTTAATCAAGAGAAGAAGGACCAGACAGCTGTGGCAGCCCTAGTCCACTGCCTGTGTCTCTGCATGGGGAATATACTATAAACACACACACGATAACAGCAAACAAACAACCAACTCCATCCTTCGCCAAGGCTATGAGAAAAAAAAATCCCTCCTATACTATTGCCAGGAGTTCAGGGAGGGCGTACAATCTTATGGAGAGGAAATAGCCAGTATTTATTAAATTAAAAATGCATTTACTATTTGGTATGGGATTATGGTGGTGGTTACACAAATCTATGCATGTGTTAAAATGTATAAAACAATACATAAAAAGAAAACGTCAGTTTTAGAGAATGGAAATTAAAAATTCAGAGAACGTAAGTGAGCCCAGAATGTGGGCATCTGGGTTGTGGTCATTATCAAGTTAATAATCACAGCACCTTAGAGGTGAGCAGTGCAGACAACTCCTGTCTATTATCTCATCTAACTTTATGATCACCCAACTGAGATAGAGACTATTCTCCCATTTTTTGCAGAGGAGTACAGCGAAGCTCCATGAGAGGGGAGCTGACTTGTCCAGGGACACATGAGGAAGCCCAGACCAAAACCAGGCCTGTTGGTACAATTCCACTAACAGGTCCATCCCCAATGCACCCACTCTGTTGCTTTGCGGTGATTAAAATAATAACGAAAAATTTTTTAAAATGCAATTTCTTTTTGACCCAGTAATCCTACTTTCAAAACATATCCTGTAGATATCCTCGCAAAGTTTTCACTGAGGCAGTGTTTATGTCAAGAAGAGCTAAGACAACTCAAGTGTTACTCCTTAAATAAACAATGGCACAGACTTTCAGTGAAATACCATATAGCTCTACAGAGAAATGAAGAAGCTCTCTAGGCATAGACATTAAAACAAAAACAAAGCAAAACTCCAAGATAAACTATTCAGTAAAACAAGCAAAGTGCAAAACTATATATGGTATGCTATCATTCGGGAAAGAAAGGTGAGGTTATATCTGTATCTACATCCATCTACATTTTAAATTTTTGTGTATAAACAAACACCAGAAGGATACACAAGGAACTAGTAATAGCTGACTAGGAGGGGAGGGGGGGAGCACATGAGGACACAAGTGGAAGCAAGCTACTCAGTGAATAGCTTCTAAATACTGTTTTGAGTTTTGAGCCATGTGTGGAAAGTTAAGAAAATAGTTAAGAAAGAAATGGGTTAAAAGGCAGCTGTGTAGAGCTATAAGCTTATGTCCTAACCTTTTACTTGGCTTCCAGGAGTAGCAATTTGACTTTAAATGTATTCAGCTCTAGCAAGAACAAAGCAGAACTTATGTTCCACTTGCAGTGGTTTCTGCTACATTTGAGTCTGCAGAAGCAAGGGAAAAACTGTATCGGAGACTTATCTGAGGAACACATTTCTTATGATTCAAAATAGAGGCATCAACTAAGGATACACAGCTTGGTTCTTAGATTTGTTCAGCATAGTCCACTAAAAGTATGTAATACTTTTATCTGAAAAGGGAAGAAAATGCCAGCTCAACTGACTTCAAAACTAAAATTAGGGTTCCTTATTTCTGCTTCAAATTGCTAAGAACTAACTATTGTATGCTGTGTTTGAACGAGCAAAGGGTTCAAAACTTTGGTCTCAGCAGTTAAACTGTCAAATATACTACATACAAGGTAATGTATATCTACTTCACTGCCATCCCCTAAGAATCCATCTACATAGAATCCTCACTGGGAGTGTTTCCTTATTACAAAAAGGGCAGGATGGATTGCAAGTGAAACAGCCTTTCCAGGCACAGGGTTACCTGTTTCCATATGAGCTCTGTACACCTGCTTTAATGAAGACAAGCAATCACAGCTTATTTTTGTGGTTATTATACAGTTTACAGATTGCATTGTGATATCTTATTTCATTTAATTTCAATAAACATCTGGTATGCATTATTATCTCTGTTTTATAAATTAAGAAACCGAGGTTTAGAGGTGAGGCAATTGGATAAAATCCCACCTCCAGAGATTGGCAGAGGTCAGACCTGAATCCAGATCTTCTAATTCTGAGATCAAATGATTTTCTATCATCACAATGTTATATATAACTAGAGGCCTAGTGCACAAAATTCGTGCACTCGGTGGGGGAGGACCCACAGCCCTAGCTGCACCCTCTCGCAGTCCGGGAGCCCCCAGGGGATGTCTGACTGCCACGGAGGTGGGAGAGGCTCCTGCCATTGCTGCTGCGCTTGCCAGCCATGAGCCTGGCTTCTGGCTGAGCATTGCTCCTCCTGTGGGAGCGCACTGACCACCAGGGGGCAGCTCCTGTGTTAAGTGTCTGCCCCCTGGTTATCATAGCGACTGGTCATTCTGCTGTTCGGTCGATTTGCATATTAGCCTTCTATTAATTAGGATTATCAATGCCTGTCATAAATACACACATAACTAGTGTAGAAATAACTAATGTCAGTTATCTCTAATGAGAAGGTTAAATCTTAAGTCGGTCTATAAGGAAAAATATGTGGTAGTCAAAATTACCTTTGGAGATAATTAAAATCACTCATCAAATGTAAAACAGAGTAGAGGGGGCTATACAATCCTAGTAATATTTAACTTCAAAGTACAATTAATGTATTACATATATTAGATATATACCTAAAATACACTTTTATGCTACATCCTCTCTAATAAAATGGTAATATGCAAATTAACCATCACTCCGCTACATAAGCCATGCCCACCAGCCAAGCCACACCCACCATCCAATCAGAGCAAGTATGCAAATTAACCCCCATCCAAGATGGCTACAGCCACAGAGAGCAAGGTTTCCCAGGTAACAGAGCAAGCCAAGCTTTCCCATAGCCGTTGCAGGCCTAAGCCTCCACTCAAGCTATAAAGTTTCAATTATAAAAGGTAAACAAATTCAAACAAATGGCGGCAGAATGGAGCTTGAGAGAGCAGGCCAGGGTTGCCGCCGGCAACAGGGGAAGCAAAGCTTTCCGCACACCCTGGCAGGGCTCACCCGCTTAAGGCTACAAAGTTTCAATTATAGAAGGTGAATTAACTGCCACAGAAATGGCTGTATCCACGGAGGGAGCCCTAGGCTTGGCTCTGCTCCAGGCTACAAAGTTTCAATTGTAGAAGGAAAATAAATTCCAGATACCAGGGCCTCCGCTTGGGTCACTGGGGGGGCATGGCCGGCTTGCAAACCACCACAGACCCCTCACTCAGGCCGCCCCACGCCCCAAGGGAACCCCCACCCTGATTCGGGACACCCTTCAGGGCAAACCAGCTGGCCCCCACCCATGCACCAGGCCTCTATCCTATCTAATAAAAGAGTAATATACAGATTGATTATCACTGCAACACACAATATAGCTGCCCCCATGTGGTCAAAGATCCTGCCCCCATGTGGACACAAGATGGCCACCACAAGATGGCCAGCAGGGGAGGGCAGTTGGGAGGCACCCGGCCTGAAAGGGAGGGCAGTGGTGAGGGACCAGGCCTGCAAGAGAGGGCAGTTGAGAGGGACCAGGCTTGCAAGGGAGGGCAGTTGGAGGTGATCAACCCTGCAGGAGAGGGCAGTTAGGGGTGACCAGGCTGGCAGAGGAGGGAAGTTGGGGGCAAACAGGCTGGCAGGGGAGCAGTTAAGCATCAACCAGGCTGGCAGCGGAGTGGTTAGGGGGTGATCAGGCTGGCAGGCAGAAGCGGTTAGGGGCAATCAGGAAGGCAGGCAGGCAAGCAGTTGGGAGCCAGCAGTCCTGGATTGTGAGAGGGATGTCCGACTGCCCGTTTAGGCCCGATCCTGATGGGCCTGATGGGATCGGGCCTAAACGGGCAGTCAGACATCCCTCCAGGAGTCCCAGATTGGAGAGGGTACAGGCTGGGCTGAGGGACAACCCCTCACCGTGCACGAATTTTGTGCACCGGGCTTCTAGTGTATATCATAAAAGAAAATTACTACAGGTGAATTTATACAATTAAATGTGCATATCATACAACTCCACTGTATAAGAAATAGCTGGCATTCACTGATGTCTCACTATAAGTCATACATTATGTAAATATTTTATGTAGTTCCATATTTAATCCTTTACATATTTAGATTTTATCTTAATTTCCAAATTCCAAATTCTTATGGGAAAACTATATTGCTAGGACTTCTAGGTCAGACAGCAGAGAGAGTATACATTTTAGAGACTTCTCTATTTAATATACTTAGTAATTATAAACTATATAGAGAAAAAATTAAAAAATATACTTGTACTAAAAATAAAACCCCATGTAACAAAACACAAGGTAGTAAGTAGTGTAGGCTTGTTAGGTTCCAAGTCTGGTAGTGAGCAGAGGCACCAGGGCTTGGTATTGCATGGGAGTGGGGATTAAAAAGAACCACCTGGCAAAAGACTGAAGTTGGTCTCAGTGCATGAAATCTGCACCAAGGAGTGATTCCCCAAACGGTGAAAAGAGAGACTGATCAAAGGACTTGTATGCATGCATATAAGCATAACCAATGGACGCAAAACTCTGGGGGGTGAGGGCATATATGGGAGTGGGGTGGTGGGGGCAATGGTAAGATATGTACACATATAATACCTTAATAAAAAAAAATTGGAAAAAAAAAAAAAGAGAGACTGAAAAAGCTCTTAGAGCTAAAGGTTATATAAGCCCAGATCAGAGGATGCAGACAGAGTCTGCCTCCTAAAACATAGGCCAAACCACCCACCAACTCTGTGATTAGCATACCCAGAGACAGTAATAGAGAAAAACATTTCCCTTCAAGATGAGCCTGCAAACTAATTTCCAAAGCACATAAGGAAATTTAATAGCCAAGAAAGGAAGTAAACAACCTCAACAATTAGAAGGGTATGTAAAATTAAAAAAGAAAAAATAAGTATCAGGAACAAATACATACACAGAGCAGTCAGAAAATATCTTAAAAATAAGAGTTTAAGATTCACCAAAATAAATAAATAAATAAATAAATAACACCTACAAAAAAGAACTAGGAACTATGAAAGAAAATCAAGAGAAAAGACAAGAATAGATATATATGAAAACATACAACAAAACTTATTGGAATGGAAAATATATTAATTAAAAAATAAAATGAAAATATATTTAAAAATATTAATTGGGGGAAAAAACACACACACAAAGTGATTCAGTGGTATGAAAGGAAAGAAGAATGAAAAATACATTCCAGGTAAGTGCTAGCCAACAGAAATTAAGAATACAGTTGATTTGAATAACACAGTCAATAAGCTTTTCTAACAGCTATATACAGAACCAGCACCCAAAAATAGAGAATTCCTTTCAAGCACACAGAGACCATTGATGAAAAATGATGACATACTAAACTTCAAAACATATAAAAAATTCAGGATCATACAGACTAATAAAATCTTTATCAAAATTTTGAACTTCTGATAATGGATACATGTAGAATTGCTCTTTATTATGAGAAAACAAAGAAAAATCATCATATATAAGAAAAGGTTCATTTTGAGGAGTCATATAAAATATTTCCATATACAACATTTAAGACAGAGTACATCACTTCAAAAAAAATCTCTTGTATGATAACTAAAAGCAATGTATAATTCTTGACTGAGAATCTAGACTGCAGAAAACAACTGCTATAAAAATTGGAATAACTAGCAAATTTTGAATATAGAGTGCATATTAAATGATACCATTATATAACTGTTGCATTTTCTGAATTCAGTATATTTTTTAAGTCATGTAAAAGAATGTCATATTCTTAGAAAATACATGCTCAAGTATTTAGATAAAAATCATAAGGTCTACAATTTACCCTCAAATGGTTTAGCCAAGTAATGACAAGTGATCCATGCATATGGTGAGAAATAAAGTAAATATGGCCAATGCTAAAAATTGCCAAACCTAGGCGAAAGGTATAATGGTATTAAACTATTCTTGCAAATTTTCTGGAGCTTAAACATTTTTCAAAATAAAAAAGTTTTTAAAAACAGTCAAAACAAATAAGCATATAAATACCCAAGAAAT
This sequence comes from Eptesicus fuscus, assembly GCF_027574615.1. Taxonomy (NCBI): domain Eukaryota; kingdom Metazoa; phylum Chordata; class Mammalia; order Chiroptera; family Vespertilionidae; genus Eptesicus; species Eptesicus fuscus. The sequence continues at coordinate 29,436,647 of NC_072483.1, read as the reverse complement.
ATTTCAAATAAAAACATATTTTCAATAAAAATATGAGAATATCTTGCAAGCATAAAAATATGAAATCACAAAGTATTGCTTTTAAATGAGAAATATAATTACCAAATTTAGAAAAAGCAATAAATGCTGCAAGCAGCAAACAGATGTATTTTGTTGTTGTTTTTTTGGTTAATCCTCACCCGAGGATATTTTTTCCATTGATTTTTCTTTTTTCAGAGAGAGGGGAAGGGAAGGGGAAAGATACACAGAGAGAAACATCAATGTGAGAAAGACACATTGACTGGTTGCCTCCCGCATGTACCCCGACTTGGGATCATGCTTGCAACCGAGGTCTGTGCCCTTGACCAGAACTGAACCTGCAACCTTTCAGGCCATGGACCGACACTCAAACCACTGAGTGAAACTGGCGAGGCAAAAGGTGTTTTTTAAGAAGGTTATTTTAAGAAATTATCCTAGAACTCAAACTAAATGTAAGAAGAAATAAAGGACAAAGAGAGAGATTTAGGGAATGTGATCATTTTATTGTCAACTTGGCTAGACTATGGTGCACTGCTGTTTGGTCAAACACCAGTCTAAGTATTCCTAGGGAGGTAGTATTTAGTTGTGATTAACATTTAAATTAACAGACTTTGAGTAAAGCAGATCACTCTGGTAACGTGAGTGGGCCTCATCCAATCACTTGATGGCCTTTAGAGGAAAGACCAAGATCTCCAAGGAGAAATAATTCTGTCTCCAGACTGCCTTGCAGTGCAAGACAGCAATATCAACTGCTGCCAAAATTCCCAGCCTGCTGGCCTGCCTTACAATTTCAGACTTGCTAGCTGCTGCAATAGCATGAGTCCATTTCTTTAAAAAATAGCCCTATCCTATTGGGCTCAGTGGATAGAGCGTCAGCCCTCGGACTGAAAGGTTCTGAGTGGAGGGCTCAATCCCTGGCCCTGTTCAGGACACCTGCGGGAGACAATCAAACAATGTGTCTCTCTTACATAGATGTTTCTCTCTTTCTCCACCTCCCTTCCACTCTCCCTAAAAACCAATGGAAAAATATCCTAGGGTGAGGACTAGCAAAAAATTATCTATCTATCTATCTATCTATCTATCTATCTATCTATCTATCTATCTATTATCTATCTATCTATCTATCTATCATCTATCTATCTATCATCTATCTAAAAATATATAGAGATATATAGATATATTTCCAAATATACATACATACATCCCATTAGTTCTCTGGAGAGCCCCGATTAATACAGAAGACAAATCCAGAAGGTCCAACATAATAAGAATTTGAGTAGATGAGAAAATAGTAAATGGAAGGGAAACAATAATCAAGTAAATAATATTGGGAATTTTTCTGAAAAAAAGAAAAATATGAATTTTCAGATTGAAATTATTTACTCAAACTTAGGCAAAAAGGACTTACACCTAGAATGCCCTGATGATATTTATGAATTTAAAGAAGTTAAAATAAGAGGAAAAACAAAACCCTATACAGGTCTCAACAGAAAAAAGAAAGTCATCTAAAATGAAAAAAATCAGGTTGACATCAGATTTCCTTCACACAACCATATGCAATAGGAAACAATGGAACATGCTCAATTAATTTTTAAAAGTAAAAGATTTCTACTAAGATTTCTCAAGCTAGCTTAGTACAAAAATTCATTTCCAAAGATATTGTGAAAAAAATGACATTTGTGAAATGCAAAATATTTTAGCTATGAGGAAGCATAAGCAATAAAACCATTAAAACTTTGGGTTATATGCCTAAGTTAACATGGTTCTAAGGCAATGCACATGTTAAAGTAATCATTTAACCAAATTAAGTAATGTAAAAAATGGGAGAAAGTAAAATCATGTTAAACCTCTCATTGTACATAGGGGAAAAACTATTACATAATTTTATTCATGACACTGAAAGAAGAAAAAAGCACGTATGGAGCAAAAACACAATGAAAAATTTCCAAATGGGAACCAAAATAAAGAAAGATCAGGAAAAATGTGGCTGGTATACACTTTAAACAATAAAAAAAAAAAAGAAAAAAATAGAATACTGAGCAAAACTACATGCAAACTTGTAGCTAAGTCCAATTGTGATGTACATTGGCAAAAGAAAATTAGTAACAACCTATAATGGTTGTGGGATGAATAAATTCAAATGGTTGTGTGAAAGAAAATTTAATCACCTTAGGTTTTTGTTTTGTTAGGGTGTACTGATTACATTTTATTAGAAAATAAAGTTTTATATGCATATGTGTGTGCACAAATATTTAAACAGGATACAATAATTTTTAAATCACCTAAAGAAAAACCAAAATAAAGAAGAAAATTAGGTCAGTTCAACAGAAAGCAGGAAAAGAAATAAGATGAACAAATAATAAAGTATCAAGTAAAAAAACTAAACAATTATAGGGCAGGAGATAATGCAAACATATCAAGAATCACAATACATACCAATACATTTTAGGCCTCCATTAAAAAAAACAAAGACTGGCCAAAAATATCTAGTGACATACTAGTTTAAAAAGGCACAGTTAAATCAATCTGATGGAGAAATGCTGAAAATCAAATGATAAAAGAATAAACTACAAAAATGTTAACAAAGATAGAGGTATCAGAAAAAAATGTTTTGTTGAACACAAAATTAATTAGTTGGGATAAGAAGAATATTTGAATTGATATTTCTATGAACTGACTTTGGTAAAAGTCAATTTTCAATAAAATATATGATAATAGTGACACTTTATTCACATTTATAAATATATATTCTATGTATATATACATATATATTATTACATATGCATGTGTGTATACACATACATAAATACTGTTTAATAATACAAGAGAAACAATCATAGCTACAATCAGTAGGAAACCTAATAGAATGTTCTCATAAATTAATAATCAAGTAGTGAAAAATACATGACACAGATACCAAGTTTCATTAACAGAAAATACATATTATTTTTAGATGCCACAGAAGTGATTATACATTAGATCATAAAAAAAAGTTCAATAAATTCCCCAAATAGAAACTGTGCAGGCCACATAATATAAACTAAGAAATAAATCTATAAATCCACAACAGAAGAATAGCTAAAACGATCTTAGAATATAAAAGCAAGCATTTTCTAAATAATGCCTAAATTAATAATAATGCCTGTATTAAAGAAGAAATAAAAAGTAAATTAGAGAAATAATTGACCTCAGAAGAATACTTAGAGCTAAAATCCATTTATTAAAAAAGAAGTAAGTTTGAAATACATGAAACAAGCATTAAATTCAAGGAGCAAGAAAAGAACGATAAAATAAACCTAAAGAAGAGAGAACAAAAGTACAGAAATAAATGAAACAAAGACCAATAGGTATAGTTGGGACAACCACAACAAAAGCTGGCTCTTTTAAAGAGTAGTAATCAGACAATTCTAGTGCTATTTCAAAGTGCTATTTTGAATGATCTTAGAGAAAGAAAGCCTTTAAATTCATTTTATAAAACTAGTACTTTGTTATAAAATGTGACAAGGCAAAAATAAAAACTGAAAAATAATTTCCCTTATTTCTTGTATTAGGTAAACATTTACTGACATTCTATTTTATAACAACACTAAGGATAAAGCAGTAAATAAAAAGACAAACTCCTACCCCACCTCTATGGAGACAGGATTTTATAAACAAGCAAATATGATGAAACTCAGAGGGAAGGGAAAAGTGGGGGGGGTGGGGGGTGGGGGGTGGGAGAAGATACGAAAAGATTAACCAAAGAATTTATATGCATAACCCATGGACACAGACAATAGTGTGGTGAGAGCCTGGGGGGAGGTGGGTGTGGGGTAGAGGAGGTCCTTGGGGGGAAAAGGGGACATTTGTAATACTTTCAACAATAAAGAAAAATTTAAAAAATAAGCAAATCAAATTCATGATTAAGTAGAGTTCATACAGGGAACATGAGATAACTATATTGGGAAATTTAATAAAATATATAATTTCATTGTGAGGTAACCAGAAACCCAAGAATGCCTGAGAACGCCTTTCTAGCCATGTTAGCAATCATCAGATGTACGGTAAGATTACCTGGGAAAAATGGGGAAGTATTTTGGACTTATGCTCCTAACCCTTCATGGGTAAGACCCCTTACATGGGCTGATCCCCTGACTAATGTAGTCACCAATAATATCCAGGAGGATCATGGGTGGGGCAAGAAAGTATAATTACACAGGGGTCTCCACCCAGCTTCCCTTTTGTATGACACAAAATCAAAACACTGCCCCTTTGTGTGTAAAATTAAAGAGAGGTTTTTGGCTTGTGTGGACACCAAAGAAAGGGTGTCACTACTATCACTACTTGCCCCCTGGAGAGGTGCAGAAAATGTAACTAAGACCTTGTCAACACAAAAAGAAATGGACAGCCAGTTTGAAAGGGAATTGCCATGGCCAGGAGCAAAGAATATCCTTACATGATATTATTCTACAATGTCATTAAAATTCTTCCCAGATTTGGATTACCCCCATTAACTATAATAATACCTCACACCCTTGGGGATCAATAAAAAAAAATCATCTTTATGGTGCTTGGAGACAAAGGTATCACATCTCTTGATATTTTAGAATTACAACAGCATAATACATAATAATCCCAAGCAAACTTACAAACTAATTCTTTGAATGTCTGGCAGCAATTTAAAAAGTACATGTAAGGATTTAATCCCTTCCATTGTGTAGAGGGCCTCCTGGGAAGGCACCTGAGCATTCTATATTGGTCCCTCTTGCCCTTTTGGCCAAGAGGGACCCTCTTCTCACAATCCAATTGCGCACAGCTGTTGCCTGAGCTTTCTGTTCATGTCGAGGTTGAAGCCTCGTGATGACTGGTACCATGGATCTGCCTCTTGCCCAGTGGGGCAAGCTGGGCCCTCCCTGGAGAAGAAATCCGGGTTCCCCAAGATATGTGATCAGTGCTGGGGCCCCGCCAGCAGGCGAGGGGATCCCAAGATAGGTGCTGGGCGTGGAGGCCATGGGGACATAGGGTACCAAGGAGACAGAACTGAACCTCACATCACCCTGCTTGGCCCCAGAGGATGACTGGTTAGCCAGATACGGGTAAGATTCCTCAGGGAAGGAACAACCTAAGATAGGCACAGTCACAGAGGGGCCATCAGGAGAGAACTTGGGGGTCAACAGAGGTGGGTCACAGACCCTCACCCCCCTAACTTAGCAGGGGCCTGAACTCTCAACCCTTCTGAAGGAAGTCTCCTGCCCCAATGGCTGCTTAACGTCCCATGCCCAGCTCAAATTGGAACCCGGGTAACAGACAGAGACTTGGCCGACAGCAGCTGCCCTCTCACTGCAACAAGAATTGTTTGAGTTGTCTTGAACCCATGGTGAGGGGAAGTGGATTTTTGATATCTAAATCCAGCCTACCACCAGGAATGCTCAGGGCCTACTCAAGAAGGCAAATAATCCTTCCAATAATATTTACAGGGTAAAATAAGATTGTTGTTAGAGTAATAAATTTGACAGTGAAATAGCAGTCAAGTTTTCAGGCTAATTTAAATTGGCTAATTGAAGCAAGCGAATATTCTAGAAAAATTAATAGTACTGGACAAAAAACAGTTCCTAAAGTGTTAACTAAAATTTTTATTGATAGTTCATCTCATGATAAAATTGTATAACAGGTAATGAACCTAAAGCAGTCATATTATAGTGCAAAAAATAAAATTTAAAAGCTATCAAGACTACATTAAAAATTTTTCAAAAGCAAAAAAAAAAAAAAAAAAAAAAATTTTTTTTCAAAAGCCTCCTAATATTTAAATAAAAAAGAGGGGGGATAGTAGAAGAATATCATGTAAGGAAAAATATCCTGTAAGTAAATTACATCTAGAAAATTTGTACTTTAGAAAAATAATTGTAATGCTAAAAGCAAGACACCCATGAAAAACACACATGGTGTCAAAACAAGCCAGAGGAAAATCATTTGGACAAAAAATGAAAAAGGATCCCAAGTCAAATTTATAGGAAATATTCCTTCATTAACTTTTGGTCGAGAATATGTTTGTATATTTTCAGAAAACAACTCCGAGACCATGTGGATTCCGGCAACAGAGAGGAATCAACAGGACTACTCCAGCCATGAAGACAGAAAAGAAGCAGTCCAGAGATGGAAGACGCTGACGTCGCCTTGCCATACTAGCAGTCAGCAGCTGTGCATCACTGCAGGTTGCCCAGGACCAAACCAGAGAGGGTCGGACCTGCATTACCACCATTTGTCCACCATCCAGAACTGAAATATCATTGCTGACATGTGCACATAAGGAACTGTTTGACATTGAAATTGGGTCGCAAAAGAACTGTTGGCCCAGAAAGAAACTCACTACAGACTGATTCATTTGCCTTTCAGCATTGCTTGTCTCATTTTTGGTTCTTATAAGTGTATTTCTAGTAGCACATGATCTCACTCATCTAGGGGAAATGATGAACAACATGGACTGATGAACAAGAACAGACCCAGAAGCAAGGAGGAATGGATCAGACTGTCGGGCCTCAGAGGGAGGGTAGGGGAGAGTGGGGATATAGGGGAGAGATCAACCAAAGGACTTGTGTGCATGCATATGAGCCTAACCAGTGGTTAAGGACAACAGGGGGGGGGGGCATGCGTGGGGAGGGGGGTGGGATGGGAATGGGGGGATGAGGACAAATATGTGATACCTTAATAAAGAAATTTAAAAAATATATATATTATTTCAATTGGTCAAAAATCCCATATGATTATCACCCTAAATGACTCAAGTTATTTGATAAAGTTCAATAACTACTTCTATTTAAAATAAATAAATGATAAACTGTACAGGTTACACTTCTTTAACACGGTTCTGTTAAGAATTAGCCAATGCAACAAGATAAGAAAATGAAATATGATACAAACATTGGAAAGGATTTAGAATTCTCATTATTTGCTAATGATAAAATTATCTACACAAAAAATCCAAGTGTACCAACTAAACTAGTAAGATAGCTCATGAAGATAGTGTGTTAAAAAATAAATGTACAATAAAAATGAGAACAAGAAGAGTTTCATCTAGATAGAAGCATAATAGAAAATGTAATAGAAAAAGAGTTCACAATGGCATAAGAAGCATATATACTTGGTAATACATCCAAAGCTATACTACTAAAATAAGTGAAAACAGAATAGGCTCTTCTAGACAATAGGCTTTTCTTGGGAAAAATAAAATTAGATCCTTACCTCAAATCATATGTAAGACAAATTACACATGGATTAAAGTTCTACACATGAACAGCACACTTAAATATGATTTTTTAAAATTGAAGAACATATATTATTTATCAGTAATACATATAATTAGTAAAAATATACAAACATTCATGTATATGAACACATTAATTTCAGAATAGTGGTTACCTTTGTAGAGGAAGGGCCAGATGAGATGGAAGTGGGCTTTAGCTTTGTTAATAATTGACATACATTAGTCCCTGAATAAGTATCTGTTCAGCAAATTAATTTGTTTTACAAAAACAAACAAACAAAAACAAACAAACAAAACAAAACAAAAACACAAAAACTCTGAAAAGCTAGGATTGTATTATATTAATAGACTAAGGATGAGAATTAGCATTTTTATTGCTTTTAGTCAAACCAACATATAAACAGCGTGTCCCAAAAGAAGTATACACACTGTAATAGTTGATAGCTCAATTTTGAAAATGAAATGTATTTTAATGAGCACCGCCTTTATAATTATTCAAAGTGTGTGTATACATTTTTTGTGGACATCCTATATTTATTTGTTAATGTGTTTTTAAGTGTCTCTCAGCAAAGTTTTACAATTTTCTTCAAATCAATTGTACATGAAATTTCTTTTAGTTTATCTTTGGTATAATTTTTATTGATATCCTTATTCTTTCTTTTTAAAATTGGTTATTGGTAAGTAGAAAATTTATCAATTGTTTCAGTTTACTTTTTATGCAGAAAACTAACTGATATATATATTTAATTTTATATAGATACTAGTAACATCTGAAAATAATTACATTCTATGTCTTGCTAGCCAATTGTATATTTCTTCCTTTTTCTTTTCTAACTGCATGGGGTAAAACTTCCAGTATGTTGAAGTTGGAATATTAATAAGCAACTGTTTCTATTTTTTTAGACTTTTACATGACATGCTTGCTGTTATTTTAAATTTATATTATTTAAACATTTTGTAGATACCTTTTTATCAAATTAAAAAATTTTCCTTCTATTCCTAATTTACTAAGTCTGTCTTATAATTGTTGAATTTTATTGAATACTTTTTATTCATCTATTGAGATAACCTCACATAGTTTTTCTCTCTTAATTTATTCAATGTAGTAGATTACAGTGAAAGATTAAACAAACAAAAAAAGCAACAGCATTGACATTCCTTAATTCCTCAGATAAAGCCTACATGGTCAAGAGATACTAACACTCAAGTGAACAAACACACTTCAATTTGCTAATATTTTACTTAGGATTTTTGCATCCAAGTTTCGATATGAGACTGGTCTATAATATCTCTTTCTTATATTGTCTTTGCCTGACTTTGATATTAAAACCAAATGAGAGAAGCTTTTCCACTTTTCTTGACACAGTCCTATCCTCTCCACCCTAGTCTGAGCCACCATTCGAATTATACTCCAATCCTCCTCCTTTTTCAAACTCGTTTTAGTATTTATTCTTTTCTCTTCTCTAACCCCATTTTCCTTCTCTTCATCCCACCATCTCACACATGCACTAGAATGTAAGCTCCACAAGGGCTAGGAGTTTGCCTCTCCCCAGAAAGTGCGCTGTGCTAGGCCTATATAGCAGGGGCTCCAAAATATCTGTTGAATAAATAAAAGAAATAAAAATTCCACTTTTCATCTATCAGATTAACAAAGACAAAAAGCTTGCATTGCTCATATTGGCATTTTGGGGGGAAATGAACACACATTTACATGATTATATTAATACAATTTTTCTGAAGAAAATTGTATTAATTTAAATAACCAAAATCCTTTCAAATGTGATGAATTTTGATCCAGCAAGTGTACTTCCAGTATTTTATTTTTCTGAATCTAATAATGTAGAAAAACTAGATAAAAACTGCAAACAGCCCATTTAATATGTGATTTTTTAATACATTATGATACATCCATAAAGAACAGTAGGTACTTCTAAAATTGTCACAAAACTATGTTTAAGATTAACTGTAAAGTTTAAAGAGATGATAATATAATATGTATTATCATCACATTTTGGTAAAAAGTTCACTTCCACATATTGAACAAAGTTTGGAAGAAAATACACAAAATTATTGCTGTTGCCTATCATCATCAGGTACTAGGATAAAACAAAAAAAATTTCCCCTTTTCCTTTACTTGTATTTTTCTCCCTTTCTACCATAAAAATTATGCTTTGAGTAGTAAAACAGAAATTTAAAAAGAAAAGCATTCTAAAATTAGATAGTTACCAACTTAATGAACAATCACTGGCATTGGAAAGTAATATCAAATAGTCAAGTGTGTGTGTGTGTATGTGTATGAAAAGCATCTGTTGATGCCTGACTAGTGTCTGAACACACTTCTTATTTTGAGGATTCTCAAAACAAACTGGTGTCTGGGAAGTTCCCAAACTGCAATGAGTGTCCCAGGGCAGCAGAGCCCAGCACATGATGAATGCCCAGTGGAAACTACATCAGCAGCAGCTTCCAGAGCAGAATTTTCTTATGGGAAGACACTGATTAGGCTCTGCCTTCTTTCCTAAGCCCGGTACTCCGGTGTCGGTCCGGTGTCCTTCACAGCATCTGCGAGTTCTACAATACCTTTCCAAAACAGTCCTTTTCTGCTTTAGACAGTTGGCTTCTATTACTTAAAACCAAACATCCTGATTGGTACAATTATCAATTGGTATGACTTCCTAGCAATGATCACTAATCATGCTCTTTCATTTCAGAAATTGCCACTATTTTTCTAAGTAGTTCAAAGCATGGGCTTCGAAGCCAGAAAAATCAGGTTTGAACACCAGAAATGGTATTTCCTAGTTGTATGACCTTGGGTGATAGAACTAATTTCTTCTGAGGGTTGAACAAGATCATGGTAAAATTTCACATATTCCATATTGATCTCAAATCCCCAACTTTGCTTCCTTATTCCATGGCTCACATTATATCCACACTTTCACTCATGCATACCTCTATTACAGTGAATACCACTTGCCAATATGATCAATTACTTCTGTCTCATTAGGCTATGCAACACCTATTCATAAATCCCAATGTCTGTTTTCTTCACTGTACATACTAGTACATAGATAGGTTGCTGGAGTTCTGGTAGAGAAACTGGAAGTAACCCATATGAAGTCAAGCTGCCTTTGTCCAGACTCATAATGCTATGTTAAGACAAAAAACAAAACAAAACAAAAAATGAACAAAATAGTAGCCTATGTCCGAAAAAACACTAAAAGAGCCCAGTCAGTGTGGCTCAGTGGTTGAACACGATCATATGAACCAGGAGGTCATGGTTCGATTCCTGGTCAGGAGACGCCTGTGTGGCAGACGTGATCCCCAGTGTGGGCCGTGCAGGAGGCAGCCCATCCATGACTCTCTCTTATCATTGATGTTTCTCTCTCTCTCCCTCTCCATTCCTCTCTGAAATCAAGAAAAAAAAATACTAAAAAGCACTAAAAGAGAAAAGATTTTAAATCCTTACTAAACTCTGTAAAGAAACACTAATTTAGGATTTCATTTCTAAAGCCTAGTGAAATATCTTAAAATTATCTTTTGTCCTGTCTTTAAATAACAGAGCAGGGCAGCTGCCCCAGAACCTCATCTCATACCCCCACATCTTCCTTAAACTCTTTCCACGTTTTTCCCAATATGACATTTTACTTCAACACAACCCCTTCTCTAAATTCCTGGTGTAAACCAATCAAGCTTTCTCAGCTTCTTTCAATTATCCTCCCTTCCCAATATATAAAGCAGCATAAATAAATTGGCCCTGAAACTAAACAGGCAAACAGGGAAACATTTATTAACTTTTAAATATTCATAATATTTTATCTTTCCCCATGCCTTCCAATATTTCTCCTTCCTCTTCTCTGATATCTTTTCCTCTCCCTTACACTCCACCTGCACAATTCTATAGATTTGGGCCATGATATATTTCTATCTAAAACCTCAAATGTGTCCTTAAACATGCTTGGCAATCCTGCATTTCCCTGCCTGGCCCCTTTATTTCCTAGCCCAGACCTTTCTCCTGAGCTCTAGATGCTTTTGCGTTCTGAACATCTTCATTTGGGTGTCTTAGGGGTATTTCAAACACCATTTTAAAGAGGATAAAAAACCTCAACAACTTTCTCCCTAAATCTTCTCCCTCTTAGCTATGAGTTTCTCACTTAATCAAACAAAAAGCACTGGAGTGATCCCTGACTTTCCCATTTCCTTTGCACTCCATGTTAATTAATCACCAAGTCCTGATCTTTCTAATTGCCAAAGTCTCTTAAATCTGTATACTACTACAGTAGCTGCCTCTACATGAGATAGGACTAGCATCCATGCTTTCATCTTATTGGTCTTCATGTCACATTTCAGTTCATTGTTTTTACGATAGTCAAACAATCTTTCTAAAAATGCAGATATAATCCTGTCATTTAACAATATGGGCTCTGGAGTGTGACTGCTGAGTTTTGAACACTGATTTAATAATCAAGTAGGAAGGAGAGGGTGCATGTATAACAGTGAAGTGCAGATCCTAGTTTTTCTGCTTGGTTCAAACCCCAATATTGCCTTTATTAAAATGTGACCTTAAACAATCATTTAACCCCATAGAGATTAGTTTCCTTAACTGTAAAATAGAAATAACAAAAGCAACTATATTATAGAGCAGTTGTGAGGACTAATTAATATAAAACTCTAGTAGATTCAGATCCACATATATTCTTGCTATTATTATATAACCTTACAAAAGTTATATAGCTTTTTTGTACTTCAGTATCCTCCTCTATAATAGGAAAAATATGTACAAAATGGGTTATTTAAAAATTAGATGATACATACTCATGGTAAGTGTCATATCCAGTTAAAGTATTCCCAGACCTTCTACTTCCCCAAGGCAGAAATAAATGCGTGTGCACCCACTGCACAGTATATACTCCACATCAGACCATTTATCTTATGTAGTTACAACTGACTGCTTCTATGTATGTCTTCCTCACCACACTGGATGTTTTTAGATTGCAGGGGCTACATATCCCCCAGTGTTTTTTCTTCTTTACAGCAAAATTTTATTGTAGAAATGAATGAAAGAATATAGATATAAGGTACCTTTCCCAATGTCTAGCAAACAGTAGGTGATCAATATATGTCAGTTCCTTTTATCAAATCAATTTCCCATCTGCGGTGGAAGTGATGGTAACAATCTTCTTCTAGAGTTCTCTCTGCTTTTAATCTTGACCTTTACCAGCCAAAGTACCAGGCCATTTGGTGAGCCCTTTTACCTAAGTCAATTGTCACTGCTGAGTTTCTGTATCCCAACCTTATAATCTCCTCATAGTAAGAAATTAAGTCCCATTTCCTTTTCTAGGCCTTTTTTCTGAAGGGATAGTACTAGAGAAAAATGTCCCTAACAACAGTTCAGGATGCATTCTTCAAATACCACAATGCCATGTGAAAAGGGTAAACTTGATTTTTCCAATAAACATCTTCATGAAATGATGGTTTGTTGGGTTTAAAGGTTATGCCTTGGAGATCCCTTAAATCTCAGATCCCTTAACTTTTCATAAAGATAACTGGTATTTTACACATATTCATAACTAGAATATGCATCAGTCTCTTTCAGTGTTTCTTAATGGAGATGCTGTGACATTTGATAGAAAAAAAATCTTTGTTAGATGGGATTGTTTCACGCTCTCCAAAAAAATTGAACACTCATGGGCCCTGCCAGCAGGACTTTTCAATGGCAATAGCTCTCGCGTTTGCAGTTAGATCATTCACATAACTTCTAAAATGTATTCTTTTCTGTAATACACAGAACATTAGCCCCCGACTTCCTACTGACGAAAGCAAGGCAGGAGTTATGAAGGTGATGATCACATTTCCCCTCTCAAAATGACCTGTACTTTTGACATGTGGAGGTAAAATGGTAGAGAAAATGTATACTTGCAACAACTGTTGAATAGGTATATATTTAAAAAATATTACCTTTGAAATGTTTTTACACATATCAATTTTAAGCTAAACATATAGAACTTGGCACTCCCTCTTAAAATATGAAAGACATCATCTTAAAATGACCACAACTCTTCAAAAACTATGATGAACAGGTATTTTAAACTGAATAAAAATTATTTAAATTTTATCTTTAAATAAATCTATATGGTATTGAATATTTTCAAATTTCTGTCTGACATTTTCATCAAGATGGTCATACAAATGAAAATGAAGACCAATCTTTTTTATATTTTGATGATAAGAATGGCAAGTCACAAGGAAGTCCATAATGCATGGGACTTCCTGCCTTTCTTAACTTATCATGACACTTAGCATCAATGCAACAAATCAATGTAATAAATGATTCAAACACATCAAGCAATAAGGGCTTCTGAAGTAGTTTTTGAGTCAAAAGGAAATATAAACAAAGTTCTCATTTAAAATGCAAACCTACCTTTTCTGTTTTGAAATAACTGTTCTGGCAGGCTTCTTACATTGTTCTGAAGAAGTCAGGCATTCCTACTTTTCCTCCTTACACCCATCTTTCCCTACCATTTTTTCTTCTTTTTAAAGAATATTAAGCTTTTTAAAGCCCATAGCACTCTACTAGGTATTCTAAATTATGGTCGATATAGGGATGAATAAGCAGAGCACAGAGGATTTTTAGGGCAGTGAAAATACTCTGTATGATAATGATGGTATATGATACATCATTATATATGGATTATTATACATTTATCCAAACTTATAGAAAGTACAACACCAAGAGTGAACCTAAGGTAAAATATAGATTTAGGGTGATTATGAGGTGTCAATATAGGCTCATACTTGTAAAGAAATGTAAAATTCTGGTAAGTGAAGCTGATTATGGGGGAGGCTATACATGTGTAGGGTCAGGGGGTATATGGGAAATCTCTGTACCTTCCTCTCAATTTTGTGGTGTACACAAAACTACTCTAAAAATCTCTTGTTGAAAAATGACGGGAAGCAAGAAAAAAAGAACATTAAAAACACACGGGTTTTCAAATACTTTACTTTCTAGACAAGAAAATAAACACTTAAAAATAACTATATAAAATAGGCATGCTGCCCTGACCGGTGTGGCTCAGTGGACAGAGCGTCGGCCTGCGGACTCAAGGGTCCCAGGTTCGATTCCAGTCAAGGGCATGTACCTTGGTTGCGGGCACATCCCCAGTCGGGGGCGTGCAGGAGGCAGCTGATCGATGTTTCTCTCTCATCAATGTTTCTAATTCTCCCTCTCCCTTCCTCTCTGTAAAAATATCAATAAAATATATATATTTAAAAAATAGATAAATAAAATAGGCATGCTGCAAGCAATCCTATCTAATAAAAGAGTAATATGCAAATTGACCATCACTCCAACACACAAGATGGCTGCCCCCATGTGGTCAAAGATGGCTGCCCCCTTGTGGACACAAGATGGCCAACACAAGATGGCCAGCAGGAGAGGGAAGTTGGGAGGGTCCAGGCCTGCAAGGGAGGGAAGTTGGGGGTAACCGGGCCTGCGGGGAAGGGCATTTGGGGGGGACCCAGGCCTGCAGGGGAGGGAAGTTAGGGGCAAACAGGCTGGCAGGGGAGCATTTAGGCATCAATCAGGCTGGCAGGGGAGTGGTTAGGGGGTGATCAGGCTGGCAGGCAGGTGAGCAGTTGGGAGTCAGCAGTCCTGGATTGTGAGAGGGATGTTCAACTGCCTGTGTAGGCCTGATCCTACTAAACAGGCAGTCGGATATACCTCGAGGCGTCCCATATTGGAGAGGGTGCAGGCTGGGCTGAGGGACACACAACCCTGTGCACGAATTTCGTGCATCGGGCCTCTAGTCCTATCTAATAAAAGGCTAATATGCAAATCAACTGAACAGTGGAACGACTGGTTGCTATGACACGCAATGACCACAAGGGGGCAGATGCTCAACTCAGGTAGCACTACGGATGTCTGACTGACGGCTTAGGCCTGCTCCCCATGGGAAGCGGGCCTAAGCCATCAGTCAGACATCCCCTGAAGGCTCCCGGACTGCAAGGGGCCACAGGCTGGGCTGAGGGAACCCTCCCCACCCCCGTGTGCACGAATTTCGTGCACTGGGCCTCTAGTAAAGTATAAAATGGCTGAATGGCACAGTAGAAAGAACAGTAAACTTGAGTTTGAAAACTTGGGATCAAATCCTGATTTTTGTGTGAAATTGGACAAGGCATTTACATGTACTTTTTCTAAGTCCTAGTTTTCTCTTCTGTAAAATAAGAATAATATTTATTATATATTTGTTCTGAGAATTAATGAGCTACATTTCTGGAAACACCAGCATAGTATAATGATTAGCACAAATAACTAGGCAACCATTAAATGTTTGTTTGGATTTTCCCTCCATAAAGTCTGGGAATGAAAAACAAGACAGTATCACTATCTGGTGAGTTTTTTTTTTTTTTTTTTTAATCTTGTTTCATTAATTTGCCTAATTTCATGATTTATAGGGGGAAAACCTGATATAGAAGAGTAGGAAAGCCCTAGCTGTCTTCATTCAAACCTATTTATATCAATACATTCTCAACTTTCTGTACTATTTTGTTAGTTGTAGTAGTAGCAAAATTCAGAACATACAGTTTATTACATTAGAAAGATGGTCTACAAGGGCAGGTATGTCAAGATGAGTCAACCATAGAAGACAAGCATGATACAAAAGTAGCTAGAAAGGCAGGTTAGAGTTGGGTTGCTCAACTACGGCACTAATTGCATTTTGGGTCAGATAATTTTTCATTGTGGGGGGCTGGATGAATAGCAGCATCCCTGGCCTTGTACCCCACCCCACCGAGAATGACATCTCAAAATGGCAACAAATATTGCCAAATGTCCCTTTAAGGGCAGAAAATGCCCCTAGTTTAGAACCACTGATTTAGCTGGTAACAGTGGCATGAAGAAAAGAGTGAGGTAACTAATAATTCTGCCCAAAAGATTCACAGTTAAAAATGAGCACCACTTTGAAAAATTAATAACACAAAAAATGGCAAGTGTTTAAATCATGTTTAGAGAAAATTATCTGCAGAGACTCTCAAGTAGATAATGCCATTTCTATTTGATACTACAGGAGAATGAATATAATGTAAAGACTGTATCAAAGGTCAGAAGCTGAGAGAAAGTGATAATGAATTTGTTGGGGCTAGCCACAAAGATATGGGTGTGAGTCAATTCAAGGATAATTTTTTCAGTATGCCAATTTTAATTTAATTTGTCTTCCAAAACATCAACTGAGAAATGCGCAGTATTGGATTTTGCCCCTTTATATAAGTGGTATGTAATAGACAGATATAAAGGTCAGAAATAAAGGTTCATTTGAAAGCAAAATCAGATAAAAATATGAGGTCTTTTGCCCATTTTTCTATTTTTTTTAATTGATCTGTAATAATTCTTTTCCAATTATATGTGTTGAAATGTCTTCTCTAGATTCTAACTTGTCTTTTCATTCTCTAAAAGTGGCTTGTGAGAGAAGGAAGATCACAATTGTAAGGCAACAAAATTTAACAATCTTTTCCGTAATGACTTTTTCATTTTGTATGTTAAATTTTTCACTACTTTGAAGATATTCCCTTAAAATTTTACAGTTTTGCCTTTCACATTTAAGTCTTTATTTCATTTAGAGTTGATCTTTACATGTGGAATAAAGTAGGGATCAAATTTCATTTTTCCGCTAATGAATAATTAATGATCCAATACCATTTACTGAAAAGTCAATTCTATCACCATACTAGCTCTGTTATAAGGGTTGGGCAAAAGTAGGTTTACAGTTGTTTGTATGGAATATATAATAATTGATAAATAATAATACAGGGATAAATTCTGTTTCACATATTCACAACTGTAATTATAGTATACTACTTGGTTTTGCAGGGAACAATATTTATATAAGATAAACAAGGTAGACATTTAAAAAAATTATATTGGCAGGATGGAGGGATGGAGAGCTACAAGTGAGTTAAGTCATCTGAGATAATAGATTAATTATTTCTAATTTCTATCTATAGTGTGTAATATTGGTAAACCTAGGTATAGCAGTAAAACATACTATTTATAAATAGGTGGCTAAAAACTTGGAATAGTTAAAAGTAATTAAAAATCAAAGCAGTTAAAAATTAAAGAAGTTATCACTAAGTAGATCCTAGGCAGGATATAATCAATATTATTTTATTTAACATGTGCACATAATAAATGAAATAAGAAAAGGAAAAAACAAATCCAATCCATAACAGGGAATCGAAGGCTGCCTTAAGAACTCCACTTCACTCCTGTGTTCTAGAATCCAGTAGAGAGGCAATGTGGTATTAGATTCAGAATCAGACAAACATGGGTTTGAATTCTGGCTCTACAACTAATTCAAATGTCTGTGGGAAAGACAGTTACTATTTTTGAGACCATATTCCTTCATATATAATTAGGCAATAATGATTCCTATCATGTGGAGTTACTGTGAGGAGTACCAATAATCTATGTGAAGCATATGGATTTTAAAAAGCTTAATTAATAGTCAGTAGTTGCTATAATTAATTATGATCTCATGCCACTAAATACAACAGCTAACTATATCAAAGTTCTTACTTTCTAAAGCTTCTTTCTTATTTCAAAATCTGAACCACATAACCAGCAGGTGAATTTTATCACCTGCACCTTACAGCTGAGCAAAAAGGACAAGTATACTAGTACTTGCCCAAATCCTCCTACAGATAAGAACTTAAACTTGAAACAAACTGCAAATGCTTATTTGCTTAGTTTCTTTCAAAAATAGTTTGGTATCCTTTAAATAATAACAGAAAAGCACAGAAGGAAGGGGTCTATAGCCTTTTCTGAGATTTAGCAGAATGTCTTCATCAACAAAGTTCTTTCACAACAGTTAACAATATGGTAATTAATGGTGGGGAAGATAGAAGAAAAGTTCCAAACAGAAATAGCTATTAACCTAGGTACCAGTCCAAGGCCCAAGGTTTCCTAATACTCAAAAGATAAAGAAAATGTAATTATTTTTACTTAAAGTAGACCAGATAATGGAATTAACAGAACTATAATAGTAGTTAGATTCAATTGTGATCATGT
The DNA here is from genome assembly GCF_027574615.1 of Eptesicus fuscus. Taxonomy (NCBI): domain Eukaryota; kingdom Metazoa; phylum Chordata; class Mammalia; order Chiroptera; family Vespertilionidae; genus Eptesicus; species Eptesicus fuscus. The sequence goes on along the minus strand of NC_072483.1, from coordinate 29,418,333 downwards.
ACTGTTCTGACCTAACTTTTGTTAATTTGGCAAAGCAAACTGGAAAATATATCTTTCCTTTAAAAGGACAGAGAATAATTACATATAACTTTCAGGAATGTGGGCTAATAATGTAACTTTTCAAGCCTGATGTTGTCTGGAATTATTATGATTCATGGAGTCAAAAAAGGAACCCTCATTCAAGTGACGTTTGCTCCTTAAATCTCAAACACAGTGACTAGGACACTGTTCACCACCTGTGAGCAAATCCAGGCCTGGAAAATGAACGAGGATTCCAATTAAATGTAAACTTTTTGAAGGCAGGTTGCTGGTCAGCCTTGCTCACAGCGCTATCACTAGTTCCTGCCACAATGTCCGGAAAACAGTCAATACTCGTGGAATGGATAAATAAATGAAAGAGTAAATAATAATTCCCTAGTGATTATTTGAGTTTTCACTCGGCAAAGACAAAATAACTAGGTAAAAAATTAAATAATAAATATATTTTATTTATAGCTCATTATATTTTCCCTTAATTAAAAACACACACAAATAGTACAGATTAAATAAAGTACTTCCTATTTGGAATAAAAATTCTGCTATTTACACACATGCCAAGTCAATGTTGTGGTTTAACTAGTTCTGTTTCATAACAAGGTACTCTCACCCATTCTTTACTAGTAAAGACTAGAGGCCCGGTGCACGAAATTTGTGCATGGGGGTGTGTGTCTCTCAGCCCAGGCTGCACCCTCTCCAATCTGGGATCCCTCTTACAATCCAGGACTGCTGGCTCCCAAACGCTCACCTGCCTGCCAGCCTGATCACACCCTAACCACTCCCCTGCCAGACTGATCGACGTCTAATTGCTCCCCTGCTGGCCCGATTGCCCCTAACTGCCCTCCCCTGCCAGCTTGGTCACCCCTAACTGCCCTCTCCTGCCAGCCTGGTTGCCCCTAACTGTCCTCCCCTGCAGTCCTGGTTGCCCCCAACTGCCCTCCCCTGCTAGCCCAGTCACCCCAAATAGCCCTCCCTTGCCAGCCTGTTCACCCCTAACTGCCCTTCCCTGCAGGCCTGGTCCCCCCCAACTTCCTTCCCCTGCAGGCCTGTTCCCTCCGAACTGCCCTCCCCTGCTGGCCATCTTGTGTCCACATGGGGGCAGCCATCTTTGACCACATGGGGGCAGCCATTTTTGTGTTGGAGTGATGGTCAATTTGCATATTACTCTTTTATTAGATAGGATGATGAGAACAATAATTGTAACAATGTTTTTTCCTAACCTAAACTACTATAGCCACTATAATATAGGTCCAACATACATTATCTCATTCATTCTTCACAACAAACCTATGACACAGATATTATCACTACATTTGACAGATGAAGAAAATGGAGTTTAAAGAGGCAATTTGCCCGAGGTCACAAAGATGATAAAATCCAGATAAAATCAGTCTAAATCTAAAATAACTGGTTTAACCACAGAGATAGTTAACACACACTCAGAGACTCACACAACATCAAGCCTGCTCTCCAACTCCAAGCATGAAAGAAAATATTCATGTATTTTTAAAACATTTATTGAACACCTATTATGCTCCAGGAACTATGCCAGCTAGCTCTCTTAAAAATCACTTGTAATTCTGAAATACAATTAAAAATGGGACAGACCAACATTGTTCTCTGGGAGCTATTGAGAACTATACTGTGAAATTTGCCCACTCTTTTCATATCCATATGTCATCTTTGTAGTTTTCTTTTTTCTACCAAGCTACACACATCTTAGAGGCAGGATGCTCCCAGATTCATTTTATTGGTATCCCCTAAAAATACTTAGTATAGTGCTTTGCTCATAAAAAGTTCTTAATAAACACTGTTCAAAAACAACACTATGTGTAAATGGAATTAAATTTCTTTGGCTCAAAGGAAATGTAAATGAAGATTTTATCTTCAAATCTTCTGTGCAATTACTTTATACTTTAAAAAAATGCCAAAAAGACAGTTTTATTATTTTAAATATTTTATTTTATTGGTATGTTTAAAAAAATTTTTAAGTTTTCATGGAAACAAATATAAAATCTATCCTGGGAAATCTCATGTTCTATATAAATAGCTTTTGTTTGCTTCTCACATATTATAAACTTATGTAATGCTCTTTTGATAATATGGCCTTTCCTTAAAATGCAAGTTAGTGCATATGTTTTCACAAGGACATAAAATTTTCATTTTAAAATGATAAATAATTTTTCTATTTTCTCTCAGAGCCATTATGATGATTACAGAAATATATGAACATCTGACTCTTCAAGAATTATATGTAATAAAAGAAAACACATCCTCACAGGAATTATTTTATTTCCTCTTCTGACACTGCATTTTGCTTCTTAGTCTGGATAAAAATAAAATAAATTTGAAAGGACAGATTTTAATCTCAGATGTTACTCAGCATGTCTTTTTTTGGTGGAAAAAAGATATGTGGCAATTCATGCTATGCATTTGAGATCATAATCTGGCCCTAAGTTTACATGACTGATGGGTTTCTATTTGAACAGGCATAAATGTGAATAGCAATTGTAATATTGCTTACCAGAGAGAGTTGATGCAACCTCGATCACTTTCCCTTTTTACCTTCAGCATTAAATTGTTTCCACTGTAGCAAAATGTTTTTGAAAATCATGCAAAAAATCTTATGCATTGCTTTGATATAACACAAAAAAACACATACCAGGATTCCAGCAGACAGAACAAACACTGATGTTAACTATTCATAGAAAAGCTCATTCCATAACAAGTTTCTGAAATTACATGTTTGCCTAGGGTAAAAATCATTCATTTTTGAGTTACATGTAAAGCTGAAGGAGAGACTAGTTCATTACATAGTGCTATGTTTTTTATTATGCTCTTTACTGACCATATATGTACACGTACTACTTGTTTCACTGAGCCAGAGTATTCTCACTGAATATTCTGTTTCGCTCTAAAATTAGAAACTTGCTTAGATTCATTCTTCTCTGATAGGAAAAAAATGCTACAGTAGTATCTGCTGTCACCAGTCAGTTGTCTGGCTCTTAAGTGCTTGGAGAAGAGAAAAAGACATCACCCAGAACCCTGACTGTGTGGCTTGACTATTAGTAAGTCTTATTTAGCTCTTCCTCCTCTGAATCACCATCAGACCATCAATTTTTCCTCATATTGGATAATACTAAAACTGGAATCTCTGGGAAACAAACTTATCTTACAGAACTGATTTAATTAATCAATCTATACTCCTGTTACCTAGCAGTAAGATCTTGGGTAAGCTGTTCCATATGGTAATATCTGACCTTCCAAATTATAGAATAATTATGGGAAATAAAGGTAGCAAGCAGCATTTATGAGTGGCAAGAAATTTCTAGGCCCTGTGCCACATGTTTCACATGTATTTTCACATTTAATATTCAAAAGCAACCAACCTAATAAAGTACATGTGATCATTTCCATTTTATATAAAAGGACATTAGATAGCAGAAATTTGAAGTAACATTATAATAAATGGCAGAGCCAGGAATTCAACCTAGGTCTAAGTGACTAAACTGATCATGGAGTGACATAGTATACTTGAATGTGAAATAATAAATAGGTAAATATGAAAGTAAAACAAACCCACCCAGCAATTAATTCTGGTAATGGTAGAGTAACTTCAATCAGACCTATTATCCACTGATAGCAATTATAAACTGTGGAAAATACTAACACAAACAGATAGAAATAACTATTTAAAGACACAATGGAGAGTGACCAAAAGCAACAGAAACAGAAAGAAAGAGGATTTAACTAATTCAAAGAAGAAAACATGGCTGGACTAGATCTCCATTTATATTGCTTATCCCTTGAGGTAAAAAGTAGTGGGAACTGCTAGAACTAAAAAGCAGAAGGCCATACTTACTGGCTTGAGGTATCAGCGGTTACTGTTCACGGTTGAAAGAATGGCTGATAATTGAGGGTTGGGAGAGGTGGATTTCAGCAAGTGGGAAAACAGAGGGGGAGTTAAAATATTGCATATATACTCCCACTTGGGCTGACTCCTGAACTGTGTATGCATGGGGAAGACTCCAAAGAACCCACAGGAAGTAAAACAGGGATTTCTGCTGCTGCCCACGGAATGAGAAAAAGAGTTTGGAGTTTGAATCTCATCATATTAAAGCAGCTTGGTGAACAACTTAAGCTTTCTACATAAATCCCTGAAGGGCCACATTTTAGGAGCAAAGATTATATCCCAGTCCTAATAGAGTCACCTTGGGATTAAGGGCAAAACCAAAAGAGACTCATTCTTACAAAACATAAAATCAAACCTTCCTTAAAGACAAGCAGCCAGTAATTTAATTGTTATACAAATAGGCGATGGTCTTCAGAGAAAGATAATAGAATCCAGAGTCTCTAAAGTATATCATCTATCCAGTAAATTATAAAAAAATTAGAGATATAAACAAAGAGGAAAATGTGACCCAGCATTCATAGAAAAAGCAGGCAATAGAACAGACTTTGAGATGACTTAGATAAGTACTTTAAGGCAGCTACTATAAGTATTATCAAGAACATAAAGTAAAATATCATCATGGTAAGTGCACACATAGAGACTCTTAGCAGAAAATGGAAGAATTCAATTGGTATACTTAAAATAGTTAAAATGATAAATTATGTTATATATATATATATATATATATATCCACAATAAAGACTATTTTTTTAATAAAAGAACCGAACTGAAATCACAGAATTAAAAAGTACAATATAAAAATAAAAAATTCACAGGATGGGCTTAACAGTGTATTGGAGATGATAGGGAAACCAACCAAAGAACTTGAAGACAGATGAATATAAATTTCTGAAGAACAGAGAGAAAATATTACAAAAAAAAATTTCAGTCCCAGTGACCCACATACCTATGGAACAATATTGAGCAATCTATCATACACATATTTTAAGTCCCAGAAGGAGAAGTGAGAGGAAATGAGGCAGGAAAAAAATCTTCGAAAAAGTAATGGGAGAAATATCCAAAATTTGGTGAAAAACATCAACTTATAGATTCAAACTCAGCACAAGTCTAGATGGAAATATACAAGGAAACATAATCTAGGCACATCATGTTAAATTTCTGAAGATCGAGGATAAAAAGCAAATCTTAAAGTAGCCACAGAAAAAATGAGAAAGTTTAATTCTGTCATCAGAAAATTGGTTTCATATAACTCATATAACTCTAGGAATTCCACTACTCATTCAATTTTGTTTCACTTTTTAAATAATTATTTTATTTGCAAATACCTAATTTTCCTGTAATCAGAGCTATGAGAGCTGCAAGGTTATTTGTCATATCTATGGTGGTAAAAGTATCGGTGGGCCAAAAAAAGTTAAAAACAATATATATAAAAGCCTAAGCAACCGAACAACCAGTTGACCGGTAGCTATGACGCACACTGACCACCAGGAGGCAGACGCTCATTGCAGGAGCTGCCCCCTGGTGGTCAGTGCACTTCCACAGCAGGAGCGCCACTCAACCAACAGATTCGTCCTGGTGGCGCACCAGCCGGGCACCAGTCACTCAATCCCTCAGTAGTCCTGCAGGTCCAACATCTGGAGACTGGGCCAGGCACCGACGGACCGGCGCTGCTGGCATGGTCCTGACAGCGCTGCCAGCCTCCTGAAAGTTGGCCTTGGGCACCACGGCTGCTTCCCCTCCTTAGACTCTCCACAAGGAAGAAATGATGTAAAAGCAGCCGCCAGGTGGCTCCTGACAACCTGTGCGAACATCAGCGGGATGGATCCGGATCCCAGGCAGGCAAGGGTGTCCCACAGCCCATCCAGAGGACCGATCTTGTCCCAGCCCCCCGACCCCCTTCGGGACGGTGCCAGACGAGGGCTCATGGCTGGCGAGAGCTGCTGCGGCGACGTGAGCCTCTCCCCATCAGGACTGACTGGGCGTGAGCCCACGGTAGGCACAGCAGGGCCGGTATGAGCGGGAGCGGCAGGCAGGAGCAGCAGGCGGCATTGGACTGCCGGTTTCAGCCTAATCCCCACAGGCCACCCAGAGGGACCCCACCTGTGCACTAATTTGTGCACCTGGCCTCTAGTTATATTGATATTGTTCTGTATATACTAGCTAATTAGGTGGGAGAAAGAAGTAGAAGGTATGCAAATCAATGGAAAATCTAAGAAAAAAATTAGAAAGGTAGCTAGTTACATGATTAGTATATGGAAATCAATGTTTCTACTATATCTAAGCCATGCCCAATTAGAAAAGAAAAACTAGAAACAAACCCATTTAATATAAACACACAAAATAAGTAACTCGGAATAAATAAATCTAGATATGTGCAAGACATGTAATTTGCTTTCAGGACAGATATAATCAATATTCTAATACTTCTTATTCTGCCTAGATTAATCTATCATTCTAATAAGATTCTAATGAAAATACCAATAGGATTTTTTATTTTGAGAACTTAAAAAGATAATAACAAAGTTCATCTGATAAAAAGCATGTCATTATCTAGGAATATTTTCAACCAGTCCTTGCAGATATTAAAAACATTATAAAGATATAGTAAATACAGAGTTTAGTTTTACAAAAGGAATAGACAAAAGTTTGGATAATGGAGAATACTGAGATACACTCGCATATACATAACTTTTAAATATAGAATAAAGGTGACATTTTAAGAAAAGATGATTCAATAAAAGCTGTTAGGACACTAACAAGATTCCAGTTATTTAAAGATTTAAACAGGGGATGAATAGGTATAGAGGATTTTTAAGGGAGTGAAACTACTGTGTATAATACTATTAGAGTGGATACATGTCATTTTACATTTGTCCAAACCCACACTGATAGTGAACCCTAATGTAACGTGTAGACCAAGTGATGATGTGTCAATGTAAGTTCATCAGATGTAACACATGAACCACTGCGGTGGGAATATTGATAATGGGGAAGGCTATAGATGTTTGAGGCCAGGGGGTCTATAGGAAATCTCTGTACCTTCCTTATAATTTTGCTGTGAACCTAAAACCTAAAGTCCCTTAACAAAAATTAAGCCATAATGGTGGGGAAGAAAAAAATGGTGTTATATGTTTTATCATCTTGGACATACTAGTAAACTCCAGAAGCCATAACAGAAACAACTAATAATTTGACTAACCCAAAATTTAAAATTTCAGTATGAGAAAGAGAAACTACCATAAATCAATCTGAAGGGCAAATTAAACAACAGAAAAAATATTTGAAACACATAAAAAAAGGGCACATTTTATTAGTATACAAAAAGCTCTTACAAATCAATATTAAAGAGACAAATAGAGGAAAGGCTACTAGCAAAAAACAATGGATCTGTTGCATTTATGTAATAAAAAGCATATAACAGTATATGCAGATGTGTAGGTGTGTATGTATGTGTTTGTGTCACTTGTATTTGGAAAGACCTCTGAAATGATACATTAAGAAAGTTAATTGAAGTTACCCGTGGGAAGTAGAAACAGAATGGCTATAAATTTTACTTTTATACTTTTCCATATTATGTTTCTTATTTTAAAAACCATGAGTATGTATTGCTTTTATAACTCAAAAGCAAAACCTAATAAAAACACTTTACTTCTGAGGAACCCGACCAGTAATATGCTGATGTGCTGACCCAATATATATTCATTTTCATTTCTCTGGTGCCTCTTTACTCATGGACAGTAATATATATTGAATTCTGTTATGGAGTTAAAATATTTCAAAATAGGGAATGACTTGCTAAAACCCAGTAAAACAAAAAGTAGTAAAATTTTAGAGTAGGGGAAGTTAGGTCAAAAAAAGGTAGCTCAATTTTACTTTTACACTTTTTATTATCCTTATATTGCTTTAGAAATATATAGCAGAAAAAAGAAAATAATTATTGATGTTTTCATTTTGCTTCTTGAAAACCAGAACTAGATGGTCTTCTCTAGAAATTCCTTTCTCTTCACTCCCTCTGGGGCTCCGGAATCAATCAAGTCCTATACTCTAAGACCCATTATACTTACTTAGCCTTTCTCTTATGAGTACTGTTTCTCTATCCTCAGCAGTTTTTCTTCCAGGAAACTGGACTCTCGCTCTCCAAAATTCTGGCTATTAATAAGCAATAATAGCAGCATCAAAAGTAACTTCATCAGTTGCATGCTCAGTAAAGGAACATGCAGGCAAGGAACGATGACAGAAATTAATTAATGTTAGCACCTGAGTCTTACCCAATAATAGAGTAATTTCAAATACAATATAATGCATATTTATATTTGTTTTCAAGAAGTTTCTCTTCAAAAATCCTGGATCAAGATGACAGCTTTTCTAGTACAATTTCTTTCTGTACATTTAAGTATATTGAATTGCTATTTCATACTTTTACGTTAGCTCCTAAATGGTAACAGAAATAGCCAACACATGTATGTATGTATGTGTGTGTGTGTATATATAAAAATACACACACACACACATACATACATATATACATATGTGTATATATATACATATATATACACACACATACATATATATAAATGAAATACAATTATGTCATTTAATTGCCCCCATGATACTATATAGTAGTGTATTCTGTTTTTCTTCATGTCCTAAATTTTATCTTCCAGTATGATATCTGGCACATAGAAGTTTTCAAAATACATAAATGAATAAATAAATGCTAACAAAAGACTGTCAATTATTTACATACACAGCCTATTCGAGTTGGAAAAGATCTTAGAGGTTTTCCAATTCATAAGCATTCCATAAGCTAACCGTGTCCTATCCCTGATCACCACCGTAACTACCACTGTTATACTCTTAGCAAATGGTTACTCAACCTCACTGGGAATACTCTATTGATGTTAAATTCCCCACCTAAGAAATCAGTCCACTCCAGGTTCAGACATAGTCTGGGCCTTGGAATATAGACATTTGAGGCAAAAGTACAATTTTCCTAATATTTTCCCTAAGTATTTTTACTAGTAACACAGGGTATTTACTTCAACATTATTGATGCTCTTAATAAGAAAATCTTTATTGTTTAATTTGCATATTTATCTCCTCAAATCTTGGTTTTTCAGTTCAAAGTTTTCCTAATTAGATCAGCACATCTCTAAGTACATATTATATTTTATTTCTAATTTCTGTAAGACACAATCTTATCCCAAAGTCTACTACTGTATCATCACTTCTTGAGAATCTGATTCTGAGAACTAAAAAATGCTCAAAGCCACACAGCTAGTAATCGGAACAATAGAGAGTAACCAGTAGAGACAGGGCCTAAATAACTGTTTTTAAAAAACTTCTCTGGTTATGCTAAAGCATAGTAAGGGTGGAGAACCACTCCTCTAGTAATCTGATACAAGTCTAGAAAACCAAACCCCAATCTCAAAATGCATAGTCAACTGTTCATTTAACCAGCTACTTTATGTTTTTTTCCTCAAGGTTTCAACATTCACTTGGAAATGAGATAAAAATATAAACCTTAAATCCTTTAATTTACTAAAAAGTTCTGGGAAATAAAGACCATATTGCCACTTTCCCACATTGCAAACTCTCTAGTTCCCATCTCTGTTTACCTTTCATATAAAATTTTAGAAAAATATTTATCATGAAGGTGTATAACAGAGTTAGCTTCAGAATTGCTTTTCCTTCTAATAACACTCTTTTGGATGCTATCTACAAGCTGAAGGACTAATTACAATTTCCTTCATTCACTTCATAAACATTTATTGAGTGACTATTATATGTAAAGAATAATTTGAAGCAGAAATGTATTTTTGGATATTTCATGTGTTTCATGCAAGAATGGCAAAACACGAGGACCTACAATAGGATTTTATAATGCTTTACTTCCCTTCCTTTTCAGAAGCTCAAAGAGAAGAAAATACATATAAAATCTTTTCATTGAAACTTACACAGTGTAAGTTTTATTACATGGAAAATCTGTGACAGTTGTCTAAATACATGGGAGATGACTATAAAAAAGATGTGATAAAAAAGTACTGATGATCTATATACCACATACCAAGTTATATATTAGAAAGACTTCACAAGAATGAGCTTTTCTATAATAAACAGTAGAATTAATGTTAAAATATATAATGCTTACATTCTTTTTGAAAGGTCAACAATTTTTTTCTTAATCTTAATTTAAATATCTTACTCGGGAAAATAAAAAGTAGTCCTGTTTCGAATCAAGTACAACAAAGGAAAACTGTCTCAGTTAATTTACTTACAAAGAATAATTCTCAGTAAAATTATAAACACAAATGTCATACCATCTCTAATGTCTTTAGGGCATCACATTTGTTTATATGTAATATGGACACATGCCTGTGACCATAAAACTGTAACCCTATTATTTGAACTCTGATCTCAAGTAAACAAACAAAAAGATAGCTATTGTTCTCTAACTTTAAAAAAATAGAGTTAGTTAATGGGAAAAAGTTTTATCCAGAAACTATGTTCAAGAAATGGGACTGCCAAATCATTCTAAGCAAACAGCAAAAACCCTTTCATAGATCATGTCTTGTCACAAGTGAAACCACCATTGTTCTAGGAGAAGATAATTTTCAGTTTTTAAAATCAATTTTTCTTTCCTAACTTGATTCTCAATTAAAAAATATATATCTAAGCCTACATACTAGTATATAGATATAAAAAAGACAGTGTGTTAAATTGGTTGGATTGTACCCCTCGACCCCCAAAAGTACACTCAAATCCTAACCCTTGACACCTAAGAATGTGACCTTATTTGTAAAAAGCGCTTTTGCAGATGTAATCAAGTTAAAATGAGGTCATGCTGAATTAGGGTGGACCCCAATCCAATATGATCCTGTCCTTATAAGAAGAGAAGAGACACTGACACACAGGAGAAAAGCCATGTGATGGGCGAGGCAGAGATAGAAGGGATGAATCTATACGCCAAGGAATACCAAGGATGGACGGCCACACCAGAAGCTAAGAGAAAGGCAGGGAACAGGTTCCCCCCTAGAGCCTTCAAAAGAACATGGTCCTGAGGACAACTTGATTTTGGAGTTCTAGACTTAAGAACTGTGGGAGAATAAATTTTTATTAATTTAAGCCACCCAGTTTGTAATAATTTATTACAGCAGACATAGGAAACTAATCCAGAGAACCAAATTGCCTATTTAATTTAATTTTTCTAGTGGAAAGATCAAATCAGTTTCTCATACTAAATACACATTTGATCAATGTATACATAAAGGATATTTAATCCCAAGAAGAAAATTCTTCAACTCTCTTGCTTTGCATGTGGAATATTTCTCCAAACAATAGTGGCTGATAAAAAGTTAAAATTTTAGAACAGGCAGTGAATCACCCAAGTGAAATTCCTTGCAAAATTTGTAATGTATAAAGTTTTCATGAAGCTCAAAAGTTAACAACCACTTTTTAGAAAACTATGTTTTTTAACCATGATTTCAACATAGATTGCATTTTCACATGTTTCTTATAAAATTTAAAATGCTTTTTGGGAAATTTCAATAAGAACAAAATTTAGTAGCCATACAACAAACACAATAATGTATAAAAATTTTGACATGAGTATAATGGACAAATCCATTACTTATTTTCCAAGAGTTGAGCTTACGCAACCTTCTTCAATCATTTGCAAAAAGTAGGATAACTACATCACCTATTTATTCAATTATGTGCTAGGTGAGTGCTAAATAAGCTTTTTACTAATGTTATCATCTATCCCATTTAATCCTTAAAATTATATTATTGTTAGTATCCAAATATGAAAAATATACAAATCGGGGATCAAAGAGAATCACTGATTTGCCCAAGATCACACAGCTGGTAGGTCTGGCACAGGATTAATCAGTTAGTCTTAACTGTTCTATGAATTTGTCATACCTATAAGTCATATGTGCTGTGTTACAACTGCCTTTCAAATTATTAAAAATTCCTACAATGATAATTTACAAATAAACCTTACAATATGGGAAATAAATGAAATAGCACTTTTGATTAGAACTATAAATATCTGTCACATATTAATGATATGAGCAAAAATAGAATGCAATTCATAGAGAACAAAGGGCTAGTTCTTAGTGTGGAAGAAATATAAATTAGAGCTGTCTGACATGTTGCTGTGATTAAAGAATAATGTAAGAACAAAATAAGGTCTGATATATGAATAAGTTAAAAAAGGAAACATTAGAGAAAGAAATTTGACAATAGGTTGCTTATGGAGTAGCACTGTTTATGGGAACTATGTCCACTAATTTAGCAATTGTCAATTTAAAGTATTTTTTTTTTAAGTAGTTAAGTGAATTGTATTAGACTCAGAAAATATTTAAACCATGATTAAAGTATAATTCAGAGAGAAGTTTTAGAAACAGATACTTGTGTGCAAAGGGTTATAAGAACTTCCTACTTCCAAGAGCTATTATATTAGATAAGAAAGCAGTAGAATCTATTTTTTCTTTTTTAAGATCTACGCTGACAAACAGAAGGCATATATTATCAGCATTTCAGAAAGGTTAGGTGTGCTTTTGCCAGAAGGCAGCCAGTGGATAATCACTTACGGTTCTATAAAGCCCAGTGACTGCATAATACTGCTATTCTTATAACTATGAGGCAAGGGCAACACAGCTGCTCTTTCTTTTCTTTGGTGATCAGGATTTGCTGTCCAAAAAGTTGCAGAATAATTTGAATGTAATTAGATGAAATTTTCCCCAACAGAAAAGCAAGAATTAATTTTGACTCTAGTTACTCAGAAGCTCTACACTGGGCTTTTTAAACATTTATGGTCTCCTTTACTTAGAAAGCGTTTCTCTAAGTTCAACTTACAAAGCAGACTCTTGCTTGTTGACCTTAGGCCTCTGAGTTGAAAGAACATTAAATAAAAAATTCTGAGCAAATCTTTAGTTTCTCTGTTTGTATAAAATGCTTTGAAAAATTCAATTTTAGTACATTCTACTCTAATTTTTATGAGTTTATTTTATTTCATTTTATATTCATCTACTTAAGTCTTTTTTTTTTTCATGAAGGTGGAGAAGGGAGATTACTTATATTTATATATATATTTTTTGCAAAACAGTCAATTTATTTCCAGGCAAACTTTCCCTTTAAAGGGTAAGGTAATTAATTTCAATTTTGAAGATGACACTGCGGTGCCACAATCCTTGATTGACTGTTTTTCCAGGAAAAGTAAGAGCAGCTGTGAAAGTAACTAAAAACTTAATGCGATCTTTTGATGTAGACATCTCACAAAATATAAAACTGTGAGGAATATAAAGGGATGACTTACCATGAATTTGGAATACTTTAGAATATTTAAAAATAAGTGAGAAAAATGCAGTAAAAAAATTTATAAATGGTATAAAATGGATAATTAAAAATACCCAAACTAGTTAGTATTTGTAGTTATATGTGTGTCCAAGATAGATAGGCAGAGCCCTGTTGTCAAACATGGCTACTTAATTTCTGTTATTTAAGTTTTTACTTTGTATTTAGGAATGTAATGTATCCCTTACCATGGAAGGGCAAAAGCAGCTTAGCTCCATATAATTTTTAACATGCAACAATGCTTGGGGGGGAGGGGGGGGGAGGAGGGGAGAGATAGCTTATCTACACTTACGTAAATTATAGTACTAAAGAATACTTTTAATATTTTCATTAAAACATAATTCTGCTTGTTTCTACATACTTAATAATAGAACACTCAAAGCATCAATATTTCATTGCTTGCCTCCAAAAAACTGTTGACATCCTCTGTGGCCATCTGCCAAAGTGGTCATTCCTTCATACTTGATGGAATTAGAGAAGTATCACGATGCTACGAATTGGTGAAGGAAAATACTCTGTGCTCTGGGCTTCTGGTGTTTTATTTCCTTGGTCCTGTTAAAAAGGGAAGAAGGATGAATTTTCCAATTTTGAACAGAGAGCTGGTTATTTTATATTTCTTAGTTTCATATTTAAGGACATTTTGAGATTTTATGAGGTCTCATTAAGAATCACAGAATTTTAGTCTTACACACAGGACTTGCTAAATTTATGATTGCAGGCACAAAAGAGCTATATCAATTAGATGATTCAATCCCCACATTTTACACTACAGGAAACGGAAATCCAGAGAGGTTAAACAACTCAACTAATGGTACAACCAATTGGTGGCAGAGCCAGCATGAGAAACCAGTTCTTACTACTCCTAGTTCAAGGTTCTTTCCTCCAGTTGTTTCCCTGGGAGGGAAATTGGGAAAAGCATCATCATTTCCAAGTTAATTTCTCAGACCTAAAGCTTAGAGGAAAATCTAGAACAAGAAACAACAAACATGATAGTTTATTATTTAGATTACTAATTCAAAACATGGCACTTGTTCAATGGACATCTAAGAGAGACTATTTTATTACAGTATGATCATCATTTTATTAAAAATGACCATTTATTATTAAATTTCTGAATTTCAGCCAGAGTCATAATTATTTATTTTTCCTAGCCCTTACTACTGCAACATAGCAAAGAGTGATATTTTTATTATCTGCAGAGCAACAGACTGAAATTTTTAAAAAGAAAATTGGATTTTAGACACACCCTTGGTTAAAACTCTTCAAAGATATCCCAAAACATTTAAGATAAAATCCAAATCTTGAGGAGAACCAAGATGGTGGTGTAGGTAAACACCTGTACTCACCAGCTTCCACAACCACATCAAAATAACAACTAAAAAAATACAAACCACCATCATTCAGAACCACCTGAAACTGACTTTGGCTGACCAGTGCAGGCATGTGTGATCCAAACTTGATCAACCAAGTGTCTGTTTAATACTCTGGAATTTAGACACATGACTGGGAACCCCATTAATGGCTCTACTCTGGAGAAAGCTGAAATCCCAGAGCTACCTTTGTTCCTTTCCTTCCCACCTATCAATTCCATGAGATACTTCAGTCACTTTCCAGATGAATGCCATCTATATATATAAAAAGCCAGCAACCGTACTGGCCATAACGACCATAACGACCAGTCGCTATGATGCCCACCGTGGCCAGCAAACCAGCCTGGTCAGGGGGTGAGGCTGGCTGGCCAACCTCACGGTCCCTCCCCCCTACCTGCCTGCCCCTGATCAGACTCTCCCACCCTGATCAAAAGTGGGTCTCCGGCCAAACGTCCCCTCCCTTCCCCCAGGCCAGCCCGCCCCACCATGACAGGCCCGCAGGCCCTCCTCCCCCGGCCAGCACGCCCCTGATTGCAACCCCCACCCCAATAGGGGGCGGGGCTGGGTGGCTAACCTACTGTAGCACCTTCCCCGGGCCACCCCACCCCTGATCGCACCCCCCATCCCAATAGGGGGTGGGGCTAGGTGGCCAACCTCCTGCAGCCCCTCTCCCCAGCCACCCGTGATTGCCCCCCGCAATAGGCGGTGGGGCCAGCCTACCAACCTCCTGCAGGCCCTACCCCCACCTGGCCCCACCCAAAATCGGCCCCTCCACCCCATCAGGGGCAGGGCTGGCCAGCCAACCACCCATGGACCCTCCCCCAATTGGCACCCCTTACCCCATTCAGGGGCGGGGCCAGCCGGCCCACCACCCACAGCCCCTCCCCATGGCTGGCCCCACCCCAAATCGGCCCCCCAACCCCAATCAGGGGCGGGGCCAGCCGGCTAACCTCCCACCATCTCCTCCTCCCAACAGGCCCAACCCGATTGGGGCCAGGCCAGCTGGACCCCACCTGTGCACAAATTGGTGCACTGGGCCTCTAGTATATGAATAAGCTTACAAAAATCTTGTTGCAAACAAAAGAAATTTAACCAAAATAGGCTTTAACAAAACACCCAATGTTCTTTTCGTTATAATTTCAAAGTACAGAAAAGGATATCTTAAAGAGACTAAATAAAGCTTTCTTTTGTTTTTTATTCTATCAAAGTAATTTTATAAATTGTAGTTAGGGATTGTGTGTCCTCTGGTACTACTTAAAATTTTTCCAAATTTTAAAAATAAGAGTCCATTGATCCTAGAGTCTGTGGCTAGAACTATATTTTAGTAGAGGTAAAAAGATTTCCTTTGTAATTTTACTTATTTTATGTATTTAAAAACATTTTATGTAGAATGAGCTTTCTATATTTCTTTTGCTAAGGCAAAAAAAAGGGAACATACGAAATTATTTGTGTCACTGATTCACTCAGATCCACTTATGAAACCCAAACATATTCCCATACATTGTTTTGGGTACTGAGGAGAGAGCAGGGACAAAACAGATAAAGTCTCTGTCCTCCTAGAGTAGCAATAAGAGAATACATGGAATATAATTTGAAAATTTCATAGTACTTTAGTAATGAACTTGGTACATGTATATACAATGCAGAGATAAAAGTAGCTTAAAAGTGTGAGCATATGGAGATAAAAATCCTAGAAAAAGTTTATGTGCAAATCCTTAACCATTACCTAATCTTTAAGAGGGATATATCAGAATACATAGGGAGCCATGCCAGAAGTCACGTTAATATAAGAATAATAATAAAGTGCAACTATCACCACAAAGGCAATACTTAGGTTACACTCTTTACCACTGATTTCATATCTATTATTACAATATAGCCTCTTAATACTTCTTCCAGATGAGCAGGATAGACAATGGAACCTTAGAAGTTTGACAAACTTGACCACTTTGAGTAGAAGCAGAATCAGCTACAGCCTGGTTTCCAAGTTTTCCAGTTTTACTTCCATCATACCACACTACATCATCTAACAAAAGACAGTTTCTTAACAGACAGTCTAAAAATTCCTTTTAATTTACTTCTGTGAACTACAAATGAAATGGGAAAAAGAAGCAATACTATTGGTGATACATCAGTAAGAATTCTGGGATAGACTTGGCTATGGAGGAGTTTAAGAATGTGTTATTAAAGCATATTTTCCCAACCAATGAGGTTGGCAAACTTTAGCCGGCATAACAAACCCAATCCGCCATCTGTTTTGTATGGCCCTTCACACAAGAATGGTATTTCTAAATGGTTTAAAGAGCATTTTGTCACCTGGAAGTTATATAAAATTAAGTTTCAGTGTCCATAAATAAAGCTGAACCACAGCCACACTCACTTGTTCATGTATTGCCTCTGACTATTTTCACACTCCAACAGCAGAGTCGAAGAGTTCCACAGAGACCTGCCAGCCAGAGGAACCTAAAATATTTACTATCTGAGCTTTTCAGGAAAAAGTTCGTTGATCGTTGATCTAGAACAGCAATTTTCAACTGGTGCGCCACAAGATTTTTTAAAACATGCAATACCTGACTATTTAGTCAGGGTCACTCACCTCTTTTCTTTCAGATTGTCAAATAAAAAAATGACAACAGCTAACACAATAGCCATCTGGTGTGAATGAATCAAAATTATATTTTTCTTTTTTTTTTGGTCAGATTGGCAAAAAATAGAAGGTATTTTTTGTTGTGCTACAGAATTTTAGTAATTAGTTTATGTGTGCCATGAGTTAAAAAGGTTAAAAATCGCTGATCTAGAAGGTCACAGATTTCCAAAGAGTTTATAATGCTAAAAGCAATAATGACATCTGTTTAAACTAGTAATTAAATAAATTTAATAACTGGACAGTTAAATAAATATTTCTACCCCTTAAAATGGAATGACTTGGGAGCACCTGAGGTCTGAGTGACTACCTTGGGGGCCTGAGAAGCATGCTTACATATCTCAGCACTCAGTCAGCTTATCACTTAAATTATCTCTTTGTGTTTAAATTACCTTATGGGGTTTGTGATTATTATAGAGGTTCTAAATTTCTTCAATATCAGTCCAACATTTTGAAATTTACTGTTACATAGATTGCTAGCTAATGACAGCAAGCACAAAAGCAACTTCTGGTGACATATAATTGAGTAGCATAAAAATCCTACAAAGCCTATAAATTTGCCTTAAGATAACCATCATTAAGTCTAAAAGTTGCATTTAGTTAATCAAAAGGAACCCCCAGAAGTCTCAAATACTTTAAAACTCAGTATTAAAAAAATATGATTTTCATATCCACAATTTTTCTTGAACAAAATTATCTCTTATTTAGAAATTAAATGCAGCTACTTTCAAAAGCATCTTATATAATAAAAGCCTAATATGTTAAGTACCCAGTCAACCAGTTGGCTGTTCAACCAATCAAAGCGTAATATGCTAATGATATGCTAAGGCCTCTCAACTGCTTGCTATGACGTGCACTGACCACCAGGGGGCAGATAGTCGACCGGTTGACCAGTCGCTATGATGTGCACTGACCACCAGTGGGCAGAAGCTTCGACTGGTAGGTTAGCTTGCTGCTGGGGTCTGGCCGATCGGGACTGAGTGAGATGGGCTGGACACACTCTGGAGCCCTCCTGAGGTCCCTCCCTGGCTGGCCAACCTCCCGTGTCTCTCTCTGGATCGTGCACCAGTGGGGTCCCTCGGCCTGGCCTGCACCCTCTTGCAATCTGGGACCCTTCCAGAGATGTCGGAGAGCCGGTTTTGGCCTATCTCGCAGGCCAGGCTGAGGGACCCCACTGGTGCATGAATTCGTGCACCAGGCTTCTAGTAAAATACAAAAAACTCTGAAACATAAGATCACAAAAGCAGTTTTGAACCTACTTTTGATGCTGTAACTTAGTTACTTTTCAAGATACATTTAAATACTCATTAGGCCTCCAAGTAAAATATTATTTGAAATATTGTTAAAATTTTATATTTACTGTTGTCATACTGTCCCACCCTAAATTTAAATTAATTAATTTTTACAGTAGGTCACTTGCTAAAAGTAAAAAAAAGTTGAATATCTTTATTATGCTTAATAAATATTGATTTATATTTTAAATAAACTTTATGATTCATTTTTTTCCCTTTTATAACTCAACCATTCTTTCAAGGAAGATTAAAAATAGCTACATCATTCTATTTATTCTCTGTGATATAGCTGCTCCAAACCAAGCTACTCTGTGATTTGGAAGCCAAAGTCTACCTTTAATCAGAACAAATTTTTAAGATCATCTTTTACTATTGCTTTAATTGACATTTTTTCATTTATCTGTTAGGAATATGCCTAAGCCTCATACTGAAACTTTCTTGTTTATTCCCATATGTTTCATCTTCTCTTACATCATTTTAATTTTTCTTTGCATTCTGAGAAAAATTTCTAATATTTCCCCCCCTCTACTTCACTAAGCTGATTTCCTGCAGGTCAATTCTGTTTTTACTGACAAGAGCTGAGAATTAAAATTTATTTTTGTAATTGTAATTTTATCCATTTTTAACCTTATTTACCTCATCCTTAAATTTATCCTGGTGTTTTTTAATTTTATCTGCTCTCTCTTATGGACACCTGCTTCTGTTTCAAATAGCCATGTCTACTTGGGATCTTAATCAGTTTTCTAAATATTTATCTTTTTGCAAAGTCATTTCTCTGAATGTTCACTATAAAGGTCTCATTATCCTTAATTTGTAATCTTCTTTTATAAACTTCATGTTCTTATTTAATTATTTTTTAAATCCTCACCCCAGGACATGCTTATTGATTTTAGAGAGAGGGGAAGGGGAGGGGGGGAGGAGGAGGAGGGAGAGGAAGGAGGATTAGGAGGAGGAAGAAGCAGGAGGAGGAGGAGGAGGAAGAAGGAGGAGGAGGAGGAGGGAGAGGAAGAAGGAGGAGGAGAAAGAGGAAGAGGAAGAGGAGGAGAAAGAGGAAGAGAGGAGGAGGAGGAAGAGGAAGAAGGAGGAGGAGAAAGAGGAAGAGGAAGAGGAGGAGAAAGAGGAAGAGGAGGAGGAGGAGGAAGAGGAAGAGGAGGAGGAGGAGAGAGAGGAGGAGGAGAGGAGAAGGAGGAGGGAGGAGGAGGAGGAGGAGTAGGGAGAAGGAGGAGGAGGAGAAAAACGTTGATGTGAGAGAGAAACATCATTGGTTGCCTCCAGTACATACCCTGACAAATGATTGAATCCACAACTTAGGTATGCACTCTGACTGGAAATCGAGCCCTCAACCTTTCAGTGTATGGGACAACACTCCAATCAACTGAGCCACTCCAGCCAGGGCTGTGATTCAGTTTTTAACAATAGCCTTCCAACATTTTTGTAACTTAAAAACAATGACATCCTTTTGAACATTTTTAGGTTTGCCTATTTAAAAAATGTTGAGAAACGCTATACTAAATAGAAAAAAATAAGTTATAATATTTATCCATTCAGGTCATTCATTATTTCTTTAGCAAACAGATGAGTACAAACTCTTTGCCAGCCACTGTAGAAAAAAGCCAAGAGATAAATGATAGTATTTACTTTCAAGGAGATTACAGACCAGTGGCTGGAAAAAAGACAAGTATTCAGATTGTTAAAATATAGTTTAATGACATCTTCAATGGATGCAAATAAAGCTGATCACAGATGTAAATAAGGTGCTACATTGTAATCTAGAACAAAAATGAACTCAGTTCCAAATGGTGAGAACAGAAAAGGAAGAATAAATGAGAGGATTAATAATAGAATCCATTGGGCATACTGACCAATTTGATGAGAGAAGACAAATATTTAAAATTATTGTCAATAAGGAGGAGGAACCAAGATGGCAGCAAAGTTAAACAACTAAACTGCTGCCTCGCACAACAATTTCAAAAATACAACTAAAAAACAAAACGTCTACCACCCAGAACCATGGGAAAACTGGCTGAGTGGTAGATTTACAACTAAGAAGAGAAGGGAGCGCAAACGCTGAAGAGCTGAGGTATGGAGGCGTGCGTGAAGCGGGCTGGCGGCGGGCGAATGGGTACGCGGCTTTTCTTCAAACCGAAGGGAGACAAACTCCTGATCACTCTGAACTCCAGTTTCTGGGGACACACAGGGGACCCAGACGCCTACGGGGAGAAGCTGGACTCTCGGCCATCGATCGGAGAGTGAGAGTGACTTTTCTTCAGAGGTGTGCCCAGCAATCAGGGTTTGCTGCGCTGGAGCACGGGACACGGGGACCTGGAAACGCGGAAAGGCAGAGACGACTGAAGGCAGCCATGGCCGTTGGCCACGCCCCAGCCTAGTGACGCCCTGAGATCCCGCCCCGCACATTCTACAAACCCGCCCAGGCTCAACACAGTGGCTTTTACATATAAATGGCCTGTTCTGCGGCAGCTCAACCAAATTAACTGCAGCTCCAGTCAGACTGCTCCAAAACTGCCCAAGCAAAGAGGAGAAAACTGTAGCTCTTGCTGTAGCTCCTGCTGGGAGGCCTCAGACCTGCACCCCATTGGAGATCCAGACACTAGGGTATGTAGTGGTCGGTGTGGACGACACCAAATTACAACCACTCTCATAAGGGGCAGACTCAGTGAGCACCAAAGCCCTACTGTGTCTCCAGCACAGCAATTCTTCCGTTATAGACACAGCAGGTCTTCACAGCCAAATGGCCTGGAGGTCAATTCCTCCCAGTGTACCAACAGCAATCAAGGCTTTTAACTACACCAAGACATTCCACTCAGCCCACAAAGGGGCGTAACAAGAGTGACCACCTAGAGTGATTGGGGAAGCTGAGCTACCGGCCCCTATAGGTCACTGACCACAGAAAGCCACTCCATCAACACAGGGAGGCAGCCAAAATGCGGAGACAACGAAGTATGTCACGAGTAGGAGAGATGGAGGAAAGCAAACTAATGGACCACACAGTGTTCAGAACCATATTTATAAGGTTACTCAAGAATCTTCTAAAAACCGCTGAGAAACTTGAAGAGACCTTCAAGGACCTTAATGAGAATACCAAAAAAATGGAAAAGGACCAGTCAGAAATTATGCATACACTGTCTGAAATAAAGACTATACAGACACTCAACTGTAGACTACGGTACCCGAAGAGTCAAACCAAAGATCTGGAATATGAGGAAGAAAAAAACACCCAACCAGAGAGGCGGAAAGAAAGAAGAATCCAAAAGAGTGAGGATAGCATAAGGAGCCCCTGGGATGGCTTTAAGCGTATCAATATCTGAATTTTTGGGGTGCCAGAAGAAGAAGAGAGAGCAAGATACTGAAAACCTATTTGAAGAAATAATGACTGGAAACTTCCCCCACCTGGTGAAAGAAATAGACTTACAAGTCCAGGAAGCGCACAGAACCCCAAACAAGAGGAATCCAAAGAGGACAACACCAAGACACATAATAATTAAAATGCCAAGGGCAAAAGACAAAGAGAGAATCTTATAAGCAGCAAGAGAAAAACAGTTAGTTACCTACAAGGGAGCACCCATACTACTGTCAGCTGATTTCTCAACAGAAACTATGCAGGCCAGATGGGAATGGCAAGAAATATTCAAAGTGATGAATAGCAAGAACCTACAACCAAGATTACTCTACCCAGCAAAGTTATCATTCAGAATTGAAGGGCAGATAAAGAGCTTCACAGATAAGAAAAAGCTAAAGGAGTTCATCACCACCAAACCAGTATTATACGAAATGCTGAAAGGTATTCTTTAAAAAGAGGAAAAAGAAGAAAAAGGTAAAGATAAAAATTATGAACAACAAATACATATCTATCAACAAGTGATCCTAAAAATCAAGTGAATTAAAAATCTGAGGAACAGAATAAACTGGTGAACATAATAGAATCAGAGGCATAGAATGGGAGTGGATTGATAATTCTCAGGAGGAAAGGGGTGTCTGTGTGGGGGGTATGGGAAGAGACTGGACAAAAATCATACACCTATGGATAAGGACAATGGGGGTGGGGGAGGTAAGGGCAGGGGGGGTGGGAACCAGGTGGTGGGGAGATATGGGGGAAAAAGGAGAAACAATTGTAATAATCTGAACAATAAAGATTTATTAAAAAATATTGTCAATAAGGGTGTCCTTTTGTTAGAGATATAAGGAGAAGGTAGGGAGGGTCTAGAGAGGTACCATGATTGATTTATTTTTAAAGTAATTTGTGTTTATTCAAGTAATTCATGATTGTGGTATGATTCAAAGAGCATAGAAGAGTGAAAAAGTGTAAATAAAACTACTATCTCTTCTCTCCATGGAAAAAACACCATCAATTTCTTGCATGTCTCATTCCATAAATTTTATACACCTTTTTAAAGGAACTCTTGGGGACAAATATATTTAGGAATTTGGGGTTTTTCAGATTTAGAAAGGTAACTAGATAAACTGCATGGACTGGAATATGAGGAAGAAAAAAACACCCATGGACTGCAGTTTATCTAATACCAGCCAGTGGTGTCTAGGCAACAGCTCATAATCAAATATACTAATTTTTTCTGTAATGAATAGTCACACTTTGATTTACACATAGATTAGAAATAATTTCATATATTCATAAATAGCTTTTATTTTTTTCCTCAGAGGATGTCATTCTCTCCTAGCTTTACTGAGATATAATTGACATATAACATTAGGAAATCTAAGGTATACAACATGGTGATCTGATACATGTTTATATTGCAAAATGATTATTGCAGTAAGGTTATTTAACACATTTGTCACCTCACCTAATTACAATTTATGTGTATGTGCTGTGAAAACACATAATATTGTTAACTGTAGGCTGGCAGAATGCTGAATATTAGATCCCAAGAACTTATTTATTTTATAACTGGAAGTTTGTACCCTTTTACCAAAATCTTCCCATTTCCCCTACTTCCCAGCCTCTGCAAGTACCATTCTGTTCTGTTTCTAAGAATTTGGCATTTTTTTTTTTTTAAGATTCCACATATATGTGAGATCACACAGTATTTGCCTTTCTCTGTCTCACTTATTTCACTAAGCTTACATGCCCTATAAATGTTGTCACAAATTATAGGATTATTTTTGTTGGCTGAATAATATTAATAAGTATGCATACATAAACAAATTTACATGCATTATATATGATATATATGTGATATGCATATCACATGTTCACATATATATCACATTTCTTTATCCATTCATCTATCAATGGGGGTGCAGGTATCCCTGAAATAGTGATTTCATTTCCTTGTGATATATATACAGAAGTGGGATATATATGCAGCTGTGGTACCATATGGTAGATTTATTTTTAAATTTTTGAGGAACCTCACTGTTTCCCATGGTGGCTGTACCAGTTTACATTGCCACTGACAGGGCACAAGTGTTCCCTTTCCTCCACATCCTCACCAGCACTTATCTCTTTTCTCTTGGCAATAACCAGTTTCCCAGGTGTCAGCTGATACCTCATGGTTTTGAGTTGCATTTCCTTGATGATTAGTGATGCTGGGAACCTCTTCCATTACTGGTTGGCCACCTGTATATGACTTCTGTGGAATAATGTCTATTCAAGTATTTGGCTCATTTTTAAAATCAAACTGTTTTTTGGCTATTGAGTTCATTGAGTTCTTTAATATTTTGGATATCAACTCCTTATCTGATGTGGTCATCAATAGCTTTTATTTATTTATTTATTTTTAAAATATATTTTTATTGATTTCAGAAAGGAAGGGATAGGTGGAGAGAGATAGAATCATCAATGATGAGAGAGAATCATTGATTGGCTGCCTTTCGCACGCCCCCTACTGGGGATCAAGCCCGCAACCCTGGCATGTGCCCTTGACCAGAATCAAACCCCGGACCCTTCAGTCCACAGGCTGACGCTCTATCCACTGAGCCAAACTAGCTAGGGCCATCAATAGCTTTTAAATTCATGATGAAATTGATGTTTCCACATCAGTTTGGTTTTGCTGCAAAAATATATTGAAGGAAAAATAAATTTTTGGATTTCAGAACCCACTGCCTTTTAGAATTGCAATTACAGACCTGTTTTAACTCTACCCATGGAAACAATATATTACCATCTATATATAAATACTATATAAAAGGCTAAAATGCGAAGTGTCCCTCCGATGTCCAACCAGTTGCTATGACGCACACTGACCACCATGGGAAAGATGTTCAATGCAGGAGCTGCCATGACACACACTGGCTATTTACAAAGAAATGGCACCAACAAAGCAACACTCGACTTCCCCCAAGTGGGACACAGGCCCCGCCACCACCCCAAAGCTACAGCCCACCAAATCGCAGCCAACTCTGCTGAGACCCCATGCCATAAAATGCGGCCCACAGCCCAGCCCAGCTCTAAATGGTGGCTGTGGGTGCCGGGTAATGATGTCACGTAGCAATGCCTGGCTTCCTCTCCCTAGTGACCAGCCTCCTTGGAGTTTTTTTAGCCCAGGAACATGACTTGCTTTATATCCAGGTGCAAACATTTACACTTTAACCAAATGTCTGTGAAGTCTTTTCCCGTGCCTCATCTCATTTGATCTTCACAGAAGTCCTGGAGTAGGTAGATAGGAGGCTCGGTAGAGTCCTATTTTCTTTTCCTTAGCTCGAAAATGGAGATTTAGAAAGTTTAGAAACTTGACCCAACTGAAAAGAAGTAAAAAATGGTGGAACTTGAAAATGACTTCAAGTTTTCTCACTGTGCAGAATAGAGTCAAACACTGCTGCAGTTAAATATTTTTCCCTTTGTTCTCCCTGAATAATCTATAATAATAATCTGCTTCATGTTGATATTTACTGCTGTGTTGCTGACAAGTACCTGAAAGAGAAGTTGGGGTGCTTCACTGGGCTGGAAAAAAGTTTAGCTAAATCAGAAAGCAGGTCTAATTAAGCAACTTTATTCTATATCTATAAAAGACTAAGTTGACTTGTGCATGAGTGATACATATAAAGTTCTTGAGGGTGCCAATCGCATGTATGTGTTTCAATCTGTCATTGTCGATTGTGAATTTGGTTGACACTTCTATTATAGAGAAAGGGCAAATAGTGATACTAAAATATTTCTTCTAATTAATTTCCTTTCAATGTGCATGAATCCGAGCACCAGGTCTCTAGTATACTTATAATGATAAATTGTATTCTTTTATGTGTTCACATGCTTCATTATGCATGAAACATAATCTTGTTCTCAGCCATAGTGTTCAAAGTGAAATCCTTAGAGAACATTACATATTTTCTCTCACTTAATACAGATAGTAACTGAGGACCCATTAGTAAAAAGTCTCATCACTGAGTAGTTTCTGGATTTGTGTATATTTCTTAGAAGCAGCTTTAAGAGAATTCAGATAAAGAGATTTCATATAGTGGATCAAGTGAAAACGCTCTATCAGATGGCATGTGGCGTATTCACTCAATGCCTACAACATAAGCCTTTCATTGCTTGCTGATATTTCCCACAATCCCTCTTTGCTTTTCATTATAGGTTATTAATTATTTGTATCTTTTATATTTTTGTTTCATCCTTTGACATTTCTCTTTTGTCATTTGCCACTTTTGCCCCCCCACCCCTGCTTTTTGTGTTCTCTTACCAACTGTGTTCATGAGATGTTCAATGTGGCTGATAATCCATCTAATTCTTCTGTTATTTCATAAGTGTTTGTCTCATGATTTCATAAAGTTCTTATCCTCTAAAACTGTTAAGCATTTTAAGTAAACAAATGCTCAGAACACATATAATTAATATAAACAATTTATATATAATGTATTAAGTTCAAAATAAGTTCCATGTTTATTTTTGAAAACTGTAAAATATAAGCCAAATCGAACATCCTACCTAATAATAGAGTAATATGCAAATTTACCGTACCTTTGCTATGCCCACGATTGGCCAGGAGGCATGGGGGGGCGGGACTCGGGGGGGCCGGGGGGGCCGATTGGGCCGGTGGGATGCTGAGCTTGCGTCACCAGTGGCGGCGCGAGCTCAGCGTCTGCGCCATGGCTGTGCTGCGGCACAGAAGGGGCCTCTGGGGCAGCGAGCCCACATCCCGCCACCGACCATCAAAAGCGGGAGCTGGGTGTCCGCTCTGGCACCAGCGGACAGACATCCAGCTCCTCTGCGATTGAAAGCGAAAGCGGGGGAGCTGGGTGTCTGTCCGCTCCGGCACCAGGCCAAAAGCCTCCGCTGGAGGCTTTTGAAAGGCCTGGTGCACCAGCAGACCCCCTGCCATCAAAAGTGGGGAGCAAGCTGCCAGCAGTGTCCGCGGACCGTGCTAGGCTTTGCGGGGCAGTGGATATGGCCTGGTGGCAGGTTAGGCCTAGGGGACCCTACACGTGCATGATTTAATCATGCACTGGGCCTCTAGTACATAAATAAGGAAGCACTCTGAAATGCTTGCTGTCTTATAGGCATGATTTACCTAGGGTCATTGGATACACATTTATTATCTAGAATGATCATATGAAAACCATGTGCAGCTAAAACTTGGGGAATATATCTAAGTTTTGTATAAATAGAAATAAAAATAAGCATATATGTATCTCCTTTTTTAAAAAAATCATTCAAATGAGAACATTTTCTCCATGTATAATGTCCTGTTATGAGGCATCTTTTCATAATACTACAGAGATCTATTTCTTCAGATCAAATGAGGCCTATATCATGAGACTGAATGTAGCTGCAGAAAAACCCATAATCATACTGACTGGTCTCATTTTTAAATTCATGAAGCACTCAAGTGGGCTCTTCTTGCTCCCAGGCAATCATAGTATATTTCCCTAGTCCATTCATTTTCCCATTTTTCTAGATAATGTTTTCACACTTCCTCTTCCTTGTGTTCTCTCCCTCACATTCCACATCCAGTCTCTCTGGGATCCAGTTGATTTAATTTCAAATTACATCCAAACTCCAACTCTTTCTCACTACTTCCACTGCCATTCCTCAGGTCTAAGGTACCATTATCTCCCAGCTTTTTACCTTTGCTCCCTCTCAGCCTGTTTGTAGTAACATCAGCTTAAGCTTTTACAAATTTATCAGATATTGTCATTCCTCTGCTAAGACAAACTCAAATGGACCTCATTTATCTTTCTGACCCCATCTCTCTACCACTATCCCTCTTGCTCTGCTCAAACCACACTGTCTACTACCCTTTTGCTTAACATCTGATGTGACATGTTACTTAGAACACTCATTCCTTCGACATCCGCATGACTAAATCCCTGGATTCATGCTTTTATTTAAATTTGCTCTTTTCGGATGAGACCTACCTGCTAATCGTATTTAATAAATTATAACATTTCCTCCTAATCTCAATGATGCTGCTTTGAGATAAGTTATTCTGTTTTATAAAATGTTTTTCTTTACAGAACTTTTATCTTCTGATATTAAGTATTATAATGGTTAATTTTTGTCTGTCTTCCACCATTAGAATGTAAGCTCCATAAGGATTGGAATTTTTGTCATGGATCCCATGCACCTGAAACAAAGCAGTGCCTGGTACAAAGTAGCCCTCAATCAATATATCATAAAGAAATAAAATTTATTCATTTAGTTAAAAAGTTAATATACATACTTATTTTAGTAAGTTTTAAGCTTAGAGAATTTTATGGTTCAATTTCCCTCTCCTGTCTCCATCTATCCAGTTTCTCCTATTCCTTCCAATAAAACAAAGGCATTTGTATTATTTCTTTGTATATACTTGATATTTTTTTGCATAAGTAATCATATGTAAATGAACATGTTTTTCCTCATTATCCTTGAATCACAAAGATAGCAACCTATACATACCGTTCTGCATTTGTACATTGTAATTTTAAAAGATTTTTCTTTATTAGAAACTAGAGGCCCAGTGCACAAATTTGTGAACATTGAAAGGAAATTAATTAGAAGAAATATTTAATATCGCTATTTGCCCTTTCTCTATAATAGAAGTGTCAAACAAATTCACAATCGACAATGACAGATCGAAATACACACGTGCGAATGGCTCCAGCGAGAGCTTTATGTATATAAACTTGCTTAATTAGACCTACTTTCTGATTTAGCTAAACTTTTTCCAGCCCAGTGAAGCACCCCAACTTCTCTTTCAGGTACTTGTCAGCAACACAGCAGTAAATATCAACATGAAGCAGATTATTATTATAGATTATGCAGGGAGAACAAAGGGAAAAATATTTAACTGCAGCAGTGTTTGACTCTATTCTGCGCAGTGAGAAAACTTGAAGTCATTTTCAAGTTCCACCATTTTTTACTTCTTTTCAGTTGGGTCAAGTTTCTAAACTTTCTAAATCTCCATTTTCGAGCTAAGGAAAAGAAAATAGGATTCTACCGAGTCTCCTAGCTACCTACTCCAGGAATTATGTGAAGATCAAATGAGATGAGGCACGGGAAAACACTTCACAGACATTTGGTTAAAGTGTAAATGTTTGCACCTGGATATAAAGCAACTTTACACTTGGTTAAAGTGTAAATGTTTGCACCTGGATATAAAGCAACTCATGTTCCTGGGCTGAAGAAACTCCAAGGAGGCTGGTCACTAGGGAGAGGAAGCCGGGCATTGCTACGTGACATCATTACCCGGCACCCATAGCCACCATTTAGGGCTGGGCTGGGCTGTGGACCGCATTTTGCACCATGGGGTCTCGGCAGAGTTGGCTGCGATTTGGTGGGCTGTAGCTTTGGGGTGGTGGCGGGGCCTGTGTCCCACTTGGGGGAAGTCGAGTGTTGCTTTGTTGGTGCCAGGTCCGTGGTGCTGTTTCTTTGTAAATAGTCAGTGCATGTCACTGCAGCTCCTATATTGAACGTCTGCCCCCTGGTGGTCCGTGCATGTCACAGCGACTGGTTGAACGTTGGAGGGACACTTAGCATATTAGCCTTTTATATTGATACTAGAGGCCCGATGCATGAAATTCGTTCAAGAGTAGGCCTTCGTAGCCCCAGCATCCTTGGCCCACAGCTGCCTCAGCTCTTGCAGCCCTGCCTGCCTCAGCCCTTGCACCCCTGGCTTCCTCAGCCCTCGCAGCCCTGGCTTCATCCAAAAGGTCATCTGGACGGTCATTCCGTTGTTTGGCCATTTGGTCAGTTTACATATTATGCTTTTATTATTATAGATATATAAGAGCCTAAGTGACCATTACAACTGTACGACCGGAACGACCAGTAGACTGATTGCTATGATGTGCACTGACCACCAGGAGGTGCCCCTGGTGGTCAGTGCACTCCCCCAGCGGGTCACAGCTGGCAAGCACACCTGTGGCAGCAGGGAATCTCTCCCACCTCCGCGGCAGCGTTACCTAGCGGTGGCGGTGGCATGTGCAGTGGGACCAGGATGAGTGGCAGTTGAGCTGAGCCTGGCCCCAGCGGGGGCTCCTCCCCGGCTACCTGCCACTTCAGTCCTGCTACATCACTTGGGGGGATGTCGGACTGCTGAGATCAGGCTGAAACTGGCTCTCCAACATCCCCCAAGGGGTCCTGGATTGCGAGAGGGCGCAGGCCAGGCTGAGGGACCCCACCCGTTTATGAATCCGTGCACCGGCCTCTAGTATATAGATAACAAGGTTCCTTGTTTGTTATTAGCAACTGCATAGTATTTCTTTCTGGATATCCTATTGTTTAATTTGTTCCACCATGAACATTCAAATTTGTCCATTTGCTATTAAATATTGCAGTGAATAACTCTGTACATCATCTCATTTCATGAAGGAATAGACAGGTGAATAAATTCTAAGAAGTAATTCAGTAAATCAATGGGAAAATTTTTTTCTAACTTTGACAGATATTGCCACTCACCCTCCATATAAGAGCAAATGTATAATTCTACCAGGAACGTCAAATAATGCCTTCAGTCTCCCCAAGACTATTATATCCACTTTTGGGATACTGGGAAATTCTGATAGTGACAGTGTTTCATTGTGACTTAAATCTGTTTTCCTTTATCAGCAGTGAGGTTAGAATTGTCATATTCTTAATAGCCATTTGCTTTCCTTTTTCTGTGAACAGTCTGTTCATGTTTTCGTCATTTTCCCAACAGTATTATTAGTATTTTAACTTACCACTTTGTTTTTTTTAAATTATATTTTAGGATATATAGTCATGCCTCTTTACTAAGAATAGCAAACATTTTTTAAAAATATTTATACTTTGTCTTTTTGTTTTGCTTGTGTTTTTAAAAAAAAATGTGGTCAAGTTTATTAATATTTTCTTTTATAGTTTCTAGATTTTCTTTTTTTCTTCTTTTTAATTAAATCTATTGGAGTTATATTGGCTAATAAAATTATATAGGTTTTAAATGTACAATTCTATGAAACATCACCTATATATTGCATTATGTGCCCACCACCAATGTCAAATCATCTACTGTTACCATATTTTGACTCCCTTTATCCTTTACTGCTTCCCTACCCCCTTTCTATCTGGTAACCACCATACTGCTGTCTGTGTCTATGAGTTTTTGTTAGTTTTTCTTGTTTGTTAATTTGTTACTTTCGCTTTTATATCCCACATGAGTGAGATCATATCGTTCTTGATTTTTTCTTTGTGATTGATTTTGATAGCATATTTTCAAGATCTGTCCATGTTGTCATAAATGGCAGTATTTAATCTTTTATTATGGCTGAGTAATATTTCATTGTATATATGTACCATATCTTAATGCTTTGATTGTTTCCATGTCTTGGCCACCATGAATAATGCTGCAATGAACATAGGCGTGCATGTATCTTTTCAAATAGATGTTTCCAATTTTTCGGGTAAATACCCAGAAGACAGTTTGCAGGGTCATATGGTAACTCTATTCTTAATTTTTTGAGGAATCTCTATTCTGTTTTCCATAGTGGCTATACCAGTTCACATTCCCACCAGTAGTGGAAGAGGATTCCTTTTTCTCCGCAACCTCTCCAACACTTGTTTTTACTTGTCTTGTGGATAATAGCCATTCCAACAGGTGTGACGTGGTATCTCATTGTAGTTTTGATTTGCATTTCCCTAATAGCTAGTGAAGTTGAGCATTTTTTCATATATCTATTGGCCATTTGTCTTCTTGGGAGAATTGTCTGTTCAGGTCCTCTTCCCATTAAAAAAATTGTTTTTTGTTTAATTCTCAACTGAGGATATGTTTTGTTTTAATTGATTTTTAGAGAGAGAGGAAGGAGAGAGAAACATTGATTGGTTGCCTCCTGTACACAACCCAACCAGGGATTAAACCCACAACCTTTTGGTGTAAGGGATAATGCTCCACTTAACTGAGCCACCAGGCCAGGGCCTTTTTTAATTGAATTGTTTATTTAGTGTTGAGTTGTGTGAATTCTATATATTCTGGATATTAACACCTTGTCAGAGCTGTTGTTTGCAAATATCATTGCCCATTCAGTGGGTTGCCTTTTTGTTTTGGTGGCAGTTTCTTTTGCTGTGCAGAAACTTTTTAGTTTGATATAGTCGCATTCATTTATTTTGTCTTTACTTTCCTTGCCCCTGAGGTCAAATTTATAAAATCCTCTCAAAGACCAAGGTCCATTAGTTTAGTACCTATGTTTTCTTCCCTGTAATTTATTGTTTCAGGTCTTATATTTAGGTCTTTGATCCATTTTGAGTTAATTTTTGTCATAGGGACAAACTGTAATATATTTTCATTCTTTTCCCAGCCCATTTATTAAAGAAGCTTTCTTTTCTCCGTTGTGTGTTTTTGGCTCCTTTGTTGAACATTATTTGCCCATAACTAGATTTTGTTTTGAAGTTATTTTCTATGCTAAAGTCAGAAGAAAAAAAAAATCTTGTGTTTTTTGAGTACATCTATGGTTTACATTTAAGTTTCTGGTCTATTTCTAGAATATATCTTGGTGAATGATTCCTTTGTTCTGATGTAAGTATTTTGCTTGCCTTTATTTGGCTTAATTTTTACCCTTTAGTTTTCAACATTTCTAAAACACTTTAGTTCTGTTTTTTGCATATATCAGAGAATAGACATTTGCTCTGTGATTTAGTTGGAAATTCACTTTTAATAAATAACATGAGTTAAGCCCATTTACATTAATTTTTCTGTTGACTGATCCCTTTCAATACAATGTTAAATGATAATTTTGACAGTGGGCATCTAATAAAATGTGTCTTCATCCTATTATTAATTTAACTTGTTTTCTGGATTTTTTTTACTAGTAGGTTTTATCTTATATTTCTCCACATGTAGTTTTTCTGTATGTATCTTTGTTCCAGTAGCTCTGTTTATAACTCTGTGCAACTTTGTATTCATAAATCATATTATGTAATTTATATAATTTTTTTTAAATTTCTGTATTCAAGATATATTAGCTTACTTCAATAAGCAATTATGATATTAGCATATTTTCTATTACTCTTTCCTGCTCTTACTTTCCTTATCATATTTCAGTTAATATTTTTCAGTGTTTTTCTAAGTCCTGTTAAATTTTGCTTGTTATTTTTATTATTTGCAACTTTAATTGACAGTTTTTGACTTGTAAGTATTAAAGAGGAAGATATAAAAAAATCTTTCAAATACAAAAATCTGGGGAAAAGGAGAGAAAATAGGTCCAGGTAGTGTATAATTTCTATTTTTAGGGATACAGTATTCACATTTTGTTCTTTAATTCTAATTCCCACATTTGTTTTCATCTTATTTTACAACTAAATCCTCTCAGTGTTCACTGCTCAACCTTCGATGGTGTTTCCAGTTATTTTCATCTGAATGGCAGTAATTTTCTAGGATCTTTTTTTAAGAAGGGCACACCTGAAACAATATTCTCTAAGTTCAAAACTGTCTGAAGTTTTTGTGCCCGAAGACAGCTTTACTGAATTTAAAATACAAAACTCTATTTTTTCTAAAAGATACTGCAGATATTAGTCCATTGTCAGATGGCTCTAAATGTTGATGTGGATAAATCAGAGATAAGACTGACTATTTTCGCCCTCTTATGTGTGAGTTAATCATTATTTCTTCATGTTTAAAAATTCAGTAACTTCATGAGGATATGTCTCAGTATTGACAATTCTAATCAAATTTCCTTGGCCTGTGCAGTGTCCTTTTAAAATGTGGATTCCAATGGTCTCCTGTATTATAAAAAAGTTATTAAATTTCATCTTTAAATATTTATTCTTTTATATTATTTTAAGTTTTTATAGTATCTCTATCTCAATTTATATACCTTACACATACATACAAATTTTCTAATTATTTTGTTCTTTCTTTGGTTTATTGCATTCATTTTTCTCATTTTTATCTTTTATATTACTTAAGTTCCTTTCCATACTTTCCAGTCTTTTTTGAGCTCTTTCCAATTTCATCTTTGAAATAAATACTTCTTTCCTAAGTTTGGCCCACTCATAATTTATCTTCTCCATTGTTTTATGTCTTTCCCAGAGTTCTTGCTTTCTGGATCATGAATTTTGCTCCTAGAGCTGATTGCTTTATTTATTTTTTCTCTTCTCTTTCTGCCTGTGTCCTTTCATCTGTCCAGTTGTCTTTCCCTCCAAAGGAAGAAACACATACAATATATTTGTAGTAATATTAGGATTCAGATATAACCCCTAAACTGTAAAATAGTAAAAGCAGCTGAAACCTGGCAGGAGCTACATGCGAGTAAGTGAAGAAAAGCAGTCTCGGAGAAATGCAGTTGTAAAAGAGCCCACAGTGCGAATCCCAGAAAATGAGGGCAAAAAATATGCCCCGAAGGTATATAATACACCCTAAATTGCTATAGGCCTTTTTTGTAATCACAGGTATGGGTACAGAGGTGAGCTGAGTTGTCAGCAGAACCTACTAGACTCAGATTTAGAAAGTAAAAAAGGTGGGGGAGGGAGGTAACACAAAGAATACACAGACAAGCAACTTCTATAGGAAGCATTTTGTGTCTATGGCAGCACAGAAACAACTTTGTGAAGACTGGCAAACCTGGAACAATACTCTGTACCCCTCCTTACCTTCAGTCTCCCTATAAATACACACACACACACACACACACACACACACACACACAGCTCTTAAAAATAGCTAGCCAGGTAAAAAATATTATTTCCGGGCATGAGTAATAACAAAGAAAAGAGTACAGCACTGGTAACAAAGACACTCTATGAAAAGATGGTGAAGAGAATAGCAAAACACAGTAACAGGCAGCAATTGATCACTAGAAATATGTCCCCATAGAGCAAGGGAGAGGTTGAGAAATGAAATGTTCTCTTGTATTTGTTAGCCATTAGCATTTCTTTTTTGATAAAATGCATTTTTATGTCTTTTATACAAACGAGTTATCTTTTCCATATTAAGTTGTTAGCACTCTGGCTATTAAAAAAATCAGCATCTTCTTTGTTATAGCAACTAAATATTAATTCTTAGATTTTTAAATGTCTTTTGATTTAATTTCTAGGTTTTTCTAGTTATTAAGAAATGTGGAATAAAAATTATCTGTTATTTTATGACTTTTAAATGATTGTTTTTCAAACAAGACACTAAGTTATCATTGAATATATTTTCTGAAGATGTTTTAAAATTCATAAATCACATCAATCCTATGTTCAAAACCTATCAACGGCTTCTTATCACAGTTAAAATAAAACCTAAATTTTAAATTCCTCAATATGACCTCTAAGGCCCTACATATCTGGCCCTGCTCTCTCTTCAGCTTTATTTCAAACCACTGCTTTCCTCACTTTCTCCATAGCAATTTCTCCATACCCATACTTTCTCCACATTTAAGTTTCTGGCTATGCCTCAAACACATAATTCTTGCTCACCCAGCAGCCTTTACAATTGCTGTTCCATTTTCCTGCCTGGACCCCTCCTCCTTCAGACACAGCTCCTGCCTACACTATTTAGGAGGTTTCTGCTTAAGTATCATTTCCTCAGATAAGTCTTCACTAACCACCTTATCTAAAATAACACTCCCATGCTCTCCATTACCCTTGTCTACTTACTATCCTATCAAATAAAGAGGGAATATGCTAATTGAATGTCATGCCCTCACAAAGATAGTGGCACCCACAGCCTATAAGGAGGGAATATGCTAATTGACTGACATGCCCTCAAAGATGGCGGTGCCCAGTCCCCTCAGCCAAAATATGGCGGCGTCCAGTCCCCTCAGCCCCGCTAGGGTGGCAGGTGCACAGCACGGCTGGGCCCGCCCCCAGGCGGGTCCAGTCACTCCATGCACCTGCCTCTGGAGTACCCCAGTCCCCTCAGCCCCCCAGGGCCGGCTCCAGGAGCAGGCAAGCTTCAGATGGCAGCTGCCCAGCCAACACCCGAGGCACAGGTAAGCCTCGGATGGCGGCTGCCCATCTGCCCAGAGCCGCCCGAGGCTCAGGTAACCAGGGCCGGCTGAGGCTTGCGCTGTCGGCAGTGGCAGCAGCAGAGGTATGATGGGGGCGCTGCCTTCCCCTGATCACCGGGTCACTTACCGCCCCTGAGGGCTCCCAGACTGTGAGAGGGGGCAGGCTGGGCTGAGGGACACCCCTCCAGTGCATGAATTTTCATGCACCGGGCCTCTAGTATTATATGTTTCTTTATAGACCATGTCACTTTTTGAAATTAAACTATTTAATTATTTACATGCTTACTGTTTGTCTCTCACAATAAGTAGTAAGTTCCATGAGGCAGGGACTTTGTGTCCTTCACTGCTTATGACAGCTCCCACAGTACTCCCCAGCAAACAGTTGGTGCATAAATGTTATTGTTTTTTTTTTTAAGATTTTTAAAAAATCCTCATCTGAGGACATTTTTTCCATAAATCTTTATAGAGAGAGTAAAAGGGAGGGAGGAGGGGGAGGGGGAGAGAGAGAGAGATAACGATGTGAGAGATACACATCAACTGGTTGCCTCCTGCACGGGCCCCAACAGGGTCAGGGATCGAACCTGCAGCTGAGGTACCTGCTCTTAACTTGGAATCGAACCTGCTGACCCTTCAGTCTGCAGGCTGATGCTCTTAACACAGACCCAAATGGGCTGGGCACGTAAATATATTTTTTAAAAACATCAATGAATAAATATTTCCAATATTAAAAAATGTTTTGAAAAGTTTGAAATATTAATGTTTATTGCATGTAAAAAAAATTCTGGTCAGGGCACATGCCTGGGTTGCAGGTTTGATTCCCAGTAGGAGGAGTGAAGTAGGCAGCTGATCAATGATTCTCTCTCATCATTGATGTTTCTATTTCTCTCCCTCTCTGAAATATATATATACACACACACACACACACACACACTAATAAAGAGCTAATATGCTAATGGTTGGGATGCCGTAACAGGTAATGACAAGGTCATTAGCATATTAGCTGGGATGCTGTTCTGGAGATAGGGTGGAAGTGGGGAGGCAACTAGAGGAGGCGGGACCATCCCGTGCCAGGGAGGGCAGGGGTGAGAGCCCATAGTGGCCCCCTCACCAGTCCATTGCCACCCACTGCTCACACTCTGAGTGCCCCGCGGCCCACCTGCCAGGGGAAGGAGCTAGAGCAGCAGGCAGGAGGCTTCCATGCTCTCCTCCAGCGCCATGATGGGGCGGAGCTGCTATGTTGCTCCAGAGATGGGGTGGAAGTGGGGAGGTGCCCAGAGAAGGCAGGACTAGCCTGAGGTGACTTGAGGGACTGAGGATGGGACTTGAAGCAGCCAGAGAAGGCCAGAGGGTTTGGGGGCTGGGCCAGGTGCACTGGAGCTCTGCGTGGACAGGTTCGGGTGTCAAGGCAGGGCTGCAGGTAGGTGGTCAGTGCCGCGTGAATTCACATGGTGGGCTCCTAATCCTATCTAATAAAAGAGTAGTATGCAAATTGACCATCACTCCAACACACAAGATGGCTACCCCCATGTAGTCAAAGATGGTTGCCCCCATGTGGACGGAATATGGTCACCACAAGATGGCCAGCAAGGAAGGGCAGTTGGGAGGGACCAGGCCTGCAAGGGAGGGCAGTTGGGGATGATCAAGCCTGCAGGGGAGGGCAGTTAGGGGTGACCAGACCAGCAAAGGAGGGAAGTTGGGGGCGACCAGGCCTGCAGGAGAGAGCAGTTGCGGGGGACCAGGCCAGCAGGGGAGGGCAGTTAGGGGTGACCAGACCAGCAAAGGAGGGAAGTTGGGGGCGACCAGGCCTGCAGGAGAGAGCAGTTGCGGGGGACCAGGCCAGCAGGGGAGAGCAGTTAGGGGCAAACAGACTGGCAGGGGAGCAGTTAGGCATCAATCAGGCTGGCAGGGGAGTGGTTAGGGGGTGATCAGGTTGGCAGGCAGAAGCGGTTAGGGGCAATCAGGAAGGCAGGCAGGTGAGCAGTTGGGAGCCAGCAGTCCTGGATTGTGAGAGGGATGTCCGACTGCCCGTTTAGGCCCGATCCTACCGGGATCGAGCCTAAACGGGCAGTTGGACATTCCTCTAGGGGTCCTAGATTGGAGAGGGTGCAGGCTGGGCTGAGGAACACACACACCCCCGTGCACAAATTTCGTGCACCGGGTGTCTAGTATATATATACTAAAGACCCGGTGTCTAGTATATATATACTAAAGACCCGGTGCACGAAATTCATGCACGGAGGGGTGTGTTTCTCAGCCCAGCCTGCACCCTCTCCAATCTGGTACCCCTCGAGGAATGTCCAACTGCCCGTTTAGGCTCGATCCCGGTAGGATCGGGCCTAAATGGGCAGTCGGACATCCCTCTCACAATCCAGGTCCCCCCCAACTGCCTTTCCCTGCAGGCCCGGTCACCGCCAACTTCCCTCCTCTGCCGGCCTGGTCACCCCTAACTGCCCTCCCCTGCAGGCCTGATCGCCCACAACTGCCCTCCCTTGCACACCTGGTCCCTCCTAACTGTCCTCCCCTGCTGGCCATCTTGTGTCCACAAGGGGGCAGGATCTTTGACCACTTGGGGGCAGCCATCTTGTGTGTTGGAGTGATGGGCAATCTGCACATTACTCTTTTATTAGATAGATATATATATATATATATATATATATATATATATATATATCTCCCAAGGCCATTTCCTATGTGGCCTTTCTGATTCTGGACAGTGTCTCTTTGGTAAAGGCACATCCATAAAAGCCCTCTGTGGAGGTGTGTGCATTTCATGAGAAGTTTCCAAGAAGAGCAAAGATGCTTTTTCAACCAAGGCAACTTCATGAAGTTGGCAGCCAAACCCTAAATCTAGCCCTGAGCTTCAGAGATGTAAGCACCATGAACTAAGGCAAACCTGAGTTTCTTGTTTAAGTCGAGCATTAACCCTCTGTGGTCCCTACGTGTGGTCAACAAAAGAATCTTATGTATTAAAACACAGAGACTATCTTTGGCTCTAGATAAATACATCTTCTCAGAACCTGTTGAACTTGTGTCCTTTAAGCCTGGTAACAAAGCATTCATAAGGAAATGTCAGTATTTTCCACTATTGAGAATTTAAATGGCAGCAGCCAAATCATTGAGAGTTATTCTAAGCATAGGGTTGTCACCCAGCAAACCTCCTTATAACGTGTCTCCCATCTACACTAATAAAAGAGTTAGATGCAAATTGACCGTATCTTCGTGACACCCACCAGCCAATCAGGAGTGAGTATGCAAATTAACCAAACAAAGATGGTGGGTTAATTTGCCTACACAGGCCCCGCCCCAGCCGCTCTGGGCCTCTGGGTAGCATGGGAAGGTGGAAAGGCGGTTCTGGGCTGGAGCAAAGGCGGTGCCAGCAGCCAGGGGAAGGAAGGCCCATTCTTGCACGAGTCTTCATGCATCAGGCCTCTAGTGTATATATATACTAGAAGCCCGGTGCACAAAATTCGTGCATGGGGCGGTGTCCCTCAACCTGGCCTGCACTCTCTCCAATTTGGGAATTCCCTCTCACAATCCGGGACTGCTGGCTCCTAACCGCTAGCCTGTCTGTTCGTCCCCTAACTGCTCCTCTGCCAGCCCAATTGCCCCCAACTGCCCTCCCCTGCAGGCCTGGTCGCCCCCAACTGCCCTCGCCTCCCAGCCTGGTCACCCCCAACTGCCCTTTCCTGCTGGCCTGATCACCCACAACTGCCCTCCCCTGCTGGCCATCTTGTGGTGACCATCTTGTGGTGGCCATCTTGTGATGACGTGGGGGCCGCCATCTTATGGTGGCCAACTTGTGACGACCTGGAGGCGGCCATCTTACAGCAATGTGGGGGCGGCCAACTTGTGACAACACCACATGACACCACCTAAGCTTTTATTACATAGGATATATATCCTATCTAATAAAGAGGAAATATGTTAATTGACCGCATGCCCTCACAAGATGGCGGCACCCACAGCCAATAAAGAGGGAATATGCTAATTGAATGCCACATCCTCAAATATGGCAGCGCCCACAGACACAAGATGGCAGCACCCAGTCCCCTCAGCCCTGCCTCATCCAGCCTCAGTCCCCCAGTCTTCTCAGCCCTGCAGGGAAGGGCACTTGGGGGCGATCAGGCCAGCAGGGTAGGGTAGTTGGGGATGATTATGCTGGCAGGGGAACAGTTAGGTGTCAATCAGGATGGCTGGGGAACGATTAAGGGGTGATCAGGCTGGCAGGCAGAGTGGTTAGGGGCAATCAGGCAGCCAGGCAGGCGAGTGTTTAGGAGCCAGCAGTCCCAGATTTTGAGAGGGATGTCTGACTGTCCTGTGGGATCGAGCCTAAACCGGCAGTTTGACATCCACCGAGGGGTCCCAGATTGTAGAGGGTGCAGGCTGGGCTGAGGGACACCCCCTACCAGTGCACAAATTTCATGCACTAGGCCTCTAACATATATATATATATCTCCCCTCAAGCTTGGGGTAGTGATTTCCAATTTGTATTTTTTAAGTTTGCCTAATGATATAACACACAATTCTTTGTTTGCCATGACAATTTTTTAAGTTTGCCTAATGATATAACACACAATTCTTTGTTTGCCATGGCTGTGCTTGCTTCCATCTGTGACATACCACATTCCCAGTAAGATTAGGAGGAATGGGCAAGTGCAAAGGCCCAGGAGCTAAAATGAGCTTGGTCTGTTTATAAGCACCAAGAAGGCCAGAGGGGTTAGAGCAAAGTGAAGGAGGAGGAGAGTGATAAGAAATAGATTAAGTAGGGTTCAGATCTCCCAGGACATGGTAGGACATGTACTTTTACTCCAAATGTGATCAAAATCCATTGAAAAATTTTGAGCAGGGACGTGACATAAAAAAATGTTTTAAAGAAGCTTTTAAAAATTGCCTCTATTAGGGAAAACAAAGCATATGACAACAAACTATTTACATCTAAAGACTTCTTTAGAAGTTCATGCCTTTAAATATTTTCTTTATGATGTGCTAAGTATTTTCAAAGCTCATCAGTACATGTAGAACAAGTCATTTCTTCTGTGCTGAAACCAGATTATATTTCTGTTGGAAAACAATTTAAGTTTAATTTACACTTGTCTCACATGTTACATTTTTATAAATATTGAGATTTATATCTATAAGCTCTTTGAGATAGTGTCTGTATTAATGCAAAATCCCTGCATTAATGATTTAGCTTCTAGTGCGGTTACACAGTAAGTATGTACATTACATAATGCATTAGAAAAGTAAATGGTATGGGAAATAAAGCAATCAAGGTAAGGTAGAAGAGGGTTGCAATTTAAAACAGAATGGTCAGATAGGACTTACTGAGGAGGTGACATTTAAGCAAATGTTTGAAGAAGGTAAGGAAACTATTAATGTAGTCATAAGAATGCATTTCAGGCTTAGAAGGCAATTCTAGAAGAGGAGGTTTAAAATATTAAGGAAGTTTAGAATCATAGGATAAACAAATATACAATCTCACAAGATATTGGATTATTTAAAATCCATTTAGTTGGCATGATATATTTAATAGTCAAGTTGTTTCATAGTCAAATGGTTATGGTCATAATTAGCTAGATATTAGTATTAATAGGAAGAGAGCAACGGGGAGGTCAGACATGGTAAGCATGGTCACCAGGGCAGCTTCACAAGGAAGCGATAGCTTCATGCTCCCTCAGGGAACCACTGGTTCATTCCTTGCTGGTCCCTGGGGGAAGGGATCGAAAAAATGGGGAGATAGATGCATGCTCAGTGAAGTTGGAGTGACATAGGGAAGGTGTTGTCTGTCAGTCTAGCATGAGGAACAAGATTGCCTAGGGCAGTGGTCAGCAGACTCATTAGTCAACAGAGCCAAATATCAACAGTACGATTGAAATTTCTTTTGAGAGCCAAATTTTTTAATTTCTTAATTTTTTAACTTCTTCTAACACCACTTCTTCAAAATAGACTCGCCCAGGCCGTGGTATTTTGTGGAAGAGCCACACTCAAGGGGCCAAAGAGCCGCATGTGGCTCGCGAGCCGCAGTTTGCTGACCACTGGCCTAGGGGGAGGACTCCATCAGAAGTATGAGAAATCTTGGAAAGTTAAAATACCAGTACAAAGAATTCCCTTGCTCTTGCTCTCTTGTTCGCTCTTGCTCTGTGGGCTCCCTATTCTCACTTCACA
Source organism: Eptesicus fuscus (assembly GCF_027574615.1). NCBI lineage: Eukaryota > Metazoa > Chordata > Mammalia > Chiroptera > Vespertilionidae > Eptesicus > Eptesicus fuscus. Next base: position 29,376,216 of record NC_072483.1, on the reverse strand, counting down.
GCATGTAACCTTAAGCGGCCACCTGGCCCCCACACGCAATGAATTGCAGCTGGGAATGCCAGTTAAGGTAGTCAGATGCTGGACTGGACTATAATATGGAACAGAAGTTCTGGCAGTGGCCTTAATTCTGACCCTGATGAAGATAAGATTGGTCTTTTTCCATGGTGGGATGGAGAGAAATGGGACCTTGCAGGGGAACCCCCTTAACTTTACAGCATCAATAAAGCTTTCCACGAAACCTCATCCTCCCGTGAGGGCCTCAGGAAATTCTTTTCCTTGTAGCACCCCAAGAACTCCACTTCCACTGATAACAAACCCATTAAGTCATACTTAGTATACGGTATATGATTATCTTTTCTTGATTTTTTTTTTTTGTATAATAGATACTCAGAAATGTTATAGAAAAATGTATCAATAAAGAAATCCATAGAATCTATACTAATAATAGACATTTTCACTTTTAATATATTTTTATTGATTTCAGAGAGGAAGGGAGTGGGAGAGAGAGACAGAAACATCAGCTGTCTCCTGCATACCCCTTAATGGGGATAGAGCCCACAACCCAGACATGTGCCCCTTCAGTCCAGAGGCTGACACACTGTCCCGTGAGCTAAACCAGCTAGGGCAAACCTTTCCACTTTTAACATAGTAGTCCACTTATTTTATATGTTTTTCTCTTATTGTCCCAATTAAAAGCATTGAAATGATGAAATGTATTAATGTGAAAACCACCATCAAAAGCCTGTCCCACTATTTGCCTTTGCAATGGTTTGTTTTCTGATTCACCTTAGATAGGCTATATTACAGTTTAGTTAAGCACTAATTTAGGTGTTTCTGTGAATGTATTTCATAGAATTTTTTAAACATCTGATAACATCTAAACTCTGTTGACTTTAAATAAAAAAGATTATCTTTCATAATCTGGGTTAGTCTCATCCAAACAATTGAAAAGCCTTAAATAAGAGCAAAGCTGAGATTTTCCTGAAGAAATTCTGCCTCAGGGTTGAAGCATTAGTGCCAGCCTGAGTTTCAGTCTGCCAGCCTGCCCTACAAATTTCATACTTGAGAGACTACAACTGTAAAGCTAATTCCTTGAAATGAATACCTTTACACACAACTATGCATGGGAGCGCGCACGAGCATGCGCGCGCGCGCATACACACACACACACACACACACACACACACGCTCATGCACATATATATTCCTTACTGCAGACCTGTGACTGATACAGTCCTCTGACTAAATTAGAAGCTACTTGAGGATAGGCACCATGTCTTATTATGATTCGTGCATCTAATATAGTTCACAGCATAGTGCTTTCTTGAAAGAAAAAATAAAGTCATAGAAGAGCATATTAATTCCATCAGTAGCTGAAAGGTAATGTTACTACTAAACAGTAGAAAAAATTTTAAACCTTTAAAAAACTGTATACAACAAAATCAAAAGATTAAAAAAAGAAAATGATCATGAAATAAATATAACAAAGTTCTTATGTCAAATATATATGATGAAATGACAAAAACATGAAACTACAACTTCTCTGTATGAGAAAATCTAAACTTACTCAGCATTGAGTGTTTCAAATAAAATATAAAACATTCAGTCAAGTGCTTTATATGCATTATTACTAGTGGCCCAGTGCACAAATTCGTGCTCACTGAAAGGAAATTAGAATATTTTAATATTGCTATTCACCCTTTCTCTATAATAGAAGTGTCAACCAAATTCACAATCGACAATGACAGATCTAAACACATGCATGTGATTGGCGACAGCGAGAGCGTTATATGTATCGTGCATGGATGAGTCAACTTAGACTTTTATATATATAGAATGAACTCACTTAATTAGACCTGCTTTCTGATTTAGCTAAACTTTTTCCAGCCCATTGAAGCACCCCAAGTTCTTTTTCAGATAATTGTCAGCAACAGAGCAGTAAATAATCAACATGAAGCAGATTATTATTATAGATCACGCAGGGAGAACAAAGGGAAAAATATTTAACTGCAGCAGTGTTTGACTCTATTCTGTGCAGTGAGAAAACCTGAAGTCATTTTCAAGTTCCACCATTTCTTACTTCTTTTCAGTCGGATCAAGTTTCTAAGTTTTCTAAAACTCCATTTTCTGGCTAATGAAAAGAAAATAGGATTCAATTGAGTCTCATATCTACCTACTCCAGAACTTCTTTGAGGATCAAATGAGATGAGACACGGAAAAACGCTTCACAGACATTTGGTTAAAGTGTAAAATGTTTTCACCTGGCTATAAAGCAAGTAGTGTTCCAGGGCTGAAGAAACTCCAAGGAGGCTAGTGGCTAGGGAGAGGAAGCCGGGCGTTGCTATGTCATGTCATTACCCAGCACCAACAGCCACCATTTCTGGGCTGGGCGGCTGTGGGCCACATTTTGCACCATGGGGTCTCAGCAGTGTCGGCTGCGATTTGGTGGGCTGTTGCTCCAGGGTAGTGGCGAGGCCTGTGTCCCACTTAGGCGAAGCTGAGTGTTGCTTTGTGGGTGCCAGGTCTGCACTGCCCTTTCTCTGTAAATGGCCAGTGTGTGTCATGGCAACTCCTGTGTTGAACATTTGCCCCCTCGTGGTCAGTGCGGGTCATAGCGACTGGTTGGATGGTCAGACACTTAGTATATTAGCCATACACACACACACACACACACACACACACACACACACACACACACTAGAGGCACGGTGCACGAAATTCATGCATGGGAGTGTGTGTCCCTCAGCCCAGCCTGCACCCTCTCCAATCTGGGACCTTTCGAGGGATGTCCTACCGGGATAGGGCCTAAACAAGCAGTCAGACATCCCTCTCACAATCCAGAACTGCTGGCTCCCAAGTGCTCGCCTGCCTGCCTTCCTGATTGCCCCTAACCACTTCTGCCTGCCAGCCTGATCACCCCCTAACCACTCCCCTGCCAACCTGATTGATGCCTAATTGCTCCCCTGCCAGCCTGTTTGTCCCTAACTGCCCTCCCCTGAAGGCCTGGTCACTCCTAACTGCCCTCTCCTGCAGGCCTGGTTCCCTCAACTGCTCACCCCTGCAGGCCTGGGTCCCCACCAACTGCCCTTCCCTGCAGGCCCTGTCACCCCCAACTTCCCTCCTCTGCTGGCCTGGTCACTCCTAACTGCCCTCCCTTGCAGGCTTGATTGCCCCCAACTGCCTTCCCTTGCAGACCTGGTCCCTCCCAACTGTCCTCTCCTGCTGGCCATCTTGTGTTGGCCATCTTGTATCCACATGTGGGCAGCCATCTTGTGTATTGGAGTGACGGTCAATTTGCATATCACTCTTTTATTAGATAGGATAAAAAAGAGGCCTGGTGCACGGGAGGGGGCCAGCTGGTTTGCCCTGAAGGTTGTCTCAGATCAGAGTGGGGGTTCCCTTGGGGCATGGGGCGGTCTGGGCGAGGGGCCTGTGATGGTTTGCAGGCTGGCCACACCCCCTGGCAACCCAAGCGGAGGCCCAGGGATCTGGGATTTATTTATCTTCTATAATTGAAACTTTGCGCGGAGGCCAGGGCAGGCCAGGGTGGGCGGAAAGCTTGGCTTCCTCCATCGCCGGAGAAACCCAAGCCTCCTGCTCTCTCCAACTCCAGTGGCTGCCGCCATTTTTATTGGTATTTATTTATCTTCTATAATTGAAACTTTGTAGCCTTGAGTGGAGTTCAGGGCCAGCCAGGGTGAGCGGAAAGCTTGGCTTCCTCCATTGCTGGGGAAACCCAAGCCTCCTGCTCGCTCCATGGCTGCAGCCATCTTGGATTGGTTAATTTGCATACTCGCTCCTGATTGGCTGGTGGGCGTGGCTCGTGGGTGTAGTGGAGGTATGATCAATTTGCATATTACTCTTTTATTAGATAGGATATTATATATATATATATAGAGAGAGATTTTATTTACTTCTTTTTAAAAAACTTACTTTATTGTTCAAAGTATTACAGTTAAGATATCCCCTTTTCCCCCCCATTGACCCCCTCTACCCTGCATTGGCTCCCCACCCCAAAGCTTTCACACACTATAGTTTGTGTCCATGGGTAATGCATATATGTATTTAAGTTTTTGTTTACCTCCCCCCCCTTTTTCCTTCCTTCTGAGATTCCTCAGTCTGTTCCATGCTTCCATATCTCTGGATCTATTTTGTTAATCAGTTTATTTTGTTCATTGGATTCCACATATAAGTGAGATCATGTGATACTTGTCTTTCTCTGACTAGCTTATTTCGCTTAGCATAATACTGTCCCAACCCTTCCATGCTATCTCAAAGGGCAAGAGATCAACTCAAGATAGGGAATATTCAGTTCCTCATTTTATGGATGAGGAGGCCAAGCAGAGACATTGAGAAACAAAACTAGGTATTCAATGGTGTAGCTTTTGTGAGACCATGAGGACCCAGGCAAATGTAGTGCTAAACATGGAGGATACAATACATTAAAAAAAAAAGGCCAATTGAAAAGATTTGGCGTTGTTCATTCTTGGTATAAATTAAAGAAAGACAAACCTAAACAACTGTGTATTGCGACTTTACATTTTAGCAATTAAAAAAAAGAAAAAATGTTAAAACCTATGAAGTATTTGAAGAAAAATATAGCATTTTATTGATTATAGTAATGTAAAATGCTTTGATTTCTTAGAAGTTAATGTAGGCAGTCATTAGAAATTTTAGATGCCATAGTAATACTACTCCAAAGAATAGAGTCTATGGAAATAACTAAAAGAGAAAGCAAGTTGTGTTTGTGTTTTTTTTTTTACCAAAACACATGTAATAGCTAAATCTTGTAAATAACCTAAATGTTCAAGCACAGAAGAATGAAGATGAGCATGATGGTTTGTTAACAGAATACATGGGCATTAAAATGATGACTTTGGAGAAGTATTCTCAAATGATGACACATGAGATGCTCTATGAAAAATATATACCCTATCTATGATCTTGGAGAGCAACTATGATCTTCTTGGAGAGCATCACATATTAGCCCACTGAAGGCTTTCCCATAGCAGAGAAATTTCTTATGATGTTCGGTAAGTATTTTCCAAACTTACTTTAAAACAGAACCTTCTGGTACCAGCTATTTATTGCTACATAACGAACACCACTTATATTGTTCACAAGTTCAAGCACAGTACAGGAGAGATAGCTAGCCTCTGCTCTACTTGGTGCAAGCTGGGGCAGCTCGAAGGCCTTGGACTGGAATTATCTGAAAATTGCTCAGTCACGAGCCTGGTGTGGTGGTAGCCTCCTCATTTGGCCTGGCCTTCCTCACAATATGGGCGTTTGAGTTCTAAGGGCAAGCATCTCGAGAGAGAGAGAAATCCACATAGAGCCCTTGTATCTTTAATGACTAAGTTTCTGAAGATATCTAGTGTCACTTCCACTACTCATCAAGGCAGCCAGATTTCATGGAGAAGGGAAAGAGACTACACCTCCTGATGACAAAGTAAAAAGGTTTTGGAAGAGCATGTGAGAATAGAAATATGTTTGTGGTCAGTTTTGGCAAATATAATGTCACATATTTTTTTCATGTAATAACTATTAATTTCTAAAGTTTGGTAAATGTTGATGGAGGTACTTCAAAAGCTATATGTAAAATACCAGAGGCCCGGTGCATGAATAAATGCTTGGGTGGGATCCGGCCAGCCCGTCCCGATTGGCCCCAATCAGATCCGGGGAGGCCAGGGGGAGGGGCTGTGGGCAGTTGGCCGGCCGGCCCCACCACCAATCAGGGTGCGGGGGCTGATCAGGGCCACAGTACATGTCAAAGAAACCAATTGTTCCGGTCGTTCTGGTGTTCCAATCGCTTGGCTTTTATATGTATAGATGTTATATATATAAAATATATACATATCTATATTTTTTTCACACACACACACACACACACACACACACACACACACACACACTATTTGGCCCAGGAAAAAAAAATCTCCTTTGTTTGACACAGTAAAGTAATCCCAATTATTTCAGATCAATGAGGCAAAGCCATTCATATTTATATGAAACAACAATAGGACCCAGGGCTTACTCTAGCTCACAGATGTCCCATTGACCACTTAGGTTACCAGACTGTCTACCTCATTGCATTTCAAAAGAAATACCAAGTTTTCTAGATACTAAATCTTGCTAATATTAGTGACGAAAAGAATCTTAATGTGACTTACAAGAAATCTACACAAATAAATACTTTTTTTTTTTTTTTTTTTTTTGCTAAACACAATTCTGGGTAATAAAGCTTATCTAAGGGGATTGATTCTTTTAATAGCAATGTCTTCTTGAATTTTCTTCCTTATGAAAGACTTTTTCAGAATGTTTTCCTCATGCAGATAAAGGGACTACATAAGGCAGAGAGAAAGTATTTTTTAATGGTGGTGCAAACACATTTTTAAATAGCTATTCCTAATTACCTTAAGGCAACGTAAATGAAGGCAAAGTGAAAAGATCTAATGTTCATGGAAATGTTAGAGAGAATAAAAAATTATTTCCTATACATCCTTTCTCAAGAATTCCCCAGAGCCGAAACTGGTTTGGCTCAGTGGATAAGAGCGTCGGCCTGCGGACTCAAGGGTCCCAGGTTCGATTCCGGTCAAGGGCATGTACCTTGGTTGCGGGCACATCCCCAGTAGGGGGTGTGCAAGAGGCAGCTGATCGATGTGTCTCTCTCATCGATGTTTCTAACTCTCTATCCCTCTCTGTAAAAAATCAATAAAATATATTAAAAAAAAAAAAAAAAAGAATTCCCCAGAGGACTGGCTCCACAAAAATGAGAGAGCAAAATCTTAAGAAAAGGTTTAAGCAACAGGAAGAGAAAAAGGGAATCCCATAAAAGAGGAAGACAGATCCAAGAATGATACCTGTCCATTAGAGATAAGGGATAGCAGCCAGGCCATATTTCAATAAGGTGATTCAAGAAGTTAAAGGCTGTCATCATCAAGACTCCTCACTGGCTATTTCAATTCATTCTCTCTCTCTCTCTCTCTCTCTCTCTCTCTCTCTCTCTCTCTCTCTCTCTCTCTCTCTCTCTCTCTTGTCCTTGGTCAGCCTAGCAAGAGATTTATCAATTTTATTGATATTTTCAAACAACCACCTTTTGCGCTCACTGATTTTCTCTATCTTTTGGTATTTCCTAAATATGATTTCTGCTTTTATATTATTTCCTTGTTTCTAGTTACTAATGGATTTGCTTTTCCTTCTCTTGAAATAATTTCTCTCTTAGCACTGCTTAACATATATTCCACAAATTTTGATATGTTGTGTATTATCATTCAATTTAAAATATTTTCCAATGTCCCTTATGATTTCTAATTGACTCACAGGTTATTTAGAAGTATAGTGCTTAATTACCAAATATTTGGGACTTTTTTTCACATTATTTTGTTTTTAGTTTGATACTTAATTCTGTTTTCTACAGAGAACCTACTCTGGATGACTTCAATCTTTTAAAATTACTGGGACTTGTGTTATGCCCAGCATATGGTCTATCGTGGAGAATGTTCTCATAGTGGTAAAGAATGTATATTCTGCTGTTATTGAATATATGTTCTATAAATGGCAATTGGGTCAGGGTAGATTTTACAGTTGTTCAAGGTTTGTTTACTAACTGATTTCTGTCTACATTTTTGAACAATTGTTGAGAAAGGAAAGTTGAAATATCTAATTATAACTGTGGATTTGTCTTTTTCTCCTTGCAACTCTATTGTTTTTTGCTTCATATATTTTAAAGATCCTAAAAGACCCTAAAAACAAGTTACATTAGGCCTGGCTGGTGTGGTTCAGTGGTTGAGCATCAACCCATGAACCAAGAGGTCACCTATTCTAAGTCAGGGAACATGCTTGGGTTGCAGGCTCAATCCCCAGTAGGGGGCATGCAGGAGGTAGCAGATCAATGTTTCTTTCTTTTCAATGTTTCTCTCTATATATCCTTCTCCCTTCCTCTCTCTCTAAAATCAATAAAAACATGTTTTTGTAAAAAAAGAAAATAAATAAAAAATATAACTAAGTGCTTTGTATGGACCAGTGATGACAGTGTACCATGGACTGAGGAGAATGATTTACTCTGTTCTCTATGCAAAAGGTCCATTAGAGAAAAAAAAAAAAAAGATTCCATTTTCTTTTCCAAATCAGAAGGCTCCATTTTAGACTGTGGAGATGAAGAAACTATAAAAATAACTGTGTAATTATTATAATTCAGGAAACAATTGAATAGCTGTCCCAAGTAACCAACTCACCATATATAACTGTACAAATGAATTAAAAATAAGTAATATTTATATCATTTATATTTTCAAGAGAAGTCATTTCTGACAATAATAGTCATCACAGAAAACTAGCAAAATCACTAAGCTGCTAACTACAAATTAAGGAGAAAAAATAGATTCTAAGTACTTGCATTCTAAAAGAATAAAGAAACAGAAGAAAGGGAAAAAAATTCCCCTAACAAAGGCTATAAACTGTTTTATTTGGCTCACACAGTGGCCAAAGTGTATTTTTGACTGCCAAATGTTATGCTGATATTGAAAAATTAGAACTTTTCAAAATCTGTATTTCTGGTTTCTTTCGAAAAAAACATAAAAAATATGATTTGAAAGAATTATAGAGCTGAACAGAGGTGCCCCATTTACAGGCCACGTACTCTCCAAGGTTCCATTGTGCCCATCTGACACGCACCATTATTTATATTTTGTACCCTTCATATCTCACTCAAAAATTTAGCAAAATGTATATAAAAATTTGCTTAGTAATGCAAGCATGTTATCACCGAAGGCATGAACAGAACATGCTGAGTAAAAGGATATGCTAGTTCAAGAATAATCTTTGGGGACACAAGAAATAGTGACAAGAGGTTTGGTATTCAGAGGCAATACTATATTTGAAACTATGACAGGGTTTTTGGAGGGTTAAAGAACAAGTTCTTAATATGGTTAAAGAACAGATTAATGAATATATTTTAAATAGTCCAGTGAATAGTAATTCTTGTTTAATTATTTTTCAAGTAAAACTCTATGGACTGAGTTGTGCTCACACAGTTGATAGAAGCTACTTCTTCATTCTTCTTAATGGATTTGCTCTCTTCCATAATAATGTACCAATTTTATCAACTGCCTGTGGTAAATAAAATCTGATACTTCCTGTCAAGATGGTGTTAGGGCATAAAAATATGTTTCTGAATACAAATGAAAGTGGTTGTCAGGTCATTTAGACAGGGCCAGCAATAAAAAGTAAGCAAGTTTAGCAAGTCAAATTACAATCTGGCAACCTTAACCATTTAAATGAGATTATTTATGAGACTAAAGTTATTACTTACCTTGAGTGTCTATCTTTTAAAGATGTTTTCTGTAAACCATATAACCTTCAATATCTACTGCCCACGTGCAGAAACTGATATTCTCAATAAACATCTAAAAGAGAAACGTGAGAAAATATCATAAATTTGAGTTTATACATATGGTCTCATTTATTTTAAATGTAAAAGCAGATATTGAAATTATTCTTTTTTACTTTCTTTAATGAGTTTGGACAAAGGGAGGTGTATATCAAAAAATGTGTTTTATGTAAATAAACTGTAATAATGATGAAATTTTCACATTAGAAGAATCACAAAGTTCTGTAGGACATATATTGTAATCCATGTCATTAAGTTTAGCACTTTCTACAGTACTAAATTTATCTGGCTGTCTAGTTCCTATGAACATATTTTAAAATATGACTTTTGATTCTGATGTACTACATATTGATTCTGATGTACTACATGAACATAGCCACACTCCAGAAAATATTTTCCTTGTTCAAAATAGATAATGAAAAATAATTCTTGATTACATTTGAGTTGGTTATAAATGCCAAAAATAATAAAAATCAACTGATTAAATATATCTGTCCCCATGAAAAGGTCAAAAGTTTATTCCCTTATCAATTAAACTGCCTAATCATTACTTTACACCAAACTAGTGAAGCTTAGCAGAGATCTTTAAAGAGAAATTGCCTCTAAAATGGAACTAAAATTACCCAGAGTAAAATGTTCTTTGCTGAAAAAATTTAATCCTAATTTTCTTTGATTTTTTAAAAATGGGTCAGAGACAAGCAGTTAGGGAAAATAGGATTTGGATCCTACAGTGTCATACTTTTAGTATGTGGTTTGGAGTATGGATTCTCAAGCCAAATATCAATAATTTTTGGATTAGCAACATCATTCTTCTTTTTGGTCATTTGTGTAGATCCCTGTTTCTCAGTTGCAGCTGCACATTAAAAACACTTGGAACTTTTTAAAATATATCAAGATTCAGCCTATTCCTTAGATATTTGATTAATTTGTATGATGCGGGGCCTGGGCCCATGTGTTTTTAAAAAGCATTAAAGATGTATATTTGTTCTTAAGGTAAGAAATAATCTCACTGCAACTATTTGCCTTACTTTCTATAGATTAATTAATAAAACACTAACTGTAAAAAAAATACTGTCTACTCAGGTTTATAAAAACTACTGAAATACGAAATACTGATTACTAAATATTTAAAACTAGAGGCCCAGTGCATAGATTTGTGCACTAGTGGGGAGCATGGCCTGTGGGGATCGGCAACTGTGGAAGAGCCGCTCATCCTGGTCAGCCGAGCTGTGATTCCACTGTGGAAGTGCACTGACCACCATGGGGTAGCTCCTGCATTGAGTGTCTGCCTCCTGGTGGTCAGTGCGTGTCATAGCGAATGTTCAACTGGTAGTTCTGGTCATTCCGCTGTTTGGTCACTGGGCTTTTATATATATAGATGACTTCAATGTTTCCATGACCCACACACACCTATCTCAACAACTATGTAATAATCTTAGATTACATGGATCCAAGCATTACATAAATGGTAATTTCAGAGAATCCCAAACTATAAGGTACTTAAGGACCAAAGGTACTACTTTAAAATGTAAAAACCCAGGTTACAGGCCTAGAGATCCTGATTCAGAAGAACTAGACTAAGGCCATGGTGTCTCTGTTTTTAAAGACAAAGGTCTACAGTCCCAGTAAAACAGTGCTCTAAGTATTTATGAACACTGACTCCTAATTGACCTCATTAGCATTTATAAAAATATTTTTGAGTTTTATTCCAAGATTACATGTCTAATATTAACCCTGTGCACTCGCTTGCTTTTTTCTCGATTCCTTTATTCTACTCGGGATTTAATTTTTTAAATACCCCAGATTTTACAAAGCACGGCAGTAGAATAAAAAACTGGAGTTTCTTTTCATACAAACTTATTTATTTGGATTTTTTTATATTTCAAATTATTGATACATTCAAAGAGTATAAAAAGAGCTGCTACCGATGCTAACCATGTCGAGTCACACTCGACATCTGAGTGCAAAAGGTTAAAAGATAATCCTGAGACCCACTAGGTAAGAGATAACTTTAAACATACAGTAAATAGAACTTCAGCAATAAATCAATGTAGATAAGCTAGAATAATGTTTATGGATTATATGTTTTGTAAGCTTTGGTATTCTCCTAAGTAAACTCTGCAGGTAATCAATAAAATACTTGTGGCAAACAACAACAAACAACCAACCAAATCTAGGTTATATTACAAAATGAAAATTTAACCTAGAACTTCATATATAACTAGAAACATGCCCTCAATGTCTCAGAATTAAAATTTTTTGTCCCTAACTTAATAGGGGAAAAAAAACTCTCTAGCATAATTTTCTCTGTTTAAATACAAAGCCAACGTGTTTTAAAAGAAAAAGTGTCAAACCATTTCCCTCAAGAGCACAAACACACTAACATAACTTACTAAAAATAACAATGAATAGGCTGTTAGCATTTTAGTTGTGAAAATTCTTATAAATGGGTCCAGAAATACTTCGCAATGAAAATAATATATTCATACACACATACCCTTTAGATTTTTTCTGAAAAAGGAAATGTCTAATAAACAGAGGTAAACATCTGAGTCTCTGCTATACATAATAAGGATGGTGATCTCAATTACTACTTAACCTTTAAAGACAACTATACTTGTTTTCTTGCACCTACCTAGTTTATACTGCTAAAGATTTCAGGTTTCCCATGAAGTTAGCATCAATCTTCAATTTTTGACTACAGTTTACCTTCCCCATCCCCCCTCAGGGCCCGTGCTGCTTAACAACTGCTAAACAGTCATGGGCTTCCCAAATGTCTTCACAAAGAGGAAGCTGTTCTACCTCTAAAATCTATGGTGGGCTGTACATCTGCCTCTATGGTCTGCAGCTATGAAACGAAGTCCCAGTGTCCTTTGGCAAGACTCCCATCTTCTACTATCTGACCCCAGTTGCCTTTTGCTGTTTATCTCTTATCTCTTGGTCAACCAAAACTTGGCTCAGATACTGCTTCCTCCTTGAAGGAAATTTCCATCAATCTGACACTAAAAGCTTTCTTTGCCTTCTGATTTCCTACACTAATTATTGCAAATTACTTTACTAATTAATCAGGTATTCACTTATGGTCCCTTATTTTTATCTTTTGTTGTTATTTAGGATTTGGCATGTCTGTTTTATTCCTTCAAGTAGATTATCATTTTCCAGCAAGTCCCAGTAAAAGCATTAAATAAATATGTGATGATTTCATTTGTTGGTCCTTCTAAGTAGATTGAGTATAGTATAGTATTTTACAATAATTGGGTGAGGAACTGTTTGTCTCTTTATTATACTCTATTACTATGAATGATTTAAAAACTGTAGTCTCCCTATGCTGCATGATTTTTCCCATCTCTTTTGAGGAGTTCCATAGCTAACTCTTTTAATGGCTCATAATCCAGGAAATCTGGGTTAACTGAGAGTAGCAGTATATTAATTACCATTATTAATAACAACCGAATTAACAAGAATGAACATTTTTTTCCATAAGTTGGGGGTCCTTTAATATACTTAATTCAGAAGTTATAGGAGACATGATTTAGTGTTTCCTTAGGAAAACTACATTTTTAATAAGAACCAATAACTCTAAATCACACAATATTCCACATCACAAAAGAATTCAATTTATGTATATTACCTTTAATGATTAAAAAATACAAACTTCTAGATAATAGACATTGCTAAATACCCCCAACATTTGTCCCATTAAGTTGCTAAGACTTCCTCATTTTTAAATTCCCTAATAAGAACATTTATTGATTGCTAAATTCTAAGTAGCATTAATTACTTTCATCCTCACAACAATCCTAAGAAGTGATATTTTAATCTATATTTTACAAATAAGAAAATTGAGGGTCAGAGAGATTAACTTACTCAGGGTTTTACAGCTAAAAACTGGCAGACTTGGGTTTCAAACACATGCAGTCTACAATTGACTGTAGTAATTCTTGAAGGCCCCATCCATTAAACTAAAATCTCCAGTAGCTCTGGAAGACTTACCTAATATATCTTCACATGAATTCCTGCCTTATACCCTCCAACATTTTGCAAGGTTTGTCAGGTTTCCCACTCTAAAGAGAATGACAGGTTGGTCCACTTCTAATTCTCTTCTTCACAAAAAGATGATTTCTACAGTAAGTCCCCATTTAGATCTACATACTTTCTATTATTTCTGTACAATTTACATAATAAGGCCTCTGTGAGACTAAGGGTTACCCTAAAAGCCTCAGTCTTGTTTCTGAATATAATGTTCTATAAGCCTGTTCTAATTAAGATCCTTTAAGTATGGTTCAATACTGGGATATAAAATTTATGGTTTTACCTCCTTTTTTTTTTTAACAATTTAAAAAAATAAAAAACTGCTTTCTTAAATTATTACTGCACTCCTAATGTAAAAATATGGCAGTTTTCTATAGGAAGAAAATATACTTTCTACTTCCCTGAGCTATAGGGACTATATCTAAACATAAACTTTTACAGGTGATTGCTTTTTATAGCATTAGCAGTATGCAATTTCATAGCCCTCGAGAACCCATTCATTCTGATCTGATAGGTGACTATTTAAAAAGAATTCTAATTCACAAATTTCATATATGACTTAATGGAAACAGATCATAGTAAGAAAGTATAGAAAATAAAACTCCATAAAGTATTTTATGTCAACAGAAAACAAATATTCAAAAAATAAAAATATTTTAGCCTATAATTGCTTTTAAAAATTCCAAATTTCTTCCATTTAAGAGCTCCAATTATGCACTCCATGGAAGATTTACTTTCTCAACTGTTTTTTATCACAAAGAATAATCTTAATCTGAACATATTCAAGCCATTGCTAAGTACCAATTAGGACCATTATTAGGTTTATTCTAGATTACTCTTTTAGTGGACCTTGTAAAACTTTTGGTTTTAATGCAATATTCTATTTTTTTTTTTTTGGGATAAACAGCATAAGTTTCTTATTGCATATGCCTAAGTCACTTTCAACATAAAGAACCACTGGTAATTCTAAATCCTGTCCACCAAATTAAGCCTTGTCTTTAGTCCTCCTGGAATTTGTTCAGATTATCTGGCTCAGTAGCACCTGAAGTTCTCTCTATGAAAGTTGATAACCAAGTTATTCAAGGTATTACAAATAAATTATATATTTTCACTAAAGAAAGAAAAGAAGCAATCCTTTCTTTCACATTCTTATCCCCACAAGCATAATCTAAAAATGTCCATCTAAAGTAGACAGGGAATCTTTTCAGCTGGAATAAGTAATCTATTTGGTTCTGATAGACAATTATTTTAATTACATCTTTTATTTGGAGAATACCAGTGAGTGATTTGGGGGTACACTAATAAGCAACCACTTTAAGAGCTGACCTTTCTGAAGACAAAGAATTAAGAACAATATTTTGCCAAAAGTAGTACCAGAGCATGCATATTAACATTCTGGCAATAATAAATTTGACCTTAGTCTTCTTATCCATTTGGGTTTGTTGAGCTGTTAGGGTTGAAACCCAGCAAATGGGCTAGCAGTTAATGTATTACTTTAATTCTATATAGTTTATACCAACCTGAAAAATAAGGTCCTTGAAAAACTACTGTGGATTGAGAACTCAAGATTGAGAAAATGAGTATGCTGTACCGAAAAAGCAGATTAGAAGACTGAAATCATGTCAATATGAAGGATTATGTGAATAGGTTTACATTCAATAAAAACATTTTTTAAAAGAAATAATTTCCACTTATGCACTAGAACTTTTCAAGGACTTCCTCTGTGACAGTGTATAGAAATATACTATAAAACTATATATCTTTATTATATTTTATAAAGCTATTTTACCTTTGCAAATAAAAGATGTAAGAGTGACTTTACTTTCTTCCTCCATTCAAATGATGGCATTGTTAGAAGTTTATGACTAGGATGGTAGGTGTTATCTTCCTCCCACCTTTTCAGGTTCTGCCTCTTGCCTTTCTGAGTCCTGACTCAGTTGTCTCTCTTACACATATCTAGCAGTATATACTCTTTTATCTTTTCCACTAGAGGCCTGGTGCATGAAATTCGTGTGTGTGTGTGTGTGTGGGGGGTGGGGGGTGTCACCTCAGCCCAGACTGCATCCTCTCCAATCTGGGACCCCTTGGGGGAT
The DNA here is from genome assembly GCF_027574615.1 of Eptesicus fuscus. NCBI lineage: Eukaryota > Metazoa > Chordata > Mammalia > Chiroptera > Vespertilionidae > Eptesicus > Eptesicus fuscus. The sequence goes on along the minus strand of NC_072483.1, from coordinate 29,360,703 downwards.
GTCTGATTGCCAATTTAGGCCCTAAACCAGCAGTTGGACATCCCTCTCACAATCCTGGACTGCTGGCTCCTAATCGCTCACCTGCCTGCCTGCCTGGTCACCCCTAACTGCCCCCCCCCACCGCCCTGATCGCCCCTCACTGCCTCTGCTTGCTGGCCTGATCACCCCTAATTGCCCCCTGCTGTTGGCCAGGTCGCTAACTGCACGCCCCTGCTGGCCTGGTCACCTCCAACTGTCCCCCTCTACTGGCCTGTTCACCCCTAACTGCCCCCCTGCCAGTCAGGTCACCCCTCATTCCCCCCCCTGCTGGCCTAATTGCCCCCAACTGCTCCCCCCCCGCCAGCTTAGTCGCCCCCAACTGCACCTACCCCAACAGCCTGGTTGCCCCTAACTGCCCCTCCCGGCAGCCTGGTCGCCCCTAACTGCCCCCCGGCCCCCTGCCGGCCTGGTCACCCTTCATGGCCCCCCACCAGCCTGGTTGCCCCACACAGCCTGCTTGTTCAGTTGTTTGGTTGTCCCTCACTAACCCTCCTGCTGGCCTGATCACCCCATGCAGCCTGCTTGTTCAGTCGTTTGGTTATCCCTCACTAACACCCCTGCCAGCCTGGTCGCCCCACGCAGCCTGCTTGTTCAGTCGTTTGGTCGTCCCTCGCTAACCCCCCTGCTGGCCTGGTTGCCCCACGCAGCCTGCTTGTTCAGTCATTTGGTCATTCCTCACTAAACCCCCTGCCAGCCTGATCACCCCATGCAGCCTGCTTGTTTAGTTGTTTGGTTATCCCCCACTAACACCCCTGCCGACCTGGTCGCCCCACGCAGCCTGCTTGTTCAGTCATTTGATCATCCCTCACTAACCCCCTGCCGGCCTGGTTGTAGGCAGCTATCTTGTGAGGGCATTGTGGTAAATTTGCATATTTACCCTTTATTATATAGGATGGCTTACTTAAAAAATATCACTACCACTGACATCACCTCCATTTTCTTTTCTAAAACATCATATTCCTCTTTTTCTTATCATCACCAACAGCAGTTGCTTAAATTTCCAGAATGCTAGAAATGAACTATTTTTCAATACTAGGAAGTTGTGAGGAAAAAAAGAAGGGAAAAGAAGAAAAGCAATGATGACAACTACTGTTGATTCTAGTGATCAGGATTACGCTAAAAGTGTAAGTGTAGATGGAATTACTGGGCAAATAAAGAATTTCAACATGAGAAAGTATGCTTAAATTCCCTCTGAAATATGATAACCTTGAAGGTCCATTCCAACTCCATGATTTTACGAACCTATGATTAGGAAGTACAAGACATTTTATAAGCAAACAAGAGAAGAATGCTTTGAAAGAAAGCATTCACAAGTCAAACACCAAAGTTGTACTGCCCCTTTTTGGAGGCAGACAATAGAAATTCACACACATTTAATATTTAATTTGCTAAAGCGATATGGAAAAAAATAGGCATTATTTGTACCAGCATTTTATTACACAATACATTAAACTAACTCCCAGGTTGAAACAAACAAAACACTATAAATTGATGGTGGGCCAACATAAAAAATAAAACAAAAATCTTGGGACTGATGATGAAACTCATGCCATCAGATAAAAAATTGCAAAATAAATGGAATTTAGCTCAACAAAGAATGGGTGCATGGGTGCTTCTTTGTGTGAATGAGAGAGAGAGAGAGAGAGAGAGAGAGAGAGAGAGAGAACAAAAATTAGAAGGCCTTAAAGAAGTTTCACATATTCTGAAGTATTTTAATGATGCTATAATAGAATTTTTGGGCAGCTGACATAAAAGACACTATTATCCCAAAGAAAAACATAATAAAGATAGATTTCATGCAGCTATCATAAATCTATGTCAATGCTTAAAAAAACAGCTCCAGAGTATGAACCAAAATGCTTTATTTACATGGTAGTAACAAGGACAATAGGTCTAAAAGTGATTCCATTGTATTGAACCAAACAAATTATTAGGTGTTGTAGGAACTTAAGAAAATAATGAATCAGAACTCAAAAAAAGGCTTTATAAAAAATGTCCTCTATATAAAACAAAAGAAAATCATGTAACTTAAATGTTCTATAATATGTAAACACCCCCCTTCTAATATTTATGGCATTGATAAGGTAAAGCATTATCTTTATTTTGATATATTTTATTGATTTTTTTACAGAGAGGAAGGAAGAGGAATAGAGAGTTAGAAACATCGATGAGAGAGAAACATTGATCAGCTGCATCCTGCACACTCCCCACTGGGGATGTGCCCGCAACCAAAGTACATGCCCTTGACCGGAATTGAACCTGGGACCCTTGAGTCCGCAGGCCGACGTTCTATCCACTGAGCAAAACTGGTTAGGGCATGCATTATCTTTTTATACAAAGCATATTTCAGCCAAAGTGACTTTTCAAATTTTCAAACATAAATAAATCCTATCTAATAAAGAGGGAATATGCTAATTGACCATCACACATCACAAAGATGGCGGTGCCCACAGCCAATAAGGAGGGATTATGCTAATTGACTGCCACACCCTCAAAGATGGTGGCGCCCACAGCTAATAAGGAGGGAATATGATAATTGACTGCCCCACTCTCAAATATGGCAGCGCCCACAGCCAATAAGGAGGGAATACGCCAATTGACTGCCACGCCCTCAAAGATGACGGCGCTCACAGCCACAAGATGGCGGTGCCCTGTCCCCTCAGCCCTGCCAGGGCAGCAGGTGTGTGGCAAGTCTGGGCCCGCCACTCCGCGCGCCTGCCGCCGGAGTCCCCCAGTCCCCTCAGCCCCCGAGTCGCCCAAGGCTGGCCCAAGGCGCAGGCAAGTCTCAGATGTTGGCTGCCCAGCCGCCCAGGGCCAGTCCGAGGTGCAGACAAGCCTCAGATGGCGGCTGCTCAGCTGCCCAGGGCCGCTGGAAGCTCAGGTGACCAGGGCCGGCTGAGGCTTGTGCTGCCGGCAGTGGCAGCAGCAGAGGTGTGATGGGGCGTCGCCTTCCCCTGATCACTGGGTTGCCTCCCACCCCTAAGGGCTCCTGGACTGTGAGAGGGGGCAGGCCGGGCTAAGGGATGCCCCCGTCAGTGCATGAATTTTCATGCACCAGGCCTCTAGTAAATAAATAAAATAAACCCTCCAAAATGTAGAGTTCTTCTTAGTGAAAATAAATCTTCAAAGTATTATCCAAAGCTAAGAGAAGAGATATAACTGAGGGAAAAAAAAAAGCAACAAATACTTGCATTTTGGAACAATAATAAAAAAGTTATAAAGGAAAATAACGGAGAAAAAACAGTAAAATAAACATTTAAATTATACCATAATTTCTAACAAGAACAAAAAGATATTAGGGAGAGGTGTTAGAACTCTGTGCAAGGAGGTGAAGAAATCCCCATGTGTCAACACATTAAAAGAATAAAATGACAAGTAGAGAAAAATGCAATTAAACACACAGAAGATAAGGAATATCCTCCTTGGTGATGTGTGGGAAGGAGGGTCATGTGACTAGAGTATCAAAGCTGCAGCATTTGGGGGAAACACAAGGCTCAGACTTCCTGAAGAATTTTGGTGCAGGCACTCATAACAGCAAAAGAAACCATATTAGTGAGGAATTCTGTGAGCAAGCAGTAATGCCTGATTTTACAATGTCTGGAAATAGCTATCTTTTACCGAAAGAGAACAATATTTCAAGTCCTACCAAGAGCAGCAATTCTATGCCAACCTGCCAAATAATGTAGTTTTGTTAGAGAAAATAACACATTGACATAAGACTAAAATCCTTATAAACAGAAAAAGGTGTCTGTATTACACAAATTACTTCCAGGAGTAAACAAAGACAAGGTCATTACTGACTCTGTGAGATAACTGAGAGATGAAAAAGTGAACTCTGAATATGAGAGACTGTAACCAAAAAGAGCTTCTGAGTCATTCCTGTTTATTAGAGATTTTTCAGGCTTAGAGGACTGTCCTGTCAAGTTTCGTTTTTGAGGTTCATAAGAAATAAATGGAATTATCATTTGAGATCTTTCAAAGGTGCTAAATCCAAAACTATACATTTCAATTTGAAATATTTCCAGAAATTTGCTCCATCTTCTCTGTTTACAATGAAATGAAATGACTATGCAGAAAAATAACTACTTAAATGTTTAAGCCAAAATATTATACGATATTTTGCTCTACATTAGTCATATAAGTCTTACTACCACATATAGGTCCCAATGCTCCTCAATATTAATAAAATATTAAAGGTTCCTTATACTGCTGGCATTTATAATGCTGTAATTTTTCTGATGGCTCAATAGCACTGAGAATACAGTTGCAGATAGCACTGCAGATACAGATATAATAAAATGCACCTTAAGTAATATATATAATACAAATTTTAACTCAATACAATAAACTGCAAATCAGTATGTGGAAGTAAAACTTAGTAGATGGGTTCATGGGCAATAAAAATTAAAAAAATATATTTAAAAATATCTATTGATTGGATGGTTGCAACTGAAAGCAATTGAAACAAAAAGTAAAATGAAATATTCAGTTCATTCATAAAAAAATAATGAAAATCAATTATCTTAAAGCAGTCAATATGTTGGCAATAGATGCCTCCCTCTTGGATTGCATGAGGTAAAATTATTATTTTTATTGATCAAAATAGGCTAAATATTGATAATTACATACAATTCAAACTAAAATTAGTTAATACTAGAGGCCTGGTGCACGAAATTCGTGCACTGGGGGTGTGTGTCCCTCAGCCCAGCATGCACCCTCTCCAATTTGGGACCCCTCGAGGGATGTCTGATTCCGGCAGGATTGGGCCTAAATGGGCAGTCGGACATCCCTCTCACAAGCCAGGACAGCTGGCTCCCAACTGCTCACCTGCCTGCCCTCCTGATTGCCCCTAACCGCTTCTGCCTGCCAGCCTGATCACCCCCTAACCACTCCCCTGCCAGCCTGATTGATGCCTAACTGCTCCCCTGCCTGCCCGACTGCCCCCAACTGCTCTTCCCTGCAGGCCTGGTCGTCCCCAACTTCCTTCCTCTGCCAGTCTGGTCACCCCTAACTGCCCTACCCTGCAGGCTTGATCACCCCCAACTGCCCTCCCTTGCAAGCCTGGTCCCTCCCAACTGCCCTTCCCTGCTGGCCATCTTGTGGCAGCCATCTTTAACCACATAGGGGCAGCCATCTTGTGTGTTGTAGTGATAGTCAATTTGCATATTACTCTTTTATTAGATAGGATACTTAACTCTTTTAATTCCACAAAATAATGCAATGCAAACCAAAAAACAATATATTCAATGCTTAAAATCTGAATTTCAAATAATACATTTCACAGAACACAGAAAAGGTGAAAGTGAAATAAACATCATCAGTGATTTCTGTTGCTTCCATATTATGAAATCAAGAGATTAGGTTGTTAGTAAATTTAAACATATATTATAAAGATTGTTAGGTAAAACTTAGCTTTGTTTTATTCTTTTTGGATGTGCATAGAGAATATGTAACAAGAGGAAATTTATAAATGACAGCAAATTTATATTTAGAAAAAAAAAGCAAAAGAATAAAGTCCTTTAAGGTATTTACAACTATTTAATTTTTTTGGCCAAAGAATGTATGGTGTGAGTTTCCTCCACCAAATTATTGCTAGTTCATAATTTTTTTCAAAATGGCTGACTAAACATAAAGGCAACCTATATTAACTGGCAATTGATCAATTGATCAACCAATCAATCAATGTAATTGAAAAAGAACCAGATATTTATGTAATAACTAGTGGCCTGACCCATGAAATTCGTGCAGGGGTGGAGGGGTGTTCCCTCAGCCCAGCCTGCACCCTCTCCAATCGGGGACATCCCTCTCTCAATCTGGGACTGCTGGCTCCTAATCGCTCACTTGCCTGCCTGCCTGATCACTGCCAACTGCTCTCCCCTGCCAGCCTGATCTCACCCCAACTGCCTCTGCCTGCCTGATCACCCCTAACTGCCCTCCCCTGTCGGCCTGATCTTGCCCAGTCTGTCTTTCTTTGTTTTTCTCAGCAGTCCTCCAGGCCTCCCTGCCTCCCTGTGTCCCTCTTCCTCTTTTCTGGCTAGGAGGGGGCGGGGCCAGTGGAGGTAGCTCCACCCTCTGCCTGCCCTCCCTTCCATCCAGGCCTCTTCAGGCCCAGTCTGTTTTGTTTCCCATTCTGAGAGAGGCTCTGAGAGCGAGCTGGGAGGGAGGGAAAGAAAGGGAGAAAAGGCTGTGAGCTGGTGAGCGTTGTGTGTGTCTGTGTGTTTGTGGTTGTGAGTGAGTGTTAGTGCCAACCCTGCCTCCCCCATCCCCGTTTCCGCTGCCACAAGTCCCCACCCACCAGAGCCTGCTGACCATGCAGCCTGAGTCTCCGTTCATTGCAGATGTGACTGACCCTGGGTTTTTATATATTAGGATAGTTTAGCAGAAATCTCAAGGAAGTGTCAATTATGCCTAATCCTAAAATGTGTCCCCCTCCAAAAAAAAAACATCAAACATAAAAACAAAAATTAAAACAGTATTTAAAACTTTATATACCTAGCCCTGGCCGGTTTGGCTCAGTGGATAGAGCGTCGGCCTGCGGACTGAAGGGTCCCAGGTTCGATTCCAGTCAAGGGCATATACCTTGGTTGCGGGCACATCCCCAGTGGGGAGTGTGCAGGAGGCAGCTGATCGATGTTTCTCTCTCATCGATGTTTCTAACTTTCTATCCCTCTCCCTTCCTCTCTGTAAAAAATCAAAACAAAACAAAACAAAACAAAACAAAACAAAACTTTATATACCTAATTATAACATTAGGTACATCATGATTACATATTTTGATATATCTAATGTTTGGTCAGAATGAACAGTGAGGCTACACCAGTTGTTAGAATACTAAAGAGTGAGACCTCCATGCTTGTTGGGAAATGGCCACTGCTCCAGCCACTCCACCTGGCCTTTCTCTAGGACCCTGTGGCCCACCAAGAGTTCTAACCACTAATGAGATACCATCTGGCAGCACAGGGGGCCTCCAAGACCCTGGCATCCACTCAGATTGGTTGGTGCCTGGGCCATACCAATTGTTATAGATTTCCAACCTCTCCTCTGTTTAACACAGGGATAGCAGTGGAAGCTTTGAGTCAGACGGTATTACAGCAGTGCTGCTACCTGGGTAAATCACTGGACTTGCTGAAATTTCAACTTACTTTTTAAAATGGAGTGTTTTGTTTTTATCAGCATGGATTTACTTTATACAGTCAGCTTAATAACACTTAACATTTACTTATTATAAAGGTAATCAAAGAACACTTTTTTATAAACACAACATTTGAAACTGCAGTCTTAGCAACAATGTAAACATTGAAGAAATCTGAATCTGAGGCTTAAGGACTTTCTAAAATACTTTCTGAAACACAACTTGACAAACACTGTTTCCACATCAAGCTCTTCCCACAAAGCAGGCCTTTCATAGCCTTAACTGTCTAAAGGCTGCTAAAGATGCCACATTCCCTGTCTGTTGTATAGATTATATGTTTTGAAAAGATTTAGATTTCCCAGAAGGTTTTGTTTGTTTTGTTTTTTAAAATCCTCACTGGGGGACATGCTTAGAGAGAGGAAGGGAGAGAGAGTCAGAAAGCCCCCATTAGCCCCCTGACTGGGGATCAAACCCGTAACCCAGGTATGTGATCTGACCTGGAATCAGACAGGCAAACAATGCTCAACCAACTGAGCCACTCTGGCCTGGCTGTCCCAGAGGGGTTTTATATCCCCACCCACTTGATGAAAATTTTCCCCTGTGTGACCATCTAATTCTCTTTTGCCAACTCTTCCTCTTCTAGGTCCTATTGTCTCATCACCCAGAGACACTCACTGTTAACATAAAATGAAGTTATTAATAGCTACCAAGTAGACCTGACTGTGTATTACACAAAATGACATATAATGTTGTTGTTTTTTTTATCACATGGAAACATTGTAAATAGTACATGAAAAAAATAAGCAAAAATGACAGTACTTTGCTCACAAATAGGCTATGTTTCAAACATTTCATTTTTGAAGTCAGTAGACCAGTAATTAGAATGCATTTTCCCCCATAATAGTCATATAAAAGCAGTTATATATATGTCAACAATTTTATAAATTCACATTTTATCCATAATGTACTGTACACACACACACACACACACACACACACACACACACACACACACACACACTAAGCATTCATATATTTTAGGCACTATTTTAAGAATTTTATTTTTAAGTTATTTAGTCCTCAAACAACCTTATGGAATAGTATGTTCTTACCATGCCCACTTTACAAATGAGATCAAGTCAAAGGAGAGGTGGCATTAGCTAGTAAGTGGCAGAGCCAGCATTAGACCTAGGCAATCCAGCTCAAGGGCCTATGTTCCTAATTACTATGCTATATTGTCTTTGGAATTATTTGTATCATAAAACATATAAATGTTTATAAAAATCAAAGCATTGGGAAGAAATAGACAGTAGTTTCTCAACTTGTGATATAAACAAAACTGGTCAAACAGCAAAAGAAGGAAGAAAGATACTGCATTTACCTTGCAGGCTGGTAACTCATGGAAATACATACAGGCTGATACAGATTAGACTTGTGGAGACAAGAGAGTGGCCTGCCTACCATCAAAGGCTTTAAATCCTGCTATCATTGGGTCTTCATCACAGCTAAAGTTCCTGAGTTACTCTTTGTTTTCTTATTTACATACTAGAGGCCTGATGCACAAAGATTTATGCAACAATGGTCTTCCTTCCCCTAGCTGCTGGCACCACCTTTGCTCTGTCTCGAGCAGCCTTTCTGCTCCAGCGCAGAGCCGCCTTTCTGCCTTCCCACGCTGTCCAGAGGCCTAGAGTGGCTGGAGTGGTGCAGAACACCTGTGCCATCGCCATGGCAATGACACAAGTGTCCCGCCCCGCCCCGCCCCGCCCACTTGGCGCCTGCATATGCAAATTAGCCTGCCATCTTTGTTGAGTTAATTTGCATGCTCACTCCTGATTGGCTGGTGGGCGTTGCAAAGATATGGTCAATTAGCATGTTACTCTTTTATTAGGTAGGTCTATCATCAGCTTTTACAAAATGTTACTAAAAGGGTGGGAAATGCAACAGGAATTTGAGGGTCATTGACATGGTTTGATTTCTCCCTCTTCTTTCAGAGTAAGTATCTTTTTAAAGACAGTCTGCAAACAGGCCTTAGACCAATGGGTATCAGCCTGGGCTCCCCAAAACGAATTCTCCAGAATGACCAAGCTCTTACCTGGCACTTTTCCCACAGATCAAGAGAATGGGCATATTTGTTCTAAGGAGGTTAAACTCAGCTACTGTCTTGACCTTGATCTTTTTTGGATTAGACCTAGGTCTCTTTACCCATGAGGCTCCCCTGAGTGCTCTGTGACCATTGTGGCTTTGAGAGATTGCCTTTTAAATTCAGTTCTTGGTGTGTTAAAATGGTATCTGTCTAATGCTCTCAGTATTTTTAAATTGCTCTTAATATTTTCATTTGAGCATTTTATTACATTTTACTTTATATTACATTTTTATTTTATTCTCTTTACTTTTTTCTATCACCATTTATCCCCCCATATACACTCTTCCACCTCCCCCTACAAGTCCCACAATCATCACACTATTGTCTGTGACCGGGAGTTCTTCCTTTTATTTTTTTCTCAGTCCTCTCACCCACTACACCAGAGCTATGCTCTCTCTCTGAGTCTGTCTCTATTTTTCTTGTTAGTTTAGTTTGTTCATTAAACTCCACATATGAGTGAAATCATATGGTACTTGTCCTTCTCTGACTGGCTCATTTCACTTAGCATAATACTCTCTAGGTCCACTAATTCAAAAGAATATGTGCACCTCTATGTTCATTGCAGTGTTATTTACAATTAGAGGCCTCGTGCATGAAATTCCTGTGGGGGGGGGGGGAGGTTTCCCCCAGCCTGGCCTGTGCCCTCTCACAATCCATAACCCCTCGGGTAGGGTTCCTAGGCCTGGCTGGCAATCAGGGCCTATCAGGGCTTTCCTTTCCCTGGCTGCCAGCAGCTGGCCCAGCGCCAGTGCGTGTCATAGAGTGGTTTACTTCTGGATGGTCGTTCTGCTGTTCAGTTGTTCAGTTGATTTGCATATTACACTTTTATGTTATTTACAATAGCCAAGATTCAGAAGCAGCTCAAGAGCCCATCTACACTAATAAAAGAGAAAGATGCAAATTGACTACCTTTGTGATGCCCACCAGCCAATCAGGAGTATGCAAATTAACCCAACAAAGATGGCAGGTTAATTTGCATACACAGGTGCCAAGTGGCCAGGGGCGGAGAAGGACGCAGGTGTTCTGCACCGCCCCAGCAGCTCCGCGCTTCTGGGCAATGTGGGAAGGCGGAAAGGCAGCTCTGCCAGAGCGAAGACGGTGCCGACAGCCAGGGGAAGGAAGACCCATTCTTGCACGAATCTTTGTGCATTGGGTCTCTAGTCAGTAGACAAGTGTATAAAACACTTATGGTACACTTACACAATGGAATACTACTCAGCCTTAAAAAGGAAGAAAATTTTACCCTTTGTGACAGCATGGATGAACCTGGACATTTTACTCTTAACAGCCGTTAAGTATTTTATTCATTTATTTGATATATTGAGTGCTCTGAACACTAGTTTCTAGTGTCTTAGAATCTTATTACTTTACTATTTGTTTTCAGTTCTTTAGCATTTTTAGGTAGCCCTAAACATTTATATTTGAGTATTTTAAGGATATTAAGTTTTATTTAGATTATAGGTCTCAGTACATTTTTTGTTATAATTATATTCAATTTTTAAGTTAAAATGAAATTTTTCCTTACTTCCTGTATTGGGACTTTACTATTCATATTGATTTTAGTATTTTAAAGTTATGGTTAGAATTTTATTAAAGGCTGATTATGTAAGTAAGACCCATTTAATTACATAACTTTGTTAACTTTTACTAGTATTTGATGGCTACTAATTTTAAGCTTGGGGGAACAAAGAAAGGAGAGGGATCTATAACACTAAGTTTTTTCAGTACCCTACAAATGCAAATATATTACCTTTATATCTGTCCACTTACTCTAAACAATTTTTCATAATTAAATAGGAAGATTACCATGTTTTGGGGGTTTATGTACGTAGCTCTTAGTGGGGTTTCCAAGGAAGCAGACCCTGAGTGAGGTGCACATAATTTATTTAGGAGATTCAGACTAACTGGAAGAGCGGTGGGAAAGATGGTAAGAGAAGGGCAAGCAGCTAATATAGGGTACATTAGTAAACTATCTATCACAGAAGACAACTGAAACTTAACCCCATGGGAGACATTGGCAAATGGTGTAAGATACACGTCTCTGGGCCAAGAAAGCTGACACCTGTCAGTTATTGCTTAAAGTCTTCACTCAGTGCTTCCAGCAGCTCAAAGGCAGTCCTAAGGCATAGATGCAGCTGCTGGCCTTTGGAAGGTTGATATGTACAAAATAATACAGGGCTATGAGAGCACAGAGGTAGAGTACCACATTATCTGTTACATTAGCAAAACTGCGAGGCACCCCCACCCAATCAACACAGTGATCATTCTGGCAAAGTACATGTAGCCCTGAATGTTGGTGAAATTTTGGCAAACGAGTTTTACCTGGAAGCTGAAAGTATGCTAGCCATAGCTAAGCATTACTACTAATAAGGTAGTTTGTAACTTCTCAATTCAAAATGCTAACAAAATAAAAGAAGCCGCGTACTAAGACACTAGGAAATATATAAATAAGCCCCAGGAATAATATCAGCTTATGATTTAACTCTTTTAAGAAATAATCCTCACAGATTCCTATAATGTCCCAAACCACAGTAAGGGCAAACACATCAGAGCAAGGGATATGAAGCTTCATCACAAATCATCTGCCTGGCTGTTCGCCTAGCAAATGGCTACATGCCTACTGTAACCTGAAAGCTCTTACTATAAACACACACACACACACACACACACACACACACACACACACACCAAAACAACAAAAAACACACTATAAATTAAAGTCATTTGGTGGACCCTCAAATACTTTCTCCAATACCTCACTGACCTAAGTAAAATTTCTTTTGCTCAATTTAGAATTCTTCCTTAGCTTTACAGTCTCTCCTGGTTCCTGTGGGTGTTCATCTGACTCGAATCTTTGGGCTCCTTCCTTTGGAGTGTTCCATACAGCATTGAGGTTTCCTGGGGTCAGCTGATAGGGGCCAAGCAGGAATGCTCCAGCCCAGGTGCTGGCCTCACCATAATGCTAGAGCTGCTTTGGTCAATGAGATGCCAAGTCTGATGAATTATTATTTCTGGATCTTCATTCTGCTCAATGTCTCCTTCTGGACTAGAGCTTATTAGACAACTGGACAGCTAAATCAGACAGCCCTGTGGCCAGACGGAGCATCTTTGTTCACATATGCTTCCTATGTGTGTTGATTAAAGAGTAATGATCTTTTGAAAGCTAACCATGTCAGTAAAAAAACTAAGTATATATCTTTACCAAGACTAATATTTATAGTTGTAATTATTTTTTGCAGAGAACGGAGAAAAAAGGTGGAAAGCAAGTGTGTGTGTGTGAAAGTGAAGAAATGACAGTTCCCCTTAAACTGTGCTATGTAGCTATTTGGGACAATTATACCTATATTTACTACCTCTGGATTATATTTTCACAATATAGTTGCCATGCATTGTTCTATTTCTACTGCAGAAAGCAGTTCCTCAGAATTTGTCAGGATGCCTCTGCAACTACTCTGTGGCTCTGTGACTGTCAGACTTGTGTGGTTTTGTAAAATTTTTATTTATTGATTTGAGAGAGAGGAAGGGAAGCAGGAAGGGAGGCAGGAAGGGAGGAAGGAGGGAGAAGGAGGGAGAGAGGGAGAGAGGAAGGGAGGAGAGAGGGAGGGAGGGATAGAGAAAGAGGGAGAGGCAGAGGGAGAGGGAGAGAGAGAGAGAGAGAGAGAGAGAGAGAGAGAGAGAGAGAGAGAGAGACTGGCCCACAGTTCCACTTATTTATGCATTTATTCATAGGTTGATTCCTGCATGTGCCCCCACCTGATCAACTGGATAGAACCTACAATCTTCAGACTTACTTTTTTTAAAAAATTGATTTTTAGAGAGAGAGGAAAGGAGAAGGAGAGAGAAGGAGAAACATAGATGTGACATCTGAACATTGATTGGCTGCCTCCTGCATGTCCCCTACCTGAAATGGAGGCTGCAACCCAGGCATGTGCCCTGACCATCAAAATGGCAACCTTTTGGTGCAGGTGCATGGGACAATGTTCTAACCAACTGAGCCACATCAGCCTGTGCCAGACTTACCTTTATTTATTTATTTATTTATTTTAAAAATATATTTTATTGATGTTTTACAGAGAGGAAGGGAGAGGGATAGAAAGTTAGAAACATCAATGAGAGAGAAACATCGATCAACTGCCTCCTGCACACCTCCTACTGGGGATGTGCCCACAACCAAGGTACAGGCCCTTGACTGGAATTAAACCTGGGACCTTTCAGTCTGCAGGCCGACGCTCTATCCACTGAGCCAAACCGGTTAGGACCAGACTTACTTTTAAAGTGTGTACTCATGGGGAGGGTATTTTGGGGGTTGGGAAATGAAGGAGAGGTGGCATGAAATGAGAAGGGTAAGATATTCACCTAAAAATATTTTCTGTCTCAAAATAAAGAAGTCTGATAAAAAATAGCACATAAATCACAAAACACTTAGACACAAAGAATGAAATTGAATTTTTTATGTTTTTTAAAGACCAGTTTGCAATATAAAATTATACTATTAATAACTCTTAGTGAAACATTCATTCTATGTACAGTATGACTAATTTCTTTTCATCTCAAATTTTAATAACAAGAATATTAGAAATTCACAGTAGGAAGGATGGGCAATCCCTCAGACCCTGTCTTAATTTTCAAGAAGAGAAGGCAGAGCTAAAAGGTTGACTTGCTAAAGGTTATAGTCAGTGATAAAAGGGCTAGGATCCAGAACTCCTCATTTCCTTTCAGATGTCCTTTTCACAGATAATTTCAAAATATTATTGACATAGTGTTTTTGCAACTTGCAGAGCTTTTCACTTGAGTGTTACAACATTATATCTCCATATAAATAATACTTGTGGGAGGTATTACCATTGCACCAATTCCCAAAATGAACATATTTCAAATCTTTTTTCTAATAATTGAGAAAAGATGCTTGTATATGGCTATCTATTTAGAACAATGTCGTGACTATTCTTAACAATTCCATTAACGTGAAATACCTCTAAATTACTGTAATTATTTTTAAATTTACAACAAGTCACCAATATCAAAGATAGAGCTCTTTTCTAAAAGTCATACTTTCTGGCCCTACCGGTTTGGCTCAGTGGATGGATCATCGGCCTGCGGACTGAAGGGTCGTGGGTTCAATCCCATACTTCCTACCTCCATTGCAAGTTCAATCCCCACCCAGGATGGGGCATGTGTGGGAGGGGAGGGCACAACCAATTGATGTGTCTTTCTCACATTGATGTTTCTCTCTGTCTCTATCCTTCCCTCCCACTCTCTTTGAAAAAATCAATGGAGAAAATATCCTCGGGTAAGGATTAACAAAAAACAACAACCACAAAAAAGAAAAGCCACACTTTCTGAAATTAAGAAAACTGTGGAAAAGGGAGGGGGGAAGCAGACATATTATATCTTTTAAAAAATAAACCCAGCACACTAACCCAAAGGTTTTTTTTCTTCTTCTTCTATTATTTTACACTCCTCTCCAAAATTACATATGAGAAAGTATTCTTATAACTGTTCATCAAAGCATAAAATTTTCTTAAGCAACAATATAATATTACTGTATTAACAAGTCTCCTGAGTACAGAGATTTTGGTTTGGACATGGAACAAGTTTAAGAAATTTACATTCTTCAAAAATCTTGCTCAGAATGAAGGGTAACAGGTTTCTATAAACTAAGTCTAGATCCACCTGAGAGAAAGGCTCATTTGTTATAAGAAATATGGTGAGTATAGTTATATTTTCATAGGTGCACAGCTGTTTAATTATATTAAGGATGAATAGCTTTTGTGGGGAAACCGTGACAAATTAATCCTATTGATAGCACAGCTTCTATAAGAAAATGTATTTTAGGTTCCCGCTTTGGAGGCTGGGAGAACGTCTTCCTCTCGCCTTGTCTATAGGCACAGAGATAACATGGAGTCTCAATAAATAAGCCCCTCTTTCCGGGGGCACAGCACAAACACAGCATTCCTTCAGGCTTCACAAATGGGATGCTCAGATCCAGAATGTTTAGACTCACATTCCTAGTGAATGTGACAATTTAGGCCATTTTAGTCACAGTAATTATAGGTTGTAAAGGGACAAAAATAAAAATATTTTTCCCAACCTGTGAAAATCCGATCTGAATTCAACGAGCATTTGACTAAGTTTATAGTGTATGCCATATACATTCCCAAATATAATGGGATTTAATCCTCATTAAAATCATCCTCATTAAACTCATGGCCTGCAGGCCACATGCGGCCCACAAATAAAATTTATTTATTTATTTTAAAAAATATATTTTATTGATTTATTTACAGAGAGAAAGGGAGAGGGATAGAGAGTTAGAAACATCGATGAGAGAGAAACATCTATCAGCTGTCTCCTGCACACCCCCTATTGGGGATGTGCCAGCAACAAGGTACATGCCCTTGACCGGAATCGAACCTGAGACCCTTCAGTCTGCAGGCCGATGCTCTATCCACTGAGTCAAACTGGTTGGGGCCACAACAAATATTTTTGCAGCACAGCCAATATAACGTTATGTAAGAAACGTTTTAATAAAAATTTCATCACTTAATTTTTACAATATCCTGTTATACATAATATATATATATATATATATATATATATATATATATATATATATATCAAAGGCTAAGTGACCGTCCGACCATCCAGTAGGTATTACCCACACTGACCACCACGGAGCAGATGCTCAATGCAGGAGCTGCCAAGCTGCAGTGACTTGGCAGTGGCGGTTCTTGGGTGATACACCCCAGAACCAGAGAGGAGGGAGCCCAATTCAAGAGTGTGTCACCTAAGAACTGCCCTCTTGCAATCCGGGACTCCTCAGGGGAAGTCAGAGAGCCGGCTTTTGCCTGATTCCCGCAGGCCAGGCCGAGGGACCCCACCTGCCAGAGGGACCCTGTTCACTCCGCAGACACTCATTGAGCCACAGCACAGCCCCAGGTGCGGTGGACCAGGGAGGGACCGTGAGAAGTTGGCTTCAGGGCATGTCTGGCCCATTTTGCCCAGTCCCGCCCCGCAGGCCACCTTCTAATTAATTTCTTTTCAATGTGCACAAATCTGTGCACAGGGGCACAAGCTATTAATAACAAACTACAATGTTCGCTAATGACTGATTACTATACTCATGTTACATTCATTTCCCTTATGCGCCTTATGCACAGGCTCACCATTTCACTCCACTAATACTAGCAGCGAACATTTTAGCAGCCGATTGCCATGTCATTAGTTTTAGACTGACTTGTTTGGTGTGCGCAACAGAGATTATTTCACTTTCGGAGAACAAGAAAAATATATTTGCGTTACGCTTATTAGTTTGTGCAGTTATTCAGTGTCTGTTAAGTTAATGTTCAAGAAAACATATTAATTTTTATTACAATGTCCTATTATTTTATGTTAATGATGAGTCATTTATTTCATCCCTTTATATTCAGCATGTCGCTACTGAAATAAACTTACATTTCTATGAAAATTGAAGCTTTTGTTTTTTGGGGTCCACATACACTTAAACTTGATTATTTGGCCCATGTTAGCCTTTGAGTTTGACATGCTTGGTATAGGAGTTACTGTCCTCATTAGCAGATGAGAAGACTGAGAGACTAAGAGAAGCCAAAGCTCTGGCCCTAGATTGGAAAATTGCAGAGCCAGAACCTGAACCCAAGCCTAGTGCTTTCTTCCATCTTGTCACATTGCTTTGTGATACCTCTGATAATGGCTTACATTCATGTCAAAATTAAGATCTGTCACATTCTAGATTTATTTACTTACCTACCTGTTTTATTACAAAGTGATCAAGGCAGCTTATAAAATACCAGCATCATGCAGAGTGAAACAAAATAGGTACAGGAAACAGAGCTTATTCTTGTATTATTATTATTGTATTATTTTTCATATGAACAACTGTAAACCTACTTTTGCCCCATCCTGTATATAAAATGGAAATTGGAACAAAGGAAAATTATGAGTGGGAAAGGTTTAAGTTTGAGAAAGAGTTGTAGGAAATGAATGTTTTTACGTATCATTGTGATGATGGTACAGTAACGTATTAATAGATAGGACCGGCTTTACCAATATAATACTTTTTTCAAAATATCACTCCAAAATCATAACTGCATGGGATACTGGCAATGTTGTCAGATGTCAATCCCCTCTGGAATTCTCTCTGCTATGGGTTCCTCTCATTTCCAGCAATGTAGTTATCAACAATGATTCACAATCAGGCAAGGTCTCTCTGTTCACAGGTGACTAGGATGATGTGATGTCTAGGAACACTGCCCTAGGTATCTAGCTCCATTAACTACATCGTTTTCAAAGGTGGACATGTATTCTCAATTCCAAAACAGTAAATTACCCTCCGAAAAAGTATAACTTGGGATTTGGGGGCTTCTTAATAGAATGGAATAATGCAGAAAGTCTATGGAATAACTAGTGCAATGACCAAGAACATTTACACAGATTTTTTACTAACATATTCATTTCCAAAGAGATTTTAATTAAAATAGATCACACTCACTTCGATAAATTACATTAGTAAAATACCCAATTTTTTATTTTTTGTTAATCCTCACCTAAGGATATTTTTCCATTGAATTTTAGAGAGAGTAGAAGGGAGAGGGAGAGACAGAGAAAAACATCAATGTGAGGGAGACACACTGATTGGCTGCCTCCTGCATGCACCCAGACTAGGGCCAGGGAACCTGCAACCAAGGTACGTGCCCTTGACCAGAATCAAACCTGGGACCCTTCAGTCTGCAGGCCGACACTCTATGCACTGAGCCAAACTGTCTAGGGTATAAAATACCCAATTTTGATCACATTATATATTATGGAAAGTGGAAGGTACATTATATAATATGTACAGAAAATGGTGGGGAGAAATCATTAAAAGTCAAATTTCTCCTAAGTGTTAGCACTTTTCAAAAACCAACTGTAAAATCCATTTCAAACACGTTTTCAATTAAATATTTATTAATTAGAAATCAATCACAGTTTTCTCCTGGGAAAAAGCAGTGTGTATCCATTTAACACAGTACAAAAATAGTGTACAATATAGCAATGTTTACAAGCCTGGCTTTTGGAACTTGTGATATGACAAATTCCTCATTACTGTGAAAAAAGCTGACATGCCCCACAACTGGGCTACAGGGTAAAGTGTCAAATGTGTCTGTCAATATTCAAATTCATGTGTCCTTGAAATAATGATATAGTGGAAAAAGTGCAAAGGGAAAGAAGTTTAACTCCCCCCAGCTCAGTCCCATTGGCCTGGTGTTATCCTGATCAGCACACACGTTGGCTTTCTGAGTAGGTTTGATGACTGTGGTTTACAGAGAAGCTAACATTCCAGGTCCTCTACTTCCAACCCTGTCACTGTAAGATCTTGCAAGGGGGTAAAATTACACCTGATATACATTTTCAATTCTCCTCTCTGCTCATCTCCTTACCAATTTTCCTTTCTTTTTTCCCTCTTTTTCTTGCTTTAAAGATAGAGACAAGATATGGTGCTGCTTACTTCTCTAAACAAACTAGGGAATAAATAGGCACCACTAGTTTGGCATTAAAATTTAAATATTATGACTGAACTATATCTATGAAGAGATAACAAATACTCACTTATCAAAAGCATTTTCTGTATTGTTAAAAAAAACAAAACCTGGCTCTTGAATATACAAAATTTATTAACTCCAATGTAGGCACCTCTGCATATATAAATTGGATTTGTTTGTTACTTAGACTTCCACGTTAGCATTATATAGACATAATAGCTCCCCTATTATACTAACATTAAAGAAGACAACTTGGGGAGAAAGAGAGAAGATAACTGGTTCTTCTCCCTTAATTCAATATGGTGACATTTTAAAGTCCTACTATGTGCATGATAGGGTTTAGGTACTCCTGAGCATTTTAAGAACAAGGAGTTGGGGATATCAAATACTCACAAATCACCATAAAAGCAAAGGCACAGAAGGGGAAGAGTAATAAGTACTTTGCAATTTTTTTCCTTTCTTTAAGAAAATTTGTTTTATTTTTTATTTATTTATTTTTTTTAAGAAAATTTGTTTTAAATTATAGTTTATATTCAATATTATTATCTATTAGTTTCAGGTACACAGCATAGTAATATAAATCAAATTAAATTAAAGGTAGACTGAGATTCAAAATCAAATACTAAGGAACTTAGACGTTAAGTCTATTACTAACTATAACTTTAAACAAGTCTATTACTAACTATAAGTATAAAAAAACTCATATACTCCTCTGCTTATCCTTCTCAAAGATATCGCTACAATACATCTTATGTCTTGGAATGATCCCACTCAACAGCTTCCTATCATATTTCACATAACCTCTAGGAAGCCTACTCACCTGACCCCAAGATTGGTGGTTGTTCTCCACAGCATGTAATGACTACACTATTGACATTATTTACTGTAATATCAGTGTACAGTTACACAGGTACGTTAAACTTTGGGGAGTTAATATGTGTTAGGCACTGTGCTGAATTGCTTTATTTGTATACTAGAGGCTCAGTGCACAAAATTCGTCCATTGCGAGGGGGGATCACTCAGCCCGGCCTGCACCCTCTTGCAGTCTGGGAGCCCTCGAGGGATGTCTGACTGATGGCTTATGCCCAATCCCTGCAGGGAGCAGGAGTAAGCCGGCAACTGGATATCCTTAGCGCTGCTGTGGAGGCGGGAGAGGCTCCCGCCACCGCCGCTGCACTCTCCAGCTGTGAGCCCAGATTCTGGCTGAGCGGCACTCCCCCTGTGGGAGCGCATTGACTACCAGGGGGCAGCTCCTGCATTGAGCATCTGACCCCTGATGGTCAGTACATGTCATAGTGACCGGTTGTTCTGCCATTCGGTCAATTTGCATATGCTACTTAACAAAATTTACCCTATTTTATGCATCATGAAACTAAGTTTTAGACAAATTAAGTAGTATCCTCAAAGTAACAAAATTAATAAATTGTACTGAGGAAGTTTAGCTCCAGAGTCCATACCACCAATCAATAAGCAATACTACCTTGCTTGATATTTTCATAAAAGTTATATTAAAGTCTTTTGGATATGAGAGCCCAAGATATCATGACAATACCATTATCTTCATGTACACAGGGGACAAGTACACACCCAAATCATCTATGGAGCATCTTCATACAGGTATCCATAACTTATCCGGGAAGACAGTGATTCATTTTGTCCACAGTTGGATTGGGCCTCTGTGTGTGTAGAAAACCCCACAGGTGTTTTTTTGATGTGTAGCTAAGGTTGAAGCTATTATATGTTACACTAGAGGCCCTGTGCACAAAATTCGTGCATGGGTGGGGTCCCGAGGTCTAGCGGGCGATCAGGGCTGATCAGGGCCAGGCCAATCAGGGCCCGAAGGCCCTGATGGGGTCGGGAGAGGAGGTGATGGTCGCAGGGCCGGGTGCAGAAGGAACAGATGCCAGATGCCGACACTGCCCTTGGCGCCCCGCCACCCCATGGTTCCCTGCCTCCCCCCCCCACTCCTTCCCTCAGTGCTGCACCGCCACTGGGGGCCTGCGCCTAAGAGAGGGATGTGGGGAGGGGCCAGAGAAGGTTTTGATCCCCAGTTTGGAATGTGCAGGAAGCAGCCAATCAATGATTCTCTATCATCATTAATGCTTCTATCTCTATTTCCCTCTCTGAAATCAATCAAATATATATTTTTAAAATGCAAGGTTTTTAGAGGAAGAAAGGTATGGCAAGGGAACTATTGACAGGGGGGCATTTGAGATCTTGCTCACATTTCAGATAGGATAACATAAGGTGGTCCTCAGGGCGTGACAGGTGAGGAGTGGCAGTGGGTGGAGCAGGGCACTGTGGGGTGAGGAACGGGCTGCAATGACTGGGAATGTCTTGACACTGACACTGAGTGTGTGTTGGGGCCATTGCTGGGATCATTCATCCCCAAGAGATTCTGATTCTGGAGGGGAGGAGAAATACGGAGATTGGCAGGCCTTCCTTAGAAGGTGATGCCGGTACCAGGAGAGGGCTGCTCTCTTCCCTACAAATGTAAACATGCAGTGTAACTGCACGTGGACATCAGTCACATGGCCAAATCAATGCCCAGCCAGCATTGGTGGCTGTGTCCTGCCACTCTCTGGCTGTGCTGTGGCACTATTGGCTGGGGGGGAGCGGGGGAGAGCATGCCAAGCCATGCTCCCAAGCCCATGTAGTATGCAAAGGGGAGGGCAGGAAGCTAGAAGCTAGAAGCTGGAAGCCGGAGCTGACAGCTGACGTGGTGCTATTGGCCAGGGAGGCTGAAGCCACGCCCTCAAGCACACATAGTATAGGAAGGGGTAGGCAGGAAGTCAGAAGCTGGAAGTCAGAGCTGAGGCAGCCCAGCAATGCTGCATTTGCCATGGAGCTGGACGGGGAGCAGTTGTTTATGCAACTGGCTTTGGAGTCAGAGGGGCTTTGTGGGGGCAATGTCCAGCATAGCACAGAGAAAAGCTATGCTGTGCAGTAGAAAAAGCACAGATTTATAAGCAGGGTACCCGTGTTTGAGCCTCAATTTAAACCTGTGCAAGCCAGAGCAGTCACTGCACTTTTTGTTTTCCTGTTTGTAAAGTGGGTATATAAAGAGTTTTACTGTGCAAAGTTTTTGCGGAAATTATATGAGATGATGAATGTCACTGTACCTAGTGTATGACTGAACACATCGTAAATATATTCAATAAATATAATATTCCAAGCTGGTGACCACCCCCGCCCCCCCAATTCTATTTAACCTATTTATGTTGTAAGGACAATATAAACTGCCCAAGTAAAACCTCCCAATTCAGTATGTTAACACTTTTCTCCTTTCCAGGTTCTTTGTACCATGATGGTTAAGGCTCTGGCTATAATGAACAAACAGATCACTGACAAAATCAGAGCCTCCAATGGCTGAAAGTCTAACTTAGAGGCCTGGCACTGCCTGAATCCGCCGCCACCCACCCCCAGTTCTCCGTTCCCTACCAGGCTATTGGAGCCTGCCGGCCAGAGGGAGGGACTGAGAGGTTGGTGGGCAGGCCCCGATTGGGTTATCGGGGCCTGCTGGCTGGGGACAGCTCCTGAGTTGAGCGTCTGCCCCCTGGTGGTCAGTGCGCATTATAGCGACCAGTCGTTCCACAGTCTGGTGGATTTGCAGATTATTATTATTTTTAAATGTTTTTTTTTTTACTGATTTTTAGATAGAGAGGGAGAGGGGGGGGGGGGGGGAGAGAGAGAAACACTGATGAGACACACTGATCAGCTGCCTCCTTCATGCCCCTATTGGGGATTGAGCCTGCAACCCAGGCATGTGTCCTGACTGGGAATCGAACCAGTGATCTCTTGGTGCATGGGATGACACTCAATCTACTGAGCCACACCAGCTGGGATAACACTAGGTTTTTAAAAAATAGTAACCAGAAATAGAAAATTTAAAGCATTATTATAAGAAAACAAAAATGAATACTTTGATTCAAGTAATACTAATTTACAAAATTATTTAATGATGACAATATCAATCTATGTGTCTAAAAGAAAAGGAATCCTAAAAATCAAAAACAATAATAATGCACAAAATATGAGAAGAAAATCCCTGCAAAGTTTTCAAAGTCAGAATTAAAGATACCACTAAATTAAAAATGCAATTAAAAAGATACAGCTCAGATTCATACATCAGATCTACTTGGGTGGGATAATCTGAGAAAAGTCAGAGATTCCTTTGCTAAGAGGTACTGAGCACTAACACAACCTGGTGATTTAAGTGAACTATAAATTAATAATAATTCTTTCCTATAAATCTCATATATTTGGTCAAATTAATTGAGCCTCCCTTTAAATTAATTAAATTCACTAAACATATATTAAGTGCAGCTGAGTGCCGGACACTATGTTAGAAGTTAAGGAGACAGAGACAAAAACAAAACCAAAAATATCATAGACCCTCAAAGAACTTACACCAGTGGAGTTTAACATATAAACAAACTATTCTAGGTTGAGATAACTGCAATGAAAAGATCACACAGAAGTGGGCAGTAGCACAGAAGAAGAAATAATCAGTTTAAGTTTGCATTTTCAGGGTAAGATTCCTATAGAAGATGACATCTGAGATTAATTTTGAAGGACAAAATGAATTCATGAGGTGGGCAAGGGCCAAAGAGCATTACAAGCATTTGCTAAGACCTGGAGACGTGAAATTTCTTCCTTCTCGGGGGGGAGGAAGGGGGAGTAATTATGAGTGGTTCTGCACTGATGGTATATAAAGATGTAAGAGCAGGGCCTGTGGGAGCTGCCACTGAAGAGGCAAAAGTCAAATTAAAATACCACCTGTGCTACGTTAGAGAGCTGAAATTTAACCTAAAGCCAATAGGGAATCATTGGTGAGTTTAATTCTGGGAGATAAATTATTACATTGAAGTTTCAAAATGATCATTTTGGTGACAAATGGATTAACTGAACACACTAATAGGACCTGAAGATATGCATGATGTGGCTCCTTCGTACTGCTCTCCAGCTTGATTCTGAGCCACTCTCCGCTTTTTGGCATTCAGTTCTATTTTCTGGGCACTTGCACAAGTGGTCTCTTTTCTTGGAAACTCTTCTCTCCTTGATGTTCTAACTCCTACTTATCTTTTAGATTTTAAGAGGAATATAATTTCTCCTAGAAAGCTTATGCTAACTCTCATAAATCAGAACTACCCACCAGCTATGTGCTACTCAGACAGCTTGCATTTCCCTTCTCAAAGTTCTTATTACACTGTCATGTTATTAACTGACTGTATGATTTTCTCCCCAGTTACTATAAACTTTGTAAGGACAATGATCATGACACACTTGATGACCATTGTACCCACAATACCTAGTGCAGGGCCAGGAACACAAAAGTTGTTCAAAAATATCTCGAGTGGGTGCTGAATATTTGAGAGTAGCAGCAAATCAATTGAGTGACCAATTGAGTGAGACTAGCAGCAAATCAATTGAGTGACCAGTGATAGAGGCCTGAACTAAGGTAAAAGTAGTGAGACTGAAGGACAGACAGAAGAGTAACATAGGAGTTGAAATCAATAAAACTTGGTCACTTACTAGTTATAAGAGGAGGAAAGGAAAGGAGAATGACAGATTAAGTAGTAAGGGAGAGTTTCTAGTTTTTAACAAATGGGTAGACATGACCAACATCCCTGTGTTCCCTGACCTCTCTCCTAGTGCTCTCCCCCTCACACAAACCAGGTACGGTGGCCACCTTATTGTTTCTCTAAATGCCAGGCACACTCCTGCCTCACAGTGTGCAGGTTTTGTTTCCTTATCCTGAAACAATCTTCCTCCAGAGAGCCACGTGGTTTGCTCCCTCACCTCCTCAGATCTTTGCTCTGATGGCACCTTTTCAGTGATGACTTTCCCAAGCATCTTACTTAGAACTGCAACCCTTATCTTCATCTTGGCTCTCAGGTCTCTTCCCTGCTTCATTTCTCCCCACAGAATTTATCAACATCAGATACACAATATACTTTGCTCTGTCTCTTCCACTAGAAACATGTTCCTTAACAGGTAAGGATTTGTTAATTTGTTTACTTCACTACTGTGTTCTCAGGTTAGCAGGCAGTCAATGAATGTTTAATTAATTGATTAATGGTCGAATGAAGTAATAAACAGTGTTGCCCATGCAGGCATAGAGAGGAAAAAAAATATGTACAAAATGGTTACAAGTTTATTTTTAGATATGTGCAATTAGAAGATGTGTCTAGGTTATCTAAATGGTGCTTGGGGAAAAAAAAAAAAAAGGAAAGAAAAGGTTTCAGCAGGTCCCATGAAGCATATTACATATACCGAGAGACAATGTGTAGAAAATAAAAGAAGATTAAAAACCTATGAGAATGGGGAAACATGAAATATTTAAGGAGTAGGCAAAGGAAGAAGAGGAAGCAAAAAAGTCTGAAAAGGAATAACCAAGAAGTAGGAAGAACACTAGAAAAGGAGAAAAAAGATAATTTCAACATGTTGAACAGTATCACATTTAATAGAAACAAAAATAAAGAGAAGGACCCATAGAATTTCATAATTTCGACTATGTAGTTTTAGAGGAGCACAAAATAATCACAAGAATAAGCTCCACTTACTGAGCACCTACTTACATGCCATGCAAGGTGTCTGGTGATTAAAATACACTATGTCACTAATCCTCTCAGCACGCTGCCAAGTAGCTATTCTTTTGTCTAAATGTTATGAAACAGACTTAGCTCAGAGAGGTTGAGTGGCTTTTGGCTGCATAAATGAATAACAAGTGAAGAAGTTAAGGTTAGAGTCATAATAAAAATATACTTTAAAATATTTTGTTCATTTGACACTGTTGATATAAATTCCAGATTCTTTTTCTGGGGGGAGGGGGTGCTTGCCACTTTAAACACCAACACATATTTTAAAGATCTAAAGAAATTTAAAAAAATTATTATACTTGATTAACTCAAGAATGCCATTATGAATATCAATTGCTGTATTTATGCCTTTGGAAACTCTGCGTTGCCTAGAGTTTTTGCTTTTATGATGAATGGCACACTACAATAATTTATTTTTTTGTATTTCTGTCTTCATTTTAAAATTTTTCTACCTATAGGCCAGAAAGTGCTATACACACATCATTTCAGGTAATCCTCAGTACAATCTTATAATTTAACTTCTATTATTTAAAAAAAAAAAAAAAAAGGCATAGAGAGGCCAAATAACTTATCCAGTGTCACACAGCCAGTCCCAGCAGCAGTTCTAAGTCTCTGAGTCACATTCTTAATTCTGACTCAGCTATTTTCCAGGCTGATTTTCTAATGCAGTCCTTGGTCACTTTTCAGATAGGCCTGATTTCTAGATAATTGCAGATGGAAAAGGTTTTGCCCTAAATGAACTCTGAAATATTAAACTTCCAGAACATTTAATTGGGGAAAAAAAAAAGTCTTTTAGAGTTTCGGACAAATTCTAACAATTTGAGGGGGGCGGGGGGAAATGGAAGCATGTGACATATTAAGCTTAATTTTACCTGCCTATTGTTAAATGCTTACTAACACAGAAAACCTTCACCATATGTGAGTGCTTTGTCATAACAGTTTAGTAACTTCATTCATTTCTTATTTGCTGCCAAAACAAATTACCACAAACTTATGGCTTAGAACAATACTATTGACCACCTTGTTCTTCTGTAGGTGGGCTAAAATCAGTGTTGGAAGAGCTGCATTCCTTTCTGAAGGTTCTGAGGAAGAATGTTTCTTTGCTTTTCCCAATTTTAGAGGCTGCCCACATTCCTTGACTTGTGGTTCCCTTCCTCTGTTTTCAAGCCCCATAATGGCAGGTCAAGTCCTTCTCACATGAAATCACTCTCAGCTCCTGTTCTGCCTTCCTATTCCATTTTTAAGAGCCCTTATAGTAACACAGGTCCCACCTGTAATCCAGGGTAAACTCTATTTTAAGGTTAGCCAGCTAACCTTACTGCAGTGGTTCTCAAAGTAGAGTGCTCCAGACCAGCAGAATTAACATCATCCTTGGAATTATATTAGACTTACGAACTCCCAGGCCACAACCTTGACTTAGTGAATCACAAACTCTGCAGTTGAGTCTCAGCATACTATGTATTGACAAGCTTTCCACATAATTTTGATTGATGCAAAAATTGAGATCATTGTTTTATTATAATCTCAACAAAGTAACAACAGGATTTTTCCTTAAGAGGGAAATAGAACTAGACAAGCTTATTTTCAAGGTTTTATGGAAAAATAAACACTAAAAGTTTGGCATGAGATAATAAAATTTTAGTAAGTATGTAAGGTGCTAGATGAGTACTAGACTTATTGGGGGATCACTTCAAAAGTTATATAAATGTCTAACCACTATGCAGTATACCTGAAGCTAATATAATATTGAAAGTCCACTATAATTGAAAAATTGTAAAAATTAAAAAAAAATGTTGGCATTAGAGAAGGGATAATTTGGCCAAGAAATCAATGGAAAAGAATGATGACTCCAGAAATATTCTCTATCGGGTGGCATGTTAAACAGGGAATGGTGCAGATACATCTGGTTATCACAAACAACCAGACAAATAAATACATAAATGGATCAATATGCTTCTGGAAGAAATTATGGATGAATGTTTATAAACTAAAAAGCAAAGGCCTTTCTAAGCGAGTCATAAAACCACTGGAAGACTGGAAAGTTTGACATTTTTTTAAAAATTAAAGAAAAAATATTGTAAGTTATGCCAAATAATCAACTAGAAAAAAATATTTGTAATATATAAAACAGACCAACCATCCAATTCTCTTAACTCACAAAGAGCTATTATAAATAGCCGAAACCGGTTTGGCTCAGTGGATAGAGTGTCGGCCTGTGGACTGAAGGGTCCCAAGTTCGATTCTGGTCAAGGGCATGTACCTTGGTTGTGGGCACATCCCCAGTAGGGGATGTGCAGGAGGCAGCTGATTGATGTTTCTCTCTCATCGATGTTTCTAACTCTCTATCCCTCTCTCTTCCTCTCTGTAAAAAATCAATAAAATATATATTTTTTAAAAAGAGCTATTATAAATAAAAACTCAGTAAAAAAATAAATAATACGAAAAAGGCTCTCTAGGAGTGGTGTGTTTGATGGTGGAAGAAGATTTATAAGTATATGGAATAGAAGAAAATTAAAACAATGAAGATATGTTTTTCATCTTTAAAATGGCTAAATGTTTGACAATACAATGTGACAAGGGTGAGGAGAAACAGCAATCTCCTTTACTACAGACAAAAGTATAACTGATAACATCCTTAGAGAGGTAATTTAGTAACATCCATTGCAACTTAAAAACAAATACATCTCACATTTCATAGGTAGAAATTTATCCTATAGTAATACCAGCACACATGGTCAAAAAGATGCAAATGCAAGAATGTTCACTCCATCATTGTTTGAAATAACAAAATAGTAGACCAACTCAAATATTTGTTCCTAGAAAATGTAAAATTAATGGGACTATCCACCCATGGAATATCAAACAGCTATAACAACAATGACAAACTGAGATAGTTCCATGTATCAACATGGATCAATATCTAAAGTAAATTACCAAGTTAAAAAATGGCAAAAAATATAAAGTATATTTGTATATGTATGAAAGGAAATATAGATCTTATCTCTTACACATTCATGCTTCTCTAGGCATATATTTATGAAAGATGCACAGTAACTGTTATCACTAGTTAATATTCTGGTTAGCAATGGGGGACTAAGTTTTAGGAAAGAAAGCTTATTTATAATAATACTTTGTTCTATTTGTACTATCTGAATTATTTTTATAAAAACACAGCTCAGCCTTGGCTGGTGGGACTCAGCTGGTTGGAGCTTGCCCATACACCAGAAGGTAGTGGGTTCGATTCCCAGTCAGGGCACACACCTGGGTTGCAGGTAGATCCTCAGTCAGGGTGTGAATGGGAGGCAACCGATCTATGTTTCTCTTTGTCTCTCCCTTTCTCTCTCTCTCAAATCAATAAACATATCCTCAGGTGAGGATTGAAAAAAAAATAATCAAAACAAAACACACAGCTCAATATTTGGAATGGTGGAATAAAGACCTCCAAACAAAGTTTCTGCATAAAGGTAATAACACTGGCAAAAACTGGCAAAATCACCTTTTCAAAACTATTAAAACTAACTAATGGCTCACAACAATCCAAAGACAGTTTATTCAAGAAAAATGGCTGTATCTTAGTAAGAAAAGAAATTAAAAAAAAAAAATTTTATTGATTTTTTACAGAGAGGAAGGGAGAGAGATAGAGAGTTAGAAACATCGATGAGAGAGAAACATCGATCAGCTGCCTCCTGCACACCTCCTAGTGGGGATGTGCCCGCAACCCAGGTACATGCCCTTGACCGGAATCGAACTTGGGACTTTTCAGTCCGCAGGCCGACACTCTCCACTGAGCCAAACCCATTAGGAGAAGAAAAGAATTCTTGTGGCATTTCAATTTGCACTAATCCCATTCCATTCTCAGGTTCTGGAGTAGCACTGAAAACCAAAAGCCTCACAACTCTGGTAACTGTGAAAACTAGCAATCCACCACTTAAGAGATTAGAATAGATTTGAGTTCCCCAAAATGTCCATCCCCACAGAATTGTCACTATAGACCTATCTGGCAGCTCACTAAATGGCTCCATTTTCAAGGCACTTCATTTCATCTGACTCAGAGCTGCCTGTGCAAACAGACCTAGTCCTAGGGCACTTGTTGAAAACAATCGGTGGCAACTGTTAAATAGTGAAACTGTTGGAGGTGGCTCTAAGAGTTGGGGCTATCAAGAGGCTGATAAAAAAAACAAACAAAACAAAAAGGGAAAACTGAGGGATGAGATGTCCACATGAGTCTACAAAAATCTCCAACATATTCTTGGGAGTCTAGAGGTCATGCACTTGCATGGTCTTTGTGCAAGATCATGAAAGACCTGAGAAGGCTCTAAACTCTCACCTACATGACTGAGCTGACTTTGAGGTTCTGTGCAAGCAGAAGAAGTGAAGGCTGAGGCTAAGGCAGAGTTGTAAAATGCCAGGTGGAGCACTTAGGTCATGCCCTAACGCATACAAAGAGCCCCTCAGCAGAGGCTGAGAGACTTATTAGTCCAATTTTCCACCAATCAGTAGGTAGCTGACTATCAAGGTTACAAGGAGACTTTAGTGGCCACATACAACAAAATACAAAGACTTTACAGAAAAATCACTTAAAATCAAATAACAATAACAAGAACAAACAACAACAATAACAAACCCTGGGGAGGGGAGGAAGGCATCTCATTTACAGAGTTGACAAATTATTTAAAATGTCCAGTTTTAACAAAAAAAAAAGTTTAAGATTTGCAAAAAGAAAAGTGTGGCTCGTAAACAAAAAAAATAGCAGTCAGTAAATATTGTCCCTGAGGAAGCCCAAAAGTTGAAATTATTAAAGAGATTTAAAAAATTACCTATTATAAATAAGATTAAAGAACTAACAGAAACCATGTCTCAGAATTAAAAGAAAGTATGCAAATGATAATCTCACCAAATATAAATAACAATAAAGACATAGAAACTATTTTGAAAAAAAGAAATTCTAGCATTGAAAAGTACAATAACTGAAATGAAAATCTCCACTTGTATGAACAGCACATTTAATTGGCAGAAGAAAGAATCAATTAACCCTTTGCATTTGCTTGCTTTTTTCTCGAGCTGCTACCAATGCTAACCGTGTCGAGTCACACTCGACATCCGAGTGCGAAAGGTTAACTTAAAGACAATGACATGAAGAGAGGTCAATTGAAATTATCTAGTATGAGTAGAAAAAAGGATTTTAAAAAAATTAACAGAGCCTTAGACACATGTGGGCCACCATCCATCATCCCAATACATACATGAGGGAAATCTCAGAAGGAGAGGAAAGGCAAAGAAAAATGAAGGAAGACTATCTTAAGAAATAATGACCCCCCAAATAAAAATCACAAGAAAAAACATTAATCTTAAAATCCAAGAAGCTCAACCACCTTGAGTCCTATAAACTCAAAGATATCCACACATCAAACACATCAGTCAAAATGTCAAAGACAAAGACAAGAGATAATCCTATATAATAAAAGGCTAATATGCAAGTCAACTGAGTGGTGGAACGACTGGTCGCTATGACGCACACTGACCACCAGGGCAGGCAATCAATGTAGGCTCATGGCTGGCAAGCACAGCGGTGGTGGCAGGAGCCTCTCCTGCCATCACGGCATCACTACGGATGTCCGACTGCTGGCTTAGGCCCATGGGGAGCGGGCCTAAGCAGTCAGTTGGATATCCCCCGAGGGTTCCCAGACTGTGAGAGGGCACAGGCCAGGCTGAGGAACCCTCCACCGAGTGCATGAATTTCGTGCACCAGGCCTCTAGTCTTGAAAATAATAATAGGAAATAACCCATGATATACAAGGAATCCTCAATGAAATTAAAGGCTGACTTATCATTAGAAACTATGTAGGTCAAATTGCACTGGATGATATGTCCAAAGTTCTGAAAGAAAAAGATGATTAACCATCTTACCCAGCAAAACTATTATTTAAAAACTATTATTTTTGCCTAAAACAACCTACATCCTTACAGTATTTAATCAATACTAAAATTATTAGTGGTGTTTGGTGCTTTTGATTTAGTTACATAAAAAATAGATTCTTTTTCTAAAATTTAAAGCAAAAATCCATTGTTATTAAACATGAAGTAATGAAATGCCTTTGGGATGATATTTAAATCAAAAGCCCAGTATGATGTGGTAAAAAGAACACTGAAATGGGAATAAAGGAATCTGGGTTCTAATTTGTTACTAATATTTTGAGCCTGGACAAGTCATTTAAACCTCTTTGGTCCTCAGCTTCCTCCATTATAAAATAAAAGCATTAGACTAGATCATTTCTAAGGGCCTCTCTATTGGCAAAAGTTTCATTACTTCAATATAATTATTTTCACAGCAATAATATTATTTACTAACTAGAGGCCCGGTACATGGAATTTGTGCACTTGGGGGGGGGGAGGTCCCTCAGCCCAGCCTGTACCCTCTTGCAGTCCGGGAGCCCTCGGGGGATGTCTGACTGATGGCTTAGGCTCGTCAGTTAGACATCCTTAGCGCTGCTGCAGAGGTAAGAGAGGTTCCTGCCATTGCCACTGCACTCGCCAGCCATGAGCCTGCCTTCTGGCTAAGTGGTGCTTCCCCTGTGGGAGCACACTGACCACCAGAGGGAAGCTCCTGTGTTGAGTGTCTGCCCCCTGGTGGTCAGTGCACGTCATAGCGACTGGTAGACTGTCTGCCCCCTGGTGGTCAGTACACGTCATAGCGAGCAGTTGAACAG
Organism: Eptesicus fuscus; assembly: GCF_027574615.1. Lineage (NCBI taxonomy): Eukaryota > Metazoa > Chordata > Mammalia > Chiroptera > Vespertilionidae > Eptesicus > Eptesicus fuscus. The sequence goes on along the minus strand of NC_072483.1, from coordinate 29,328,541 downwards.
CCTTAGCATATCATTAGCATATTATGATTTGATTGGTTGAACAGACGACCGGAGGACCAAACACTTAAGCATATTAGGCTTTTATTACTAGGTGTACTGGTTAACAATGCAGATATTTTTCAATAGATGGAGTTACACATATGTTGATATATATGCTATTTGATATGTATGCTATTTTGTTGTATTGACAACAAACTTCAATACTTCATATGTCAAATTTGCTGAAGGCGTTAACATCATAGATACTTTTTCACTTAAAAATGTGGAATTTCATGTCAAAAAAAGAGCATTTGTGGGAAGTATTAATTCATTACTTTATTTTGAAGAAAAGTGCTGCTGAATACTTTGGGAAGCTTATGGTGAACATGCTCCATCGCAAGATACTTGTGAATGCTGGTTTAAACGCTTTAAAAGTGATGATTTTGATATGAAAGACAAAGACGTCCAGGTCAACCAAAAAAGTTTGAAGACCAACAATTACAAGCATTATTGGATGAAGATGCATATCAAACTCAAAAACAACTTGCAGAAAGATTAAACGTTGCTCAGCAAACAATTTCTGATTGTTTACAAGCAATGGGGAAAGATTTTAAATGAAGGAAAATGGGTGTCACATCAACTGAATGAAAGAAAGACAAATGGAAAACCGAAAAAGTCATCAGTAAAATGTTGCTTCAACGGAACGAAAGGTAGTATTTTTTTGCATCGAATTGTGACTGGCGATGAAAAGTGGATTTTGAGAATCCCAAATGCACAAAATCATGGGTTGATCCAGGTCAACCTTCAACATCGATTGCAAGGCCAAATCACTTCACAAAGAAGACAATGATCTGCGTTTGGTGCGATCAGGAAGGTGTGGGGTATTATGAGCTTCTTAAACCAGGTGAAACCATTAATACTGATCACTACCAACAACAAATAATCCATTTGAACCACGCTTTGATCGTGAAACGACCAGAATGTTCCAGAAGACACGACAAAGTAATTTTGCTTCATGGTAATGCACCATTACACACTTAAAAACCAGTTAAAGACACGTTAAAAGATCTTGCCTGGGAAGTATTAACCCACCACTGTACTCACCAGACCTTCTCCTTTAGATTACCACTTGTTCCAATTGATGGCATATTCACTTTCTGAGCAGCACTTCAAAACATACGAAGAAGTGCAAAATTGGGTCTTTGAATGGTTTGCCTCAAAACAAGAAAAGTTCTATTGGGGTAGTATCTGCAAATTACCTGAATGATGGGGAAATGTGTAGCTAGCAATGGACATTACTCTGAATAAAGCACTTTTGATGTTTCTCTTGAAATTATTGTGTTTTCTTTGATTACAAAATCCACTATTAACCAGTACACCTAGTATACAGAATTGATACTTTGAGTGATAGACTTAGTTTTACAATTCTGATGCTTAGGTTCTGTCACAATTACTCATTCTGCCATTACCATGGAATAGCAGTTTGACCGTATGAGCTGCTACTCCATGGTATGTCCAGGGCCACCAAGCCAGGGAAGAACAGAAACCAAAGTTTAGAGGTGAATAAGTCCAAGCACATCCAGTGAACATATTGAGAGACAGCGGGAGTGCAGTGGGTTGGGAGAGCCCAATATTGACGCAGTCATTCTGAGAGGAATGGCACAAGAATGACAGGGTCTGCACATCAGGCTATCTGGGGAGAGTGGACATAAAAAAATAGACAATCTATGACTCTTTTCTCTGCATATACCAAGGCCCAGCTTTTTAATGTTTTTGCATCAGAGACTGAACAACTATCACATCTCTGTGTTACCTTTAAAAAGTTTAAAGAAAATATTTTGGGACAATATGCTCAGGAAATAAACCATTTCATCTGTACCAACACAGCCCCCAAGCTCAGTCTCCAATTTTATAATTTACAGATAATCTATAGCGTGTAAAGCTAGTTTTAAAATTTGCTAAAAATCATAATGCAAAAATTTGTCTAAAACAACATATGAAAGTATTTTTCAAATAATACATAAATTAACTTATAAAGTTAATTTATGTATTTATGTATGAATTAAACTTTTGAAAAGAAATAAAGCATACTAGAAATTTCATTCTCTGAGATTTGCATCCCAGGTCAAGCAAGGAATGTATTATACTGTTGCCTCAACCTGAAACCCAAATCAGTTAATAATTCTTCCAAGGTAAATACTTATAGAAATTTCAAAATCTGATGTTTTAACAGTTCTTTCTAAAAGGGATTAACTTGTGGAGTTAAGCAGACAGAAAATTTGGGGATTTGAATTAAGTACTTTCTCTCCCTTGCCCTCCATATCCATCCAAATGGCAGCTCATATACGTTCAACTTCTATATCTCAAGAATTCAAATTCTCCTTTGCATTCCTACTGCCTCAACTACTTTAAAGTCACAGTATTTCTTGATTAGTTTAGTGGAACAGCTTCTGAATCACCCACTTCATATTGTGCTCCATAATGATTCCTTTAAATACAATTTCCCCATTGTATTTCCTTGGACAACAATCTCCTTTGTAAGTATAAGTCATGTCATGTAGCTACATGCTACATTCTAAAAAGTTAAGTGGTCAAGACATTATAAGATTTAGTCCTATAAAATTAAACAAAGTTACTTGATAAGTTTGTCTATATTCTGACTGAAATTTAAGCCTGAACTCTGAGACACTGCCTAGATTTAAATGTGATAAGTGTCTTTACCTTCCAAGTGCCTTACTTTTTACATCTGTAAAACTGACAGGGGCTGGAGGCATTGTCACTAAGAGGCCAGAGGGTATCATCAAAACTCCCAGGGTCCTAAGAGATCTTGGCCTTTGCTGAAAGTAAGCACATGCACATGTGTGGAGTCTTAGGAGTTTTGGATTATGTTTGTGAAAGATCTTCAAAGCAGGCATAAAGATGGTCAGAGTAACCCTTTATTCCTAAGGAGAAATTTAACCCAAATAATCCTGTTGCCTCAAGAAATGGTGAGTAGGCTTGCCGGTCGGTATATTTAAAGCTTACAGCACAGGGAATGCTGGGTCTCTTACCACTCAACAGTTGCACAGAACCATTATTAGACAAAGGGAAATAATAATGCACCCAAGGGGCCCAATAATCAGAGAGGAAAAAACAAGCAAAATCCTGAGAATGGGAAACCACCTAGTGGAATAGAATTGCTGGCAGAAGAGAAAAAACACACATAATAATAACAGTAATACAAAATAATGATCAGCTTTAAAACATATTCTGGAATTTGGAAATCTGATTTTTAAATTTAAAAATAGAAGAACTGAAATTAAGTATGTCCCCGTTGAGCTCTGAATTACTGGCTTGTAAGACCAAACAGAAGAAATATCTCAAAATATGGAGCAAATATACAAAGAGAGAAATCTTTGGGGAAACACACTTGGAAAACAACTCCAAGAGAAATTTCAGGTAAAGAAGACAATAATCACACACACAAAAATGGAGGTTATGAATAAAGAAATAACACAGGTAAAGTTCCTTGATTGGAAGAAGAATTGAGCTTGTGATTGAAAGGCTCCCTAAATTCTAGGTATATTAAACAAAGTAAGGCATACAACCAGTCATATTTTGGTAATATTCCATATTATAATGATTACGAAAAATGTTATAAATTTCCAGAAAGAAAGAACAAGTTACTTAGCAAAGAAAAGAATCAGATGGAGAATGTACTTCTTATCTGCCATACCTGAAGCTGAAAGATATTGGAAAGCTTAACAGAGAAAGCGATTGCTAACAAACAATTCTGTGCCTAATTATCACAGATCTTGCAGGTTAGAAGAAAGAATTGTGGCTATTTGTGGGAAATAATTCCACTCCTCTACACCCCATCTGATGAAAATACTCAAGAAAAGTACCTGAACCAAATAACATATAAATCAGAATAGAAATCCCAATATAGATGAGGAATAGAAAGCAGTTCAATAAGTCTTACAATATACATGTTAAAGCTAAATGGATAATGATTGTCTGACTGGGAATTTGAAATATAACTGTGAGGTAAAGATTTATAAAATAGAAGAGACATATGGCAAGGGAAAAATCTAATAAATCTGGAACCCAAAGTATTGAACTGTGTCAGCAAAATCAGAGTTGGAAAGAGGGGTAACAGAAAGTTAAAGCACCCTAAAGGCCCCATTTAGGAAGGGGAATAAATTGGGAATTCTAAAGCTTTCATACAGGAAAGGGGAATAGAGTGGATTGGTGGACAGTTTATTTGGTTTCTGGTTTTCATATAATTTTGGAGAAATATGTTAGATAATGATTATCAGAATTTAAACCACACATAATGTTCAGATTGACAGGTACTAAGGAAAATAATAAAGTGCTAAAAATGAAATTAATAGTAATTTTAACAAATCAATAAAAAGAAAAGAGAAAAAGCAAACAACAAAATGAAATAAATAATGAACATCAAGTAATAGGTTAAAAATAATGAAATATATCAGTTGTCACTCCAGACAGTGATAGGAGGATTTTTCTTAAAATACAGGAAGTTTCAGAATGGGTTAAAAAAGCAAAACCCAACTATATGATATTTTATAAAAACACATTAAAAGAAATTACTAAATATATTTCATGTTTAGTGTCAAGAATTTGAAAATATAAATCTGTCTATCTATCCATCCTTATCATTAAGCTAAGTAAGAATTGGGCATAATAAACAAAGTAAAATCACATTAAGTTTAAAGATTAGATGATGCATGGCTAAAACAAAATTTTTTTTCATATCCCAGAATCTTTATGAAAATATTTCCTTTACTGTATTCATGGCAATTTGGACACCTACCTTCACTACCCATACTCGGCAAATAAATTTTCCTACTATAATGTGAATTTTGAGACAATCATTTTTCTTTTCAAAATAAGTTAATAATAGTATGTTTAACTTGTTTTTTAAAAAATATATATTTTTATTGATTTCCGAGAGGAAGGTAGAGGTAGAGAGAGACAGAAACATCAATGATGAGAAAGAATCATCAATTGGCTGCCTCTCGCACACCCCCCATTGGGGATCGAGCCCGCAACCCAGGCACATGCCCTTGACCAGAATCAAACCCGGGACCCTTCACTCCACAGGCCAACGCTCTATCCTCTGAGCCAAAACAGCTAGAGCTTAACTTGTTTTTATTAAATAGTATAGTTTTATTTAAACATACTATTTTCTATATTTGACAACCAAAATGACAAGAAAAACAAAGTGAAGGCAGAAATGTCAGACTAGGAAAGCTCATCCAAATGGAAATAACAACTTGGAGATAAACAAGGGCAAATTCATACCTCAATATTCCACTGAGAATAACTTATTTGGAATGCTATAATTTGTAAATCTAAGATTTATAAGGTAAACTGCAATACCAGATTACTTAAAATATGAAAAAAGAAAATATACTCTACCCTAAATGATATTTCATTATCCCAAGAAAAACTTATACAAAGACTGTTCTAGAAATATAACATGTATGCTACTTTAAGAGATGAAGAAATAGAAGTTAAACTACTATTGAACCTCAGGAATAGCAGAGGTAAACTTTTTGGTTTCCTTTATAAATGATTGCATAATTCCTCCAAATTATATATTCTGAAACACTAACTGAACTTTTTTTAAAGTAACATTCTGGTATAGTATTATCAATATCTCCACTTTCAAATAGAAAACTATGTTGTTAATCATGAACCATCCAATTATTTTTTAAGTAGCAAAGATAGCATATGAATACCTAAGATATGTTACACTACTAAATCATCCTTCAGATAGTTTTCACTGTTTCATGTATTTTATGTAAATGAATGAATATTCTTATCTGCATGTGCCTATAAAAGACAGAAGTACTGGTACATAGAAGGTACAGGCTACAAATCCTGGTTCTGGTTAAAAGGAAATCATATTAGATTTAATATTCCAGTGAAATCCAAAATATCTTGAAAAATGATGTATGACTAATTAATGATTTAAAAAATTTACCAGTCTATCCTCATTGAACCTAGATGAGGATACTGATTACAGCTGAAATCTTACTTTCACTCCTGCATAACTTTCTCAAAGATTTGTTTGGAAACTGGCTCATGCTTAGTCACCCTCCAAATATGATTTTTATGAGCAAAAGCAGTTAGCTATTTTTGTGTTATGCAAGATGAGAAAAGATGTATGAGTATTCATTTTTAAGCAACATAATTTGATTTTTATGCTTTATTCAATATCAAAAAAGCAGTTCATTTTTTTACATTTTAGAACTGCCATATGGATGTACCTCACTGAAGATCCATTCCTACTGAAAGCCTAGACAACTTTTGTTTATAAGAGGTAAAAGCAAGATGATAATTTATGCATTGTCTGTGTATATTTTATTTTCATTGCAGGTTTTGAACAGTAGATTCTAACAGTAGATTAGTAGTCTTAATCTCTAAAAACATGAAGATCATAAAAAACTACAACAATGCATATAGTATTCCCTTTTGTAATCCTCTAAACGTTTTTAATGACTATTAATTGAGTACTTTCAATGTGCCAGGCATTGTGCTCAGTAGATTATGTCATTTAACCCCTGTAATAGATCTATGCTGCAAGCATAATTATTCCCATTTTACAACTGATGAAACAAAGTTGGAAGAGGGCACATGGATAGAATGTTAGCTCGAGTCTAACATCAAAGCTCTTTCCTCTAAAATAATGTGAAGGTCACTTATCAAAAAATATGTAACTCTAAGTTACAACCCTTAGATGAGGAACTCATCATGCTGAAAAGATATAATAATATCTCATTAATCTGGAACAATCAAAGAATTAGAAACTTTAAGGATAATTTTCAAGATAATTAAAACATATAGCATTCTAATTATCATTTAAAATATTTGAGGGACTTTTAAAAAATACAGTAAGTTCTAATTTAACATGTGGATATTCTTGGAACTGTGGTGAAAAACAACCTATAATGAAGCCAATTTTACCATAAGCAAATTATGTTAAGTTCCTAATGACATTTCATCAACATTACAACTAAATGACATTGAAGGAAATGACATTATTGGAGGACTTGCTGTACATATAATACATTTTCCTATATTCTGAATAGAATGAAAATTTAAGAATAAAACGTCTTGATAATGCAAGTTTATTCTTCTAAAATTTAAAATCTTTTCTAGTTATTTGAAGAATGTGCTGTAATTATAGTGGTGACCTCAGCTGTCAATGAGTGTAGTGCTCCTTGACTTTGTAATAGGACTTGATGACCATGCTACCTGGTATTTGATTTCTTAAATCCTTCTGTTACCTCTTTTTAGTTGCCTACTGTAAGCATGCCACATCTCTTGGTATGTGCCTCAGTCCATTAAAAAAAATTACTAAAAAACTGCAGATTGGGAAACAGAAAAACCAGTGGATCTTTCAACCCTCCTAACTTCCTTTCTTCTGTCTATTCATTCAACAGGTACTGTGTTGTGTGGCTACTTTACATGCCACACACTGTACCAAATGCTAGCTAGAATTAGATTTTATAACAACTATTAAAATTACTGATAAACAACTTCTCTAAAATATTAACTTTTTTGTCATTGGGACACATAGTTCAATAATACAAAAATTAGTAAGTAACAACCAAATAGGATGAGTTTACAAAGTCTTCACCTTGGCCTTATAGTTCTTGAGTGTAAGGTAGATGGTATCTCCGTTCAGGTATAAAGAATGACATTGTGATAATGTAAAAGGTGTATGTGCAGGCTTATAAGCAGAGGAATTCCAAAAAGAGTGTGAATATAGATGAAAGCATCTATATAAACAAGAGCAGAAAGAGGGAAATAAGAAACCCCTGAAGCTTCTGATTATGATTATACTAGAGGCCCGATGTACAAAATTCCTGCAAGGGGCTCAGCCCTTGCAGCCCCGGCTTCATCCGGAAGGATGTCTGGAAGGTTGTTCGGCTGTCCAGTCTAATTAGCATATTACGCTTTTATTATTATAGAAGATTACAAATAGAGGCCCGATGCACGAAATCCATGCATAAAAGGCCTTCCTTCCCCCAGCTGTCAGCACTGGCTTCCCTCTGGCACCCAGTACCCAGGATTCCCTCCAGTTGCCAGCAGGCACCTGGGACCCGGGCTTCCCTCCCAGTCCCAGCTTCTTCCAAAAGGTCGTCCGGAAGGACATCCAGTCTAATTAGCATATTATGGTTTATTATTATAGATGTAATCATACAATCCTAATATAATCTAGAGGTAAGTCAGAAGCTACTCGGCCCATCAGATCACTGGGCTACTGAGACTCATCCCAACCATTTTCCTGAGGTCTTAGATTCTTCCTGGAATGCTTTATTAAATCACATAGCTAATGCTGATGTTGGTGGTCCAGGATCCACATTTTGTTAAATACAGTAGTCCCTCCTTGTCCGCAGTTTTGCTTTCTGCAGTTTGTTACCAGTGGTCAACTACAGTCCAAAAATATTAAATAGAAAATTCCAGAAACAAACAATTCATACATTTTGAACTCTGCATTCTAAGTAGCATGATGAAATCTTGCCCAGGACTTTATTCATCCCTTTGACCAGCATATCCACCTCACTTCATATCACCACACAGGCATTGTATCATCTTACATCATCACAAGAAAGGCAAATATAGTACAGTAAGATATTCTGAGAGAGACCACATTCATATAGCTTTTACTATGGTATATTATTGCAATTGTTCCACTTTATTTTCAGTTATTGTTTTTAATCTTTTACTGTTCCAAATTTATAAATTAAACATTTTCATAGTTACGTATGCATATGAAAAAATATAGTACATATAGGATTTAATGTTTTCAGGCATCTACTGTGGGTATCTCCTACATATAAGGGGGGCTACTATGTAATATTATAGGAGACCCCTTGGGTAAAAATAATATCAATTGTTATAATAAAAAAAGAAACTTAAGACTTTATACAAATTGGAACAAGAAAGAAGAATGGTTCAGGTATGACCTGGATATGGATTTGAGTTTCCCAGTATGGTCCACTCACTACCTGTAAAATAATCATCCATAGTGCATATCAGTAAAACATAGATTCCTCAGGCTTATTCCAGACCTACTGAATTAGAAAATCTATGGGCAAAGCTGAAGAATCTCCATTTTTAAGAACTCACTTCTGAGAATCAAAAGCAGTCCTTATAATAAACAGCTACAAATGGAGGCTTTATTAGAAATAATATACTGTTGTAACTAAGTTAAAATATATTTTCTATCTTACTTTCATACAAAGGCCATTCATTCATTCAGGATTTATGGGACATTCATCAGATGTCACACAGTGTTGGAAGAGTATAAAAATGACTAGAGAGAGTCCCTGAACTCAAAAAGAGGAGTCTAATATTTGTAAAGACACTAAAATCAATAATAGTCTTTTCACTTAATAAGCTCTAATTAACTTCTATTTTAGAACATGGACAATGATCATTGCAATTAGTTGATACTATAACTTGACCCATAAATCCTCTTTAAAAAATAGCATTAAAGAAAGTCCTTTTGGCCAAAACCGGTTTGGCTCAGTGGATAGAGCGTCGGCCTGCGGTCTGAAAGGTCCCAGGTTCGATTCCGGTCAAGGGCATGTACCTTGGTTGCGGGCACATCCCCAGTAGGGGGTGTGCAGGAGGCAGCTGATCGATGTCTCTCTCATCGATGTTTCTAACTCTCTATCCCTCTCCCTTCCTCTCTGTAAAAAAATCAATAAAATGTATTAAAAAAAAAAAAAAGTCCTTTTGAATGACCGCTATATTGAATCTGATGACAAAGAACTTTCATTCATCTCCTCTTATGAGGAAACTAGAGGCCCGATGTATGAAATTCATGCAAGAGTAGGCCTTCCTTGCCCTGGCTGCAAGCACCGGCTTCCCTCTGGCACCCAGGACCCGGGTTTCCCCCTGCACCCGGGACCCGGGCTTCCCTCACAGCCGCGGCTTCGTCCAGAAGGTTGTCAGAAGGACATCCAGTCTAATTAGCATGTTACACTTTTATTATTATAGACTAGTGGCCTGGTGCACGAAATTCATGCACAGAGGGAGTATTCTCTCAGCCCAGCCTGCACCCTCTCCAATTGGGAACCCCTTGGGGGATGTCCAATTGCTGGTTTAGGCCCGATCCTACAAGTATCGGGCCTAAACCAGCAGTCAGACATCCCTCTTGCAATCTGGGACCGCTGGCTCCTAACCGCTCACCTGCCTGCCTGCCTGATCGCTCCTAACTGCCTCTGCCTGCCTGCCTGATTGTCCCTAACCCCTCTGCCTGCCTGCCTGACCACCCCTAACCTCTCTACCTGCCTGTCTGATCGCCCCTAACTGCCTCTGCCTGCCTGCCTGATTGCCCCTAACTGCCCTCCCCTGCTGGCCTGATCTCACCCCCAAACTGCCCTCCCCTGCAAGCCTGGTTGTCCCCAACTGCCCTTCCCCACTGGCCTGATATCACCCCCAACTGCCCTCCCCTGCCAATTTGGTTCTAATTGGTTGGTTTCTATGCCAGTCAGCATCAAAAGCTCCACCTTCTAGGCAGCCACTGGCTCCTCACAGCTCACCCAGATTGGGTTCTGATTGGTTGGTTTCTATGCCAGTCAGCGTCTCTGGGCCTATCTCTGGGCCTGATCAGAAAGGCGGGGCTGATCAGCAACCCCTGCGGAGGCCCGAAGAGAAACAGAGGTGAGGCTGCTGGCGAAGCCCGGAGAGAAAGAGAGAGGCAATGGCTGATCAACAGCTGCCATGGAGGCTGCGGATCAGATCCTGCCTCTCTCTTCAGGCCTCTCTCCGGGCCTAATCTGCAGCCCCCTCGGCAATCAGTCTTGGGTTGCTGTGCCTACACCGGCAGCAGTCAGTGCTGGGTCGCCACGGCAACCCAGCACTGACTGCAGGACTGACTTCCAGTGTTCAGTCGAGCCTTCAGTCAGTCTTATGGACCCTGGGTTTTTATATATTAGGATGAGATGTTATGGATGAATTCAGTTTTCTGATAAGTGAAGATTCATTTATTAAGTGCCCAAACTATTTTGATTCTAAATACCTTTGATGAGCTTTCTAAAATACATTACACATTAACTGGTCTTCCCCACCTTGCCCAGGAAAATCATTCATCATTAAGTGAGTAAATCCCTGCTGCTACTCACCCTGGAGCATGCTACATGAGTAAGCACTGGATGGCAAACCAAGGTCTGCAATTTGGCAGGTCCATCCTCAGGACTCTTTATTGAAGAGTCGTACTTAACACTACTGTTTTATCTTTCTGTGATGTCTTAATACACATCCCTGTCTCTTATGACCAAGAGTTATACAAGCCCCTCTTTTTCATGGTAATTTAGTTGACCTATGACAGTGGTCGGCAAACCGCGGCTTGCCTTAGGGAAAAACACTTAAAAAAAAACATTTTAATAATGTACTAATGTCTTTAACCTGAAGTCAAAACTTCTGAGTAAAGTTAATGCCTTACAGCAGTGGTTGGCAAACTCATTAGTCAACAGAGCGGCAAACCGTGGCAGCTCGCGAGCTGCAGTTTGCCGACCACTGACCTATGAGATAGGTCCCTTGAGATCCCAAAGTGAATTTTATTTATGTCATATAGCTTATATTTTAAGTTATACATTCTCAAACAAAAGAGTCAAATTTGTTGAAAAATTTCTATATGCTTGTTTCTAGATGTTTATATGGTAACAAATAGAAATATCTCTGTCATAGTAAGCAATATATTGGGAATAATTTTGTATGGTTGCATTGACCTAGTTCAGTGGTCAGCAAACTGCGGCTTGCGAGCCACATGCGGCCCATGAGCCGCAGTTTGCTGCTCTGTTGACTAATGAGTTTGCCGACCACTGACCTAGTTCATCACTTACTGGTCCAGAGGCATTTGAGGTGCACAGGGTCATTGCTATACTGTGCCAGCCTCTAGAAGAGCAGTGCTTCTAATGTACTATGTAGGGAGAATTGAGAGGCATCAGGAGAAACTAGGTGATGTTTATTTAATCAACTTAACTAAAACTTACATTAATAATTTCTCAAAATAATATATTAACTTCCCCCCAAAACTAGTAATAATGGTTACAGTCCATTCTTTTAGGACAAAATGCCTGGGTTTTTAAATAGTTACTTCCCTAAATGTTCAGAGACTTTGTTTCAAGATCAATGTTTTATACTGGAGTTATTTCATAGCCTACAAAAGCCATCAAAATGTCTACAATGTCACAAAATTACTTACGTTTGGTAATTGAATCGTAAACATTTCAACAATGGAAAAATCTTACTACTGTAAAAATTTTTGAAGTGTCTATTAGGGAGGCAGTCCCAATTTGAGAGTGGTATTTAACTACGTTTAAGTATTTTATAGATGTAAATTAGTTCAGAAAGTTAAAAACAATTGAAGTCCCATATCATTTAACAATTAAAAATGAACACTAAATTGTGAACTTGCCTATTCAATTATATAGTAAAACGTATTTATAATGTCTGAATTATCAATATTTGTAGTTTTCAGCTACAAAAAAGCTAAGTAGATGTAGAACTAATAAATTCTTTCCCAAATTTTCAACATTTTCACCAATTACCATGTTTTTAAAACTTATTACCAACAAAAAATTCCTTTTTCTTAATATTCAGTGATATTTTGAATATACCTTCTTTGTACGATGTATCAGTAGCATTTCCACTGAGCCTGCTTTTTTAGACATAAAACTATGGTCTGAGTCACTGTTTTGGTTAAGTTCCTTCAGCCACAGCTTGTGTTCCATTTTCTTGTTCAGGATTGCTAACAGTTCTTTGCTGCTTGTAACTCTCTTGGAGTGTGAGATGTTTAAAATTGGGGTTGGATGATAAAGGCATTTTGGAGATCCTTATAAAAACGACAAAAAGCAATCTGAAATTACTAGCCTAAAATAAATTTTGTGACTCTTGAGAGATCAAAACTTTATGCTAAATCTTATTTGTGCTGATAGAAACATTCAGATGCCAGATTTCTTCCTTAAAAAATATAGAAAATTGTGTTAGTGTAATAAATAAGGATAATTGCAAATATTATGCACATGAAATCCATTAATTTTAATTAATATTGTTCTAAGAGAGGTGGAAGTGAAGCTTTAAATACTGCTGCTGGTGGTACAGTTTCCAGACATTTAAAAAGCAAATCACTGATAATATGTGCAATACTAGTATATGTGTGTGTACGCACATACATATAAAAATTTATACATTACTTTTTTGTGTGATGATTCGTATTTTTAGTCCTTTACATAGCAATGTGGTTTGAAAGGAAAAGGGTCCTTAAAGCAAGAAACTTGGACTTAGTGTCTGCTCCTGCTCTAATTAATGTGTGACCTTGGACACCAATTTGTCATTGTCCTTCAGGACCTTTTCTACCAAAAACACAGGGCTATTGTAAGATTCAATAATATATGTATTGTATGTATTATATGTATGTAAAGAAATATTTAGATTTTTTTTTTAAAGTACAATTTCAGTTTCTCAACTAAGGTGTGGCAGTAATATATTACTAATAATTAAGTACCAAAGTTTGCAAAACTTTTTTGACTTATTTTAAATTTCAGGATTACCCAATATTACCTTTATATTATAAATTATATTCTCTCAAAATTATATTTTCTCATCTCTTTCAATTAAGTCATTCTGACATGCTTTTTTGAGTAAGGAATGTGCTGTACACGTGACTACTATCCATCATGTAGTCATGTTGGATAAGAGATTATCAATGCTGTTTATATATAAACAGTTAGGGGAAAAAGATGGTATTATTATTGTTCCTATTATTAAAATAGCCCAGTTAGAGGCCTCCTCTTAATGCTATAATTCATGCAATACCTCACTCTGAGAAAGGTAAGTATAAAGGATTGCTTTGTTTGTTTTTGCCTTTTGGTGTGTGTGGAGCATGGGAAGGAAGCACCTGGCAGAAAGCACTCACTATATATAGTGAGAGATAAAGTAAACACTCTAGTTATCACATACAAAAGGTTATATTTAGCCACCTAATAATACAGTTATATTCCTTCATCCAAACCCTTAGTAACTTTTTCCTTTATAAAAGTACCTACTTCTTAACCTATATTTCTCAATGTCATGGCTGGGTATATAACAGATCTCTGGAATACATTTTTATTTTGGTGCTTCCTCTTAAGATGGCTAAAAACAGAAAAAGGTATGTATCTGTAATACCAACATATTTTTCATTTCCTTCTAAGCTAGTCTAACAGCTCTGTAAACTTCTTTTTATTTTCCTTTTAAGCATAGAAAACATTTTTTATAGTAAATTTATAAAGATATTTCGAAACATTTTTAAGACCCTTCACAGCATTATTTATTCTTTCAATATTGACTGACCTATTAAGTGACAGCTACTCATTGTACTAGTTACAAAGGCCTAGATTTTTAAAAAGCCTACTAAAAGAGAGAGAAAAATAAATAAGGCATCTGCAGTACAATATGATAAATGTTGAAAGAAGTTAAGCAAAGGGGGCTATTGGGCTAGGCTGGAGACGCCTTTGACCTTGAAGTTAGTCTTCCACAATGACACCAAAGCTGAGTCCTGAAGTCAGAATGGGAAACAAAAATTTGAGAAGGATATTTCAAGCAGAGGGAATATCATAAGAATTTACATACTATATTATGTTTGTCCTGATCACTTTTACCTTTTAGAGAGAGGACCTGATCAGAAAGGTCATCTGCAATATGGAGAGTAGATTAGAAAATTTTAAGAATGTTAACCATGATTATATTTTTATAATGTATGCAAAGTAGCAATATAGCTTATTAGCACTAATTTAACATGAAATAAACACAACACTTAGTAGAAAAAGAATGTTAATTAATTAAGTAATTTGGGGTAATAGTGAAAAGCTTAAAATAAAATAAAAACCACAAATCATACTGAACAATAACAAAAAGCCTTAATCAAATATACAGGCACATTGTAAGTATTTATTATTAAAAATTATAAAAGAATCATACTATGGAATAATATGCAGCCAAGAGAAAAAATTACTATATTTTCATCGAGTCTATATGCTAGAAATGGTAACATATAACCTGGATTCAGAGATATTAAAATAAGAAAAAGTACCTCTTAGAATTGATGAAATATACTTTTAAACTTCTATATTTCAAAAACCTCTTAAATTTAAAAAGCATGTTCTAACTACACACACATACAGACATATATATTCCTAATCCCACCTTTATATAAAAGAGGAATGATATGTATTAATACACATTTGCTTTAAATACATGCTATACATTTCTAATATTTAGATAACTACATTTTCTTGATTTGATAGATTATAATTGTGTATGTAACATATTTTTTTATTTATATTTATTTTCATATGGTATTCATTTAATACCAGTCTTTTTGGAGAAAATCCATTAACTTAAACATACAGATCAATTGCTAAGACACAGCCTAATATCAGAAATATTAAAAGGTGACAAATTTTGTATTTGAGCTAGTAGAAATACAGTAATGCTTGCATATGCAAGAAAAATAATTCAAAAGATGAAGAAATTTAACATCTAATACTTCAGGAAAAAATGCGGTGTAGAGAGGGGAATTTTTTTTCACTTTTTACCTTCTTAATCTCTTTAAGTAATTTTTAAAAATAACCTAATACATTACTTTTTAAATTAAACTTTCTTTAAAAAAGATCACTATGGACATTTGTGTTAACTGCCATTACTAAAGTGAAATGTCTTTGGTTTTGCTGGCTTCACTCTTGAGTTCCTACTTTACAAAGTGTTCTATCCAATTTCCTCACTGGATTCCCTTCTGTTGCCAAATTTTATATATGTTACCCCACATTTCAATTCTCAGCAGCCTTCTTCTAGGACAGATAGATACCTGTCTTGGAGACTATCATTTAAGGGGTGGGAACATCTGGGCCCCAGGCTATATAAGGCCCTCAAAATCATTTAGTCTGGCTCTGCCAAGGCATTAGGGGTGAGTTAATTAAATGTCTGACCACATGTAGCATGCTAATTTTTAAGTTGATAATTTTATATGGCCCGAGAATGATGTTATAAATATCCAAATGGCCTTTGGCAGAAAAAAGGTTCCCCACCCCTGATATTTAATGCAGTCAGCTCATTTCTGTATGTTTCTTAGGCCTCACCTTTCACATCTGAAAAGTAGAAAAGTAAAATTGGAAATAGTTTATTACCAGTTGTCTGGTGGACATTTCTAAGTGGATATCACATAGTCAACACACAATGAACATAATCAAAACACAACCCACTTGTTCATTCTCACTCCTATTTTGACTATTGTTTTACATCTTGGTTAATGAATCATAAATTTCTGTGCTTGAAACCTCAGAATCACCTCAGAGTCCTCCTATCCAGTTTACAAGGTCCCCAATCTAGGCAGTTTCCAGTAATCAAACAATATTGAATTTATACTTACAGTGTTTCTAACATTGTTCCCCTTTTTAAAATCCTATAACTTGTATATATCTCTCATTTGGATTACACTAGCTTTCTAAATTCTGTTTCTAATATCCCCAAGTCAATTCACATTACAGGCATTTTCCTAAAACACAATAAGTCTATTTAGTTGATACTCCTAACTTAAAACTTTGAAAAACGTTTACCACTATAAGTTTCTACAAATATTTAATAAACTAGTAGCCCATTTGCAGGAAAATCCTGAAAGCGGCTGTTGCGGCTGCATGTGCTGCCACTGCCGCTGCCGCTGCCTTTGCGGCCACCGTGCCTGCACCCGCTCGCCATTGCCGCCCGCCCCGCTCCGCCCCATTCCACCCCGCTCCGCCCCGCCCAGGCTTTCCCTCTGGCAGCCACCTTGCTTTTCCGCTTTTCCTCCCTCTTCCTTTTAAGTTGTCTTCAGTCTTCACTCCTCCCTCTCTCAGCGCATGCAAATTAACCGCCATCTTTGTTGGGTAATTTGCATACTCGCCCTGATTGGCTGGTGGGTGTGGCTTTGGCTGTTGGGCGTGGCTTGGGCATAGCGAAGGTGCGGTCAATTTGCATATTACTACTTTATTAGGTAGGATACTTATTATGTGCCTGTATATTTGATATATAGGAGAAAGACTTCAAAAACAAAACAAAACACCAAAAACCCACACATTAGAATTAGAGGTAAAAAAAGCTAGGGAAAAGAACAGCATTTAATGAGAGCACAAAGTTGTACATTTTTAGCTATTACACCACATACTACTACCCACTGACCACGTCCATTTGTCTACCCTTAGTGTCACTGCCTTTGAGAAATTCATTTGGCTCATGTATGGCCTCTCACATTCACCTATATTCTTTAAGGAACATCTATAATAATAAAAGCGTAATATGCTAATTAGATGGACATCCTTCATGACATCCTCCTGGACCAAGCGGGGCTGCGAGGGAAGCCCAGGTCCCGGGTGGCTGAAGGTGGCCAGAAGGAAGCCCAGGTTCTGGGTGCCAGAGGGAAGGCGGTGCCGGCAGCCAGGGGAAGGAAGGCCTATTCTTGCATGAATTTCATGCATCAGGCCTCTAGTAGAATAATAAAACATAGTCTTAAATGTGATGAAAATAGCCAAGAATGAACTCCATACAACAAAGGCTACTTTCATATCTAATGCACTTAACATAATTATTGACCATTTACCTCACATTTTAAGTCTAACATAACACAGTTTACTGATTACAGGCAAAAGACTGTCAAACTAACAAATAGGTAAGGATAAATGTTATTTTCATCAAGCTATCCTGAGGAAAAATTAAGAGAGTAAAATACCTCATTTTTGTAATTTTTAGGAAACAAAGTGTTTGTCATAACTAATTTTCTAAGTAAATGACATTTACCTCTTAAAATTTTAAACTTAAAAACAACCAATTTTTGAAGAAAAACATTCTAAAATATATCATAAACAGTCCAAATGTGCATTCCTAAATAGAAAGGTAAAGAATAATTTTACTAATCATATCATTTTGTAATTTTCATTTTCAAGGTCCCTGTTTAAATGGAGGTTGTCTCTTTCCTATCCAAATACTTTATAAATCTCTATATTCAAGTACTGCTTCAAAGCCTTTTTTGTGCTAAACAACTAGAAAACTATGTTAGGAGGCAATAAAGTTAGTGATGGTCTATAGAGAAAGGGAACTGCTTTAATCAGAGCTTTGATATAACTATTTTCAGTGCTCTGGGTATTTATATTACTTTACCTCCGTATGAGGAACTGTATTCAAACGGTTGCTTGTGCTAAAATTAATTTACTATCAAAAGTGAGGAAGTTAGTTAATTCTAGATTTTTTCTAGGCAGCTAAAGAACAATTTCAAACTGGTATTCAAATTTTATAAGATGAGAGTAAATAATATGAAATGGTTGTTCATAAGGAATTTAACATTCTGAAGCATGTTCTCATAGTTGACTCCAAAGAAATACAAAGAATTTCATTTTGAAACTTCTCATCTATATGTCTAGCTCAAAATAACAAGAAATAAGAAAACATTACATCTGTGTTCTTTCAATTTATGCCTAGAGGAATTATCAGAATACAAAATAATTGTTTTACTCTGAAATAAAAGGCCTAGAAATTTAGTTCTTTGATACCCTTAATGAATCTAGTCCCTCATGGCAAGTTATGTTGCTTTTCATAGCTGTTCATTCATGTTCTCTATGGAAGTAGCCTAGCTAACTAAATATTAAAACCAGGAAGATGTCTCACAAGATTTTTTACAGACATGGTACATAGGTTCTTAAAAGAAATATGATCTGAAGAACTGAATTTATCTGTAGGAACAGGCAAGGCACAGATACAAACCAAACTAACTTTAAAACTTTCCAAAAATTGAACAAGGGGTTCTGAATCCTACACTACCTGACTTTTTAGGTGCTAGATATATATGTAGCGTTAGACAAGTTTGCCTGAATATCCTTCTACTAAGAGTCTATCATCAGGGGGAAAAAAACAACAACAACACATAAAAGATTTAAATAAAGTTTTGAATAAAATACATTATTTCCTTAAAGAAATGCCTTCTAAAATGAGTATATTCATGTAAAAATGTATTGAGATAAATTCATGAACAAATTATGCATGTTCTTAATAACAACTAATATATATTAGTGCTTATGAGGGCAATTGCTATTCTAAATCCTTTTTTATGAATAGTTCAGTCTTTAAAATACCCTATAGGGTAGGTACTAAAAATCAATCAAACCCAGTTTTGCAGATGAGGAAACTCAGGTGCATAGAAGTTAAAGTAGCCCAAGTTCACACAACTAGAAAGAGAAGCACTGTTTAACAGAAAGCAGAAGAGCTGTTAATGTAACTGAAGAATATTTTAGTTATTGCTGTCCCTATATGACGTGGATTCAAAAATACAAAATACTGATTCTAGATTGTGTTCATTGTTAAACAACTCTCTGAATATATTAAAAAAATCACCGCATTGTACACTTTATTTTTTTTTATATATTTTTTTATTGATTTTTACAGGGAGGAAGGGAGAGGGATAGAGAGCTAGAAACATCGATGAGAAACATTGACCAGCTGCCTCCTGCACATCCCCTACTGGGGATGTGCCCGCAACCAAGGTATATGCCCTTGACCGGAATCGAACCTGGGACCTTCCAGTCCGCAGGCCGACGCTCTATCCACTGAGCCAAACCGGCTTCGGCTGCATTGTACACTTTAAATGAATGATTTATATGGTATAAGTTATATCTCCATAAAGCTGTTAAAATAATGTAATATAATCTTTTCACCTTATATAAATGACTTGAAATGAAATCTATATTAAGTGACCCAGGAAATGACCCCTTTGTGAAAGAGAATGAAAAGGTTAAATTCCTTTTTGTCGTGTGTTCCCAACTTTGATCAAGACTAAGCAAGAACAGGTCTAGTACTATTATCAGATATAATAGTTTAATTAATCATTGCAAAGTGAAAATAACTAATTTTTAACAACTTCTCTTAAAAATACAATAGATTTATAGCAATAGTTTAATATGGAAAATTAATTCATTTTTGCAATTTGTGGGCACATTTTGAAACTAATTCATTTGGTAGAATGACTATATCATCCATAGTTTTGGTCAATTCACGAGACTATTATCACAGAGGTTTGCTCATTCTCTGTGATTATTTACTGAGTACTATGAGCTTGGCAGTAGATAAATGCTGGGTATTCAATGGTGAGCATTCTTCCAGGGATATAGTGGAATATTGGTAATGCCTACTCTAGTAATAAGCAGATCTCCTTTATGGTGCATTATGCTTTATGGTGAAGATTTCCCAAGAATCAGTCGACATTTTTTTCTTGTGCATTGGAGCAGTTACAAAACTAATTTTACTAAAGATGCAGCATGCTGCAAGCATGATTTTTATTTCAATCTGAATGGCTTTTCTTTCTAGCCATGAGACCATTATCAAGTTACTTAGATTCTCTGTGCCAAAAAGGGTTAATGGTATTTACCTTATTGGGTTCATATGAGAATTAAATGAGGTAATCCATTTAAAGTACATAGACCATGCCTATGTGCTGGAGTAAAGACTAAATAAACATGGTGATGATGATGATGATGATGGCGGCAGTGGCAGTAGAGATGGTTTACATATGGGTGTTCTTTTATGTACGGAGGTGAATTCTTTTCCATCCAGGTCTGTGTGCTAGTTAGGCTCTCTATCCTATTAATAAAAGCCTATGTGGTCATTACGCCCTACGCAGTGATACCCTCACACCGCAATGAGCAATCACCAGGAGGCTGCATGAGCAGCGGACACGCACAGGTGGGCAGGGCTTCGTGCGCATGCGGGTGGGTGGGAGCTTGACTTTGAGTGCACAGCACGGAGGCCGGGCCCGCGGCTCTGCGCGGCGAGGATTGGGGGTCCCGCAGCTCCATGCGGCAAGGCCGGGGGTCCACAGCTTTGAGCAGCGCAGAGGTGGGACCCCCGGCTCCAGCCTACCTTTTTGGGGAAATCCATCAAGGAGCCCCGGAGGGTGGCAGGGCCTACCTCTTTGAGGCAATTGATCGCAGGGCTCCCACACTGTGAGAGGGCACAGGCCAGGCTGGGGACCCCACCCCCAGTGCACAAATTTTGTGCACTGGGCCTCTAGTCTATACATAACTTTACCCTTTGTCCATCGCACTTTCAAAAATGTATGGCTATATATCCTAACCTGGCAACTATGTACCACTGGTTTCTATTCAGCTTCTTCTAAGGAATGTCAAACTTTAGGAAGTAATATTTAGGAAATTACCTGAAAGTGATGTAATTTTTCCATTCTAAGTATTAAGTTCTATGGTTAGGTAAAACATAATTCCCCCAAAGGTTACAAACTTGGACTATATAGAAACTCGATTTTGTAACTAAAAAAGCAAAGAATAAATAGCCATAAGAAATCTATTTATGAATTTGTTATTGAAATTCTGTAAAAGCTACAGTCATGCACCAGAGAACGATGTTTCAGTCAATGTTGGATTACATATACAACAGTGGTCCCATAAGATTATAATGCAGCTGAAAAATTCCTATTATCTAATGGCATCCTAGCCATTGAAACATTGTAGTGCAATGCATTCTTCATGTGGTGATACTGGTGTAAGCAAACCTAGCACACATAATTATGTACAGTACATAATATTTGATAATAGTAATAAATGACTGTTACTGGTTTATGTATTTGCTATACTATCCTTTATACCATTACATTAGAGTAGAATATTTATACTTATAAAAAAGTATACTGTAAAACAGTATGCAGTGTAAAATGGCGGTTGCCTCATACAAATAATGTCTACTTGATCTCTTGATTGCATTATTTTCTCTTGTGCTTGTTTTGTATAGTAGCAAGCTGTATAGGCTTGAAGCCTAGGAGCAATAGGCTATACCACCTAGGCACTGTGTGTAGTAGGCAATACCTTCTAGGCTTGTTAAGTGCATTCTATGATATTTGCACCCACAAACTGCCTAACAACTTATTTCTCAGAAGTATCCTTGTCATTAAGAAGCTCATGACTATATTTATGTACCTTTTCAATATAATCTTCAAAGATGCTTTCATATTCTAGAAATGCCTTTAAAACATACATATATATGAATACACATATATGTTTTTATTTATTTGAGAGAGAGAGAGAGAGAGAGAGAGAGAGAGAGAGAGAGAGAGAGAGAGAAAAACATCAATGAGAGAGAAGCATCAACATAGATCAGCAGCTTCCTGCATGCCCCCTGCTGGAGATTGAGCCAGAAAACCAGGCATGAGCCCTGACCTGAAATGGAACCAGCGACTTCCTGGCACATGAGTCCATGCTCAACCATACAGTCATACCTGCCAGGCTAGAAATGCCTTTTGAAAGCCTCTCTTGTAGGTAATTATTAAAAAAACACAAAAAAAAACCCTGAGAAATTTTACTTATGAAAAATTATTTCTTAGCTATATCTTTTCTTTTTTCTTTTAAAAAAATTGATTTTAGAGAAAGAGGACATAAAAGGGAGAGAGAAACATTTTTTGGCTGCCTATCATATGAACCCTGACTGGGGATCAAACCCACAACCTAGGTATGTGTCCTGACCAGGAACTGAATCACAACTCTTTGGTGCATCGGACGATGCTCTAACCCACTGAGCCACACCAGCCAGGGCTGTTTTCCAACTCTTTTAGTTACTATTCTTAAAAGAACATTCACCACACGGCTATAAACTCAAAGCATATTATCTTACCTATATTATCCTATATAATAAAAAGCTAATATGCAAATAAACCGAACGGCAGAACAACCGAACAACTGATTGCTATGACGAGAGCGCTGACCATGAGGAGGCATGTGCGGAACAAGGTGGGTGTCGGCCATGGCGGGATGGTGGAGCAGGTGAGCAGGGGTGCCAGACCAACGTGGGGCACCAGTCGCTGTCATCGGGGAGAGCTTCTGGTAGTTGCTGAAAATTCTTTGCTCCTGCGCGCCATGGTCCTGCCCTGCGCTCACACCTGCTGCTGGTTCCGGCCCCACTCGCATTCACTGCCTATGCCAGAGCTGCCGCTCACACCAGCTGCCAGCGCCTGGCGCCGGCCCTGATTGCTTAGCACCATCAGTGCGTACGAGCAGAGGCTGCCAGCCCTGATTGCCCCTCAGGGCTTCTCGACCTCCCTCTGCTCCTGAGGGGCGATCAGGGCCAG
This sequence comes from Eptesicus fuscus, assembly GCF_027574615.1. Classification (NCBI taxonomy): domain Eukaryota; kingdom Metazoa; phylum Chordata; class Mammalia; order Chiroptera; family Vespertilionidae; genus Eptesicus; species Eptesicus fuscus. The sequence continues at coordinate 29,305,407 of NC_072483.1, read as the reverse complement.
CAGCTGCATCTCGCACCCACTGCCAGAGATGGTCCCACTCGCACCCACTGCCGGCACCAGAGCCATTGCTTGCACCCACTGCCAGCACAGGCCCTGCTTGCACCCACAGCTGGCACTGCTGCTCGCACCTGCTGCTGGTGCCTGGCACTGGTCCCAATCGCTCGGTGCCATCAGCAGGTGTGAGCGGCAGCTGCCGGCTCAGATCGCTGGTGAGGGCTTCTCTACCTCCCCCTGCTCCTGAGGGGCAATCAGGGCAGCAGCCACCGCTCGCATGCACTGTTGGCACCGGCCCCACTCGCACCCTCTGATGGCGCCGGCCCCAATCGCTCTGTGCTATCAGCAGGTGCGAGTGGGGCTGGCGCTGTCAGCGTGTGGGAGCAGTGGTGGTGGGAGTGGGGCTGCCAGCAGACAAGGGACTGAAGGCCGCGGTGGGAGGGGCCGGGCAGGGGTGCGGAGGATGGGCTGAGATCTGACCCTGTGCCCACCACAGCCTCACGGCCCACAGTTTCTTTCAAGGTGCTGTGGAACAACCGGTCGCCATGATGTGCACTGACTACCAGGGGGGAGGTGCTCAACACAGGAGCTGTCTCCAGTCTGCATAGCCCAGGACAGCCAAGGCTGGTGCCAGTGGGGGCCCCCCGCCCCGATCGCCCCGCCAGTTGCCCCACAGATCAGCCCTGATCGATGGCCAGGCCTAGAGACCCTACCCATGCACAAATTTTGTGCATTGGGCCTCTACTATAAAATAATAAGACCTATCTAACCATTGCTATATATGAAAAGTACTGACCTTCTGTTCTACAAGTTTATTATATGCAGTAATAAAAATTCCATTTTTCCTAGTCTGCTCTTGCCAGGAAACCCCTGAAGCCAGACCTTCCTGAAGTGACTCCAGTGTGGCAACAGTACCTACACAAATAAGGATTATTGGATATCAAAAGAGAATCAGCAGTTCAAAAGAAAAGACCAAGGTGAAATGGCATCCAGTGAAGAGAAATAATGAAAGAAACAGGAGAGGTGATAGAAAATTTCTAATGTTGTTTTCAATTACATTTGAGAGGTTATTATGCCAATAAAACAAGAATATACTACCATGGAAAAGAAGCAATAAAAAATAAAGCAAAAAAGCTTACTAATCTACAAATTCCCCCTGGTACATGAAATTTAGAATTTCTTCAAGAACTCAGGTGTTGTTATTTTTAAACTCAGTTAATCTGAAAAGCAATGGGTTAAATTCATTGTCATTTTTATTTATACTTTGGAGATGATTAGTTTCAGACTGTTACTGAGATCTGCTAGGGCATTGCAAAGTCAAGTAGAACTCAGGAATTCTTTGTTGAGAGAAGCAAGTTCTGTGTACTAAAAGAGTCTGGCAGACATCCCTGGCTCCTGACCACTGAATACCAGTAGTGCTTTCTCAATCATGGTGGTAACTTTAAAAGGATCCTTGCATTATCAATATGTCCGTTGGGATAGTAGAAGAGGAACAGTACTAGTCCCACTTTTTGTAAAAGAGGATGCAAATATTTTAATGTAGAAAATAAAAATGATGCAATCCCTAAGAGAATTCAAGAAGATAATTTTATAATTCTGTGGCAGAAATTTCCTTGCTTAGCATGACACAAGATCATAACAAAAAAAGACTGACACACTTGACTAAACAAAAGTGTAAATGTTAAATTCAGGAAGAGATAAAACAAACTAAAAAAATAATAAAATTTTAAAAATTGTTATAAGTAACAAAAGAAACAATAGCCTTAAAATAAAAAATTCTCCTACAAGTCAATAAAAATAAACTATTCAGGGGGGAAAATGAACAAAAGAAACAAACAGAAAATTTTCTAAAGAAAATTTAAGAACAGAAGTATTTTATTACTTATTATATGCCAGGTGCAATAGGTACATAGTGACTGACATGCATTTCCTCATTAAGAGCAGATATAGAATTCTCAATAATTCTATAATGTGGCTTCTAAATTCACATCAATTTTATAGGAAGGTCAATTAGCTTGCCAAGGGTACATAGCATGTTCGTGGGGGAGGTTGGAATTCAAGCTCTAATACCAGAGCTCAGAGTCTTATCATTACTCTCTACCAATAATAATTCCATGCTGCACGTCTACTTATTTTATGGAAATAATAAAACATAAATGTCTGTCCAAGAAAATAAATGCACCTGCTATCTGTAATTGATTAGAAAAGGATAATCTAAATAATTATCAATAAGGAATTTATTTACTAAAATGTAGTATGTTCATTCCATGTAATATCATGTAGGAATTAAAAAGTAAAAAAGCAAATCTACATGTAATAATATGGGAAGATGTATATGTTGGTGTATATATATATATATATATATATATGTTTTTATTGAGTCAGAGAGAGAAACATCAATAATGAGAATCATTGATTGGCTGCCTACTGAACACCCCACACTCCCTACTGGGGATCAAGCCCGCAATCAAGGCATTGAATGAACTATTAAGGCATATCGACCTCCTGCTTCATGAGTTGATGCTTAACCACTAAGCAACACCAGCTGGGCTTGATATTTTTTAAAAAAATCAACTTGCACAACATTATTAGTATGATCTCACTTATATAAATTTTAAAAATTAATGTGTATAATTTCATATATTTATATGTATCCTATATAATAAAAGGGTAATATGCAAATTGACCCTAACGGCAGAACGACCAGCAACAACCGGTTCCTATGACGCATACTGACCACCAGGGGGCAGACGCTCAATGCAGGAGCTGCCCCCTGGTGGTCAGTACACTCCCACAGGAGGAGCTCCGCTCAGCCACAAGCCAGGCTGATGGCTGCGCGCGCAGCAGAGGTGGCGGGAGCCTCTCCTGCCTCCTCTGCAGAACTAAGGATATCTAACTGCGGCTTAGGCCTGCCCCGGGGGAGCGGGCCTAAGCCACAGTCAGACATTCCCCGAGGGCTCCTGGGCTGCCAGAGGAATGTCTGACTGCCAGCTTAGGCCCAATCCCCCAGGGAGTGGGCCTAAGCTGGCAGGTGGACATCCCCCAAGGGGTCCTGGACTGCAAGAGGGCGCAGACCGAGCTGAGGGACCCCCCCACCCCAAATGCACAAATTTCCATGCACCGGGCCTCTAGTACATATATAACTTAACAGAGATATCTAAGTAATATGATTACAGATAGTAATTTTTACTTTTTTGTATTTGTGTACTTTTAGATTTTTTGAAAGTAACAAATTATTTTTGTCATTTAGAATAGGCAATAAAAATATCCCCACTTGGACCCCGACCAGGTTGTTCAGTTGGTTGGAATGTTGTCCCATATACCAAGAGTTGAAAGGTTCAATTTTTTGTCTGGGTATATACCTAGGTTGCGGGTTTGATCCTTGGTCAGGGTGTGTATGGGAGGCAACCGATCAATGTTTTTCTCACCTCTCTCTCTCTCCTTCTCTCTCTCTTTCTCTCTCTTCCTCTCTCTCTCTCTCTCTCTCTCTCTCAATCAACCAATCAGTGGAAACATATCCTGGGTAAGAATCTTAAAAAAATCCCCATTTGGGGGGGAAAAAAGAGAAAACTACATTAACCAAATCGTATCCTACGAAGATCAAAGCTTTTATAATGGTAAAGTGTTGTCTGCTATTACATAGATAGTACCTTTGATTTATATTGGAAATTCTTAATATTATTCCTAATGATATCAGGTAGTAACTAACTTATTCTTACCTGCAGACCATGACCATTAAGCAACAAGTTAACAGCTTGCTAAGAGGTTATCTAAAGTTCTCAGACAATATTTAAACCAACCATCTTCCTTACTGGTTTTCTCTAAATATTATATTAAGCTATTTTTTAATATAAAGTACTTTAAAAAAGTAGTCGAGCAATATGTATCAAAATTTTAAAAATTCCCATCCTCTTTGATCTAGCTATTGTGTTTTTCATTCAAAAGAAATTGTGCCCAATTATTTATTTCATCCATGTCATCAGAGTACTAGTGTAATAAAAATTTTTTAAATAAACAAGAGGAAGCTATTTAAATAAGACACGGAGCAATTACATAATATTATACAGCAACATGAAATAATAGTGCAGAAGAAAATAAAATAACCTGGAAAAGATGTCCATAATATATTGTTAATAAAATAATTTTAGGTAACAAAATGGCATATACAATAGATCTCATTTAAAAAATGAAAATCCTGCCCTGACCAGGTAGCTCAGTGGGTTAGAGCATCCTCCCAATATGCCAAGGCTGTGGGTTCAACCTCCAGTCAGGGCACATACAAGAAACAGCCAATGAATGTAGTATAAATACTAAGTGGAAAAACAAGTCTCTTAGATGTAAATTGTCATTTTATTATCTTCATTAGTCTCAGCTCTTAATATTATATCTTCCCTATTTTTAATTTGTATGTGTGCATGTTTTAATTTATTGATTAGGTCAGTGGTCGGCAAACTCATTTGTCAATAGAGCCAAATATCAACAGTACAACAATTGAAATTTCTTTTGAGAGCCAAATTTTTTAAGCTTAAACTATATAGGTAGGTACATTGTTATTGACTTAATTAGGGTACGTGGTATTTTGTGGAAGAGCCACACTCAAGGGGCCAAAGAGCCGCATGTGGCTCGCGAGCCATGGTTTGCCGACCACTAGATTAGGTGAACTATTTTCTCAAAAATTGACACTCCAGAAAATGTGGCATATTTGTAGCCAACTTTTTGATTCAACCAATAGTCCATAATATCTATTAAGTTTCCATATGGAAGGGAGAGGGAGAGAGAAACACCAATGTGAGAGAGAAACACTAAGAATTACTGGTAATTATACTAAGCAATGAATTGGATTTGAAAATGTTTGGAAGAGAATATATGCTATATATAAAATGGTATCTTAAAAAATGCATTTCGCACCCATCCATTCTGGCTCAGTGGTTGAGTATATATCTACCTATGAGCCAGGAGGTTACTGTTCAATTCCTGGTTGGGGCACATGCTCAGGTTGTGGGCTCAATCCCCAGTGTAGGGCATGCAGGAGACAGCCAATGGTTCTCTCTCATCATTGATGTTTCTATCTCTCTCTCCCTCTCCATTTCTTTCTGAAATCAATAAAAATATATTTTAAAAAGTCTCTCTCTTTCTCTCTTTCCCTCTCTCTTCCCCCTTCCCACCCTCCCGCCATTCCTTCCTTCCCCTTCCTCTCTCTCTAAATTTAATAAATAAAAATAAAAATCCCTCAAGAGAAAGATCTAGGAGAATGAATACCAAAATGATACCTCTGTGTGATGTAGTTTCATGTGATTTTTTTCTTCTTCTATATTTTCTAAAAGGAAAACAAACATTACTTTGTAATAACCAAATAGTTTAAAAAGTAGAAAAGAATCAAAATTGTGTGTTGTGTTGTAGTTACCATATGCTATATAGTCATCTGCAGGTTATTCACAGAGAGGAAAAATGGGGTACAAAAGCAACGAGATGGACAATCATCATTTATTAACCCAGTTCCACCATCCTGATCTGCTCTTCCTAGCAGCCCCTTTCATACTGAAAAGTAGCCATTCCAACAGAGTAAGGTGAATTGAGGCTACTTTCATTCTTCTGAAAGGTTCCATAACGCATGTCACTTTAAGCCCCTCTATCCTCTGACAAAAACTGGGGATGTCAACTATATTTTAACTGGAGATTAACAGTTAACAGCAAATGCCAAAAATATCAATAGTACAAATTTGAGATTAGGTACTATACACAAGAAAGTTTTCCACAGGTAAGATTCCCAGGTGAAATAAAATGTACCTGCCATTATCTAAGAGTTGAACTTTATGTGTAAAAGGGAAGCATCAATCATGAGAACATTGAATGAATTATTATAAGTATAAAGAATCTGCAAGTCATACCACCTATTACTCAACCCCAATGTCACCTCACGTGTTCAAGAGAATTTGTGTGATAAAACGAGCAAGCTCTTTAGTTTGAGAGTGAACAGTTGCAGATACCACACGATAAAGGGAACATAGCCAACTAACTCTATGCTAGAGTAGATTGTTAAATTGATGGTTGTTACCTACATATCTGGTCTAATGAAACTTTTAGATTACCAAACAGACCCACACACTTTAATAACCAAACAAAATACCTGAGCTTTAGTTAGAGCTAGTTAGTGGCAGAACTGGGCCTTGTAGGATTTCTAAATCGGATTGAAAGACTTTTTTTCCAAGTTCAACACTACACTAGACCAATGAGACTGACAATCCATAAACAGACTGTGATGGGATTTAGACTCAATGATAAGCATTTAAAAATTGTTAATTTATTAAAAGAAGAAATTGTACATCAGACTATTTTTTATTATGTATTGGTAATCATGAACTGCAAAAAGGCTCATGTGATAATTTCTCATGCTTATTTTATTCTACAATATGTGAATAATTCATAAAGACATTCATTTTGCACCAAGTTGAAAATATCTGGTATAAAGATTAGGCCAATTTAGGATAACATTTCAAGAACGGCTAATAAATGGTACCATTTTTTAAAGAAGAAACGAACATTTTAGTTTAGGATATTTATGACAGAGCAGAACCTCCAATAAAAAATAACACATGCTGAGGAGTTTCCTTGGGGAACAGGATTTCAGTAGAGACATAAACGGCTCTCACAAATGTGTATGTGTACACAAACACATGCACACACACAAACATAAACACACAATTTCTTATATAGGCTGAAAAAAATAATGAAGAATAAGATATTATTACAGAATTACTGCAAAGGAGATATAATTATAGATATAAAATAGCTAAATTTAAATTTTATGATGTTATAGATCAAAGTTACAATAATGTGTTTCAAGTTTCCAACATTTTTGAAAATTTTTAAACTTAAAGAAAGTACCAGTAATCCCTCCCAATCATTGAACACTTTTACCCAGTTTCATGGGTATGTACTTATGTGTGTGTGTGTGTGTGTATCTGCATGTGTGTACATATATGTACACTTATTTATATAGATATACATATATATATACACACACATATGTAAACACACATTTTTGCTGAACCATTTAAGAGTTAATTGTACACAACGATATTCTCTACACAACTGTGATAATGTAAGTATTATCACATTCAAGACACTTAACATTGATATTTAATCTATATATATAAAAACCTGAGCAACCAGATGACCGGCCAGAAGCTATGACACACACTGACCACCAGGGGGCAGATGCTCAACGCAGGAGTTGCCCCCTGGTGGTCAGTGCGCTCCCACAGCAGGAGCGCCGCTCAGATGAAAAACAGGGCGCCAGACTCAAGGCTCATGGCTGGTGAGCACAGCTGTGGTGGCAGGAGCCTCTCCCGTGGACCCTCCCCCTGCGCGCCTGAGCCAGCGGGGATAGCAGCAGTGGAGCCAGGATGAGCAGGAGTGGCCCAGCGCCCAGCCAGGGCTCAAGCCTCTCCCCAGCTGCCTGCCACTTCACCCACTACTTCGTGCTGTGTGGGACTGACGCAGACAGTGGGCTGGAGACCGATGAGCTGGCAGGTAAGGCCAGGCCAAGGGACCCCACCTGTCCATGAATTTGTACACTGGGCCTCTAGTGTGATATAATATTCAATCCACAATGGTTTTTGTGCCCAAAGCATCCTTAATCATTTTGCTGGGGTTTTTTTTTTTTTTTTTTTTTAATTAGGATCCAATCAATCTTCATTCTCCTTTCACCTAGAACAATTCTCCAGTGTTGATTAGTTTTTCATATCACTGACATTTTGGAAAAGTCTAGTTATTCAATTCAAATGTGTCTAATTCTGCATGATTAGATATAGGTTAAACATTATTGGTACCAATATAATAAAACTGACACCTTTTCCTTCTGAAGTGCATCATATTAGAAGCCACATAATGCCAAACTGTCCTTTAGCAGTATTGGGAAGTTTAGTCATTTAGTTATGATGGTATCTGGCAGATTTCTCCATTTTAAAGGTACCTTTTCCTTTCTCATTAATTACTAATCTGTGAGGTGATACTCTAAGACCATGTAAATATCCTGCTTTCAAACAGTCCTTTACCCAATAATTTTAGCAGCAATTGGTGACTGTTGCCTAAATCAGTTATTACAATTGTAAACAAAGGTGGTTTTCTATTTCTACTTTTTCTACATTTATTAGCTGGCATTCTTTAAAGCAGCACAGTCTCATCACCCCCTTTCCTCACTAATTCTTCTACCTTATTTTCTTGGACTCATGGATTACTCTTTTTAATTCATTATGATAGAATCCATTTCTTTCATTAGTTATTTTAAGAGTTCAACTGTTCCAAATTTGTACAGAGGGAGCCTCCTTAAAGCTAGCATCTGCATCCTTTGAATATGTCATCGCAGTTTTTGAGCCTCTCCTAAAATATATTTTTTAAATAATGAACTATTTAAAAATAGAAATCAATATTATACCCAATAATAGAACCCTACTAGAAGTATTCCCTCCAAACTGAGGGGTAAAATAAGGATATTAGTTATCAACATTATTTTAAACTAGAGGCCCGGTGCACGAAATTCATGCAGGGGGAGGTGGGGTGTCCCTCAGCCCAGCCTGCACCCTCTCCAATCTGGGACCCCTCAAGGGATGTCCAAATGCCCATTTAGGCCCAATCCTACCGATCAGGCCTAAACGGGCAGTCGGACATCCCTCTCACAATCCAGGATTGCTGGCTCCCAACTGCTCGCCTGCCTGCCTTCCTGATTGCCCCTAACTGCTTCTGCCTGCCAGCCTGATCACCCCCTTACCACTCCCCTGCCAGCCTGATTGATGCCTAACTGCTCCCATGCCAGCCTGATTGCCCCTAACTGGCCTCCCCTGCAGGCCTGGTACCCCCAACTGCTCTCCCCTGCAGGCCTGGGTCCTCCCCAACTACCCTTCCCTGCAGGACCAGTAGCTCCCAACTTCCCTCCTCTGCCGGCCTGGTCACCCCTAACTGCCCTCCCCTGCAGGCTTGATTGCCCCCAACTGCCCTCCCTTGCAGGCCTGGTCCCTCCCAACTGCCCTCCCCTGCTGGCCATCTTGTGGTGGCCATCTTGTGTCCACATGGGGGCAGCCATCTTGTGTGTTGGAGTGATGGTCAATTTGCATATTACTCTTTTATTAGATAGGATAGAGGCCTGGTGCACGGGTGGGGGCCAGTTGGTTTGCCCTGAAGGGTGTCCCGGATCAGGGTGGAGGTTCCCTTGGGGCATGGAACGGTCTGGGCGAGGGACCTGTGGTGGTTTGCAGGCTGGCCACGCACCCCAGTGACCCAAGTGGAGGCCTTGGTATCTGAGATTTATTTATCTTATATAATTGAAACTTTGTAGCCTTGAGGGGAGGCCAGGGCTGCGGGAGCTTGGCTTCCTCCATCGCCGGGGGCAACTCAAGCCTCCTGCTCTCTCCAGCTCCGTGGATGCTGCCATTTTTGTTGGGATTTATTTATCTTCTATAATTGAAACTTTGTAGCCTTGAGCGGAGGCCAGGGCTGCGGGAGCTTGGCTCCATGGCCACAGCCATCTTGGTTGGGTCAATTTGCATACTTGCTCCTGATTGGATGATGGGCGTGGCTTGTGGGTGTAGTGGAGGTATGGTCAATTTGCATATTACTCTTTTATTAGATAGGATGATGTCAAATATTTTTCACAAATGCACAACAGAAATAAATAATAAATTAATATATGAAGAGGCAAAATATTATTCGGACAAAATAGTTGTATGTAATGAAATCTAAAAGAATCAGTGAAGAAAAAATAAAACTAATGAGTTTACTAAGTTTTGCAGATATAAGTTAAATATACTAAAGTAATATCACCAAGTAGATAACTAGCTAGAAATATAATGAAGTAAGAAATTTCATTCCAAATAACAAGGAAAAACTGCATATTTTGGAATGCAATTTAATGAGAGGTTCACTGAATCTTTATGAAGGAAACCATTAAACTTAAATTAGGAAATTTAAACTATGCCTTGAACCAATAGAGAAAATGTCATATTCTTAAATAGGTGACCATAATATTATAAAATGAGATTTTTTAGTTAGGCATAGCAGGTAAAACATGGATTCATCTCCACTCTTTCCTAAAATACCATTTCAATTATATATATATATATATATATTTTTTTTAAATTATAACACTAGCAGGAAAAAAACAAGAAAGAAAACAACAACAGATAAAAAACGTCAATACAGTTTTTGAAACTGGAAATTGGATTGAATAAAGATAATCCAAGGGATGAAAAGGATGAAGTGAGAGAACCTCAGAAAAGTTTAGGAACTGTACTTTGGGACAGGGCTTTAAAGGGAGAATTTGTTGACAATTTTTTAAAGAAGATGCCAAATTAAATGGATCTGCTTCCCTATTCTGGAGCCAGAACCAGGTGACAATTCAAATATATGACTGCAGTTTTAGTCTCTTGAACAGTGACTTTCAATCTTTTTCATCTCATGGCACATATAAACTAACTACTAACATTCTGCAGCACACCAAAAAATATAGTTTTTGCCAATCTCGCATGCAAAAACACATACACAGAAGGCATAATATCGATTCATTCACACCGGATGGTTATTATTGTGTTTCATTTTCTATAAAGTAAAGTAATGACCACTCTTGTAGCTAAATGTCTGCATATATCTTTAATCTTTTCGAAAAGTTTAGAAGTGAAATTTATGTGTCACAAATATAAATATTTTAATAACTTGGATACATATTGCCAAATTGCTCTGCATAAGAGTTATAGCAATTAACATTCTTGCCAGTAAGAGATATGAAAGTATCTGGATTCTTGAATGCCTGTACTTTGGGGATTTCAAATTCCGTTTCCTTCCTCCCTCTCCTCCTTCCAACCTCTCTCCCTCCACTCCTCCCTCCCTCCCTCCCTTCTTTTCCTAATCTATATATATAAAAGTCTAAGCGACCATTATGATGGAATGACTGGAATGAACAGAATGACTGGTTGCTATGATGCGCACTGAGCAGGCATGCAGGTGAAGGTTTAGGAGCAAGCGGTCCCAGGTTGCGAGAGGGATGCCCAACTGCAGGGATCTGGCCTAAACTGGCAGTTGGAAATCCCCTGAGGGGTCCCTGATTACGAGAGGGTGCAGGCTGGGCTGAAGGGTCTCCCCCCTGCAATGCATGAATTTCGTGCACTGGGCCTCTTGTTTGATATAAAAAATGGCACTGTATGGGTACTTCCGTCAGTACTTCTTGGATTACTAGTGATTTTAAATATTTGTTTTTCAAATACTTAAATATTATGTTTTTTGTGTAGCTGTGGGTTTGAGGCCTGGTCAGGCACAACCAATTAATGGGAAGCAACCAAACAATGTTTCTCACATTTAACCAACTGATACTTCTGTTGCATATTTATGTTTCTCTCTCTCTCTCAAATCAATAAAAATGTATCCTCTGGTGAGGATTTTTAAAAAAATCAACCAACAGGTTAAGCAGTAACTTCAATATAGTTGAAATGAGAATTAGAAAACTGAAACAGAGAAGTACATACATTATGTCACATGTAGTCCTGAGAGTTAAAGAAGCATGGAAAATATTGTGAAAAGATCTAACATATCTGAATTAGCACTCTAGCAACGAGAGAAGGAAGTAGAAGCTATACCAGAAGAGCAAAACTGTAGAAAATACAAGAAGAGAAAGGATCTCAAAAGCAAACAGAGAAAAGTTAAATTTCATTCAATGGACTGACAGATCAATAATTAAATTTTTGAAAGGAATAGTAGAAGCCTGAAGACAGTGAATATCTTCAATAGGCTAAAAGGAATTTGCTAGTAACCTAGAATTCTATACACAACAAAATTCTTCTAACAATGAAAGTGAAATAAGGTCATTTAGAAATAAAAACTAAAAAGGTTTATTACTTTCCTCACTGAACATACCTTCAAGCAAAATGAAAATAATACCAGATACAAAATGTGAAATGACAGAGAAATGATAGGGTAGGAAAAAGGAATGTAAATGTAACCAATATTAACATTACAAAATAATGATATTTATTTCTTACAGAATTAAAAATATAGACTTTAGTAAGAAAAGATAACTAGAAATAATTGAATTGCTTTGAAAATAAGAAGCATATTTCTAAATAACAAAATAAGAATTCAAATGAAATATTCATAACTAAATGACAACCAAAATACAATATGAAAACTTGTGGTATACAGCAAAATCAATAATTGAGTATTTTATAGTCTTAAAATGCTTAGAGGATAAGAAATAACCAAAATTAAAGATACAGAAAATAAAAATAAAATAAAGATGACAGCAAAGCTAAAAGCTGACTTTTTAAAAAGCCTAATAACGATGCAAGCCTCTGGAGTGATTTAAGCAGAAAGTAGTAAGGATGGAAGAAAGGAAAAAAAGGACAGGAAGGAAAGAGAGAAAAAGAACGAGGAAGAGGTGTATGCACAAATAGTTAATATAAAAAAACTTCCTAACTATAGTTGCTGCACTAAAATAAGCAAAATTAAGACAGTTTCATGCCAATATATTTGAAAACAGATAAAATGGGCAAACTTTTAGAAAAACATAGTTTACTGACACAAATTCACAATTAAGTAGAAAAGTCTGAACAATACTATTAAAGGAATTGAAGCCAATAGTAAAAATCTTCCCCCAAATTAAATTCCAGGCCTATGTGTACAATTTAGGATTAGTAAACCTCTATGATTCTTAGGTTATTTGTTTATAAAATGGATATTATAATATCCCATTATATTATGTCTTATACTATCTCACAAGCATTTAATTTGAAGATTATATAAAAAAGAAGTATATGAAGGCAATCTGTGAACACGAAAGTGTTATAAAAACTATAAATATTATTCACCCAATTTTAGATTTATATCAGAAAGCCCATAATTTTAAAAACAGACACATGCCAGAGAATCCACCAAAAAGTCAATTTTTCACCATAAGGCACATAAATCTTATTTTGCTGTGGCCTCCCCCAGTAAATAACTAAGGACACATTCTCTGGCAGGAAAATTGACCACACACAAACACACACAATACAACTGCAAATGAAGAATATTAAAAAAATTTTAAACTCATATTTTAATAAAGTCAACATTATGTGTTAAAGCCTTACTGACAAAGCTATAAATATAATTTAAATAATTATATTTTGTTCAGGGCAATAGGTTAAAGATCCAAAGGAACAGAAACAATATTGCAGGATGGGACAAAGAAGCATAACAAAGGCACTGGTTTAATTTTCATGGGTAATGAGTTAATGCTTTTTCCCTCCTGAAACACAATCTCCCATGAATGTGTGCTTCATAAAATACCTGTAAATCTATTCATATTTATTTTTTCACGTATGCATTCATTCAACAAAGATGTCAGTGCCTACCAAATATCAGGTACAAGATGAGCTGCTGAGACACAAAGATAAGAAATAGTGAAGATTACAATTTTATAGTCAAGCAAGGAAGAGATGAAGAGAAGCACCTGAACATGCACAGAATGCTACAGATGTTCACAAAAGAGGTACGCCTGATGCAAAATGAGTGGATCAGAGAACATCACCAGAACAGATGACATCTAAGCTGTATATTAAGAAAGAAATTAGAATAAGGAGAAAGGAAGGAGTTGGATGGCCATTCCAGGAGGAGAAAACTCAATTCTTCATTCTCCCTACAACTTCACCATGCACATATATGCTAACCTGTATTGCCTGGTGCCTGCCATAAACATTATTTCATAAGGAGCAAAATTTTAAATTTACTATTAAATAATGCTAAAGATGAATTTTAATATGAGTTCATGTATTTAAATTATTCTTTTAACTCTGGCAAGATACCTTAAATTTATTATCAAATCAAACTTCAGAGATTCATGTTTGACTAAAAAACCATGAAGTTTTTAAAAACATGACTATCTTGTTTCAGTTTTGCATCAACTGGGATAGACAGAAATTACCAGAAAGAAAACAGGGGCTCTATAATGGGATGGCAAAAGTGGGGAAACCTCTGGTCCAGAACAAAGAAAGGGCACTTCACTGAACTATCTAGCTTATTTTCAAAAATATTCCATGTACTAACTTGCCACGTTAGCATGTAGCATGTATCAGAACATCAATAGGTTGTGCGACTTCCTGAAAAGATTCCCTGAACTAAGGTCATTGTCCTGGCTCTTCTTCCAGCAGTGATTGGCTTTTGGGAGTGTTTCTTATACCACTACTTCTATCTTGACTTTTCTATGACTACAGTAATACTTACCCATGAGCCACTACATTAATATTAAAACATTTTTTCAATGCTGCAATGTTTTTAATTACATTAAATTTTTATCTCTGTAAAAAAATGCAACATCCTCTTTAAGGAAATACGTTACTCTAAAGAGGAAAAAGTCACTGATGCAACACAAAATAATAGAAAGATCAAGCAGTAAGTAGCAACAGAGTTGGGGTTGTACTTGGCTTTGGTACAATAAAGAAAAATATAATACAAGTAGATAATGTACATTTTCTTTTCTTTATGGTGCTTACATGGATGTGTGAGGAATTTAATCTAAGGCAACAGTTTGAGTTCTTGCAGAATGTTCTATTTTCTTACAGGCAACTTATATTCTGATTAAATTTTTCCATCTATCTTTGCTTGGTGAGCTGGAATGTTCCAGTCTTGTGCAACATAGTAAATTATACTTTACATAGTTTCTTTTGTATATTTTTTTGGTCACAATAAAAAGTTTTGAAAATTCTGATTTGACAACAAACAGACTGTGAGCTCTTAGTAGGCTTAATGTCTTGCTCTCCTAAGTCTTACTGCTCCTGAAAATGCCCTATATAAATAATCCAGATTTATATATACATCTAGCTGAAGAAAACAAGCAATTTAATTCTGATCACTCACATAAATGATAAATCAGAATCAAAATAATATTCAACTTTTGAAATATTATGGGAAAACTACAGGTACTGATAGGAAACTAAAAAAACCTCACAGTATTTGAAGTTGGGCAGATCTGGCATAGAATCTTATTTATTGTCACTACTATATCAGAGCTGAGTAACGGACAGCTACTGCATTTCCTGCAGCTTTTTGCTTTCTTCTCTGGGAAATAAAGAGAATAACAGGTACTCTTCTAAGTTGCTGTGAGGATTAAGTGAGCTAACAAATGCACAGCACTTGGTAAAAACAGTTGACACTACCATTTTTTCATCTCTACTTCTTATCAAAGTAGACTGGGAAGTCTTTTTTAGGTCAATAAGTCTCTGAGATTTGGCTGAAGTAGGCAGGAGAAGGGAGGATAGGGTGGACTAGAACAGCAAACTTGATATCAAGAATAGATACATAACTCTTAAAAGATTTCTTTCCAATTAAATTCAGCTCTTCCTGGATCATTTAAAATCAGAGTACTAAAAGGATGGTTAAGATACGCAGTGAAACAAGAAAGGCCTAGTTTTGGGTTTATGGTTATGTATGTATTTAGAGATTGTCAATATATTGTGTATGTACATACATGCACATATATGTAGACATATACATATCTTGCACAAACACATATATAAAAAGAATCCTATTCATGAGAAAAATCAGGGCCAAACAAAGAAAAACAAACAGAAATGTAATGAGCTGTAGTTGTAACTTTAACAACTATTTTTTACTGTAAGAACACAATGTTTTTAAAGTTTAATATTCTGTTTATATTATAACTGAGGCTAGTACACAGTGTTAAAAAATGAGGTTAAAAAATAAACCCAAACTGTCATACCTAGCTAGCAAAAATGATATAGTAGTAAAGTTCCTTAACTTAAAATTACATTAGGTTCTGAAAGAATGTTTATTTAATTCCATTGATTTATGTCTAATGTGACAACATAGAACCAGTAGTTAAATAGTTTTACCTCTGTTTTAATTAAAAATCTTTGTTGATTTCCAATGGAATCATATAATTTTTCTTAGTACCACTTTTAGCCTTATGTCTGCTTTTGCAAATACCGAATGGGATGGGGCAGCTAACTTTTATAAATTACCTCAAACATAATGTTAAAGACAACATGAATGAATAACAGGCAACTATAAAGGACAATTATGACTGCTGCTGGTGCAGCGGAACATAGGTTATTCTTATTTTGTGAATATTCTTAAATGAGTGTGCAAGATTATTCTTTCCAAATACACTAGTCAATCAATCAATTAATCCTTTCTCCCCTTCTCTTCTTACATGTCACTAATACTCTTCTAGCTGAGAGGTAGGTTCTTTGTTCCTTTCCCTTGAACATGGGCAAGGACTATGACTGCTCCAACAACTAGACTATGATAAAGATGGTGCCATGTGATTTCTGAGGCTAGGTCACAAAAAGATAAAGCTTACACCTAGTTTTCTTCTTGAGACACTTACTCTTGTGTGCTGGTCACCATGTTCCGAGGAAGCTCAAACTAGCCTATGAGGAGAGACAATACAGAGAGACTTGTACAGAAAAGAAATAAGCCCTCCACCAATAGCCAGAATCAACTGCTAGACAGATGAATGAACAATGCTGCAGATGATTTTAGCCTTCACAGCCTTCCAGTCCTCAAGCTGAGATCCAAAACATTATAGAACTAAGGAAAACCATCCCTGCTGTGTGACCTGTCTGAAATCCTGACCAGAATCTGTGGGTATAATAGACAGCTGTTCTATTCCATCAATTTTGGGTAATTTGTTATGCAGCATTAGATAACTGGAACAACCTGCTTCTGTACATGCAAGTTTGAGACCTGGCATTTTGAGGGTTATATGTAGGGGTTTGTACTTGTAGGAAAATCTGAGCATATCTCTGACAATGGAGGTGGGGAAGACAAGGGTAGGTTAATATCCTCTCTAACTTTCCCTGTCTATATATGGTTCTTTCTCTTGCCTTGAGAACATTCTACTCTATTCTCTCAGCCTTAACATTCATCTTCCCAGTGAGTCAACACTCACTCTGATCTTCACTTGGCAAATTCCTACTCTCCTTAAAGGTCTTAGGTCTCACACAAAGTACCACATTCTCCCAGAAGAATCACCTAACTGCTAATGAATGAATTGGGTGCCCTCTCTATCAGATTCTAGTGCATTTATCACACTGTGTTCTAGTTGTTTAATTGTCTCTGTCTACCTGACTAGTCTGTAAGCTCCTTGAGGGCACCGACTTTCTCATTCACTAATGCATGTCAGCATAAATATCATTTGATGAATGAGTGTATGAGTGCCTGAATGCTCTTTTCTTCCTCTACCCTGCTATAAAGCACATGAGCTGAAAGGAAAGACATTAGAAAACTGGAGGAGTAAATATTAAGAAATTGCAGATTGGAGAGAACTGAACAAAGATACATATAACTTACCAGCTTTTCAAATGAGGCTTTCCTAATTCAGAGTATCCAAAATATATCAAAGGCATTGGGTCTGATAAATTTCAGAGGTAAACAGTCTCCATTCTAGTTCCAGAAAATTTGGCAAATCAGACACATTCTCCATCAATCTGTTTTACTTTTCTCTCCTAACACTCTCTCTTACTTCCGCATGTTATCCTAGTCTGAGAGCTTCCTGATAACCTCCTGATATCCCAAATCTCCTAATTTACCTAGATTTGCCATTGCAGTGCCTCATACTTAGGCTGATTCATCTTGCACAATCAAACTCCTGGAAAGAGTGTGACATCACTGCCTCCTTTCCTCTACCTTTTACTTACTGCTCAAACTATAGCAACTAGGCTTCCATGACCATTAATTCAGGTCATAATTCATATTTACACTGTTAAATCAAATAATACTTTGAATCATTATTTTTCATACTCTCAGTAGTTTTTTACTCAGCCCATTCCATGACATTTTTCTTTCTATGGCTTGGAGACACCAGATAGTTTCTCTCCTGTCTCACTGATTATTAGCCTCTTTGGTATTCGTTCTCTGGCTAACCCTACATCAGTGGCTCTCAACCTTCACTGTACATGAAAATCACCAGGGGAGCTTTTGAAACATGGGGTATTTTAGGGCACCCTGAGACCAATTTACATGTAGAGCCCAGCTACCACATTTTTAAGAAGCTCAGAGGTAATTTAGATGCACTGTACAAGTTCTAGGCACTGTTACAAGATTATTACAAATAATCTTGTAACAGTGCCTAAAAGAGAGAGAAGGAATGCCCTTCTAAGAACTGGAAGTTTAGTAGTTGAACAATGAATGTGGGGGGAAGGCAGGAAGTTGCACAGTTATGAAGGATTTTATAAGCTGTATTAAGGTATTTAGAAACTATTCTGAAATAAATAAGAAGCCATTGGCTGGTTTAAAGCATAATAAAGTTTGAGTGATATGAATAGAGTAATGTAATAAAATGTTCATTTTAGAAAAATCATTATGGTTGTAGTGAAGAGTATGGATGGGAGGAGAGCAAGATTGCAGGTGGGAGGCCAGGTAAGAACCACTAGCATCAGTCCATCTAAGCAATGTTGGGGACCTATGGGAATGGGAATGGAAAAAAAATAGAATGGGGAGATATTTAAGAGTTGTAATTATTGGAATTCAGTAGTCCCTGGGTGGTCAGTAATAAGAGGAGTGGGTTATATGGGGGATATGATTGGCTAAGTTTGGGACCTATCAAAGTGTTTGTGTCCAAACAAAAGAGTTGAATACATGGGTCTGAGATCAGAAGAGAGATCTTCACTTGGCAAGAGATTTATCAACACATACATCATAACTGAAGCCAGGAGAGTTTGTACAGGGGAATGAATGCATACTGTGAGAAGGGAAGAAAGCCTGTGTCAGACAACATAGAAGGCATTGAGAAAATATCTGCTACATGAATGAATCAATCAATATAATCTATCTTGTTTAGTAAAATCCTATTAGTAATACTGTAATATTATAATACTATACACCAGATACTTTATCTGACAGTATTTTTTCCTTTTTCTTAAGTTAAAAGCAGAGGATTACATTTTATATCATTTTATTTTCTTCACTGAACATAAAAATATATCTTTGTTATTATAAACTCATCATAAATATCATTTATAATGAGTGCATAATGTTCCTATATATGTAAAAATACTGTCATCTCCCCAAATATTTCCTGCTCTTGGACACTTAAGTGGTTCCCTGCAAATAATTTTAGACACAAGGTAGTTTCTATATATCCTTGTTCAACTTACATTCTTAATCATTTCTCCCACATTTCATTTTCTTTTTTACTGTAGTTTCCCCAAAAGCTATAATTTTGTCTTAAAATTCTTCTACCCCTATGGTATACCTTGCAAGATGCCTTGAAATAAATAAACACTGATAATATGTATTAAGTTTTAAACAAAGTAAACTTGAAGCTATTAATTCCAAAACTAATGGTACTTCTAGATATTGTATAAACAAGACATAAATAAACAAAAGATGGTCATAAGGAAAATCCGTCTTTTCATTATGTTTGAAATGAGAGATGATTGTCTCTTTCTAAGACAGGGTTTCTCAATCTAACACTGTTAGCATTTTGGACTGAATAATTCTTTGTTGGTGGTGGCTGTCCTATGTATGATAAGATGTTTAACAGCAACCCTGACCTCTACGTAACCTGATTCCCTCAGAGGACGATGATCAAAAATATCCCCAAGCTCTGGCCCGGTGGATCAGTTGGTTGCAGTGTCCTCCTTTATATTAAAATATTGCAGGTTCAGCCCTAGCCTGCGTTGTTCAGTGGTTAGAGCACTGGCCCACACCTCAAAGGATCTGGTTAAGGTTTGATCCCCGTGCCAGAGGCAACAAATCGATGTGTCTTTCTCACAGTGATGTTTCTCTCTCTTTCTCTTTCCCCTCATTTCTGTACACTCTCACTCAAAAAATCAATGGAAAAAATATCCTCAAGTGAGGATTAACAACAAAAACAATAAAAGGTTGAAGGTTCAATTCCTGGTCAGGGCACATACCTACGTTGTGGGTTTGATCCCCAGGCGGGGCACATGCAGAAGGCAACTGATTGATGTTTCTCTTTCACACTGATGTCTCTCTCTCTCAAAATCAATAAAAAGATATCGTCAGGCGAGGATTAAAATCTATAATAATAAAAGCATAATATGCTAATTAGACTGGATGTCCTCCCGGACGACCTTCCTGACGAAGCTGGGGCTGCAAGGGAAGCCCGGGTCCTGGGTGCCAGAGGGAAGCCAGTGCCAGCAGCCGGGGGAAGGCCTACTCTTGCATGAATTTTGTGCAATGGGCCTCTAGTGTGTGTGTGTGTGTGTGTGTGTGTGTGTGTGTGTGTGTGTGTGTGTGTGTATGTAGTGTGTGTGTGTGTGTGTGTGTGTGTGTGTGTGTGTGTGTGTATATCTCCAAACATTGCCAAATATTCCCAGAGGGTCAAAATCACCCCCAGTTGTGAACCACTGCTCTAAGATAAGGAAGAATACTTTATAACTCTAGCTTTGTCTTTTCAGTAATTTATCCCCCCGTTTTTCCATAACTTTTAACGAATTACCAGGATAAAATTTTATAGTCTACATTTCCTTTTCCTTCTCTGCTCTGTTGTACAGTATTCTCTCCCTTATCTGTAATTTCATTTTCCAAGGTTTCAATTACCCATGGTCCAAAAATATTAAATGATAAATTCCATAAACAATTCATAAGTTTTAAATTGTGCACTGATCTAAGTAGTGTGATAGAATATGTGTTTTTCTGCTCTGTGCTGCCCCAGTACCTCAACCAGCCCGCTGCCCAGCATATCCAGCCATTAGTCACTTAGCTGCCATTTTGGTTATCAGATCCTCTGTCTTAGTATCAACTGTACTTGTAATCCTTATTTTACTTAATTATTGCCCCAAAGTAGTGCCCACTACAAGAGTAGTGATGCTGGCAATTTGGAAATGCCAATGAGAAGCTGTGAAGTGCTTCCTTTAAGTAAAAATGTGAAAGAAGAAAATTGTATGTCACATTTGCTAAGACATACAGTAAGAACAAATTTCTGTGAAACTATCTAATTTATAAATTAAACTTTACTGTAGGCATGCAGGTTTAGGAAATAACAGCACATGTAGTTTTTGTACTATCCATGGTTTCAACCATAAGGGAGAACTAGTGTAATTTTCTTCCAAATAGTAACAAGCATATCAAAGAAAGAAAATACAAAAGTCTAAATCTTAAACTGATTGTATGATTTGTCCTGGAGTAATTAAAAATTTACAACATTGTTCTTTTAACTCTTAAGAGTATGTCAATTCCTTTTTCTATATTCTCTTTTAAGAATAAAGGGTACCTTAATTTCCTTTCTTTCTCACATCAGACCATTTAAAATGGTTTGATAGCTCAGTGATCCCAATTAACATTTAACATTGCAAGCACTGAACATTTGAAACTGCTTATTCACTCAGAGCATTTTTTCAAACCTGTTGCAGGTATAGAGAAGACTTCAAAAAGGTATCAAGATGACTCCAAAAACTCACTGTAATTAAATTAATTAAAAAATGAGTATTATGCATGTAGACATGTATTGCTCACAATAAGTAATTTATATTTATAGTATACCACATACTCTTAAAACACTTTATAAATTATAAATCTATAATTAAATGTTCCCTCATTTTATAAGAAATTAAATTTTAAGCATCTGAAATGAAATCTTCAAATAAAAATATCTCCTTAAAATACACCCTATATTACTATAGCATACCCTATATTGCTATAGCACTTTAACACTAAGTAAATTAAGAGCACTTTTCACTTAAATGTAGATTGTAGATGTATTACAGGGATTAAATAATACAACCAATAATATATCACAAGTGGTCAAGTATAAATGAATTTCCAGTAAGCAGATTTAATTTTGTATACTCTTCAAACTTTAATGTTGAAATGACATAAGGAACTAGTTTCAGTTTCTAAAGCAAAGGAACAAGGGAAAATTTGTTCACTTTCAAACACTTATTAAAAAATGTTACCTTAATATTCACTGTGTTCCTTTAGTAATTTGAAAATGAACATTTCTATGACAAACATTTTCCCACCTGTTAAAAAGAGTTGCTGAATCTGGAGTTCTTAATTGTGGTCCAACATTTTTAAGTAACTAGGTATTTGCTGGAAGATACGTCAACCTTTTAACTAGGTTTAGAGAGCAACGAGCAACCACTTGCCATGCTTTTATTTACGCATTTATTATTAGTACCCCACTAGCTTTCACTAATGATTTAAAATGATTTACCTGGTCTTCATACATTGGAGTTATGAGGCAGTGCTGAGTGGTTGAAAAAGCACTGGTCTTAGATTCAGACACAGCTAGGTTTCCAACATGTCTCTGTGGCATAGAACCCATGGACCTTTGGTTAAGTCACTTATTTTACACTTGGAATAGCGATTCTATACCTATTAGCTCTAATAACTGTAATAACCTAGCTTGTGATAGACATTCCATAAGTTATTTTTGTTCCTCATAAAAAATGTTTAGACTTTTAAAATATCTTACAGTATCCTGTTCTAGATCAAGAAAGATAAGGTTTTGGCACTGTACCTAATAGGAAAAACACTAATATCTCAAAATACCAATGCAAATGCCATTCTGGACTCTGGTGTAGTGTTTAACTACTTTATAATATATATTCATACTACTTAATGTAGTTGATACTACTTAAAGGGCACATATAAAAACGATAGTGGAAATTAATATTTCAAGACAAATACAATATAAGTGGGATTTTAAAACATTTTAACGTCCCTGAGTAAACCTTCACTTTAGAGCAGTAGGCTTCAAATACAAGGCTCTGTACTGAATTTTCCTAGAGGTTTGTAAGAAATACTAGGATATACTAATCCTTAGAATGCCAATACACTTTGATCAAGTTTTGTCTACAACTTATTAAATTTTTACTCTTTGAAACAGGTTCAAGGAAATTCCAAACAAAGAAACTTCTTTAGAAATTAGAAATTTTTAAAATACTTTTGGAAGCTGAGTCTTAAGCTATTTAAGCAAACAAAATTACGTCCTCAATTCACTGAATTATCTATATTGACCCTTGATTGGAGTTGTACATTTTTGAAATGTCTGATATGTGAAAACTTAAAGAATATACTGATAGAAAAATCATGCACAGACAAAATACATTTTAAATTTATAATCTGGTTTATAAACAAACAAACAAAACTAAGAATTCTGAGCATTGGTGCAAAGAAATATCTAAATCAGTGGTTCTGCATTAAAATCACCACCTGGAGGGCTTATTCAAACAGAGTGCAGCCCAATTGGTGTGGTTCAGTGTTTGAACATCAACCCAGGAACCAGTTCAATTCCTGGTCAGGGCACATGCCTGCATTGTGGGCTGGATCCCCAGTTGTGGAGTGCAGAAGGCAGCCAATTAATGATTCTCTCTCATCATTGATGTTTCTCTCTCTTCCTCTCCCTTCTTCTCTGAGATAATATATATATATGTTAACAAACAAACAAAAACAGAGCGCAGGGTCCCACCACCAGAACTTCTGATTCAATAGGTCCTTGGAATTTGCATTTCCAACCAATTCCCAGGTGATGCTGCTGCTGCTGGCCAGGTTAGTTTAGCCGGCTGCGAGAACCATTGGTCCAAATATCCTTAAATACTCATTACTTCTAGTCTGCTTTAACCTGAATAATCTGTTACATTTTCTAGACCCAATTCATCCATTTAGTTCTACAGCTATTTCTTGGCCAGGCTGTTTAAAAAGTGGTGACCATGACAGGTAAGGTTCCTGCTCTCCTGGAGCTCCATTACATTTCATTGGTAAGAGAAACAATAAACATGTAAACAAAGAGGAAAATACTGGATGTAGGAGGTGTCATACACAATTAAAGCAAGGTGATGTGACTTGAGTGATTTCTTTAGATGGGTGGTGGTTGGAGAAGACTTTTCCGAGCAGTTAACATTTAAGCTGAGGCCTGACTAACAAGAGCCAGCCAGGGAAAGACTGAAGGGAAGAACATTCTAGGTACAGGGAATACTTGCTGTAAATATCCTAAAACAGGAAGAAGCTTGATGTGTCAGAAAACAGATAGCTTACCATAATTTGGATTACAAATGAGGGTGGAGAGACAATCAGGGGCCAAATCAATCATCTAGGGTCATTTGTTATGAAGATTACCGTAAATATGATGAATATACAATAGTCAGTAATTACATGTTATTTCGTGGGCACTTAACAAACAGTACTTATAAA
The DNA here is from genome assembly GCF_027574615.1 of Eptesicus fuscus. Taxonomy (NCBI): domain Eukaryota; kingdom Metazoa; phylum Chordata; class Mammalia; order Chiroptera; family Vespertilionidae; genus Eptesicus; species Eptesicus fuscus. The sequence continues at coordinate 29,281,269 of NC_072483.1, read as the reverse complement.
TATGTATTCCAGATCAGTCTCCTCTGCTCTTCCAGATATATGTATCAGTTCAAAACAATTAAAGAAAAATTAAAACATGCTAGGTTTTCAAGGAAATTCTTTTGTATCTGGATTCCCATAGCTTCAACTTCCCAATGACCTTATATCATATATATCTATATCTGCATGTTTAAATACACCTACATAACAATAAACCTAAATATAATGAGTATGCATTTTAAAATCAACATACAAAACCTTATAAACCTAAATAAATGTTAATCCATTCAAAGTATAGGATTACAGGGCTACAATTGTTCCAAACAGCTATAAACTTCTTCTAGAAATACTATAATTAATTTAAAAGCCCCACAAAAGTCTACTGTTTTTTAACTTTTACTTGTTTTTGACCAAGAAACAAACAAAACACAAAAACAAAAACCTTGCTCATTAATCATTACTCAGAAAGACAACTGTCTGTATATTGTCTGATAATACAGGCAACTTTCAAAATAATGGCACAGACTGTGAAGACTACCTGAGTTACAAAAGCATTTAAACAAAATAGCAGCAATGAAATGAGTTCATAGTCTCCCATGTGATTACTTTCTAAGAAAAAAAAATCTTGTTTGCAAGGATAGTTTGAACTTGTATGCATATATGCATAACCCCTAGACAAAGGCATAGAGGGTGGGGGGATGGGGGAGGGCTGGAAGAGGTTAATGGGGGGGGGGGGTGGGGAGGAAAACCTATGTAATACTTTCAACAATAAAGATTAAAAGAAAAAAATATGAAAAAAAATAAAATAAAAGCAGTCTACCACTCGGCCAGCATGACTCAGTGGTTGAGCATCAACCTATGAACCAAAAAGTTCATAACCCTATGAACCAGTAGGTTCAATTCCCGGTCAGGGCACATGTTTGGGTTGTAGGCTTGATTCCCAGTGAGGAGGCTTGTGGGAGGCAGCCAATCAATGATTCTCTCTCATCACTGATGTTTCTATCTCTCTCTCCCTCTCCCTTCCTCTCTGAAATCAATATAAAAGATATTTAAAATAAAAAATAAAAGCAGTCTACCACTGTGTACATTGTGTATATTTGTAAAGGACAGAGTGAACTTGAGAGATCATTTATTGCAAACGAGTCCAATGGGAGTATTCCTTAGGAAATTGTTACTTAACCTAATAATCTACAAGAAAACTAAAGATTGTACTTCTACTTTTTCTAACTTCTTGACAGTAGTATGCCAATATTCTTTCTTCCCAGACTCAGTTATTTAATAGCTTAAAGCACACATCATGCATTTCTTGGTAAAAACTATTAGCCGTCCTTATGAAAGAGTCACAGAAAAGAAGTGGATAATTTAAAAAAGAAAGAAACATAGTCCCATTATTTCCAAATATGAGAACTACAGCTAATATAAACAAAAAAAGAATTTAGGCAGGCAGTTACTAGAGTCTAAAGAAGAAAAGAATTAAAATAGAGAAGCAAAAAGAACCCCATCCTCATCCTGCATCTTATTAAAGGAGCCTTTAGCCATAATCTGGGCCTGTTGGAATTCCCACTCGTGTTGCACCAAGCGATAAGGGGACTCAGAAATCATGTGAAAGCTGCAGTAGGATTGTGTTTATGTTTGAGGAGCAAGGGTGGAGTAAAGAAAATAGATACACTCTAAAAATATTTTTCATACAAACACGCCATAAAATCCATAGAAACATTAAAAAAATCAAATTTAAAAAATGGGCAGAGGACTTGAACAGACATTTCTCCAGAGAAGACATGCAGATGAACAACAGACACATGAACAGATGCTCAACATCAACTATCACTAATCATCAGGGAACTGCAAATCAAAACCTCAATGTGATATCACTTCATACCTGGCAGCATGGCTATTACCAAAAAGACAAGAAATATCAAGTGTTGCAGAGGATGTGGAGAAAAGAGAATATTCTCACACTGCTGGTAGAAATGTAAACTAGTGCAGCCAGGCTACAGTATGGAAAACAGTATGGAGATTAATTTAAAAAATTAAAAGCAGAAACCACCATACAACCAGCATTTCACTTCTACGTATTTATCTGAAGAAAAAAATCAATTTAATTTGGAAGAAAAAGCCTCAGGAAAAGAAACAGCCACCATTAAAAGAAATAGCAAAACTATTCTATAAATAGTAATAAGATACCCTGTATTTATATAATGGCTTTCTTCCAAGAAATTCATGGTGATATATTTTTTAAAGTAAAGAGAATTTTTTCTTTTAAAGATGATGAGCCAGTACAGAGTAAGCTTGAACCACTCTTACAAGTATATGATATTCTCATATTGAAGATTAATACCTCAGATTAAGGTTTGTATCTCAGACAAAGATCTTATTATGCTCAAGGTTTCCACTGAACAATCAATGTAACAATGATGAAACATTTATACTTAACTAATTACTTGAAAGTCAACAACATTGTACTGAAATATTTTAAAAGCTGTTTCTTAAGAGGCAGAAAATAAGGGTAGATATTAATTTAGTTGTGACAAAACTGTTTTATTTCTTCAATAGTTATTTTAATGCAATAGCTTTTGTTTATATGTCCTTGTTTTTGGAATAGTTTAAATTCTAGTTGGGTAGAATTTTGTAATCCCAATGTAAAGAAGCAGCTTCTAGTCAGGCAAGTCACGGGGAATTGGTGCCATTCTATATGAGAGTAGAAGCACAGAAAAAGTAAATTTGTCCTATATTAATGGTAAAAAAAAAAAAGTAAAGATCTTTGTTATTTGACTGCAAATTGAATGCTTTTAAGTACTACATAAATATGTATTCAACCAGATTAAATTGAAAAATATTAATTTGCAAACAAACAAAAACAAGAGAATTTATGCTAGGTTTTTATTATTTTTGTGGGCTATTATTATCTAGAAGAAAAATATCTCCTGGAAGTGAAAATTTGTGAAGAATACAAAAACAGGTCTTATAAACAATATAAACAATTGAAAAAAGGGGAAACAATTTCAATAACAGCAGATTGGAACATAAGGTCTTGATTGGGATGTTCTATTTCTTCTTTTTCTAATGAAATATGTTACATAAATATTATAAAGTGAAAAAATGTATAATAGACTTAGGGGACCAAGTATGCTGTCTTTTCATCTTATTTAAAAAAAAATTAATATTAACAAAGAAAGTTTGCTGACTCCAAATTATTTATGATTTAAAATAATAAATAATACTCACATGCAAGCAATCCTTTCACAAAAATATTTTCCATTTGATAATAAATATTCCCCAGTGTTTCAAAAGTCATATTCTCTTTCATAATCAAAACTAATCATGAACTGGCTTTGTAGATATGGTTATATCTTCATTTTTGAAACTAATATTCCCCAACTTTTTATAGAACAGAAATAATGATTAATATGAGCATAGCCAAGATATGGAAACAGCCTAAGTGCCCATCAGCAGATGAGTGGATTAAAAAACTGGTACATCTACACAATGAAATACTACGCTGTGGTAAAAAAGAAGAAATTCTTACCATTTGCAACAGCATGGTTGGAACTGGAGAGCATTATGCTAAGCGAAATAAGCCAGTCAGAGAAAGATAAATATCACATGATCTCACTCATTTGTGGAATATAATGAACAACATAAACTGATGAACAAAAACAGATGCAGAGACAGAGAAGCATTGGTCAGACTGTCAAACCTCAGAGGGAAGGTAGGGGAGAGTGGGGGTAAGGAGGAGAGATCAACCAAAAGACTAGTATGCATGCATATAAGCCTAGCCAATGGACTAGCCAATGGACACAGACAACAGGGGAGTTAGGGCCCGAGTGTGGTGGTGGGCAATGGGGAGGTAAGGACACATATGTAATATCTTAGTCAATAAAGAAAAAAAATAAATAAAGGTTCTGAAAATTAAAAACAAAACAAAGCTTAGAATTTGGAAAAAAAATAAAATAAAAAGAACCACACACACACACACACACACACACACACACACACACACACAAATATGATCAAAGAGAAAACACAAATTTACACATTTGACTTCTGATTAACTTCACTTCTGATTAACTTCAGGAATGGAACCCAGCAAACATGAGAGACAACAGAGTTCAGGTTCTTGGACAGAAAAGACTTGGATTTGAATCCCTACTCTCTCACTTAGTACCTCAATGACTTTGAGCAAGTGACTTAACTTCTTTGTGCCCCTTTCCTCATGAGTTTGTTGCAGGGACAACAGAAAATCATGCCCATAATGGGCAAGAAGCACAAGGCCTAATACTGGTTATAATTATTGACAAGAGTTTTATAAAGGACTAGAGGCCCGGTGTACAAATTCGTGCACCAGTGGGGTCCCTCGGCCTGGCCTGCGGGATCAGACTGAAACCAGCTCTCTGACATCCCCCAAGGGGTCCCGGATTGCAAGAGGGCACTGGCCAGGCTGAGGGACCCATCAGAGCACAACTGGGGCCGGTGCACGATTGGGGTTGGGGAGGGATGCAGAGGTTGGCCAGCCAGGGAGGGACCATGGGAGGGCTCATGTCTGGCCTGACTCACTCAGTCTCAATCGGCCAGACCCCAGCAGCAAGCTAACCTACCAGTCAGAGCGTCTGCCCCCCTGGTGGTCAGTACAAGACATACTGAGCAGTTTAACATATCATTAGCATATTACGCTTTGATTGGTTGAATGGCCAACTGAACGACCAGACACTTAGCATATTAGGCTTTTATTATATTGGATAACCTATTCATTTTGGTTGGAAACAGTAAATGGTCTTTAGATTGTGACAAAGGTATCAGTAAACAGGTAAGATTATTTTATTCCTTTTTGGGTGCAAATGCATAAGAGAATTCTGTAATAAAAACTTCCTTCTCATGAAGTTAGATGCAATTAATAATGGAAATAGATGTGAGATTAGTGTTTTATGCTTCAACTGGACAGAAAGCTCCACAAGGGTGTAGACCACATTTGTTTCTTTTACCACTTATCCTAACACCTAGCACAGCTCTGGTACTTGGTAGTCTACCAAATATCTACTGAATGACTGAATAAGTGAATGAATGAGCTAATGTCAATCAGAGAAGAAATAGCAAGGCCAAAAGATGAATAATGAGAAAAATAAGATGCTGGTGGTTCTGGGCAAATGACAAAGATGTGTGGAGTTTAGAGAACTTGTCAGAACCAAGAAGAAATAATAAAACTTGAAGGAATCTTTACAGGAAGATAGATATGTGCTCTAGAAAAGGGAAGCTACCACAGAAGACATTGAATGAATGACAAGATTTAGAACTTAGGGCTCAGAGTGAGAGAGTCTATCATATAAATATTCAAGGGGTCTGGAGAGAGCAGATTCGGCCTAAAACTATAAATATCTGGGGCTGGAGAAAGGAAATTATGCTTTCTCAGAGTCCAAAGGATCCATGAGAATGCCTCCAGTTTTGCATATGAAGTGTGAAATGTTTCCACAAAGAGAAAAACAGCATAGAGAGAAATAGTAACTGAAAAAAAAGAGGCTATGGAATGAAAGCAGATTAGGAAGAGTCTAAAATTCTTTACATAGAATCACACCTAAGTGAATGAAAGGAAATAATGAGTATATTGGCCATGAGCAAAATTAAATTATTTTCTTACTACATTGATTCAAGCATTTCAAAATGAGCAGTTACTGATGTTGTGTTTGGTTTGTGTTCTAAGATATCTGGACTTCCTCACAGTGCAGGAGGCACTATGTGGAAGAAACAGATAGATTAAAGTTGTGACTTTAGGATAGACTCAAAGTATGCACAAAACAATCTGGAAAGCTTTCTGAGGGGGTGCCACCTTGGGTTGTATTGCAATACAGGGTCCATTTATGGTAAGCAAACCAGGACTTATGGGATATTCCTAACAGCTCTCCACCCTACTTACTGTACATACTGTATATACTCACATTACTCCTTAGCGCAAGGTGATTTACTATGAGTAATGGAGATGTAACTCTTTATCAAGGTTGATTTTGCTTGGCTGAAAGTTCCTACGTTCTCTACAAATCAAAGCATCTTTAACCATTCCCACAAGGTTTATATTGCTCTGGTTTTACAGTCTAAATAAGTGAGATGGTGAGGGTACGGGAAACGGTAACTTACATTGGAAGTATCAGTACATAAATCATTAAGAGTTCATTGTATATCTCTTTCATGTGTTATTTATTTGTTAAATTAATATACACTTATAAAGCTCTACTATGTCCCAGAAATTTTTAAATGCTAGGGACACGATAATTTAAAAAGATAGACAAGAACCCCACCCTTGTAGCTTTTATTCAAGACATTTGGGGGAATGAGGAGGTTTAGAGGAGACAATAAACAACTTAAGATTTACTTAATCCCTCTACATTAAAACTTATTTAACATTAATTTTGAAAATTTCTTAGCACTCTGACACTGTGAGCTCTATTTACACTGAAATATACTCTAAAGAAAATCCAGTATTTTGGGTACATGAATTATCCTTATCCTATATAATAAAAGCCTAATATGCTAAGTGTCTGACCTTTCAACCAGTCACTATGATGCCCACTGAACCACCAGGGGGCAGACATTCCGACTGGTAGGTTAGCTGGGATCCAGCTGATCCGGACTGGGTGAGAGGGGCCAGACACACCCTGGAGCCCTCCCACGGTCCCTCCCTGGCCCTGATCATGCACCGGTGGGGTCCCTTGGCCTGGCCTGCTCCCTCTCACAATCCAGGACCCCTCAGGGGATGTCAGAGTGCCAGTTTTGGCCTGATCCCCACATACCAGGCATATTGTAAAAGCATATTTATTTTATTCTTCACATCATAAAAGTAACAACTATAGTACAGAAATATTAGAATCTAGAAGAATGAAGGCCTTAATTTTAGAACCTTAATATAACCAAGTATTTTGATATATTTCCTTCTAATATTTTTTATGTTTACATAGTTGTTTATTTACATAGTTGTAATCACAATTTTTAATAATTTTTAATATTTTTGTTTTATTTTAAACTTTTTTCATTACTTCATAATTTTTATTTACTTTTAAACTCAGTAGATCCACAAATTGGCAAAGCCATATATGTGTTTATCTTCCTCACAGACCATTTAAAAAATGTAAGTTAAGCATCGAATCCGCAACCCAGGTATGTGCTCTGGTATGGTCATTGAACTAGCAAACTTTCAGTACACAGGACAATGCTCTGAGAAAGAATCACACTTTTTGAAGAAAATAACATTAATCCTAATTAAACTTCTGCTTCTTTTATGACCCAACATTCCTGAATATTTTTTTGAAGTTATCTGAAATTTGCTATCTGTAGAAGATATGTCCAAAACGAAATAAGAGAATACATTGAATTTCCATATATGCTGATTTTATTAAAGGATTATAATTTTAATATATCTCTCATATTACAAGATATAATTGCCTCAGCTTAAGCAAAACTTACTCCTAAATTTATATATGGATACAACGTCTGCTATAATTGAAAGAAAGATTAATCACCTGCTCCTAATTCCAGGCCTCAATAGTCCACCTTCACCGTGATTCTAAATTTCCTTTACACAATAAGATTAAGGTTTTTTTGTTTTGATTTTTTTTAATAATTCCAAAAGATTTATTAAAGATAAAGTTGTATTTATTAACATAACATGGTTTGTTAAATAGCTTCAGGAATCTGGACACTAATCAAAATGGGCAAAGGCAAGTTTTAATAGGAAGGAGAGTGATCATAACTATAACTGTGATGGGGATACAGTATATGGGCAAAGACCGCCTTTCTGACTTGGGAATTTCAGGCACATAGAAAATCGTGTATTTTTTTGTATTCACCCACTAACCAACAAGATTCTTTGACACTACACTTTCCCTAGTTTGTATTTTCAAAGCTGATAATGCTTCTCCAACTATAATAATATCCTTAGTGGATGTTATTGCTGTCAGCACAACTGTTACCTTTAACACATATGAAAATCACTGATCTAAGACAGCCTGAATGAGGCTAGGGACCCAGCACTCAGAATTATGGGAATGCAAAGGTAGTGGTTTTGAAATTGGAAGATAGAGCAAAACTATTCACAATTCTGCTGAGATTCCAGGTCAGCATTTTATGAATTAGAACTGACCTAAGTAGCAATAAATAATTTCAATCACTTTATCATTTAATTTTGTTTAAAAATTTTAATGATGTTGACCTGGACATATATTTCAGTGGACTACTGAAAATGAATACAGAAAAGCTATATGTAAAGAATAGGTGACAGATGAGTCAACAATATTAAATATTACTTTTCTATAAATATGTCTTAGAAGGTTAGGTATGGGGGTCATTTGTTCAAGTAGTATTCATGAATAAAAGATTTTTATAAAATATTTTTATAGTTAATAAAATTGATAAAATAACTTCATGATAAAATAATTAATACTTATTTATTATATTAAATTTTCCAACAAAAAGACAGAATTATTGGGTAATTCCAAATTATAGCTATGGTACAAAGTTAGGTGAAATTATATGTGCAATTAATATTGACCACAAGAAGCTCATAATTAACAACAAGAAGGTTAAATTAGTAATGTAGAAATTAGAGATTTGAAAGGATGAAAATGTAGTGAAAGAAGTATCAATGGATACCATATACTTACACTGGACTATTTTAGGTGCCATAGAAAGGGCAGTCAGTCATAAGACATTATATGATGGTATATTTGCAGTGGCTAAGCTGTAAGGCAGTTCACTTTATGGAAATTAACAATAAAACAACTACATAAGATAAAGGCAATTTTAAATGATAATCTGAGAATTACATATAGCAGCAGTCAATAGACATAGAATGAATTATACATAATTGACAGTAAACACTGGCACATTTGGTGTATTTAGAGTAATCTACTAGTAAACAGAAGGTTAGTCAAATACAATGCCAACTTGATATACATGTAAACAAGTTAGTCAAATACAATGCCAACTTGATATACATGTAAACACAGATCATTTGGTATACTAGCTCAAAACCTGATTAAAGTTACTAGAATCACATCTGTCATCCAGTCATAATCAGTCATAAAACTGAAAATAACCTTAGGAATCACTTAAAAAATATGCTTGTGCTCTAATAAAACAAACTCCAGTGCTTATAAAAATAGTTGAGGGTAACATTTATTGGTTCAAGCTCTGAAGCACTAGATCTAAAAAAAAAATTTCCCCAAATCTATAAAAATTCAACAGGATAGAAGCTGACCTTGACCAAGACTAGAATTCTATACTGTTGTTAAAAAGGTGTTTTTGGCACTGACAATCTACATCCCACACATAAGAATACCTTAAGTAGATCCTAAAACTGGTATGGAATCTGGCAGTGTTCCATAATCTAACATGCAAATAAAAGTGAAGATATAACTGAATTGAGCTCTGAAGGTCAATACAAGACTGTATTAAGTATAAACCAGATTTGTTTTATACAATCCTATTCCTCTCAACCTGAATCAGAATACTCTTTTTCTTATTTCGAACTTGAGTACTAGGAGTGATTCTCACTTGTCCTTGTATCTCAAGTGCCTCATTCACAGCAGGGACTTGACATATATTCTTTGAACTCCATTTACTTTGAACCACAGCCTCTTACTCAGTTTAAGAAACATCTAAAATTATAATCCTTAATAGAGTAGCCCATAGTACAGAAAATAAAAACCCTACTTTTATGTGTACTTCCAATTCACTGACTGATTTCTAAAGTCCATCAAGTTTAGGCTTTATTTCTTTGTGGAAGCAGATATCCTCGTGGTTACTCTACTTCCTTTTTGCCAATAAATCATTACTTAATATCTACATATACACATTTTGGAAGTCTGATAAATTTGTGTCTACCTAAATATGCATCAAATTGAACAGGGACCCCATATCTCCAATGCCCAGTAACAAGAGCACTCAAGATGCTAATAAAATCACCATTCTGGCCCTGACCAGGTAGCTCATTTAGTTGAAGTGTCATCCCTGATATGCAAAAGTTACCAGTTTGATCCCTAGTCAGGGCACATACAAGAAGCAACAAAGGAATGCATAAAGAAATGGAACAAATCGATGTTTCTCTCCCTCCCTCCCTCCCTCCCTCCCTTTCTCTCCCTCCCTCCCTCCCTCCCTTCCCTTTCCTTTTTCCCTTCCTCTCTCTCTGTAAAATCAATAATTTTTTTTAATGACCATTCTAACAACACAGAAAAAGACATATATTTCCATAGAAATATATTATCAGATAAAACAAAAGTCACATTAAGGGATATGCAGAGCTTACACGGTAACTGTGCACCATTTATCTGACAATGGTCTAGATTGCAATTCATCTGAGGAGCTTCAAATTTAAGGACAGATGTTATAGATCAGAGGTCAGTGAAGTTTTTCACTACAAGGAGTCGATAGTAAATATTTTAGGCTGTACTTACAGTCTCTCTTATTCTATTTTTGTTTGTATGCCTTTAAAAATGTAAGACATTTTTTTAGTTTAAGGTCCCTAAAAAACAGGCTGCAGGCCAGATTTGCCTATAGGTCATTTGCTGAGCCCTAATATAGAATTACTTGCCCCTTGCCTCTACTAGTTCTGAAAACCTAGAGAGAAGGAATGGAACATGTTTTATGCACTTTAATATTTTCACTGTCTAGTAAAATAACTTGTACATAGCAGCCATTCAATAAATATTAGGTTAATAAATAAATGAGTGAATTAGCATATCTGTTAGCAGTCTAGTAACAGACTCATTACTTAAAGTGTTAGTTATTTGTGCTGCTCACCAATAGCTGGTTCCTTTCTCTAAGGCACATAGAAGACTAACCACTCCCAGCCTGTGATTGGATGTGTGAATTCTAGGCTGGAATATTTAATTGTAGCTGTAAGACCTTCCAGGGTGATCAGCAATGATTGAAATGGTGGCTGCTCCATAAGGTCCCTAAGTGACTATTATGAGCAGAGGTAACTCTGATCATGATGGACATGCAAGGAAAACAAGAAATAAACATTTGTTGTTTTAAACCACTGAGGTTTTGTGGTTGTTTCTCACTGCCTCACAATACAGGCTATCCTGACTGACACCAAGCATAATCTCATCTTCAGTCTCCTTGCAATCTATTTTAAAACTCATACAGGCTGTAGTATAAAGACAAAAACATCTTTATTACTCTGCTTCAAGTTTTCAAACTAGTTCCTAAGGGTGATCTAGGGTAAACTACCAATCATTTCGTTTTTGAGACATGTTTTCCTACCCAGGATTGAATAATCAGGATAATATTTACTTTCTAAGATGCACTTGTAGGGCAAATTAAGAAAACAACTATATAGACGTTATTTACAAATGAATAATTTGGCTTATTACTAGTGGCTCCTGATTTCTTGCAAATTACTTATTTTGATCATAAATACATTCATATGGGGACTAAATAAAAAAAACTAGATTAAGTATTTTCTCATATATTTAATTCTTATATATTGCTATTTTCTAAAATCTCTATTGTTAAATTGTGCATATAAACTCAAATCTAATCAATTAGATTAGATGCGAGAATGCAAACCTTGAGATTCAGAAACACTTAAGAGATACATCAACCAACTGCAATGAATGAATTTTATTTAGATCCTGATTAAAATAGAGAATTATAAAATAAAATAAAAACAACCTCCACAAAAAGCCAAACATAATATCATTGGAAAAATCTGAAAATTGACTGATGTATAATGATAATTAAGGACTACTAACTTTTTAAAGTATGATAATGGTAGTTTAGGTATTTTTAAATTGAGTTCTTGTCTTTTAGATATACATATAGAAATATTTATAGATAAAACAAGATTTAATAGATAATGTTATAACACTTTCAGGACAATTATTTCCATTTCTCTTAGCCTAGTCTAGCACTTTAGGAAAGAAGGGCAATGGGATGGAGGTTAAAAAAAAAGATAGTGGGCAGGGTTCTAGACTCCTAATACGATTTCAAATAGAGTAAATCAATTTTTACCTTTGCTTGTGATTACCCAAAAAAATAGAAACAAAAAATAAAAAAAGAAACCAACCTGACTAAATCCAGTTTATACCACTACTAGAGACCCAGTGCACGAATTCGTGCACATTGAAAGGAAATTAATTAGAAGGTGGCCAGCAGGGCAGGACTGGGCCAGACATGCCCTGGAGCCAACCTCCCATGGTCTCTCCCTGCCGGCTGCACTTGGGGCGGCACCAGGGCTCAAAGGGCGTCTGCGAAGTGAGTGGGGTCCCTCTGGCAGGTGGGGTCCCTTGGCCTGGCCTGCAGGGAACCGGCAGTCCAACATCCCCCCAGGGATCCCAGAGCGTGAGAGGGCACTCTGCAAAGTTGCTATCGCTCTGCAGCTTCTGCATTGAGCGTCTTCCCCCTGGTGGTCAGTGAGTGTCATACCTATCAGTTGTTCAGTAGGTCGCTTAGCCTTTTATATATATAGATGCCTATAGCAGTGTCATCTTTGGCCACTTCTGCTAGAGCCAGCTATAGGCTTCATTTGTTGCCACACTCTACTCTGGGCTTCTTCCTTGAGCCAGCATTCCAATAAGCCCTTCCAACAATACTTTTCTACTGCACCTCTATTATTGTTACTACTACAGGCCTGGTGCACAAATTTGTATATTTCCAACAAATACCAAGCTAAATAGTATAGTAGTAGGGCAGTGTTCTGTGTTCCTCTTCTGAAGAAGTCCTTGCAGCAGTCCATGTAGTAGTTCATACAGCCATCTGGGAGTTTTCTTTCTGGCCTCCTAGATCATGGCTTCCATACAAGATGAGACCCACATCAAGCAGGTGAGGGAGTTACACTGACCTGGAGGCCTCATGCCCCACCTGGAGTCATTATTTCTTGTATCAACTCTATAGGCATACCTCCCCTTCAAGGGACATATCCATTTTTAAGAGTCACCACATACAAGGAAACCCAGAGATATGGCTTCCAGCCAGGTATTTATAGTACTATCAGTACACATGAAGTTTATCAATTAGAAGTTATTTTTACCATAAGCAATGTTGCCTAGTGACACAGCTGATATACTACCTTTATCAGGTTACCAAGGAAACAGACTAGAGAGTTAATAGAAGGTCAAACTCTCATGTTGAAGGAGAAAAGGTTTTGTTACACCTTTGCCCATATAGGGCAAGAGGCTTTCTTATAGCACTGGTGAGAGAAGAGAATAAGAATAACCATTCAGTTACCAGGAGATTTTAAACATCAGCTTTGGAAGACAGGAGGGAGCTGGAAGTAGGGTACAGTGTAAGAGGGAAAAGGAATTGAATAAAATTATTTTGTAGCCTGAACTACATCCTATATCTATTTAGTTTCAGTTAACAGTTGAATAAAAATAGAATTTGAATTTAATATTTTTATTTTGTAGGAAAGTAGGGCACGATTTTAAACTATATTTACTTATTAAGTAACAAGTCATCTTGAATAAATCTATAGAGTACAGATTTATCTCTTGAGTCTTGGAGGTATCAACACTTAAGAAATATTTATTTATGTGTTGGAAAGTGAAATAAGATATTTACTGAATTCTTAAAATTTTAATCTTGTTCTATGTCGAATAATAATGTGTAAAGAAGATCAAATCTAACAAAAATACCTAAAATTACCCAGTGGCTCTTAACTGAAGGCCAAAATACTTATTTGATGAGATACATTTAAAGCTCATAGATATTTCAATGTCTAGCATAGTGTCTGGTTCAGAGTGAGTGCTTAATAAATGTACTGAATTAATGAATATTCAGAGTGTACCTTTTATATTCTATTGTTTTGCACAGTTATTGAGAAGAGAGTCAAAACTTATATCAACTTTAACTTTTGTTTCTTAGCATTAACCAGAATAGGTACAGTTATTCCTAAATCTATATTCAGTTCTACAAATACTTATTGAGCACCTCTATATACCAAGATCTGTACTAGATCCTGGAAGTACTATCTTTGCTCTCTAGATGTTCACAGAAAATTCTAATATGAGCGAAAGTACAAAGCTAGATGGTGCCTTAAGTGCACTGAAGGACAAAAGAAGTCTGACAGAAGGTCTAAGCTAAATCTCAAATTATAAACAAGAGTGAAACAAGCACAGAGATGTGAGGTGCATTATTCATTGAAGGCATAACATGAACAAAAGCCTGAAGGTGAGAAAAAACATAGTATATGTGGTAGATCTAAAACAGTTTAAGTATTGCTAAAAGAAATACTGAATACTAAAGTGAGGAGCCAGTGTGAGATGTGGCTTCATCATGAGATGAAAATAAAACATTTACCGATTAACATATGGCATTTAAAATTTAAAAAGGCCTATTAATCTCCCCAGCAAAATAATGCTGTGAAAATCTCTTGGCTCCTCCCTACCCCCACAACTTTAACAATAGCATCTACTCAATTCTGGGACATACAAATAACAGATATGTTTTATTAATTATACATCAATTAAATACTAAGTTCATCTTTTTAGCGTTGCTTCCAATCCAATATATTCCAGCCAATCAGCATTAATAGACTATCTTCCTACTTTTAAGAAAACTCACACAAGGCTCAGAGGTACAATGTTTGCTACTGAAAAGTCTATAAAACACAGAATATTCAAATTTAGCATTTTATTTTGTGTCATTCCTATTTCCCACCCCCCATGTCATCTCTGGTTTAACTAACATGCAGTCTTTAACTTTAACATATTAACTCAGAAAAAAATTCAGATTTTCTTACATTCTACAATGATATGTCTATTACTAATCTCCTTGCCTGAGACTGTTTTTTCCTCCATCTTTTGTTAAATGATGATTTCATGTTCATGACACTGCTCCTGAGTTGCTACTGTAAAAGAGGATGATCTGGCTTCAACCAGGGGACAGAGAATGTTCACAAGCCAGGAAGACACAGAAGCACCTCACGAACTCACAGGTTTGCTATTCTCAAACTGATAGCTACAGTCTCTGGTCCAGCTGTCTCAGGTGAGGATTTAAAAAAAGAAAGAAAGAAAGAAACTGAGTTCATACTTGGTTTATTTTGATATATATTTAAGAAATTTTCTGGAAAAGATTTTATATATATACACACACACACACACACACATACATATATATATATATGTATATATATATATACACACACATATATATATATATATGAATTGTATAGATAGTAGTAAAATTTGAAAAATCCTTATCAGAGTTATGACAGTGGAGAAAAGAAAATTTACATCCCCAAATCCTAACAACATATTTAAAACTCAGGAGAGCTTTTATGATTAAAAAACCATTAATTATTTAAAAACAAAACCCTAAACCAATGTTCAAATTAGATATTAATTTGCCTTTAACATTAATCACACATCTGCAAAACAAAACATTTTTACATGAAGTTAAAACAAAAACACTTAGCAAATGTTTATATATTACTCTGAGCTTATAGAATATAGACAGTTAAGTGTTAAATGTTTAAATTACTAAATACAACATATAAAATGATATACATTTTAAAAGCATGTTAAGAAAGTATGCAAATTTTGAAAATAGAGCCATGTCGTATTTTTACTTTTTACAAATTTAGATTCTAGGAAATAATATAAAATTTAGCATCTTGCAAGATTCCTTTCACCAAAAAAAAAGCTTAAATGAAATTCTATATGTGTATATACGTATTATTTATTACATCTATTCATATCAAGGTTAATACTGCCAACAGAAAGAATTTGTAGAACACTTTCATGGTAATTCTGATTTCAATCTAATATACAAACAAACTGGAAAAATATTTCCTGCCAACATGACAAAATGTTAATATCCATACCATATAATACTCTTACATATTCATAAATAAGAAAATTAATCCCTCAATAGATAAAAAGAACAAAATGGATATCATGAATAAATATTAAAACAAAAGGAAGTACCAATTATAACAAATACCTGAGAAATATTTAATATCCTGAGGACACAAGAAATAAAAATTAGAAATTTTAAGGAAGAGAAAATCCAAAGCTTTCAGTGGTACAGTAAGACATTCTCGTAAACTGCCTGGTGGGATAAGAAAATCAATTTCATCCTTCTTAAGTATATTGCAATATGAATTAATAGCTTTGAAATTTTTCATAGACTTTGAGTCAGGAATTTTATTTTCAAAATTCTAGACTTTGGAAATTGAGATGTTGACAAAGTCTTATGCAAAAAAAGTATTCACTGTTGTGGAATAGTAAAGAAATTTTAGCAACAATCTAAGGTATAACATTAAGGGAATTGCTAAGAAAATTATGGTATATACACCAAAGAAATATTACATATAAAGGTTTTGAACACTATGAAAATATACTTATGATAGGGTAGATTTCCCCTTTTGTTCAAGTAAGAAATACCAGATACACAATATGATCTCAATTCTGAGGGGGGGAAGGATAGAGAAAGGACAAAGAAACATGCCCAAGTGGTTCTTTCTAATTTTATGTTCTTCCCAGATTTACTAGTATAAGCATAAAGTAGACTCAGAAACAGAAAAGAGAAACAAAAAAAGAAAAGAATTGCCACTGGTCATTTAAATACTATTATGTGCTATTTATGATTCCAGATCGGTCAGACAGCATCTCTAATAGGCAAGCAGGGTTATTTATGGTAAAAGAAAGAATATTTTGTAAAGGACTAACATTCTAAATAAAAATTCTATGGGATTGTAAATATGATTAAATTGGAAAAGTAAAAATTATTTATATTTGACTTTTAAACACTTTGATAAAATTAAACCCAGAACTATTTCCAAAATTGAGTCATGCAGAGAGAGGGAAACTTTTTTTTTCAATGGAGGAGAAAATGTGTAAAACACAAAAATATTAAAAGGGAGATAAGGAGAATCAGCATCAGAAATCAGTCTTATCTGCCCTTTTATGAATCTTGGTAGGAAAATGTAAAAGCCTCCTTTGTTAGCTAATGAACATACAGTAAAATGGCAAGGTGACAGGATAAATAAACAGCAGAATCATACAGAAGTCTATGAAGGGTAGTCAAAACTGGTACATCTGATTTGACTGAGGTAATATCATGTACAGGGAAATAACAAAAATGTACTTTTACAACAAATAATCATGCACTTTCAAATCATTGTAAGAAAAAGAAACACAGGTAGTTTTTTTCAATTTTCTCTGAGAATTCTGTTTAACACCCTAAGTAAATTCTGAGCATTATAAAAGGGATACCGCCCAGCTGAGTGGCTCGGCTGGTTGAGTGTCATCCTATACATGAAAAAGGTTATGGGTTTGATTCCAGGTCAGGGCAGGTACCTAGGTTGTGGGTTCAATTCCCAGTTGGGGTGCATAAGGGAGGCAACCTATCCGTGTTTCTCTCTCCCTCCCTCTCTCTCTTTTTCTCTCTCTCAAGTCAATGAAAATGTCCTCAGGCTCCGGCCCTAGCAGGTTTGGCTCAGTGGACAGAGCATTAGCCAGCAGACTGAAGGGTCCCAGGCTCGATTCCCGTAGGGGGTGTGCAGGAGGCAGCCAATCAATGATTCTCTTTCATCACTGATGTTTCTATCTCTTTCTCCCTCTCCCTCCCTCTCTGAAATCAATAAGGATATATTTTTTAAAAAAAGAAAAAATGTCCTTGGGTGAGATTTTTTTTAAAAAAAAAACGGATACTACTAGCAATAACAAAATAAACATCTTTTCCCTCAAAAAGTTTCAATAAATTTTTAAAAACTTTAGAGTAGTCCATGCCTCAGGCCCTAAAATAATCCTATATAATAAAAGGGTACATGCAAATTGACCCTAACAGCAGACCCACCAGGAATGACTATAACGTGCACTGACCACCACAGGGCAGATGCTCAACGCAGGAGCTACCCTCTGGTGGTCAGTGTGCTTCCACAGAGGGAACGCCACTCAGCCAGAAGCCAGCTCATGGCTGGCCAGTGCAGCAGCGGTGGTGGGAGCCTCTCCCACCTCTGTGGCAGCGCTAAGGATGTCTGACTTATGGCTTAGTCCCGCCGTGGGGAACGGGCCCAAGCCGTTAGTTGGACATTTCCCAAGGGGGATCCCAGGCTTCCAGAGGGATGTCTGACTGCCAGCTTAGACCCGATCCTCTGGGAAGCGGGCCTAAGCCGGCAGGTGGACATCCCCCAAGGGGTCTCGGACTGTGAGAGGGCGTAGGATGGGCTGAAGGACCCCCCCTACCAAGTGCACGAATTTTCGTGCACCGGGCCTCCTGTCAGTTTATAAGTGTGTACAACGTAATGCAGACTTGTACAATTAACTCTCACTGCTATGGAAAGAAAACATAAAGTTAAAATTATCAGGTACAGATACCAAAAGAATGATGACAAATATTGGTTTTGTACAAGTCATATAATAAAAGACTTATAAAGTGTGCCACTCCATTGGGACATATTTAAGGCATGGTACCATGCATTTGAGGCCTCCAAACATCTGAAAGGATCTCACCAGTCACCAAGAACTAAGATTCTTCCTAGCCCTGTGCTAGAGAAATCTTTTAAAGAATTGGAAGAATTTCCTTCGATTGCTTCTTAATTGAAAAGTAACTTTAGTTGCATTTAAATACAGACTATTAAAAACATTTTAATTATACTAATATATTTGCATAGGTTACAATATTAATTGCATTTTCTACCAGCCTATGTATTAAGGTAAAACTGTTTTATTAAAATAAATACGTTTTTATTGATTTGAGAGAGAGAGGAAGGAAGAGGTAGAAATAGAAACATTGATGCATCACCATCAATTGGCTGCCTCCTATGCGTTCCATGCTGGGATTCAAGCCCTCACCCTCCCAATTGACCAGGAATTGAACAGGAGACCTTCTTGGTGCATGGGTCCACACTAAACCACTGAGCCACACCAGCTGAGCTAAAACTGCTTTACTGCATCCAAACTTAAGAGTATAGCGATAGATCAATGTACAATAGTGACTACATAATAACACTGTATGGCAGTGATGGGCAACCTTTTGAGATTGGTGTGTCAAACTTCGCCAAAAAACTGAGCATAACTCGGGTAGTGTGTCACTTTCAGGAAAAAACATTATTTCGCGATATTTATAGTTTAAATAACATAAATGTATAATTGTTATATATAATTGTATTTAATAAACCTCAGCGGCCGCGTGTCATCAGAAATGGCTACGTGTGTCAGTGCTGACACGTGTGTCATAGGTTCGCCATCACTGCTGTATGGTATAATTTAAATTTGCTAAGAGAGTAGAACTTAAATGTTCTCACCAAAAAAATAAAAAGAAGGTAAATATGTAAGGAGATGGGTGTGTTAATTGGAGGAAACCCTTTCACAATGTATATCAAATTGTTAGATTGTACACTTTAAATAACTTACAATTTTGTCAATTATACAACAATAAAGATGGAAAAAATGCACAGCAATGACACTATGGCAGCAAAGTTGCTCTTTGGGATACTGCAGATTATTGTACACTAGAGGACTGGTGCACAAAATCCGTGCATGGGGGGTGGTTTCCCTCAGCCTGGCCTGCACCCTCTAGCAATCCGGGACCCTCAGGGGATGTCCGACTGCTGGTTTAGGCCCGATCTCCTAACCACTTGCCTGCCTGCCTGCCTGCCTGATTGCCCCTAACCACTCTGCCTGCCTGCCTCATCGCCCCTAACCACTCACCTGCTTTAACTGATTGCCCCTAACTGCTTTCCTGCCTGCTGATCACCCCTAATTGCCTCTGCCTGCCTGCCTGATCGCCCCTAACTGCTTGCCTAACTGCCTGATCAAACCTAACCTCTCTGCCTGCCTGCCTGTTCACCCCTAACCACTCCCCTGCCTGTCTGATCGCCCCTAACTGCTTGCCTGCCTGATTGCCCCTATTTGCTTGCCTGCCTGACTGACTGCCCCTAACTGCTTGCCTGCCTGCCTGACCACCCCTAACCACTCTGGCTGCCTGCCTGATTGCCCCTAACCACTCTGCCTGCCTAATGGCCCCTAATCACTCGCCTGCCTGTCTGATCGCCCCTAACCACTTGCCTGCCTGATTGCCCCTGCTTGCCTGCCTGCCTGCCTGCCTGCCTGACTGCCCCTAACTGCTTGCCTGCCTGCCTGACCGCCCCTAAACACTCTGCCTGCCTGCTTGATCGCCCCTACCTGCTCACCTGCCTACCTGCCTGATCACTCCTAACCACTCTGCCTGATTGCCCCTAACTGCTTGCCTGCCTGTCTGATTGCCCCTAACTGCCTCTGCCTGCCTGCCTGATTGCCCCTAACCAATCACCTGCCTGCCTGCCTGATTGCCCCTAACCAATCACCTGCCTGCCTGATTGCCCCTAACCAGTCACCTGCCTGCCTGCCTGATTACCCCTAACCACCTCTGCCTCGGCTTCCACCACCACAGCTTCATCCAGAATGAGGTCTGGAAGGTCGTTCAGCTGTCTGGTGTAATTAGCATATTCTGCTTTTATTATTATAGATATGGAGAGCAAGCAGTAAACTATATTTTTCTTCAATTGTCTGAAACCGGTTTGGCTCAGTGGATATATTTTTCTTCAATTGTCAAAGCCATCTTTTATAAGTGTGCAAATATTTTCATATTAAAAAAAGACACTGACTATAAGTTAAGTATCTATAATAATAAAAGTATAATATGCTAATTAGACCAGACATCCTTCTGAATGTCCTTCCAGACGACGTTCCAGATGAAGCTGGGACTGTGAGGGAAGCCCGGGTCCCGGGTGCCAGAGGGAAGCCGGTGCTGGCAGCCAGGGGAAAAAAGGCCTACTATTGCACAAATTTCGTGCATCAGGCCTCTAGTATATTTATAAATGATGCTATGATTATATGCAAAATACAGAAACAGATACTTTTTTTGTAAAAGCAAATAATACCAAAATTTTTATTTATTTACTCATCCATTTATCCATCCATCCATCCAACACAATTCATAAAACACTTCCATTGTGTCCCAATGACTTAATTTACAGAATGAAAGAGCCAGAAGTTCTGACGAAGCTCATATAAAGCTACTCACTATGTTCTTCTGGAATTCCATGTTTAATACACACACACGCACACACACACACACACACACACACACAAGCATTCTGGCAAAAATTTTTAAACTAATCACTCAAGCATACTTTTTGCCTAACACATGCTTTGAGCAATTGTTTTAAAGTTAGACAGAAATAATAAAATCTAATTGCAGAAACAAACTTCAAGAACTGTGTCTATCATATATAGAGGCTAGAGATAATTGGATAAGTGTGTGGGAAAACAAAATCAAACTTTATGATTATACTTTACTCATTTGTTAATGAAGTGATTACATTAAATATAAATGATGTGGAGATATTTAGTAGTGTGTACCTCTGGAAATCTTCTTTTTAAAAATAATATAATTTTATTGATTTCAGAGAGCAAGGGAGAGGGAGAGAGAGAAACATCAATGATGAAAGAGAATCAATGATCAGCTGCCTCCTGATCAGTACACCCCACACTGGGATTTGAGCCCACAACCCAGGCAAGTGCCCTGACAGAGAATGGAACCGTGACCTCCTGGTTCATAGGTTGATGCTCAACCACTAAGCCATGCAGGCTGGGCTGGAAATCCTTTTATAAGTATTTACAATACAAGCAAAATAAAAGCAATATGGAAAATGAAAATCCTATATAATAAGAGAGGAATATGCTAATTATCCATAATGCCCTGATGGACTGCGTAACGACCAGATCACAGATCTGCAGAAGGTTGGGGCAGTGAACTACAAGCAGGCAGTGGAGAGCTACAGTAGGGGGTAGGGCAGCAAGCTATGAGGGGAGGAGGGGGTAGGAGGGGGAGCTACAGGAGGGCGGGGAAGCAGGCAGAGAGCTATAGGAGGGGGGCAGTGACCTACTGGCGCACGGATTTGTGCACAGGGCTACTAGTATTTATGTATTGGAACACATTTGGTTTAAACTTGCTTCTTAATGACCTCACACATACTCAACAGATCTACAAAACAAAACTTACACAAACATAAATGTAGAGGTGAGATGGGTTTACTCTAACTCGTCCCACTTAATAGCCAAGGGATGTTGAACAGTTATATTTAGTTTTGGTTTCATTATCTGGAAAATATGGACACTGCCTAATTTGTAGGGTGCCTGTGACTATACAAGAAATAGTGTCCGGAAAAACTGTTCATGACACTGTAAAATGATACCTAAGAGTTCAATGCTACAGAAATACAATAATACACATTGTAGAAAAAATGTTTATCCAAACTCTGAGTTAAAGGGTGAGAAAGTGAGAGTTACTCCTACCCCCCTTAAAACAGCACTCTAAGAACAATGTGCATTATGGATTTTAAAGTATTGAAAAGTACAGGGGGAAGAACATCATCATTGACATAATGTTTTTGGGAATAAACTATGAATCACATTGAAGATTTTAATGTTGTACTTTATGACCAATAAATCTGAACCAGATTTACACTACAGCTTATTTCATGGCCCAGAAAACAAAACAAACAAATTAAAACAATAAAATAAATGATGACAATAAAGCAACAACAACTCAGTAAGAGATTTAACCCTTTGCACTCGCTTGCTTTTTTTCTCGATTCCTTTATTCTACTCGGGATTTAATTTTTTAAATACCCCAGATTTTACAAAGCGCGGCAGTAGAATAAAAACTGGAGTTTCTTTTCATACAAACTTATTTATTTGGATTTTTTTATATTTCAAGTTATTGATACATTCAAAGAGTATAAAAAGAGCTGCTACCGATGCTAACCATGTCGAGTCACACTCGACATCCGAGTGCAAAAGGTTAAAGAATCTAATATTTTTTAAAATATGGAAACATTTTTTTTGGGATATTCTCTTCATGCTGCTGATAATACCTGGAAATCTTAGAATCAAGGGGAGAAATCTAAGTAATGACAGTACTGCAAATGCATGTGACTAAATTACAAAACCTAAAGCAAAGCAAACTGTACTTTTTTTTTTTTTTTAGCATACTGGATTTAAATTTGGATAAATGGATCCCACTATTACAATATGGGATTCTAAGCTCATATCCCCTGACTACAATGTCTTTAAATGTAGAAACCAGTAACAAAAAAAAAGGTATTTGTATAGGCTTGTAAGGCAAAAACAAACATACAAAACACTTTTAAAGAACTCATAAGTCACTGAAGATACCACAAGAGAAATCAGAAAATATAAGAAAACAGTGACAAAAACCCTACATATCAAAACTAATGGGATACAGCTAAAGCAATACTTAGAGGATATTTAATGGCCTTAAATGCTTATATTAAAACTAGTAGGCCGGTGCATGAAATTCGTGCACATTGAAAAGGAATTAATTAGATGAAATATTTTAATATTGCTATTTGCCCTTTCTCTATAATAAAAGTGGGAGAGATAAAAGGAAATGAGTAAAATGTATATAAAAATAATACATGATTTTATTAACTAAACAATATCAAAATGATATAACAACAATAACAAACTCATAATATAAAAACAACACTGATGCAAATAATGACTGATAAAGTGATTAAACTTATTCTAATATCTCCCTGTATACCACATTAAGAGTAAAAACACTTTCAGAGTGCTTGACTAATTTCCCTTGAGATAAAGTATTTACAACTTTAACTTTAACGTAACATGCTCTTTGAACTCAAGAGAAAGCAACAGCCGTAACTGGTTTGGCTCAGTGGATAGAGCGTCGCCCTGTGGATGGAAAGGTCCCAGGTTCAATTCCGGTCAAGGGCATGTACCTTGGTTGTGGGCACATCCCCCGTAGGAGGTGTGCAGGAGGCAGCTGATGGATGTTTCTCTCTCATCGATGTTTCTAACTCTCTATCCCTCTCCCTTCTTCTCTGTAAAAAAATCAATAAAATATTTTTTAAAAATACTTAAAAAAAAAAGAGAAAGCAACATATAACTGACCATGTCTAAAAACGGGTTCAGGTAGGAATATTCCTACTCTGTCTAGATAGTCATCACAAATGTTGGCATAACGGGAAACTATCTTCGAATTAATTTAAATGGGTGGCCAGTGTCAGATGGGGACAAATCAATTCTTGGAATCAGAACAATCTCTCCCTCTGCAGATCCTGTTAATATTTCAGCTTTGATAATGTTAGGTCGCAATCTTTTGATAATAAATCTGGGACCATTACAAAGACCCCATTTACTATTAAGATTTCTCAATAGCATGATGATTGCACCCACTTTCAATTTTAATTTATGCCACGGCATTCCAGAAGGAGTAATACTATTAAGAAATTCAATAGGAAAATTTTCCTTTTCAGCATCATCTGTTGAGTCAATGGAATCATCACTCAAATAGGTGTGAAAATCTCCATCAAGTATATCCAAAATTTCTTCATTTAATTTTTGAACGTGCTCATTTTTTGGACAAAGAATTGCACGTTTATATATATATTTTTTTTTTTTTAATATATTTTATTGATTTTTTTACAGAGAGAAAGGGAGAGAGATAAGAGAGTTAGAAACATCGATGAGAGAGAAACATCCAACAGCTGCCTCCTGCACACCCCCTACTGGGGATGTGCTCGCAACCAAGGTACATGCACTTGACCTTTATAGGAACCTGGGACCTTTCAGTCCGCAGGCCGAGGCTCTATCCACTGAGCCAAACCGGTTTCGGCTAGATATATTTTTAATATTATCTAAAGATATACTATTTCCAAAGGTGACTTTAATAATAGATCCATTAAAAATCATTTCATGGGGAATTTCAATAATATCCATTCCTAAATGAAAACTGCTATCAAGTTTGACATCTCCAAGTTTTACTAACCATTCACTATAAGCAGAATCCTCTGATCTCATATTTGTTTTAAGAGACAACTGTCTGAAACATCCCCAAACACTACAGTACTTTAAACTCGTTTGTACTATGGCCAATCGTATAGCATGGTGACACAAATATCCCCTCTGAAAAGAACTTTCCCACCAAATGCAACATTCAAATTAGCGCCAGCGAGAGCTTTATATGTATGGCACGTGTGCGAGTCAAAGTTTATTTTTAAATTTCCAGTGTGCGTCATATGTACCAGTTGGTCGGACGGATGGACAAATGTCGGTCACTTAGCCTTTTATCTATACAGATTATGAGTCATGATTTTACCTTTTTAAAAATTTATCCTTTAATACCTCCAAA
The DNA here is from genome assembly GCF_027574615.1 of Eptesicus fuscus. NCBI lineage: Eukaryota > Metazoa > Chordata > Mammalia > Chiroptera > Vespertilionidae > Eptesicus > Eptesicus fuscus. The sequence goes on along the minus strand of NC_072483.1, from coordinate 29,256,141 downwards.
GCACAATGAGTAAGAATCTGAAGGTTTATGTGGCTTCTATTAGGTTTCTAGGACAGTTCTTTCCTTTACCCACCACTCACTTCTCTCCTTTTACTCTTGAATGTTAATTCCAACATAATTTTTGTAACACCTCTTGAAAAGGATCCCACCAAGTTTTTGATAGTCCACATGATAAAACTTACAGATAAATACAGCATGAGACTTTCATTCTCTCACTAACATCTTCATATAACTGTAATTCCTCAGTCTCTATAGAATGAAAAAGGAAAATAAAAGTGCCTTCTCCCATTCCAAGGCCTTTCTCAGTCAGGCAACCACAAAAAGAATGAGCCTACAATTCATGCCATGTAATCTCTATCAGGCATAATTCAAATCAAATCCCATCAGGCAAAGTCTGGGATAATTAAAATGTATAAGAGAACAGTGGTGACCTGGGGGAGAACTTATGAAACCTTGTCTCCTGCTTTTGCTGAATATTCTTTTTGTTATGCTAGACTCCAAGCCCCTATCGGGGACCTGGTCAGGCGGCTGCGGGCACTAACCCATGCCGCCTGCCCTGGTCCCTGATCCCTGATCGTGGACCTGGTCAGGCGGCTGTGGGCGCTAACCTACGCCGCCTGCCCTAGTCCGTCATCCCTGATAGGGACTTCGAGTCAGCCGCCGCTGATGGCGGCTGACTCAAAGTCCTATCCGGGACCTGGTCAGCCGGCTGCCAGCGCTAACCGCCTGCCCCAGTCCACCATCATTGCTTGGATCCCAACCACCCCCCCGCCATCTTTGCTGGTCTAATGTGTATATTTGCTCCTGACTGGCTGGTGGGCGTGGTTTATGGGTGTAGCGAAGGTACGGTCAATTTGCATATTACTGTTTTGTTAGGTAAGAAAGATTTTAAAAAACCTGCAAATTAATTAAAATGCATCTAAATTAAAGTTTAGAAATGTAGCAGAATATATAATGAATGAAGCAAAATAAATAAGTAGAATAAAGATAGTTGTAGAAACAAATAGGAAGTAAACATATAATGAAAGTATCAGTACCACCAAAAGGTAATACTTAAAAAAGATGGGGAAAAAATGATAATGTCAATACAGACTAAAAACAAACAAAAAGAGAAGCATCAATTTAAAAGAAATGTTAGCTAAAAAAAAATGCTATCTAACAAATAATTCAGATACTAAACAGAGAAGAGAACATTAGAAACAACTTAATGTCAATAAAGCTTCTTTATAAGCTTTAAAATTTTGTCTATCACATTTAGGTCTTTATTCCCAATTGCACCTGAATTTGATTTCTGTGTAGAATTTCAGATAAGGATATAATTTTATTTTTCCCTTTTATGGTTAAGGGTCCAAGTATTGTTTACTAGAGAGTCAGTGCACGAAATTCGTGCACTGGGGGAAGGGGGTGGTTCTCAGCCTAGCCTGTGCCCTCGCAGCCCTCAGGGGATGTCCAACTGCCGACTTAAGCCCGCTGCTGCACTCACCAGCTGTGACTCCGGCTTCTGGCTGAGCGGAACTCCTGCTGTGGGAGCACACTGACCAACAGCGGGCAGCTCCTGCGGTAAGCGTCTGCCCCCTGTTGGTCAGTGCTCATCATAGCGACCAGCCATTCCACTGTTCGGTCGATTTGCATATTGTCCTTTTTTTAAAAATATATTTTATTGATTTTTTACAGAGAGGAAAGGAGAGGGATAGAGAGTTAGAAACATCGATGAGAGAGAAACACCAATCAGCTGCCTCCTGCACAACCCCTACTGGGGATGTGCCTGCAACCAAGGTATATGCCCTTGACCGGAATCGAACTTGGGACCTTTCAGTCCACAGGCAGACGCTCTATCCAATGAGCCAAACTGGTTTTGGCGATATTGGCCTTTTATTATATAAGATTGAATAGGTTCTCCTTTACCACTGATTTTCAATGCCTAATCAGTCTTAAATTATGTCATATATACCCACAGACCTAAGTTCTAAAATGTTTCTCAAAACTTACTGAAATAAAATGATGTTCAAATAGTAAAAATAAATGAATTTCTTTACGATTTTTGGTGCTCATTAATATTAATGGCACCTAACTGAAAATTTGTATGTAGGTAACACATGGTTAAGTATCATTAAAAACCTTGTTCCTAGGCCAAGGGCAGAACTGGGATAGCACATAATGCCCTACAGCAGTAATTCTCAAACTTCACAAGTGAAGAGAAAAATCATGTGGGAATGATTGTTAAAATGCAAATTCCAGAACTTAGATCACTGGAAATTCTAATACAGTAGGTTTGACGTCTTGTCCAATATTCTGCATCTTAGCAGAATGATTCTGATGCAGGTTGTCTAGGGAATTATAAGCTTTTATAAGGTTCATAAATAAGGTCACCTAGAATTTTTCAGATATCCTTCCTCAAGAGTCCAATGATTTTACCAGATTCTTAATGGAATGGGAGTCAACATCTTGCTATTATAAACACATATAGAATTATCTTTGTTTAGTTTTCTACAATAAAAATGGAATTTATGGGAAAACCCCCATAAATTTTTACAAATTATAGACTGGAATACTAAATTTTAAGTACTGTTATTTTTAAAACAAAAATTCATAAAAAGTATTTTACATAAAAATTCTACCTAAGCAATTATGAACAATAATTATAAATTTGAAATTAGACACTCTCCTATTACTAATTTGTTTAAGACACAATTCTCTCTTACAGAAATGGTTCTCTGTGAGACTTTCAGTCATCATCATTTTTATTTTCGAAGCCCAACCAAATTGTTCATCATATGCTTAAATTGCTGAATTATACACTATGCAATATTTGAAACAAACAGTAAACATTTATTTTAAGTCTTTCTATAATATATACACTAATAAGAGATGGAAATTGACCATACCTTCGCGATGCCCACCAGCCAATCAGGAGTGAATATGCAAATTAACCCAACAAAGATGGCGGGCTAATTTGCATACACAGGCGCCAAGCGGTTGGGGGCAGGGCAGGATGCCTGCGTTGTCACCAGGGCAACAACACAGGCGTTCCACACCACCCCAGCTGCTCTGGGCCTCTGGGCAGTGTGGGAAAGCGGAAAGGCAGCTCCGGGCCAGAGTGAAGGCAGTGCCGGCAGCCAGGGGTGGAAAGCCCATTCTTGCATGAATCTTCATGCATTGGGCCTCTAGTGTTTTTATAAAAATACTAGAGGCCCGGTGCATGAAATTCGTGCATTTGGGGGGAGGGCCTCAGCCCAGCCTGTGCCCTCTCACAGTCTGGGAGCCCCGCCATTGATCGCCCCAAAGAGGTAGGCCCCGCCCACCTGGCCAGGGCTCCACAATGGATCGCCCTCACAGAGGGAGGCCCTGCCCACCTGCTGCAGCACCACAACTAGGTAGCCAGGGCCTCCCTCTTTGGGACGATCGATCGTTGGGCTCCACCATCGATCGCCCCAAAGAGGTAGGCCCTGCCCACCTGGCCAGGGCTCCGCGATGGATCGCCCACACAGAGGGAGGTCCCGCCCACTCTCCACAGCCCACCAGTCAGTGGCCTGGGCCACCCTCTTTGGGGCAATTGTGGAGCCCCCTGATTGATTGATCGCCCCGCCGGCCAGTGGCCTGGGCTTCCCTCTGCAGGGAGATCATGGGGTGATGGCCGGGCCCCCAACCAATCACATTTCAACCGCCTTGGCTGGCCTGGCAATAGTGGGTGTCATAGCATGGTTGGTGGATTGTCATTCTGCTGTTCAGTGATTTGGTTGATTTGCATATTACATTTTATTATTATAGATAGATAATGTAATCATAATCCTAGTGCTTTTCAAACGTTCATTGCACAGTAATTTATTATTTTAAACATGTAAACATTTTTCACCAAAACCAAATATTAAGAATGATGACTAAGCATGGAATAGACTGTAGAATCTCAGGCTGGGGAGGGTGGGTGGGTAGGAAGAGATCAAAGAACTTTTATGCATATACTGTATAATACATGAACACAGAAAATAGGGTGGTAAAGGCCTGGGACAGGGGGTAGAGGTGGGCTAGAAGAGGTCAATGGGGGGGAAAAGGGACATATGTAATTCTTTCAACAATAAAGATTTTTTTTTTAAAAAAAGAATGATAATTAAGCTTCTAAGGTGGCTCAGAAAATCACACTGAACCCATAATATACAATAATCATACTGAACCCATATTATACAGTACTATTGTACTGATAACATGAGAAATGGAGAAGGCATTTTTGATTTAGTTCATCAAACATGGAGGAACAGTTGATAACTAAAAAAACATACTCAACCTTCAAATGTCCTAAGGGATAGCTAGGCCAATACTTAACTTTAATTAGTCTAATCCTATTTAAAACAATTTTTTTCCATACAATCTTTCAATGAATCATAACTAGAGGACACATCTAAAGGAGACAGCAATGAGAGTTTTGACAAACAGAATAATATACTTTTAACAGTTATTCTGCCAACTAATAAGTTGTTGTTTGAATACTTAATAAGGAGCAGAAATAGCTTGGCTCAACATACTGGCACATGCAATATTTCAAATTCTAATTTTAGTCTTTCCACTGACTTTTCTTCTGTCGTGCTTTAAAAGGTCCTGAACATTCTGCACGTCTCAGTTTCTTTATGGGGAACAATAGGAATGTTTTTCCCACTATTTCTCAAGAGCAAGATTAAGAAGTAAAAAATAATGTAAAGAATTTGGCAAATACAAAATGCTACATACAGAAACTATAAATCAAACTAAATTTGTTTTATTCTTCCAAATAAAAAATTACCAAGTTAGGTACTTACCAAAATATAATAATCACTATTTTTTCCATATGACAACTAATATGCAAATAATACATATAATCACTATTAACAATTAACACTTTTATGGCATTTTGTATATGCCAGGCACTTTTAAAGGCAATATATTTATCTTATTAAATAATCTGAGATGAGTACAATTATTACACCCACTTCACTAATGAGGAATTAAAGCACAGAATGTCATATAACTAGTAAGTGATAAAAGAGTTAGGTATTTAAGTCCAGACAGTCTGTATCATAAAATTGTATACTTGACACCTATACACTTTTATTAATTGTTGTCACTGCAGTACATTTAATTTTAAAAAGATAGCCATATTAAAAATATAAATTCAGATAGTCTGGCTCTGGAGTCCAGGCTCTTAACTTTTTTGTAATATTGCCTGTTTAATGTAGGGAAACTAGTAAAAAGAAAGAAAACCTATTTACATATTATTTCACTTAATAAGAATTACCAAACACACTACTGTAATATTTACATTCACAAATAAGGAGGGCCATTTATTCAAATTTCTCTAATATATGAGTTTCACAATAATTATAAGTGCCCATTTTATTAGCAATGTGCAGGAAAGCAAAAGGAGGAGGAGGAGGAGGAGGAGGAGGAGGGGGAGGAAGAGGAGGAGGAGGAGGAGGAGGAGGAGGAGGAAGAGGAGAAGAAGAAGAAGGAGAAGAAGAAGAAGAAGAAGAAGAAGAAGAAGAAGAAGGAGAAGGAGAAGGAGAAGAAGGAGAAGAAAAAGTAGTAGTAGTAGTAGCAGTAGTAGTAGTACTAGTAAATCTGGTCCTATTCTTAATTGAAAAAAAGAAAAAAGTAAAGATTTAGTGCATATATAATTTCACAAAGATCCTGAAATGTGGTTATTCCTAGTAGAAGCAGAGAGGAAAAGGAAAGGAAACAAACTTTAATGAATGTCCACAACGTGCTAGAACTTCATATGCACTCTACCATTAAACAGTCACAACTCTGTAAGAAATACATCACTACACTACTTTTACAAACATTGTTCTAACCCAGAAATGTCTCTAAAACTCTAAAGACTGTTCCCTATTAATAAAAAGAGTATAATGGTTATCACTGATCATCTGTGAATACTGTGGTTAAAAGAGTATATAAATATACTATTAAATTCAGTATTTAATTTTAAGGATACAGTTCATAACCTTTCTTTCCCAAAGCTGTAGGGTTATAACAACAACAACAAAACAAAAAAAACAACAAATGGTATTTGTCTCACTTTTACTTGCTTATAAGCAGTCAAGTAATATGACAAAACAACAACAACAACAACAACAAAACAACTTCCTGAAAATGTTCCTCAGAATGCTTTTTTCTGGTTAAGATGTTTTAAAAAGGCTTAGTTAGCACAGTGAGTGGCACAAAGTAAGCACTCAGTAAATGTAGTGATTAGTACTGCAATAAAAAACTTTTCTAGTATTCTTTAATCACAATCATGTTTTTCTAAGCTTTATTTGATAAAGGAACCTTATGGGGGGGCGGGGAGTGATACCTGTTAACCTATCACAGAACTAGGGATCATGGGAATACATTTCCATATAAAGACAAGTAAGAAGCTATAAAGGCGAGGGAACACATCAATCCCTGAATAATTCCCAAGGGAATCTTCATTTCTGTTCACAAGGTACAGTGACCCCTTAGAGTTATTAGATAAATTTAGTAAACTGTCTTTTCTAACACTAATAAGCTTCTCAAACACTTATGGTCTATGAGTCATCAGTAATCTGCAAGATACTGCATGAAAAATAAATCAATACTAATGATATTATATCATTTAGAATGTTTTATAAATAAGTAAAAAAGCAAATAGGTGAAAAAGTAATCACTAAACTCAATTCTGTAGTTTTTTTTTTTTTTTAAATATATTTTATTGATTTTTTACAAAGAGGAAGAGAGAGGGATAGAGAGTTAGAAACATCGATCAGCTGCCTCTTGCACACCCCCTACTGGGGATGTGCCCGCAACCAAGGTACATGCCCTTGACCGGAATCGAACCTGGGACCCTTGAGTCCGCAGGCTGACGCTCTATCCACTGAGCCAAACCGGTTTCGGCTCAATTCTGTAGTTTTTAATTTTAGATATTAATTTGCTTTAACAACATGGTCTACTATAGCTAAATATGTCAAAAAGTTAAGTTCAGTACCAGGTGATTTAGAGGTATTGACAGAACTCAACCAACAGTAATGTGATGTACCTTGTCTAGCCAATGCATATATTTTATCTCTCCCTTACAATTTAACAAATCTTGCTTCTAACCACTTACCTGATCACCCCTAACTGCCTCTTTCTGCCTGATTGCCCCTAACTGCTCTCCCATGCTAACCTGATCTCGCCCCCAACTTCCCCCCCTGCCGGCCTGATTGCCCCTAACCCCCTGCTGGCCTGATATCGCCCCCAACTACCCTCCCCTGCCGGCCTGATTACCCCTAACTGCCTCTGCCTTGGTCCCCACCACCATGGCTTTGTCCAGAAGGAAGTTGGACGTATGGAAGATGGCCAGTCGACCTGGTCTAATTAGCACATTACCCTTTTATTAGTATAGATAGATTATATAGGATAAGATTCCTTAAATGGAGGCAGGGGAAAGCCTTTTTCAGCAGGAGGAGATGCTCTTGGCAGACAAAAATACATAATCCCTATATCTGGACTGATAGCCAGCCATATGCACTATACTGCCAAACCGGTCATTAAAAAATTGAACCACTTTCTTATATCTTACACCAAACAGCTGTTGTCCTTAAAACCCCTCCTCAGCCCCCACCTTAGGTTCTGCCTTCACAGTTCACCCAGATTTGGTTCTGATTGGTCGGTTTCTATGCCAGTAAGTGTCAAAAGCTCCGCCTCCTAGGCAGCCATTGGCTCCTTGCAGTTCACCCAGATTTGGTGCTGATTGGTCAGTTTCTATGCCAGTCAGCGTCTCCAGGCCTATCTCCAGGCCTAATCACAGAGACGGAGCTGATCAACAGCCACCCCAAGCTGCTGGTGAGTGGGCTGAACTGCTGATCTCTCGGAGAGAGGGAGAGAGACCTGGATGCTGGTGAGGCCCAGAGAGAGAGAGAGAGAAGCAGGGTCTGATCCGCAGCCTCGAGGCAGATCAGACCCTGCTTCTCTCTCTCTCTGGGCCTCTCCAGCAGCCGAGGTGGCCGCTGATCAGCCCCACCTCTCTCCCCAAGAGGTCAGCAGTTCAGCCCACTCACCAGTTCCCGCCCACCGGACCCTGTTGTGCGTGCAGCCTGGCGTTTGGTCAAGCCTTCAGTCATTTTGGACGTTATGGACCCTGGATTTTTATACATTAGGATGTTATGTTAAATGGATAAGAATTAAAAATTAAATTTCTTCAACTTTGTCTTTTGAGATACATCATTATTTTCAAGATTAACATCAATAGTTAATGTAACTTAGTAATTTATAATTACTTCTGACTATATAAATTACTTTATAAATAGCCAAAGTTGGCATTGTATTGACATCACTTTGCAATTCTACTTTTCTTAAGAGGATGTTTACATTTTAATAACATTGAAACAAATATGCTCTAGATTTAGAACATACAATTTGTGTGATGTCTTCTACTTTCCCTGCCTTGGTTTGTTCCAGATATCACAGTTTCACATCCAGGTGGCAGCTGAGGGTCTTCTCAAGTTGTCCAACTTATGTCCCTTTAAAATCATTTGGTCCGATCTCCTACACTAGCCTAGTATACTTGTGGGCTTTTTCTTTTTCTTCATTATTCATTATTTAGTCAGTCACACCCAGGATATTCTCCTGAATACATGCAGCATCAATTTTCATCCCTTTTCTAACCTCTACCTGGCTAAGTTTAGGGGTCAATGTTATATTCACTACTTTCCATTGTTATTGGTGTTAAAGGGGTTTTATGAGACATGACCACTCTAACAATGATTCTATGGAAAAAAAGCTTTATGAATTTTAAACTGAAATAAAAATGAACTCGTATAACTTTTATAAGTAGTAGAAAGCTTTTGTGTTGAGCATAAAGAAGATGAGGGGGGTAAAAAAAAAAAAAGACAACCTCAGCCTATAAACATCCTATAGTTTGGCACCTACATAACTTCCTATTACCTTTTACTAAGTATCTATAGTTCTTAATGCCTGTCACTTTGACCTTAGTTTGGTGGTAGGTAGGTACTATGCTCTCTCAATACTCAGGACCTTTTTGCATATTGTTTTTTTCTTCCAAAATACTATTTTCTCCCTCTTGATCAAGTTATCTCTAATTCATCAAGATATTTCAGCTAACCAAACACTCTCCCCACCCCACCCCCCAAAAAAGCTGCCCTTAATCCCAGCAATTGGTCAAATTATCCTTCTAAAAGCCCTCATATTAAATACCATGGACCTCTCCACAGCAATTGAAATAGTTACAACTTTGCACTTACTTATATGATTATTTGATTAATATCCTTCTCTATCTTTAGAATGTAAGTTCAGAAGATCAACAAGACCCATGTCTAATTTTACTCACTATTTCAGTGAGCACATAATAGGCATCAACATATATTTGTTGAAAAAAAGACATTGGCAAACCACTAGAGACAGAGAAAGAGATAGGGAACAAACACTAAGTTAACGACCCCTACATAGTTGTGTGCTTTTAAATCACTATGACTTTTTGGGTAAAAACAAAATACATACAGCGCCATTTCATATAACTCTTTAAACTTGCTATTTTTCAGGGAAAACAGTTCAATTCTTGATAGTAGGGTAGATGGAATGGTAATTTACATGACCAGGTCAGCTGTAAATAAATTAGATGCAATTAAAACATAAATTAAATAGAGGAAACATAAGCGATTATATCTTTAAATTTATTTATATATAAGGTTCATAGTTTTTAATTATGTACTATTTACTACTGATCCTAGGAACTGACCTGAATATGAATTTTAATTATAAAAAGAAAACCTCAGTATCCTTGGATAAAATTTTCCTGTTTTAACTACAATGTTTAATTTCTAACTCACATTCAGAATAACTTCTTTAGACTCCAACAGATTTTTCCAGTCATAATTGCAAAAAGTTATTCACTTCCTTATTTTTTATGCAAGTGTTTTGTTTTGTTTTTTTTTCCTATTTCTTTTCTAACCTGCATTCTGGAAAATAAAGTTTTAAAAATATAAAGGCTAGGTATATTATTTCTAACCACTTTCCTATTTTACCAGGTTATGCTAAATTTTAATCCTAGCTGTCAAACTAGTAAACATCTTTTCCTCATCCTCTCATCCTAACTGGAAGCTTTGTTTTTACTTGAGTTACTCTTATCCATGCCAACCTAGAAACTCTCAACCCAAACTATGATTAACTTGTGTCCTCCCAGGAAGCTGGTGTGATTAACTTTACAGAATTCTAATAGCTTCTTTACTCTGTATATTTACATACTCAGTTTGATGTCATTTTACAGTGCTTTTCAAATCATGTTCTAGTCATTTTTTTAAAGAAAATATTAAAACCTTCTGTTTTATCTTTGTCATCTATTCAAACCAGTTCCTGGATATAGAAAACATTATAAAAATGGTAAGTTAACTATGTCATCTGTATTATGAATGAGCATATGATAATTTAGATCACTGATTAAAATAATAAAAGTCCATCTTAGGCCCATATATTATATCTTATATCAGACTGAAACTGACTTACTGTCTACCACTTTATGACTGACATTCTACACTTTTCCAGAATAGTGAGAAATGTATTTTGCAATAAAGCAAAATATTTAAAAATCAGGACAGATTATATTCATTGTTCCTCACTCAATTGACTAGGCTTTTCAACTTGTTGGTTAAGAAGATTCGATCAGTCTAATAGTGTTTAGTCTGTATCAAGATATGATGATTGTTAGCCAATATTCAAATCTTTTCAGGGTATTCAAGGGATATATTCATGTGATGATTAGGGGCGAGGGCTACAATTTTCTTGGGTTAGTCTATTTCTCATTTCTTTATTACATAAATATATTTTTCCATTATAAAATTACTACATTAATATAAGCTTATTGTTAAAAAATAAATCCAAGTAATGCTAAAGTACACAAAACAAAAAATATTCTTCAATTTTCTAGCATTCCACATAGATACTTCCTATTAACCCTTTGCACTCGCTTGCTTTTTTCTCGATTCCTTTATTCTACTCGGGATTTAATTTTTTAAATACCCCAGATTTTACAAAGTGCGGCAGTAGAATAAAAAACTGGAGTTTCTTTTCATACAAACTTATTTATTTGGATTTTTTTATATTTCAAATTATTGATACATTCAAAGAGTAATTTGCACTCGACATCCGAGTGCAAAAGGTTAAAAAAGGATATAATTTGGTACATATTGTCCAGACCTTTTCTTACTGTATTTCATACAATTTCCATATTAAATATGCAAATTTATATATTTAAATACATATTTAAGAAAATTTTTAAACAATTCTTAATGTTTGTATGTTACCTGTATGTATTTTCTTTTACATAAATGGGATCATACTGTGCATATTATTTTGTCTTGTTTTCAACTTAGCTTGTCTTAGAGATCTTTCCATGTTTTTAGCCTGCAAATCTAAATTTTGCATGATGGTTGTCAATTCCTATCTTCAGATAGTATATAGATAGTATGTCTTAATTTTCTATCTTTATAATATTCCAAAGTAAACATAGCACTTCTGTCAGTGACTAGGAAAATGAGTAATATAAGTTTTTCCATTGTAATGTTTCTTCTTAATTAAAATGAAAAGCATTTTAGCAAGTATTCATTCAATTTACTATGATTTTTCATCTTTCCTAAAATGTTTAAACCCCCTATAAATTCATATTCTAATAAAAATATATGTATACTAGTATACACAAAGAATGCATATATTTAGTAAATCAAGGTCTAAAATTAATAAAAATTAAACTTATTTTTTATAAAAGGAAAAGCAATATAATTTAGCAAATTTCTCTACTAATTAGAAAAATTTTAAAAATATGTGCACTATTCATTTTCTGAGTCACTGAGGTCAATTGTGCAAGAGAAGCTAATGAGGAAAATCAAGAGAAGCGAGGAAGAAATGTTTTTAAATTATTCTTAACATCTGTAAAAAGAAAAAAAAAACTTTTATAACAGTTTACCCACATATTAGAATACAGTAACCACAGACAACAGGAACAGCAGTTAGAAAAGCAAGATTAAATTAAAATCTGTATTATGTGGATCTCTCTATATATATAAGAACACTGGAATAATGTGACTATCACTTTTGTTTTCTAATAGGCAACATTCTGCTATGTTCTTCAAACTAGAAACAGAAGTCACATCAGGTGGATGGTAGCAAACTAACATCTACTATAGAATTTACTAATCCTAAAAATACTAAACTGGGACCATTTAAATAAGATATGCAATAATATAAGCTGTTAGGTTTTATTATCCAAAGAAGTTAGGAAATGCTGTACTATTTCTAATAGAAGGTAAGTTTCATTTTTAGACTTCCATGGAAGAATTAAATGTCAATACCTCCTAAATGGAAAAAAAAAAGTATTCATAAAGAGTGGCATGATATGGAAAACCAGCATTACTGGTGATATTTGTAGCTTGTATGAGTCTTCCGATATCTAGTGAACTGAACACTGTAGCTTTAATTGAAGTTTCAACGTTATAAACAGTTAGATGTCTGGCTCTGGCCAGCATTCTAATACCATCAGCAGAACAGAGATGGGAAGCATAAACAAACCTTTTAACTAGATTACAGTCTCTAAAATGGCCAAGAAAGCCTTCAGCATAAACTCTTGTGTGACAAATGTCTAAGGAAAGTGATTTTGGAATAATGGTAAAAAACAAACAAACACAAGAAAACACATACACACACACACACACACACACACACACACACAAAAATCAAACAGGCTCTAAATTTCTGTCATTACTGGAACTTGTATTTGACTTTTAAATATTTTTATATTGCTTAATATTCATGAATGACAAACTTTATATTTAATTTTCCAACTAAATCCTTTCTCTTACATAGCAGCTGCTTTTTAGATAATTATATCCCAAGGAAGCTATTTAAAAATCAATACTTTTCTTTTGTTGAATCAGAATAATTCCTTCCCCCAGCATCAGCAAGTGTATGTATAGAGAGCCTAGATTATTATTTTTAGGTATTAGTAACATTAAGATTGTATGTATTAAGTTAATTAATGCTCAACAGATTAAGTCAGCTTCTGGATTTAAGTTGTATATAGAAAACAATACCTTTGAACACAAGATTAAATCTAGACATAATTTAGCACTTGGTCAATCTTAAGAAACAATTTAGGTTTACTTCTAACTTCTGATATATAGACATTAAATTAAGAAAAGAAAAGGCAGCACAAGAATGTAAGTTATAACCCTAGCAACACACAGAAATTTTTCCTCTCATTGATGGAATCTTGGTTGGTTGGCAAAGAACTCAGTGAAACATGCATGTCCAGAGATTTTTCGCCCTTACAAGGTTGGCAACTAATTCATATAACTCATTTTTGACCTTTAAAACAATACATCCTAACAAATTACTCAATGATATAGAATTTAATTACAAGTTCTCTAAGAAAAGGTTATATAGATCAGCTAAATTAAGGACTCAAATCAGAATTAGTCACATCCAACTCTGAATGAAGTCTATGCTTTTCAACAGTTATGAGTATCATTAGTGATTTTCTTTTCCATTATGTCCAGCTATATTAGAAGATATACCTTAATATTTGTTAAGCCTGGTTGTCACCGTGTTTCCCTGAAGAGTTATACTGAGTCTTTCTAATTTCTGAAACCTTACATAATATAGAATACTTCAAACTGAAATGCTGACGAATTAGAATCTTTACTTTTAACTGAAATTACCTTTAGATTATCTAAGAAAATTAATTGGGACCATAGACTTATTCTGTCTCATCAATTACTCAGATTGTTCTTAAAAGCAAGAAACCATTTGTTATAAACTTTATTTTCTGAAGTATGATGACATAGAATAGTTCTTTAGCATTTAAAAATATTTCTAAACTCTATGGTTCCTAATGCATTGGCATCACACTTACAGGATAACAGAGTCAATGTTAAGTATATGAGATAAACGTGTATTTATTTAGGATGCATATGAGTTACTTGATTAATATAACGGAATTTTAAAAAAATTACTCTTTTCTCCTAAAAGCAAGATGTAAAAAAATCAACTCTGGTCAACTGGATCAAGAAGTATTTTAATGAGGTGCTGCTTTAAAGAACTATATCATAATAATGACATTTTAAGAATCCAACAAACTGTCCATTCTAATACTAAAAATATTTCAGACTTTAAGCAGTAGGCAAGAAGACACTAAACTTAATCCTATTAACTTTATTAATTATGAAAATATTTCAAGATAGAGGGTCCAGAAGGAACATGTATACACACCAAAGCATTAGGCAATATAACTCTTTGTTTAGGTTTTCCACTACCAACAGAGGTATATAAAAATTTTTACTGTAAATATTCTTTGGGTCACAAATTGTTGGATCCTCCTAACAATTTAGCATAGGAAAGTGCTAAATGTAGTTCCATGCAAGATAAAGGAATTTTAATATGTAGAAGGCCTAAGTGTCATTTTTGCCATACAAAGAGAAGAATGACTTTATGCATATTTTATTTCAAGTTGCACAATGGTCTTTATATCTATGCTCCTTATAAAGGATTGAGTTTTTGTCTGTCTTTCTGACCTTGAAAACTTTTAGAAATTTTCCATCACTCAGTCAATAAGCTACTAGGGACATGATTTTACTAATGTTTCCCAGAATACTTAGTGACCGATAAAAACTCTTCATTGTGACTTTGTTTTGGATTAGAAAGTGTCATGAATATACTCTTACTTACTATTTTGCTATTTAATAAAATGCTCAATGCTGTTTTGTCAGGAGTAGGTTTCCTCATTTGTAACATGGGGACAATGTTACAAAGTTCACCAGGACTGGGATTGGTAAACTTATCACAGTACTAGACCCATATAATAAATGGTAACTATAATTATTACTAAAATAGAAAATTAAGAATGAATGTGAAAGAGATCAGAATTGATTCTCAGAGTCTATTTACCTTCACAAGATACTGTATCAGCAGGGGATCTCCTCCTTCTTTTAAATTGTGAATCAGTATTATTCTAAAAGTTATACTTAAGAGGGCAAAGGAAATTCATGAAATCTTTTTCTTTCTAATATACTTTAAAATTACACGTGAAAGCCATGACAGGAACCAAGACAGTATTCTTTGTTTTTGAAACATCCAATCAGCTAAGAAACTTCCAACTCATTTTATTAAAGTTACAGAAACAATATCACAAAACCAAGATTAAGAATTGCAACTAATTTAGAACAAGGACTGGGAAGTGTCTTATGCGGACCTTGGAGGAACATATCTAGTACCCATTAAAAATTCTCCAACTCCTAAATAGTGTATACTATAATTACTCCATGATAGTTAAATCATACTGTCAGCTTAAACTATGATAGAAAATAACTAAGTGCTCAAAATGATAATGTACAATGTCTTCCAAATAACCATGAAAGATAAAGATAACCTGTTATATTGAGATATAAAAAGGAAAAAGTTACTTTTGAGAAAAAAAGTTCAAGTTGGGAAAGTTTGGTTTTTATCTTTTGTTAATAATTTACTAAGAGATACTTCAAGGAACAGTGCTGGTCATTGTCAAATTAAAGTATATAACAATAAAATACTAGCAATGGTAGCCACATAAACTATTTTCATGATCTAAAATTAGTGAATTATATACAGAATAGCAATCCCCAGAATACAATATTAAGTGGAAAATTTTACTTTATATTTTTCTATTTTAATAAAATACAGCAATATCTTTCTTAAACATGCATTTTTCCACCTAACAGTATCCATTTAGTTAATATAAAATTTACTTAGGTAGAAACATCAAAATAAAGATATGACCAATACACTTCTAGAATACAATTGTGATATCTCTTCATTAGCTGTAGGGACCATCCTTATTTCTCAGATGCCTAGCACAGTGCCTGACAGACAGTAGACACTCAAGTGATGTTTAATGAATAATAGCTAAGTACAATCTGTTTTGCACATACATTCAAAATCCAGACAAGTTTGCAAAGGTACATAGGTTGGATATAGGTTTTCTGGCTGACTTCATTGGGTCCCACTGATGACTAGGAGTAAATCTTCATATCCATAGAAAACTGGAAAGTTGATAATTGTCTGGGTAAGGACCAAAAAAACAAAGTCAGGGAAACATGTCACCTAAGTAACAGTTGTTTTTAAAGAGCTGGTAAAAGCCACCTAATCATTATGACAACCTACTATACCAGTCACTCAAGTGAAATGAAATTTAAGTGTATTCTCAACATTTGCTAGTATGTTTTTCATTGGAATTTTTTATCATCCCTTATTTAAAATAAATCACTTTTGTCAAATTGTGTCCTGTAAAAGAATTAGGGGGATATGTATTTACTTATTATGAGTACTATATTGTTAATAGGATTTAACTTGGCCATTAGATAAAGTGAGAGCCACAGTAAAGATTACCAAAAAAAAAAAAAAAAAAATCATGGTGCTGAAGAAATTGTAGCAAGGAGGAAAGGATAAAGGAGAAGGGGAAGACATCCCACATATGGAATAAAGAGATTCAAATATGCCTGACTCTAATATAAATTATAACAAACAACCAGTAGGGCCTACTGTGCACCAGACACCGTGCTATAAGGGATATAAATGCTAACAAGTCAAAAATCTGTAGTTCTAAATAATTCATAGAACAAGACTCACAAACAAATATTTATAATACAATATGCATTCTTCTTATATATATGGTTCCTTAATCTAAGAGTAAGAATGATATTTACTGATTAACTGGAAATACAGGGGGGAAAATAAGCACTAGGGGAAGCTGAAAATAATTCCCAAAATAGTAATAATCCACCTATTTAAAAAAATCAAATTATAAATGAAAAAAATTATGACTTTAAAGCTATTTACCTTAATATTCTTAGAATATGCCTCCATATAAAACCCTTAAGTGCTATACACAGAATTGTGATTATAGTTTCATTTATTTATTTAAATTTTTATTTATTGATTTGAGAGGAAGGGAGTTTAGAAAGATAAAAGAAAACACATATCGATTTTGTTGTTCCACTTATTTATGCGCTCATTGGTTGACTATTGTTTGTGCCCTCACCAGGGATCCAACCCACAATCTTGCTGTATTGGGATGACACTCTAACCAACTGAACTACTAGAAAATGAAGTAGCACATCAGAGTGAATGTCAAGAGACCTGGGTTCTCTGGTCCATGCTCCGCCCACTTAAAGGTCTTGGAACCCTGAGCAAGTCCCTCAAGCTCCTGAACTTCAGCAATATGGAAAATGAAAAGCTGAATAAAGTGACCTCCAAAATATCACCTTGCTGAAAATTACAATCCTAAATTATATCTTAATACTTAAAAAATAAGCCATAATAAAAATAAAAGGTTTTCTAATTGTAAATAATTATCCAACCTAGCGGAAGTCTGGAATCTTCAAAACACATAGGGGAACCCTGGGGGTGGTAGAATAAGGAATTTTTCAAAGGAAAACAGAAACAAAGTAAAGGTATTATGCTGAAGACTGTGTACATTTTTCACTCAGCTGGGCAACACCACCCTAATTATCCACATAATTCGATTTACTTAAAATTGATTTATTCACTAAGTTCTACTTTCTATCTCTTATGTTAAAGCTACTAAGGTATTAAAGGGAGAACAAGAAAACCGAGGTGTATCTAGAATAGTATTGATGTTGGAAGAAAAACTTGAACTTGGCACAGATTTCTGCTTAAGAGCACGATTTACACCTCAGAGAAAGGTAAGAAACTGTTCAAATTTATAACAGAAAGGAGAGAAATAAGACCATATTGTTTACTGCTGCACAGCTTTTTTTTCCCTGTGTGTAAATGTCTGCTTTGCACACAGTTGATAAAATTTTACAGAACCAATTTCTACATATGCAATGCTTTTCTGTCACTAAAACATAACAGCCGTATGTTTTGGCTTTAACATCAAGATAATAAAAAATTAAAAGTATTATCATGTCTTTAAAATATTTATGTCAAACATCCTTCTAGATTTTTCTTCAATCCCTTCTAATTGATCAAATTGCTATTTTCATATTGCCAGTCTGATCACATTGCTGCTTTACAGAAAAATATTTTTTGCTGACATAAATTATGGGATCAGAGATACCAATACAGTAACAAAAAAGGGTGTGAGAGAGAGAGAGAGAGAGAGAGAGAGAGAGAGAATATGTGTTGCATCCATCTTCAAGGAAAGCATAAAGAAATGTATGTATGAAACAAAATACCATTCTCCAATGTAAGACCTAATAAAAGGCCTACA
Organism: Eptesicus fuscus; assembly: GCF_027574615.1. Lineage (NCBI taxonomy): Eukaryota > Metazoa > Chordata > Mammalia > Chiroptera > Vespertilionidae > Eptesicus > Eptesicus fuscus. The sequence continues at coordinate 29,237,909 of NC_072483.1, read as the reverse complement.
TCATAAACATACTTTCTAGCATTTGTGAAATAAAATGCAGCACTGAATTTGAAAGCCATTCATAAGAACATACCATGTAAAAACATAAGAATAGTGATTTCTATCTTTTACTCTGTAAGACTAAATCTACATTCATCTTTCGATTTATCTCTAACTACAATGAATATACTCACTACAACTTCATGATTTCTTTGAGTCATGAATACATATTTTAGAAATCTGCCTCCTTTCAGATGTAGTGAGCAATTTGGTTCAGTACCCCAAGAGGTGAGAAACTCGTCTCAATTTACAACAGTAAATAAATAATTCAGTTAAAACTGAAAGTGGTACCAATCCAGCAAACTATTGATGGAGAGGTTTGGCCTTCCATGAAGCCAGAACAACATAAAGTTTTCAATGGGGATTAGTTGTTCATACAAGTTACAACGATTAGAAAAATACCCAGATTAATTATGAAAGAGCTTACATTCTCATCTTATGCGGGGAAAGACAAGACCAGTGGTATTTAAACTTTAAGCATTTTAAGCTTTGAACTTTATATGCTGATTAGTGAAACAAACATTTAACCAAAAAAAAGCAATAATACAAGTCAAAACCTAACCAAAGGCCTCTATCAACTAAAAATTTGAAATTTTCTCTGCATGTCGGACAAAACGAGAAAAGGTAAATTTAACCCAGAAAGCAAAAACCAAACAAGTCTGCTCCAACAGTGAAGTCAATACCCAAATCACATACAGAACCAAAAAGGGGAAAACACTCCAGTCTACAAATGGATAAGCAGTTCCAATACAATCCAGATCCCGACATTTTCCCACTCAGAAACAAATGCAGCGGAGCTCTTCCTGGGGAAACAGCTCTCCAAATGAATTTTGTAAAGTGACATCTAGAAAGTGTGCCTCTTTCTGTCTCTTTCCCTGGCGCCTCCTTGGAAGGAGGAGGGGGTTGTTTTTGTATTCTCCCCCACTGGAGCAAGGCACAATCAGATGTTGGCTGAAGGAGAGAAACCACTTTTGACAACAGCAAATATTAACAAAAGTGCCCTTCCTCCTCTGACAGGATGGGCACCCACCTCACACACCCCTCCCCACTCCGACCCCTCCTACACTGCCCCCCCCCCCCCAGCACCACCCCCTCCTCACCCCGGAGCTACACTGCGTACACGGTTTGGTGCTACTGTTGCCCCGGAGTTAAAGTCAGAGCCAGAGGAAGGCAATAAAGCCCCCACGGACACACTTACCTTTCCTGCCCCCCACTTTTGAGTGCCTTCCCTGGAGCCGTGGAGGATGACACAAAGGGTAATAAAGGGGGGAGTGGAGGAGGAGGAGGAGGCGGCGAAGGAGGAGGAGAGCTGGGGAAGTGGCTGCTCCTGGGTGTAGTGAGATGTCTCCAGCCAGGGCCAAGCAGCAGCAGTAGCAGCAGCAGCAGCAACAGCAGCAACAGCAGCAGAGAAGGGTCTGTGTTGCTAAGAGGCTTTTGGTCTCTTTCTCTCCTCTCTCACGGCCAAAGAGGAGGGTGGAGAGGGCTCGGGAGGGAGGCTACTGGAGGGGTGAAGGGGTAGGAGTCGTAGATGGGGGTTTTCGAAGAAGAAGAAACTCCGTCTCCTTCTCTCTCTGGCTCAATCCCCCTCTCAGGTCTCAGGGCTGGAGGGTGGGGGAAGGAACTCAGCCGCCTTCCCCCCACCCCCCCTCAATTCAAGGTTGAAGTGGGGTAAAATTAGTGTCCTGTCCCTTTAAAAATAGAAATAAAAGGTGCCCCCCCTCTGCCACTGCCTCTCTCTTCATCATCAGCTGCTGCTGCTGCTGGGGTCTCTCTGCTTTGGGGGGGAGGGGGGGGATCGGGTAGAAGAGACGGGAGGCACTCACTGCGCATGTCCCTCACTGATGGGAGGCTGGTTGGTTGAAGGCAGGAGGAGGGGGAGGGGAGGAAATGAGACGGTTTCCCAGAAGGCTATGAGGCTCTCGCGACCCGGAAGACATTGTAGCAGGGGGTAGAGGGGCGGGGGCGAGAAGTAGGAGGAAGTCGCTACTCTGTAACACCCTCAGCCCCCTCCTCCCTCCTAAGAGAAAGTGGAGGAACGGAAGTGGGCGTGGCGGAGGCAAAAGGAGGTCACGTGTTGGGGCGGGAGGTGGGCGGGGCGGGAGAGGCGCGTGCGCGCGGCCTGCCGGGAGTAGCGGTGTATCCTGAGCAGCACCCGGTGAAACTGGTCGGATTCAGCTGCGAGGCGAGCCTGTGGAACGATTCCCGCGGTTGCTGGATCTGCGCTCTGCCCTAGCAAGGGCAGACTTTCCTGTGAGAGGTAACGTGGGGAAGGCTGGCCCCTGCCGGGGGCGCCAGCGGTGAAAGGCAATCCAAAGGGGGGAGGGCGAAAGGCGTTGGAGACTGGGAATGCGGGAGGGGGGCTGGCTTGCGTAGGCCAGGCAGGCCAGAAAGCAGGCGGGCTCCTTGTCTCCTGGCCTCCCTGCCACCCGGCCGACGGATCCCGGGTGGGCGCAGGGAGTCCTGGGGAGGCTAGGTCTGTGGCGGCGTGGCGACGGCACTCGGTGGTGTGAGATCCTGGTGCAAAGAGGGCAACGGACTCTGAGCCTCTGCAGATGACTGGTGACTGCTGCTTCAGCTCGGAGCAGGGAACCTGTCCAGGGACGGAAGCTCCCTGTGTGAATTACAACTTCTAGGACTAGAAGCGATGCTTACATGACTTCGCTCCCCTCCCCGGAATTCTGGAGTGACTTGGAGGATGAGCCTGTGGAATTTCTCGCCGTCTCTTGCGAGAAATTCAACAACGCCTGTGCCCGTTCTCAGGAAGGGAGGGTGGATTGTGTAGTCCTTGACATCGGGTGTTGCTGTTGATGGAGAAGGGACATATCTCAATGTTCACTTTCTATGGTATAGAGAGATTTTTAAATGGGTATCTTAGGGTTTTTGTGGTGGTGTTTTTTTTGTTACTAGCCTCGGATTTAGAGCCTTTGGTTTCTCAATTAAATGCTACCTATTTTTGCTGAAAATGTTTCCCTCATAAGATCAGAATTAATTCCAACATATTTAAGAAAGGATTCATGAATTGACATTAGTAAAGCTTTTTAAAATAAAATAGCACTGTTTCTTTTTCATACTCTCTTTATACAATTTAAATCATTTCAGTCTTTCAGTTGGCGTTTTTTTGTAAAGGTACTGTGAAAGATTATCACCCATCTATGGGTTCTCTTAAGACCAAGAATCAAAAATTTCTCATATTTATTTGTGTTGGTATTACCTAATCTGTAATGGGTCCTTTGGGGTAAACTATCAATTAAAGGTACTACTATTTTTCTTCATTTTGTTTTAGCAGTGGACCCTATTTATGCATCATATCCTAGTGCTTACTACTTTCTGTGTGTGCTATAATCTTGTCAAATGAAATAAAAACTAGAATCTTGTACCTTAAAGTTTTGTATATAGTAAAACCAAATGTTTATCACTTTATAACAGAAAAATACATAGCAAAGCAAATAAAGTGCCTTAGGTAACAATTTTAAAGTCTTTTTGTGTGGTAAAGTATACAAAAAATGAACAAATTATAGATATGCAGTCTAATGAATGCAGTGAACAATCTGTAATCATTACCAAAGTCAAGAACTAGAACATTGTTGGCCCCGGAGACATGTTCCTACCCCCATCTATTCCTGATCATTCCTCCCTCCTCACCACTCTCAGAGTTAACACTATTTGGATTTTATGGTAATTATGTCCTACTTTTATTTCAACTATTTTTTTAACTAGCTATGCCAGCATTCATAAAATAATGTAGATCAGTTTTGCCTGTATTTACCTATATGTAAATGAGTTACATATTATGTACTAGGGGCCCAGTGCACGAATTCGTGTACCTTGAAAGCAACTGTGGGCCTTGAGGCTGCAGTGGACACACGGGAGGGTCTTGGCCCATCCTCTGCGCCCACGCCCAGCCCCTCCCACCGGGGCCCCTGGTCCCCTCTATGCCTGCAGCCCTGCTCCCGCTGCTGCTGCTCCCATGTGCCGATGGCGCCAGCTCTGCTCGCACCCGCTGATGGTGCACGGAACGATTGGGGCTGGCGCCAGCAGCAGGTACAAACAGGACAGTGCTGTCAGCAGGTGTGAGTGGCGGCTGCTGCCTCAATCACCCCTCAGGAGCAGGGAGAGGTGGAGAAGCCCTCAGGGGCGATTGGGGCCAACAGCTGCTGCTCTCACCCGCTGACAGCGCTGAGTGATCGGGACTGGCGCCATGTGCTGGCAGTGGGTGCTAGCAGTGGCTCTGGAGCCAGCTGTGGGTGAAAGAGGCAGCTGCTGGCTCCGATTGCCCCTCGGGCAGGGGGATGTGAAGAAGCCCTGAGGGGCAATCGGGGCCAGCGCCGGCCACGGGTGCGAGAGGTGGCTCCAGCGCCAGCAGCGGGTGTGAGTGCCTGGTGGGACCAAAGTGCGCAGGAACAAAGAATTTTCAGTAACGACCAGATGCTCACCCTGATGACAGCGATCGGTGCCCCACCTTGGTCTGGTGCCCCCACTCACTTCCACCATCTCGCGCAGCCAATGCATGCCATATTCCACACTCTGCCACCTGCTGATAACACCCACCATGTTCTGCGCATGCCCCGTGGTGGTCAGCGCACATCATAGTGACCAGTTTGGTTCTGTCTTTCAGTCTATTTGCATATTAGGGTCATATATATATGAATACATAGACATACACACACACACACACACACACACACACACTAGAGGCCCAGTGCACAAAATTTGTGCACGGGAAGGGGGGGGGAATGTGTGTCCCTCAGCCCAGCCTGCACCCTCTCCAATCAGGGACCCTTTGAGGGATGTCTGAATGCCCACCGGGATCGGGCATTCGGACATCCCTCTCACAATCCAGGACTGCTAGCTCCTAACCACTCACCTGCCTGCCTGCCTGATTGCCCCGAACCTCTTCTGCCTGCCAGCCTGATCACCCCCTAACCATTCCCCTGCCAGCCTGATTGATGCCTAACTTCTCCCCTGCCAGCCTGATTGCCCCTAACTGCCCTCCCCTGCAGGCCTGGTCGCCCCTAACTGCCCTCCCCTGCAGGCCTGGTTGTCCCAACTGCCCTCCCCTGCTGGCCCGTTAACGCCTAACTGCCCTCCTCTGCAGGCCTGGTCACCCCCAACTGCCCTCCCCTGCAGGCCTGGTCGCCCTTAACTATCCTCCCCTGCAAGCCTGGTCACCCCCCAACTGCTCTCTCCTGCTGGCCTTGTCCGTCACCCCCAACTGCCCTCCACTGCAGGCCTGGGCCCCCCCAACTGCCCTCTTCTGCAGGCCTGGATCCCCCCTAACTGCCCTCCCCTGCAGGCCTGATCACACCCAACTGCCCTCCCTTGGAGGCCTGGTCCCTCCCAACTGCCCTCCCCTGCTGGACTGATCGCCCACAACTGCCCTCTCCTGCCAGCCATCTTGTGGTAGCCATCTTGTGTCCACATGGGGGTGGCCATCTTTGACCACAAGGGGGTGGCCATCTTGTTTGTTGGGGTGACAGTCAATTTGCATATTACTCTTTTATTAGATAGGATATATTCTAATTCGTGCACTCACAGGGGTCCCTCAGCCCGGCCTGTGCACTTTCGCAGTCCAGGAGCCCTCAGGGGATGTCCGACTGCTGGCTTAGGCCCGCTCCCCGCGTTGCTGCAGAGGCAGGAGAGGCTCCTGCCCCCGCTTCTGCACTCTCCAGCCGTGAGCCCAGCTCAGGGCTTCTGGCTGAGTGGCACTCCCCCTGTGGGAGCGCACTGACCATCATGGGGCAGCTCCTGCATTGAGCATCTGCCCCTTGGTGGTCAGTGTGCATCATAGTGACTGGTTGTTCCACCATTTGGTCAATTTACATATTAGCCTTTTATTATATAGGATTATGTTATTTTTCTCTCATGTTATTAATATATAACCACTAGAGGCCCAGTGCACGAAATTCGTGCACGGGGGTGGGAGGGAGTGTCCCTCAGCCTTGCCTGTACCCTCTCCAATCTGGGACCCCTCGATGGGGGATGTCCCTCGGGGGATGTCCGACTGCTGGTTTAGGGGCATTAACTCCAGCCATTAGGAAAATCACATAGAATGTCCTTGACATACAAACTGTGATTTTATGAGTTGTTTTAATAATAATGGCCATTCCTTTAAATAAAATCTGCTTATATACAATACAGCTGGTACTATGTGAATTCAGAATGTTAATATCACAAAAATCATAGAAGGTTGTAGTGGAAATAACCTTGAATTGTCTAGTCCAGCCTTGTTGTAGTTAAGTCTTGATTGTTATTGGTATCACTGGGAGGAATTGACCTCCAGGCCAGTTGGCTGTGAGGATCAGCTGTGTCTATGACAGGAGAACTTCTGTGCTGAAGACAGCCTTATGAGACAAGACTTGCAAAATTGCAAATGCCTCTGTGCTCAGCTTGGATGGGGTGGAGTCTCAGGGCTGAGCTTCCCATCTTGGCTTCCCATCAGCCCTGCCCTATGAGGCCCCTGTGTCTCAGTGTCCCTTGGTAATCACTGCAAGCACCTCTGAGAGAAAGCCGCCCTTGAGTTTCACCCACTGCCAGACAGTCCAGTTTCTCCCCCAATGAATCTGGATTCCCAGATACTCGCCCAGAACTGGAGTTCAGCGCAGTCGGGACCTTCTGGGTCCCTCCAGCTAGAGAAAGCCATTGGCACACTCAGTAGTCAGTCCTCTCTGCGCGCACTTGCGCCCGCGCCTCCAGATCTCTGCCTTTCGCGGCTCCCATGAGTCTCTGTGTGCCTTTCTGTCTACCTGACAGTCCAGACTTACCCTGTATAAGCCTGGGTCCCCAGGGCCTCGCCCGGAACTGGGGTTCAGTGCAGTCGGAACTTGGGTTCAGTGCAGTCGGGAGCTTCCTTCTCCCTCCCGCCAGAGAAAGCCAGCCAGGCACTCAGCCGCCCTTCCTCTCTGCGCACGTGTCTCCGTACCTCAGCCCTTTGCAGCTCCTCTGATTCTCCGTGAGCTTTTCTCTTTCCTTCTAGTTGTAGAATTTCCACTCAGCCAGCTTTCCTGTGGTTCTGGATGATGTCCGTTCTGTCTTTTAGTTGTAGTTTTGAAATTGTTGTGCGAGGCAGCAGTTTAGGTGCTTACCTATTCCACCATCTTGGTTTCTCCAAATATCTGCTACTTTATATGATAATAGTTTGGGTATAGAATCCTAAGTTGGGAATGTATTTCTTCAGAATTGTGAAGGAATTCTTAGTGTCTTATATAAAATCTGAAACTATTCTAATTTTCAACACTGCATTTCACTTTTCTCTCCCATGAAAGCTTCTGTAGCCTTTTTGTTTAAAGCTTATAGAATTTTCTCTTCATTGTGCCCAGTATTCTGAAATGTCTTAGTCATGTGAAATGAATGTGCAGTTAGACATTGTCCTCCTGGACCTGTTTTATTTCTCCCATTTTTTATGTTTTTGCAATTTTATGCTTTATACTTTCTGGGAAATTTACTTGATTTTTTAAAAATGTTTAAAGATTTTCATTTCAGTTTTCATACTCTTTTATTTACAATAGCTTTTTTGATCTGTGTGTTTTGTTTTTTTCCACAGAATCCTAGTGGTTGGTTTTTCTTTGTTTTGTTTTGTGTTTTTCTTTTCTTTTTATGGACTTAATTAAAGTTTTCTTTTGAAATTTATTTCTCTTTGCTTTATCTAAGGTATTCTTTTTGTATGTTTTGGTTTCTTTCATTTTAGACGTTTTCCTTAACTCTCTTATGATCCTTAATTGTGTGTTCAAATTTATGTAAGGGGCAGTAGAAAGCTATCTTGGGTCTTTATGAACTTGGCTGGGACTTGCTAACTATTGATGGTTCTCACTAAGGAAATATTTGGCTGGGGCACATATTGGAGGAAAAAACCCTAAGGTGCATGTCTTAGATATTTGGAACCCTTTTCTGTTGGGCTAACAAGAGTTCAATGCAAAGGATTTTTCAGTCTCATGCCTCTAAATCATTGGTTCTAGGATGTGATTGTTACTAAAAACCAGTTGATGGAAACTGCTGGTGCTATTGAACCAACCAATCCTGCTCCAAGATGTAAGCTTGATTGCCAATGCTTGGAAAAGCAAGTGAAAGCAGAGAGCTCATGAATATCAGTATTCAGTTTTTTTCCATCTGTAATGCCCTTTCCTTCTACTGAGCCTGATATCCCTAGTGTAAAGTTCTTCTGTATTGCTCTCAGTAGAACCTCTTGTCTTCTGATGGAGTGGAATAGAGGCTTTAGTTTAATTTTATTTTAACTATTTTAGTGCTGCAGGTCTTTTGGAAATGGCTTTGTTAATTAATTCTATCCAAATTTAAACACTGTTTGTTAAGTGACCATGCTGTTATATGTTTACTAGAGGCCCGGTGCACAAAATTTGTGCACCAGGGCAGGGGGGGTTCCCCCTCAGCCCAGCCTGCACCCTCTCCAATCCTGGGCCCCTCGGGGGATGTCTGACTGCCGATTTAAGCCTGATCCCAGGTTTCGGGCCTAAACCGACAGTCGGAAGACATCCTTCTTACAATCTGGGACCGCTGGCTCCTAATTGCTCACCTGCCTGCCTGATCGACCCTAACTGCCCCTCCCTGCCAGCCTGATCACCCCTAACTACCTCTGCCTGCTGGCCTGATCGTCCCTAACTGCCCCCCTCTGCCAGCCTGGTCGCTCCTAACTGCTCCCCCCACACTGGCCTGGTCGCTCCTTACTGCCCCCGGCCTTCCGGCCTTCTGGCCTAGTCGCCCCCAACTGTCCCTTAATGCCGGCCTGTTCGTCCCCAGCTGCCCCCCACTGTTGGCCTGGTCGCCCCCAATTGCCCCCCTGCCGGCCTGGTTGCCCTCAACTGCCCCCCTGCCGGCCTGGTCGCCCCCAACTGCCCCCCCTGCTGGCCTAGTTTCCCCAACACAGCCTGCTGTTCAGTCGTTTGGTTGTCCCTCACTAACCCCTCTGCCAGCCTGGTCGCCCCACACAGCCTGCTGTTCAGTAGTTTGGTCGTCCCTCACTAACCCCCCTGCTGGCCTGGTCGCCCCACACAGCCTGCTGTTTGGTCACCCATCTGGTCGTTTAGGTCATGATGGCCCTTGGCTTTTTATATATTAGGATTCTTTTTGGATAGGATTTGCTGATGGGACTGAATAGCTTTTCACATTTTACTAAATGCTTAAATGGGAAAATAATATGAGTTGAGATTATAAACTAGAAGGTAGATAAAACCTGAAATCGACAGTTGTTCCCCAATTCTTTTTTTTTAGTTTTACTCCTCCTTTTCATTCCCAAATCATGCCCTAAATGCCCATATTCAAACAAGCATGTGTTGGGGTTACTAGTTTTTCCTAAATTCTTTTTCCCCTTAATCTCACATAAGTCTCCCAATCTCTTTCCTACCTCCAATAAAAACAACATAATTTTAGTCGTTTACTGCTTTCTTGATAGATATGGGAATAGAGATCAGTATGAAGTTTTGACCAAAAAGTTGATAAGTGTTGGCAAAGTTAAAGTTGAAAGGATGATAGCTTTTCTTTTAATGTCTATGAGATCAGTAGTGATGGTCCTGCTTTAATTTCTGATATTAATCCTTTGGGTCTCTTTTTTATTGTTTTGTTTTAACCTGGCTAGAGGTTTGTCAGTTTTATTCATTTATGTATTTAGCTTTATCAGTTTTCATTTTAGGCTGAATGAGTTTTTCATGATTTCTTTTTCTGATTGAGTTCTTGTTTTCAGTTTCATTGGCCTGTTCTCTTTTTATTATTCTTACTTTGGCTTTAATTTGCTTTTCTTTTTCTAATTACCTAAGGTGGAAACTTAGATGATTGATTTTAAGTCTTTTTTTCTGTCCTAATATATGCATTCAGTGCTATAATTTTCCTCTATGGACTGCTTTTGCTACATGTCATACATTTGGTAAGTTCTATTTTAATTTTAATTTTATTTACAATTCTTTTTCTTAATTTCTCTTATTTGATCCATGTGTTTTGTAGAAGTCTGTTGTTTAAGCTCTGTATTGGGGGATTTACCAGCTACTTTTCTGTTTATTTCTATCTTAATTTTATTATAGTGTTAAAGTATACTTTATATAATTTCTTTTTTTTTTTTTCCCAAATATAAGGTGTTTGGGTTTTTTTTTTTGCCCCAGACTATGATCTATCTAGGTGAATGTGCTATGTCAGTTTGAGGAGAATATGCATTCTGTTCTTGGATGCAGTATTCTATAAATGTCAATTAGGTCCTTTTGACTAGTAATCCTGTCCAATTCAAGTATATCCTTAGTGATTTTCTGTCAATTACTGTTGAAGGGATATTGATGTCTTCCAAGTATAAAGTGGATTCATCAATTTCTTCTTGCAGTCGTATCAATTTTTGTTTCGTGTACTCTGATCTTTTGATGTTAGGCAGTTGTTAGGCACTCAGACATTAAGAATTGTTGTCTTATTAGAGAATTCACTCCTTTATCATTCTGTAATGCCTTACTTAATCTTAATACTTCTCACTCTGATATTTGGTCTATCTAAAATTATATATTGCTACTTCAACTTTCTTTTGATTAGTGTATAAATCCCCCCCCCCCCCATCCCTGTACTTTAATCTGTGTTATTACATTTAAAGTATCTTGTAGACAGTATATACTTGGGTCTTATTTGTTTATCTACTGTGACAGTCTCTACTTATTAATTGGTGTTTTTAGCCCATTAACATTTAAAAGTGATACTGACATAGTTGAATTAATATCTGCCACATTTATTGCTGTTTTCTCTGTATTGCCTTTGTTCTTTTTTCCCTCCTTGTCTTTCATTTTCTGCCTTCTCTGATTTTAGTCAGTTATGTTATATCCATTTGTTTTCCTCCCTCAGTCCACAGATCTACCTCTTTAAAAACAAAAACAAAAAACTTCATTTAGTGGTTACTATAGGGTTTGCAGTGTACATTTATAAGCAATCCTAGTCTGTTTTCAAATAACACTGTACCACTTAACAGGTAATACAGATATCATATAATAGAATATTGCCAGTTCCTTGCTCCTATCCTATCTAATAAAAGAGTAATATGCAAATTGACCATCACTCCAAAACATAAGATGGCTGCCCCCATGTGGACACAAGATGGCCGCCACAATCTGGACTGCAGGGGAGGGCAGTTGTGGGCAGTTAGGGGTCACCAGGCCTGCAGGGGAGGGCAGTTGTGCAGTTGTGGGGGACCAGGCCTGCAGGGGAGGGCAGTTGTGGGGTACCAGGCCTGCAGGGGGGGGGGCAGTTGTGGGCGGTCAGGCAAGCAGGGAGGGCAGTTAGGGGTGACTGGGCCGGCAGAGGAGAGCAGTTGGGGGAGACCAGGTCAGCAGGGGAGGACAGTTGGGAGGGGACCAGGCCTACAGCGGAGGACAGTTGGGGGGGACCCAGGCCTGCGGAGGAGAGCAGTTGGGAGCCAGCAGTCCTGGATTGTGAGAGGGATGTCTGATCCGACCTCCCGTTTAGGCCCAATCCCACTGGGATCGGGTTGTTGGACATCCCTCAAGGGGTCCCATATTGGAGAGGGTGCAGGCTGGGCTGCGGAACAACCCCACCCCCATGCACGAATTTTGTGCACAGGGCCTCTAGTCTATATAATAAAAACCCAGTGGTCGTAATGACTGATCACCAGGAGGTGCATTGATGGGTCCTGCAGCACACTGGGTCATGGTCTCATGCGATTTTGTACACTAGGCCTCTAGTCTCTTATAGTAGTCTTTATTTGATCGTTTATACGTTGTTATGCATATCAAATGCATTCTTTATTTCTCTTTTATTGTTTTCAATTTCTGGTATTTCCTTTTGATTTGTTCTCAAGAGTTTCCATCTCTGCTTACATTGCCTGTCTATAATTGCAGGTTATTTGCTTTTTTCATTAGAGCTCTTAGCATATTAAATTCCCAGTCTTAATTTTAAAATTGTTGCCATACCTAAGTCTCATTGTGTCTCTTCAATCTCATCAAAGTATGTTTATATTTACTTTTAGTCTGCCTTGTAATTTTTTTATTGAAAGCCATACATGATAAACTCTGGTATAGGAAACTGAAGTAAATAGGTCTTATTGTAAGATTTTTATATTCACTCAGCTTAAAGTTAGACTGTCATAAGGTGTTTGGAATTTCTCTACAGATTTTTTAAAAATAAGGTCTGAGAGTTGTTCTTTTAGTTATAAAGAGGAGCTCTATTGATATGATGGTATGGCACTGGGCTAAGGGAAACAGTCTGAATTCCTGTGATTAGGTCTCAGTTTTGTTTTGTGTGTGCAAGAGCCTGTGCCCCTGGGCTGTGCCCATGTTCGTGGCTACTTCTTAGCTTGATATTTGTGTACATCTGAGATTATGGAGTAAATTTCTGGAAGTGGAATTGTAGGTTGGAGGCCATACAAAATTGAGGCTTCTAGTAATAAGTGGTTTTGCCATTATTGTGTGTTAACCACAGCCTTACCAACCCCGTGACTATTCTTTTAACTAAAACGAAACAAGCACAAGATCTGCATTTTTAAAGAGATTTATTTTGTTATTTTTTCCTAACTTATTTTGTATTAACACCAGAATATGACTTAATAATTCTGCTACTTATCAGCGATAGGTAATAAGGCAGAGGAATGTTAAAAAGTGGAACTTTTCAGTTTGCTACATTAATGTAGTAGAGCTTCATCTATAAATTTGTTTTTACCCTTTGTCCAGTTTTATTAATGCAGGTTTTATCAGGTGCATAAAACAAAGTAAAATGGCCTGCATATTTATCTTGAGACTGGAACTGTGTAAATTCTTCTGAACCTTGTTTTGAATGTTTGGTTAAAGCTTAAATTCCCAAACCGCCTGGGGCTGTTGCTATTGTTGTGCATAGTTTTGAACACCCTTTCTAGTTCTTTCATGATGACTCATTTGTTCAGGTTTTATGCCTCTACTTTTCATACCATTTATTATTTATTTTATTAAAAATTACTTCATCACCCCAGCTGGTGTAGCTCAGTGATTGAATGAGGAGGTCACGTTTTGATTCCAGGTCAGGGCACATACCCAGTTGAGTCCCTTCCTCTCTGAAATCAGTAAAAACATTTTTAAAAATTACTTCATCAGTTTTGTGCCTTGGTCTTTATTCTTTGTTATGCACTCTTTTGTTTACTTTATTCCTTTTCTAGCTTTATAGGTTACATGTTGCAAATATTGCATATTTATTTTTTTATTTAGTAAGTTGGTAAGTTTGTTTAATACTAAATACTTCTGCATGGAGTTCCAGTTTTGTGTGGGTATTCCTCACCTACCCAGCAATTCTAGGACACTGGTTGAGTGTCCTAAATCCAACTTAATTCTGAAATTGTTTACCTGGAGATAGCATAGATTCAACAAATAATTGGCTCAGTTCCACAAGACTGTCCGCCTCTCCCAGCCTCTTCAGACACCAGTCGCAAGTCAAATTTGTCATTTGTGTTTCTGACCAACACATTTAAACTACCCACTCCTTGTGTTCGATTAATTTGCTAGACTGGCTCAAAAAATTCAGAGAAGCATTTTACTTACTAGATTACAATCTATAATAATAAAAGCGTAATATGCTAATTAGATCTGACGTCCTTCCAGGTGTCCTTCCTTCCAGCTGCCATGGTGGCGGGTGGGGGCCAAGGCCCTTGCATGAATTTTATGCATTGGGCCTCTAGTTTATTATAAAAGACTATAACTCAGGAACAGCCAGATGGAGGAGGTGCATAGCAGGGTATGGTGGAGGGGCATGGAGATTCCATACCCTCTCAGAGCATGCCACTCCCCAATATCTCCACCTGGTCACCAACCCAGAAGTTCTTCAAACCTTTCAGGATTTTTATGGAGATTTCACACAGGCATGATTAGTTAATTTCACTTTCTCAAGAGAATGGGAACAGGGCTGAAAATTCCAAGTTTCTAATCATGACTTGTTTTCTTATGACCAGTCCTCACCCAGACCTATCCACAAGCCCACTAAGAGTCATCTCAAATGGAACGAAAAACACTCCTATCACCCAAGAAATTACAAGCATTTCAGGAGCTCTGCATCAGGAACCTGGGATAGAAAGCAATGTATATTTTCTATTTCAACAAATATAGTCATGCACACTTAATGAGGGGGATACGTTTCTGAGAAATGCATCATTAAGTGTTTTAATCATTGTTCTAACATCATAAAGTGCACTTACACAAACCTGGGTGGTATAGCCTGTTACACACCTTGGCTATATGGTATATAGCCTGCTGTTCCTAGGCTATAACCCTACACGGCATGTTACTGTACCAAGTATTGTAGGCAGTTGTAAAGCAATAGTAGAAAATATTTGCTGCATCTAAGCATATCTTAAATATAGTATAGGTACAAAAAAAGGATAGAAAAGATAAAAAATTATATACCTATCTGAGGTACTTACCATGAATGGAGCTTGTAGAACTGGAAGTTCTGCATAAGTGAATGAGTGATGTGTATACTTACACTATTGTAGACTTTATAAACATATGTGAAAATGAGGGAGTTATTATGTTTGGTGATCTTGATAAAAAGTGAGTCTATAACTTTTATGAAGACACTTTGGATATTTTGTTTAAGGCTTAAAGTGATCATGATGAACAGTTATCTTGAAATACAAAGAATACTTTAAGTTTTTGTAGTATTTTCCTGGTTTGAAGTCTGAAAGGATAAAGTTTTCCTCTGTATTGTATGATGTTATATAAGAAAAATTCTAAGATATCTTTTTAAAGCATTAATAAATAAAAATTTATCATCCCCCTAAAACATATCCAACTATTTTAAGATCTTACTACAGTATGAATGTTTAAACTCAAATGTCTGCCTTGGCAGTTACCTAAGCATGTTGATGGGGGCCAGGGGTGGTGATGGTGGTATATACATTAGTAAGCACAATTGGAAAACATAATTTATTTGGCCCTAGTATTCAAATTGCAGGAATCTGGCCTCATGTTTCCTGCACAAGCTAAAGAGTCTCGTTAGAAACAATATACTATTAAAGTTTGGGGGAAAATTCCGAGATTTTGCATTCACATGGATAATTTCTATAAATTCTCAAATGGTTTCTAAGGCAATGCTATTTTCAATTTTTTCCTTCCAAAATTAGTTTAATTAATATTTGCTAATTAATTCACCGGGGTTGTATCGTATCATCTAATCTAATAATAGACAAATATGCAAATTGACCGCACCTTCGCTACACCTAAGCCACGCCCACCAGCCAAGCCACGCCCACCAACCAATCAGGACGAGTATGCAAATTGCCCCAACAAAGATGGCGGCTAATTTGCATATCAAGACAGAAGCCAAGAGCTGCAAAGGGGAGTAAAGCTCAAAGAAGCAAGCAAGCCAGGGGGGCGGGGGGAGGAGAAGGGAGGAGCGAAGTCAGGGAGGGAAACGAAGGCGGGCTGGAGGAGAAGGCGGGGCCGGCGGCAAGGGCGGAGCGGAGGCGGGGCCGGAGGCGAAGGGAAACGCGGGCTGGAGGAGAAGGCGGGGCCGGTGACAAGGGCGGGGCGGAGGCGGGGCCGGGGGTGAAGGGAAACGCGGAGGGCTGGAGGAGAAGGCCAGGCGGGCGGCAAGGGAGGAACGGAGGCGGGGCCGTGGGCGAAGGGAAACGCGGGAGGGCTGGAGGAGAAGGCGAGGCGGGCGGCAAGGGAGGAACGGAGGCGGGGCCGTGGGCGAAGGGAAACGCGGAGGGCTGGAGGAGAAGGCAGGGCCGGCGGCAAGGGCGGAGTGGAGGCGGGGCCGGGCCTAAGGGAAACACAGGCGGGCTGGAGAAGGTGAGGCGGGTGATAAAGGTGGAGCGGAGGCGGGGCCGGGGGCGAACGGAAAAGCAGGGGGCTGGAGGAGAAGGCGAGGCTGGCGACACGGGCGGGGCGGAGGCAGGGCCGGGGGTGAAGGAAAACGCAGGCGGGCCTGAGGAGAAGGCGAGGCGGGCTGCAAGGGAGGAACGGAGGTGGGGTAGAGTGCAGCAGGAAATCCCATTGCAGGAATTTTCCTGCAACGGGAAAGCTAGTATTTACATAACTGTGTAAGCATGTCAAAAGAAAAAAATGGTTTAAATAGTGGTAAGGATTTTATTCAATTATTCTCAAGTGAACATATGCCCTGGAGTAATTGCTCTTGCAAGAAAGTACAATACAGTACGTTATGACTTTTAACTCTAATATTTACCTTGCTACATACAAATGTTCCTTAATTCTAGCTGGATGAAAACAAGTTAACCTTTTGCACTCGGATGTCGAGTGTGACTCGACATGGTTAGCATCGGTAGCAGCTCTTTTTATACTCTTTGAATGTATCAATAATTTGAAATATAAAAAAATCCAAATAAATAAGTTTGTATGAAAAGAAACTCCAGTTTTTTATTCTACTGTCGCGCTTTGTAAAATCTGGGGTATTTAAAAAATTAAATCCCGAGTAGAATAAAGGAATCGAGAAAAAAGCAAGCGAGTGCAAAGGGTTAAATATATTCTTACCTCTATGTTATCCAAAAAACTAATAACTAAACATGGAAAGCATCCACAGATTTCTCCTAAAATACCTTTTGTTTTACATTATTTTGCTTATCTCATCAAGAATATTTTTCTAACTGAAGAGAGGCAAAGTTCTAGCCTTTTGTCCATTCTTACTCTTTGAATGAACAAAATGTCTACTATTCAGAATTAGACACTAGGTAAATAGTAGAATTTGTTTTTATGTAAGTTAAATGGAGGCTTATAGTGGCATTATTTTCAATATTCCTGTAGTCATCATCAGAGAGTAGTGTTAAACACTTTTATTTTAATTGACCAAGAGTTCTTGTCACAAAGTAATACTGCCCTCTGCTAGAATTTCAGGTTTTTGCCCCCCTCACTTCCACTCAAGCTATTGATGAAAATAATGTTCATTTGTATGTTTTTAATTTTAATTTGTATTCACTGATTTTACAAGAGTTTTGTAAATAGTCTTTTAGTAAATTTAATCTTCTCTTCGTGTAAATTGTTTTTGGCAAACTGGAAAGTTGTATATTTTTATATTTTTAACTAATGGACATAAAACCCATTCATACTCTTTATAGAAATGTCTGTTAATAGATTAAATAGTCCTCTTTATAAGTGTTACATGTAAATATGTGAGAATTTTTATAGGTTGTTAGAAATAAAGTCAGTGGTGGTCGATTTTCAAAACAAGGCATTTAACCCTTAATGGAAAATTACTGGTAGATTGCTTGCATAGTGGCTTGTGGACTTGACAAAGTTCATGCACCTGGAAAGTCCCCAGGGCAAACAGGATATTGGGGAGGGACAATCTGACAAATGGACTTAAACTGGGAAGGGGAAAGAAAGAATACCCTATAACAGTGATGGTCAACCTATTGAGCTTGGTGTGTCAAACTTAGCGAAAAAACTGAGCATAATTCTCGGGTAGTGTGTCACTTTGAGGAAAAAACATTATTTTGCGATATTTATAGTTTAAATAACATAAATGTATAATTGTTATATATAATTGTATTTAATAAACCAAAAACTAAATATTTAACTTACCTGCTTAGTGATTTCTTTGTTCATCCATCAGTCGGTTTCTTTTGTTGGTCTTGATATTATTTAGCTTGTGTGGGGTGCTGTGAACTAAGATAAGTGAGGGGGAGGGGGAATTCTTTAACTAACCTGCCTATTAGTGACTTTTTTGTTGCTGAATTTCATTGGCTAAATCTTCAATTGAAGGTTGGTATTTTGTATACTTCAGGCCCAAGCAAGCGCTACTAACTTCATCAGTCAATCTGTTTCTTTTGTTGGTTTTGATATTATTTAACGCTGAGAATAAGGCCTCACAAAAGTATGTAGAGGGAAAAATTATGAGTAAAGCCATTGCTATATTTTTCAGGGTGCTAAAAGTGTCTGGTAGTCAGTTCCAGGCACTCCAAATTTCCTGTTCGTAGTGGCACTCCTCTTGATTCTCCAAGCGGCACTTTTCCAGATTCTCAAGCTTAGACCTCAAGTCGACAAATACTTGAGCCCAGATACTGTCTTGAAATTCTGCAAGTTGCATCTCCAAATCATCAATTTGCATCCATTGGAAACCATTTAATTCCAAACTACTGTAGACTACTACATCAGGATACTTAATTATTTTCATGGTCTGTTCTAGACTTCTAAATTGACTAAATCTATCACTAAACTGGTCAAGTAACGAGTCTAAAACATGCTGGTACTTCATATGCAAGAGTTCCATTTCATTCTGTACAGCTGCACTGGCCTTCTCAAAATACTTTGTTACTCGAGGAAAATACTTAAAAGTTTTAGTTTCTACATCTCGCTTGAAAATTTTAACTTTACTTTCAAAAGCTTTTATGTATCCAAACATAACATCAATACTTTTGCCAAAACCTTGTAACTTTAAGTTCAGTTCATTAATATGAACAGAGAGATCTGTAAAAAACATCAGGGTGCTGGCCCACTTATCATCATTAAGCCGAGGAAAGTTTCCCAGATCCTTATCGTCAAGAAATACCTTAATTTCTTCAAAGCACTCCATAAAGCGCTCAAGAACTTTGCCTTGGCTCAGCCATCTTACATTATTGTACATCAGCAGTCCACTGTAGGTGGAATCAACCTCCAGTAAAAGTGCCAAAAATTCTCACTAGTGAAGGGGGCGAGCAGCTATTAAATTAACTATTTTTGTAACAACTGACATTAAGTCGTTTTAAGTCGGTGAATCCTTCCTTGGCACATAAAGCCTCCTGATGGATAATACAATGAAAAGGCACAATCGGATGTCCAATAGCTTCTGTAAACAATTTGACAAATCCTACTTTTTTCCCCACCATATTTGGTGCCCCATCTGTCCTCACTGACACAACTTTAGAGATATCAATGCTTAGGTCACGAAATGTTTGTATAACAACCTTACATATTTCGCTTCCTGATTTACTTGTTGACACTGATACTAACTTTATCAACTCTTCTCTCATTATGAGACCATCAGAATATCGACCAATAATGGCCAACTGAGCATGTGATGTGACATCAGTAGTTTCATCAAGAGAGATCAAAAAATATTTACACTTCCTTATGTCTCTCTTTAATTGATGTTGTACATTTGTGTTCAGTCTCATTATTCGGTCTTTTATGATATTTCTACTGAGTGGTAACTCAGATATTCTCTTAATAATTGCATCTTTATTCTGCATATCGTGAAATAGAACTGGTGGACATCTTAGGAGAGTTTCTTTAATAAATTCTCCCTCACTGAGCGCTTTCCCATGCTGAGCTATAGAGTGAGCAATGCTCAAACTTGCAGATGTTAAATTTGTAGAGCCTTTCATAAATTTAAGGATGGAATTAGATTGGCTCTTATAAAGGTGTAGCTGCCTGGAAATGTATTCCTTCCTTTCATCCTCACTTTTTTCCAAGAGCTGGGAATGATTAGTTTCAAAATGTCTATTTATATTCCATGTTCTGCTTACTACCATTTCAGTACATAGAACGCAAAATAATCTGCCATTTTTTTCTATAAAGCCATACATCTCGGTCCATGTCTCTTGAAAGGGTCGGCCACTGCTACTACCACTTTCTTTACTTAACCTTAGTTTTTTATTTTTTGGGTTCTCCATCAGGGGGGCAGTGACAGAAGATAGAATTATAGATAGCTTGTTAGGCCTGCAGGCAATTAGGGGTTAACTAGCCTAACTAACCACAAAATGGTGCATATAACTGTCTTTTAGGAAAGGACAGGTTTAATAAGCAGAAATAGGGGTTAATAAGGATGCACAACAGTAATAGTGGTGAAATGGAGTCTGCACTATGGAGCAAGATGGTGTTACTTATGTGAATTAAAATGGCTGCCACTATTTCTAATGGCGGGAAACGGCACCCATAGCACGCCACAAACCCTCACCTCTCCCAGCCTCCCCCTCACCTATTTCCGTAATGATGTATTAGAAATCCATGACACCCCAGAACAGTAGATAATGGTTGCTGTGGTTAAGTGTTATTTGGTTACTGGTAATGGCAGGGCCCCCAGAGATGCGTCCCCCGCTGCGTTCCGCTGCTCCCTGCTCTACCGGCGGAAGTGAGGGCAAAGATCCCGGCTTAACCGGAAGTCCAGAACTAGACGCTCTGTGCCGGACTTCTGTTGTTTTGGCCTACAGACCTCCGCACAGAGTGTCTAATCAGGGAGGATGAAACATTTGCGACTAGAGTCTTGGAGTTAGAGTTTAACTCCAAGACTCTAGTCGCAAATGTTTCATCCTCAGGAGCAGCAAATGTTTCATCCTCGGCATGCGGCCGCGTGTCATCAGAAATGGCTACGTGTGTCAGTGCTGACACGCGTGTCATAGGTTCGCCATCACTGCCCTATCCTACCTAATAAAATGGTAATATGTAAATTACCATCATTCCGCTACGCCCACGATTGGGCCAGCGGGAGGTGCAGGGGGCGGGACTCGGGGTGGCCGGGGTAGCCGATTGGGCCAGCGTCTGTGCCATGGCTGTGCTGCGGAACAGAAGGGGCCTCTGGGGCAGCGAGCTCACGTCCTGCCGCGGACCATCAAAAGCGGGGGAGCTGGGTGCCTGTCTGCTCCAGCACCTGCGGACAGGCACCCAGCTCCCCCGCGATCGAAAGCGAAAACATGTAGGGGACCCTACACGTGCATGATTCAATCATGCACTGGTCCTCTAGTAAGGAAATAATGAAACTTAGGTGACATCTGGGAAGATTGTATAACCCATAGTACTCAGCCAAAGAGGAACCAGGGGAGGGACCTGTGCACTAGGGAATAAAATGCTGGTTGTAACTGCTTTGGGTGTGCCTTCCCACCAGACACCTGATCTTGCAAGACCGACATTAAATGCCTTGCTTTTGCTGTACTTAGTGTCTCCATGTCCATTTAAAAATAAAAAGTGAAATGGACTGGTGAGTATATTTCTAACATAGGTCTCTTTCTTACATTTGTCTTAAAGTTCTACATAAGGGATTTTTTTTAAATTTTATGTTTATTTGCTAAGCAGTATGCTTTTGACAGGAAACTACTGTTCATTACAGGAAAGATCTGCAATTTATTGGGACACCTGCATTATTTTCCTTTTATTTAAAACACTGAAACAATACCTTTTAGTTTAGCAAATCACCTGGATTTATAACTAAAAGTTTTGAAATATTCTCTTTACCTGAAAGGGTTATTTTGTACCAACTATCTTGGAGTCCATTGATATGCAGGGTAGAAAAAACTATTGTATCTTTGACCTACTTGAACAACTTTGAAGCTAAGTAAATAGGACATATTCTCACCTGTTTTCTCTTGTAACTACTTTCTTTGGTATATAGTTTTATAGCTCCTGCTCACATTATTACTGAGGCTTCGTTTAATTTTCCATTCTCCTTACATTGTCACTTCACTGACCCCATTTACTTGGAATATAAGTATATTCCTATAGGGCTTGCCTAAGTGTTCACTGAAGTTAGTTTGCAATAACCAAAAACAAACTAATAAAACCAGCCAAAGATGCAAAGCTGCATTCAAAAGTCAGGTCATTTGATGGTACTTAATAAGATTTTAATAAAACTTAAAAAAATTTTATTCTGCCTAATCTAAAAGTATTTTTTATTATTTAGCTGAAGTACTTGGTTCTTTTTCTCAAACAGTTTAACCTACTCATTCCATTTTTTTTTTTTTTTTGCTTTAAAGTAGTAATAGGAAAAATAATAAGATACGTATAAATATATATTTGTGTGGGTATATGTGTACTAATATATGCATGTCTATGTGTGTATGAGTATGGCAAGTTGTTCCTGCTTTTATTAACTGACAAATACTATGGAGAAGTTTGTAGAAGATCCATTTTGGTAAAAAAAGTAAAAAAAAAAAAAAATAAAAAAGTGTGTGCACTCATACCAATAGTGATATTGCTTGCATTCAATTTTTCTGAATTTAACCAAATAAAAGTTGTCAGAATTGCTGAACTTTGAATATTGAGATGATCTAATGTTTTAAAAAAGTTCCTTTTCTATATTCCATATTTTTATTTTAAACAGTATTTTCTTCCAATTATTTATAATAAAGAAATTAGCACTCATGCATTCACTACAGTTATGTTGTATAATTATTTTTACATTATCAAGATTTATATTTACCACCTGTTCTATAACTATAAATTTTATAGTTGTTTAGTTTTAATTATTTAATGGATTCAGAGCTCACCACCAATCACCACACCGTGTGTGTGTGTGTGTGTGTGTGTGTGTGTGTGTGTGTGTGTGTGTGTGTGTGTGTGTTCTAAATGGCTGAATTTCATGATTGATTCCCTCACCAAAACTTCTTTTTCTCTTTTTACTGAATCTATTCTAGTTTAAAGAGGTTCTTATCTTTATATGTGAATGAAATCTTTACTAAGTATGAGTCTTTAAACTTTCTCTCAGAACTTTGAAAATATTATTCCACTAGAGGCCCGGTGCACGAAATTCGTGCACTGGTGGGAGGGGGGGTAGGGGGGTGTGCCCCTCAGCCCAATCTGCACCCTCTTCAATCTGGGACTCCTCAGGGGATGTCCAACTTCCAGCAGTCGGACATCCCTCTCACAATCCGGAACTGCTGGCTCCTAACCACTCACCTGCCTGCCTGCCTGATTGTCCCTAACCCCACTGCCTGCCTGCCTGCTCACCCCTACCTTGATCTCCTGCCAGCCTGATTGCGCCTACCTTGCCCTCCCCTATCAGCCTGATCACCCCAAACTGCCTGTGCCTTGGCCCCCCCGTCTGGCCTCCCTCTGGAGGCACCACCCCCATAACCCCAATGCTGCTGCCACTGCAGCTGGTTATGGCTGCCTGAGCCTTGGCCTTTGTAGCCACTGTGGCTTTGTCTGGAAAGATGTCCGGAAGACAACCACTCTAATTAGCATATTACCCTTTTATTAGTATAGATTTGGGGACCATTACAACCACGCAGAACTTGAAGAAAACACATGGCCCTGGTCAGTTTGGCTTAATGGAGAGAGCATCAGCCTGTGGACTGAAGAGTCCAGGTTTGATTCTGATCAGGGGCACACATGCCTGGGTTTCGGGCTCAATCCCCAGTAGGGGGCCTGTGGGCGGCAGTGATTCTTTTTTTTTTTTTTTTTTTTTTTAATATATTTTATTGATTTTTCTCAGAGAGGAAGGGAGAAGGATAGAGAGCTAGAAACATCGATGAGAGAGAAACATCGACCAGCTGCTTTCTGCACACCCCCCACCGGGGTATGTGCCCGCAACCAATGTACATGCCCTTAACCGGAATCGAACCTGGGACCTTCCAGTCCACAGACCGACGCTTTACCCACTGAGCCAAACCGGTTTCGGCTGATCAGTGATTCTTATCATTGATGTTTCTATCTCTCTCTCCCTCTCCCTTTCTGAAATTTTAAATATATATATATATTTTAAAGAAAACACATGATCTTCACTTTGGGCTTTGTCATCTTACAATATCCTTTGTGCAGTGTTTTAAGTTCCCTCAACTTTCCTTTACCTACCTTTAAAGTGCAATCTATTTTGGGGAAGATGATCAGGAAAGTGATTCCAGTGGGTAGAAGTTTTTTTTGGAGGGGATGGGTCATGAAGCTATTTAAAAATTGAGCATGGTGATGGTTGTACCACTCTGAATTTACTTTAAAAAACCAGTTCATTGTACACTTTAGGTGACATGTACAGTATATGGGTTATATCTCAACAAAGCTGTTCTTTTATTTCTTTTTAAATAAAGACCAGTCTTATAATCAGTTGCAGATGTTTTCAGAGGCCCCTCAAGATTTGCTTACCATGTCCCAAATCATGGCTGTGATTCCCAGTTGCCTCCAGTCCTGGTGGATCTGGATGGTGTGGTTTGCAAAGGAGAAGGTGGCAAGAGGCTTATGGAATTTCGGCAACCCCATTCCCCCGGTCTCCTCATAGGGCACCAGGGCCATTCCCACTGTGCCAGCTCTGCTCCCTTTAACCTGTTGGGCAAAAGAATCCTGCGTGCTCTGGCCAGAAAATGCATTCTTTCTTAGGTGGCCCGAATGCTTTTTTTAAGGTCGTTTTATGGATTCAAAAGAATAAACAGAGATGTGGAAAGCTTTTGTCAAAATCCTTTTACATGGTTCTTTCAGTCTCATGGGAAATGAGATGTGGCTCTGAATTCATCCCAAAGTGTGTCTTTGGGCAAAAGCACCCAGAACGGCACAACTCCTACAGAATGCCCCACACACTTTGCTGTCAGGACTCGGGGGGCTTGAGGGTGAGTGAGGCGGCAGTGCCAGCACAGGACCTGGGAGAAGGTAGCGCTTTCTACACTGCCCAGGCCACGTGGACTACAGCAGTACCCGCCCAGGTGGGCAGGGTGTTTCTGCTGTTTTGTTTTGGTCTGCCCTCCACCCCGTCAGCCACGGACCTGTGCCTGCACTGAGACTGAATGGTTTGATGGCCCTACTTTTTGGTGGACAGTGGATGTACTCCCAGAGACTGGCAGTTAGACTCTGGTGGCTTCTGAGTCCCTTGCGGGGAGAGCCCGGCCCTAGGTCAAGAACAGACTCAGGCGTCCTCGGCCAGGAGGCCTCCTTGGGCTAGGGGCCGCCACAGTTTGAAGGCTGGCCATGACCCCAATCCTGGCAGGGGTCTCCTCTGGGGTGCTGGCAGGCCTGGGCTAGGGCTGCGGGCGGTTTGGAGGCCGGTCACGCCCCCGATCTTGGTGGGGGTCTCCTCTGGGGTGCTGGCAGGCCTGGGCTAATGGCCACCCTGGTTTAGAGACCGGTCAAGCCCCCGATCCTGGCGGGGGTCTCCTCTGGGGCGCTGGCAGGCCTGGGCTCTGGCGCCACAAAGGGAGAGGTTCCTGAACCTGCTTCCCACACACCTAGGCTAGGATACATCTTGTAGGAGGCGGCTTCAATGCCGGGGGTCGGTGACCAGATCCTCCGGAGCCTCGCTTTCTGGACTGCAGTCCCACGTCTCCCAGTGCCCCAGCCTCGGATGCGCCCCCGCAATTGCCCCCACCACCAGCCACCTCAGCGCAGGCCACAGCAGCTGAAGCTAGCCTCTTGGAAGCCAGGCCACCACACCCACCACCCCTAGTAGCTCTCTGCTGCTCGCTCTCTGTGTCCTGTCCACTGGGGTGGGGGAGTGCTCCCAGCCCAGAGGCCCTCCCTCCCTCGGCAGCCTGGCTTGGGAAGCTGGCCTCATGCAGCATCCCCACTCGGCCACTATGGGTGCAACGCGGACCCCACGGAGGCCAAACTGGAGAACGCGGACCGGAGCTCTGCATCCAGCTGCTGCAGATGCCCTCATTGGTCAACTACCTCCCGATCCTTCCACGGGCCCCATTGATCCCTCTCAGCACCAGCCATTTAGGCCAGGGTGGCGATCGCCCAGGGACCCCCACGGAGCGCTGGGCTCGGCCCGGACACGACCCCCGGGTGGCGATGGCCCCTGGGACCCCCGCGGAGCGCCGGGCTCGGCCCGGACACGCCCGCGGAGCGCCGGGCTCGGCCCGGACACGCCCCCCCCGGGTGGCGATCGCCCCTGGGACCCCCGCGGAGCGCCAGGCGCGGCCCGGACACGACCTCGGAGCGCCCCCCCGGGTGGCCATCGCCCCCGGGACCCCCGCGGAGCACCCGGCTCGGCCCGGACACACACCCCCGGGTGGCCATCGCCCTGCGGACCCCGGGAACTAACAGGATTGCGGGCAGCCATCTTGGTCTTCCCACCGGCCGGATAGGCCACCCGGAGTCCCGCCCCCAGCCTCTGGCAGGCCCAATCATGGGCATAGCGGAGGTGCGGTCAATTTGCATGTTTCTCTATTATAAGGTAGGATTGTCTTTCAACATTTCGTATTTTTACCCTGTAGGTTTTATTCTGCCTGGAGGCCTGATGAATTCTTCCTTTAGGTTTATAATGAAACAACTGAATTATGATTGTTTGAGTTTGCTTCTCAACTTATTTGATGTTTCGTGAGAATTTCTGCGCTTTTGACAGTGGGATTAAAATTGGAAGCTTTGCAGAACTCTTCTAGAATTTTCTAGCCTTTTATTTTTTTGTGGTGTTAACGTTTGACTTTTTCTTTAATTTTACTATGACATTTTTTTCAGTAATTATTTTGGCAAAGTATACATTACAAAATTTATCATACACATAACATAAAATTTACAATTTTAAATGTACAGGTCAGTGATATGGAATAGATACATTCCATACTATTGTGCTGTCATCATCACCATTCATCTCTAGAACACTGTTCATCTTTTAAAATTAAAACTCTAAAAATAATTTTTCATGCTACCCTGCCTGTCAACCCCTAGCTACCAAGATTCTGCTTTTTGTCTAGATTTTTGACTATTCTATTTCATGTAAGTGGAATTATACAGTATTTGTCTCTTAGTGATTGGTTTAATTCATTTTGCACATTGTTTTTAAGCTCCAACTCTGTCGCGGCATATGTCAGAATTGCCTCCTTTTTTAGATTGAATACTTCATTGTATATAGCCTATATAATAAAAAGCCTAATATGCAAATTGACCGAATAGGGGAATGACCAGTTGCTATGATGCACACTGACCACCAGGGGGCAGATGCTCAGTGCAGAAGCTGCCCCCTGGTGGTCAGTGCGCTCCCATGGGGTAGTGCCACTCAGCCAGAAGCCGAGTTCACGGCTGGCGAGCGTAGCAGCGGTGGCGGGAGCCTCTCCCACCTCCACTCCAGGTGGGCGGTAAGGAGAGAGGGGTCCTGGACTGTGAGAGCCCTGGACTGCAAGAGGGATGTCTGACTGCTGGCTTAGACCTGATCCCTGGAGGCATTGGGCCTAAGCTGGCAGGCAAACATCCCCTGAGGGGTCCCGGACTACGAGAGGGCACAGGCTGAGCTGAGGGACTCTCCCCTCCCACCCCCACCCCCCCAGTGCATGAAACTCATGCACTGGGCCTCTGGTATACTATATTTTGATTGTCCATTCATATCTCACCGTACACTTGGGCTGCTTCCACATTTTATCAATTATGAATATTGCTACTGTAAGCATGAATGTACAGATATATCTTTGAGATTCTGATTTTAATTTGTTGCCATGTATACCCAGAAGTGTATTGACTGGATTGTATGGTAATTCCGTTTTTAATTCTTTGAGGAACTGCCATACTGTTTTCCATAGTTGCTTTAATATTTTATATTCTCAACAACAGTGTACAAGGGTTGCAATATTTCCATATCAACTCCAACACTTTTTTGTTTTGTTCTGTTTTGTTTTAATAGTAGCCATCCTAATAAATATGGAAAGATATCATTTTACTCTTGGTTTGAGTTTCTCCAGTTATTAATTGGTGATATTGAATATCTTTTCATGTGTTTATTTGTACATCTTCTTTGGAGAAATGTCTTCAAATGCTTTGCACATTTTTTGAATTGGGTTGTTTGCTTTTGTGTTGTTAAGTTTTAGAAGTTCTACTACTATATATATGATGGATTTAATCACTCATCAGATTAGTGATTTGTAAATATATTCTCTCTTTCTGTGGGTTACCTTTATACTTTATTAATAGTGTTTTTAATGCACAAATTTTAACATTTTTATGAAGTTTGCCTTTTTTGTTTTTTTTGTTTGTGTCTTTGGTATCATAGCCAGGAAATTATTGCATCTCCAAAATCACATTTTTGTTTCCTTTAGGTTTTCTATTTCTTTAATGACATATCCTTTTTGTTCATGTATAATTTTAAATTAATTAATTATTTATTTTTGGTTTTTGAGCATCTTTAAAACAGTTGTTTTAATATTTGTTTAGTAGATCTGCCATCTGGTCTTTTTAAAAGGCAGCCTCAGTTCATTTATATTTTTCCTTTGAATGGGCTCAACATTTGTTTCTTTGTATATCTTGTTATACATAACTTAATATTACCAAAGAACTTATATAAAATAATAATATTCAAAGTTAGGGTTAATCTTGTCATAATATGGATGTGTGCTATTGCTAGTCAGTCAACTAAGCTAAATTTGGTCAATAGATCAGATTTCAAAAAAAAAGTAATCTGACTTAAGGGACTATCTTAGGAGTCTAGAGATAATGGTTTTCCTTCCATGGTTTAGTGTTCTGTTACTCTGAAAGACAGTGTTAGATCCAGCCTAAAATGAAGACAATAAGTTGGCTGAGCATACTGAGTAGATTTTTGTTTTAGCATTCCTAGGTTGGGAAAACGCTTGACATTTGGCTGGATGTGAGCTTTTTTTGTGTGTGTGGGAATAGTCATCCTACTTTAGTTAACATGTTTTTAAAACTCTAAAATTTCAAATGTAGTTATAGTAGGTAGTAGTCAATGAATATATTTCAGTATTAACTTTTTAATATTCTTTCGATTATAGAGGTGTAAATCCTAGGGATCTTAGTATTCTGGGAAATGCAGATAGGCTATTCTGAGAAGAAGGCATATTTTTATAATTCCTGTTATTTTTGTTTTTTTCAATGCAGGTATAGATTTTACATGTTCAGTACCTTTCTGATTTATAATATAGAAGTGCTCTGGAATTGGTGTAGTGAGAATCTTCTACACCGTATATATGTATCCACCTTTATTTATGTGCCTTAACTGAGTAGAATGATATAAGACAGTAGAAAATTCAAAGCTACATTGCCACTCATTTATTTGAGCCAATGACATAGAGCAGTGGTTCCTAGATCTGGTGATACAGTAGAGTCAATGAGGGAACATTCTCTAGATTCCCAGATTTATGACTGAGACCCAGAAATCACCTTTTAAGGGAGTTTTTCTAGGTGATTTATACTGATATTTGGGAAACTGATATAGAGTAAAGCAGATATTTAATTTATTATTTGTGTATATTTCTTTTTTTTTTTTTTTAATATATTTTTATTGATTTTTTACAGAGAGGAAGGAAGAGGGATAGATAGCTAGAAACATTGATGAGAGAGAAACATCGATCAGCTGCCTCCTGCACACCCCCTGCTGGGGATGTGCCCGCAACCAAGGTACATGCCCTTGACCGGAATCGAACCTGGGACCCTTCAGTCCACAGGCCGACGCTCTATCCACTGAGCCAAACCGGCTTCGGCTATATTTCTAATCATATTTTAATGTTACCCTTTGTCCAAATTTCATTAGTACTAGCATATTTTCTTTTGTCTTTTAAAAATAAAAAGTCTAATAATTTGTGAGTTTGTACTCTTGTTTTATGTAGAAGAATGCTTTCATTGGACATACCACATTAAAGGTACCTTGCTAGATGCACTGAGATATAAGGAATTACAAATAGTGAAATCCCATCATAGATGAATTGCCTATAAATTAACTACCCTACAATTTGACTCTACTATGCTACATGGACCCTAAAAATGTTGCAGTGTAATTAGAGAGATGAGAAGTATTATTAGAATTCAGAAAAATTTTATAGTTGCCTATAGCTTTGTTTTTTTCTGTATTGACAGCTTTTGGATGGAAATAAAATATTTGGGTACCATAGCTAGGAAGCCTTTAAGTTTAGTGCTTTAGATCTGGACATTTAAGAACATCTAGAAGAAAGACCATTAATGAAAAACAAATTAACTTAATTGTATATGTTTGTGAATATTCAGTGAATGGTGTCCTTTACTTGGCTTTTATATGAATGAATATAATGGCTTGGAGAGTTGTATGCGTATATATTTATACATGGGTAAAATTCCATTGTTTATTTTTAGTTATGTGCTTAAGAGTTTTTAATGTCTTCAAATTTAAAGTAAAAAAAACAAAAACAAAAAAAAACACAAAAAAACTAGTCACTGCCATATTTGTATTCCAAAATGTGGTTTAGTGGTACATATAGAGAAAGGGTCATATGATTCAGTCAACTTTAATTCTCACATCTATATATATAAAAGCCTAAGCGACCGTTAAGACTGGACAACTGGATGACTGGCTGGTAGCTATGATGCACACTGACCTCCAGGGGCAGATGCTCAATGCAGGAGCTGCCTCCTGGTGGTCAGTGTGCTACCACAGCCAACCTCCCCCTGCCGTCCTCCCCACCCCCCCATGGCTGGCCAACCTCCCACAGTCCCTCCCCCTGGCCGGCCCCAATTGGCCCCAATCGGCCCCGATCAGGACTGGGCAAGACGGCCCCGATCGGCCAGGAGGACCCCACCTGTGCATGAATCCATGCACTGGGCCTCTGGTAAGTACATAAAATAAATAAAGGCAGGTAATTTAGTAGGTTAAATAGTTATTAACCAAGACCAGCAAATGGAAAAAAGTAAATAGTAAGTTTTTCTGTTGTTGTTTTCCTTCTTTACTACTCTTAACAGAGTATCTGTGGTAATTTACCTGGATTTTCAGAGCAGTCATCTCATTCAGAATAGTGAAGCACCTAGCCTTAAGTGAAATAAGCCAGGCAGAGAAAGATAAATATCACAAGATCTCACTCATTTGTGGAATATAATGAACAACATAAACTGATGAACAAAAATAGATCCAGAGACAGAGAAATATCAATCAGAACGTCAAACCTCAGGGAAGGTAGGGGATGGTTGGGGTAAGGAGGAGAGATGAACCAAAGGACTTATATGCATGCATATAAGCCTCATCAGTGGACACAGACAACAGGGGGTTGGGGGCATGAATGAGAGGTGGGGGGTAACGAGGGAATAAGGACACATATGTAATATCTTAATCAATAAAGAAATTTAAAAAAAAAAGTATCTTCCTTGTGTGGATCTTAGCAACAATTTTCTCCATTCTTGTTTTCACTATAGCAGGAGCATCAAGGAATTTATCAGAAATGTAAATACTTAAGCTCTACTCTAGACCTGTTAAGTCAGAAACTCTCGGGATGGCCCCAACTATTATGATCACTTCCAAGTGTTGAATGGCTTCTTTGCATTAGTGATTTGATGTCTTTGGGGTTCATGTAACTCTATACAGATTTGATCTACCCATAATTTCTTTTTATTAGTAGTATTTAAAATTATTTTATACTAGAGGCCCGGTCCACGAATCATGCGTGGGGGAGGGAGTCCCTCAGCCCAGCCTGCACCCTCTCCAATCTGGGACCCCTCAAGAGATGTCCAACTGCCAGTAGGATCGGGCCTAAACGGGCAGTCGGACACCCCTCTCACAATCCAGGACTGCTGGCTCCCAACTGCTCGCCTACCTGCCTTCCTGATTGCCCCTAACCGCTTCTGCCTGCCAGCCTGATCATCCCCTAACCACTCCCCTGCCAGCCTGATTGATGCCTAACTGCTTCCTTGCCAGCCTGTTTGTCCCTAACTGCCCTCCCCTGCAGGCCTGGTCACCCCTAACTGGTCTCCCCTGCAGGCCTGGTCCACCCAAACTGCTCTCTCCTGCAGGCCTGGGTCCCTCCCAAGTGCCCTTCCCTGCAGGCCCGGTCGCCCCCAACTTCCCTTCTCTGCCGACCTGGTTACCCCTAACTGCCCTCCCCTGCAGGCTTGATCGCCCCCAACTGCCCTCCCTTGCAGGCCTGGTCCCTCCCAACTGCCCTCCCCTGCTGGCCATCTTGTGGCAGCCATCTTGTGTGTTGGAGTGATGGTCAATTTGCATGTTATTCTTTTATTAGATAGGATTGAGGAAAACTCAGTAAATGTATACCATTGTAGTCCACTCTCACAGCTTTGAGTAGGAGTAGTATATTTTAGTTCAAGTTGCACTTGGTACTTTAACACACCATCAAAGAAGTGTTGTCCAAGAAATTGTTTAGAACAGGAATCTGATTCTGTGCTTTGCTGCTGGCACCGCCACCCCCACTTCTCTTGGTTCTTCTCTTCGATGTAATATGGTAATTTATAAACAGTAGTCTGTATCACTGTGCTTGGCATTTGACACATGGCATATCAAGTAAACCATTTAATTTAATCTACACAATGGATTACATAATATTTTTTGTTTCAAATTTTATAGAGGCAAAAATGGGGGTTTAAGAAAGTTTAAATAGTGTTTGAATAGTGTTCCCAAGTATTTCTATTTTTCATTACTTGTGACTTTCTAAGGAAAATTTAAAAATACTAGAAAAATTCTGGTGTCTTCATCTTAACTTTCTTTGCCTTTTCTTTTTCTGGCTTAATTTTAAAAATGTACAAAACGTTGAACCCAATTTTTTTATACATTTGATCATAAATTTAACCCTTTGCACTCGCTTGCTTTTTTCTCGATTCCTTTATTCTACTCGGAATTTAATTTTTTAAATACCCCAGATTTTACAAAGTGTGGCAGTAGAATAAAAAACTGGAGTTTCTTTTCATACAAACTTATTTATTTGGATTTTTTTATATTTCAAATTATTGATACATTCAAAGAGTATAAAAAGAGCTGCTACCGATGCTAACTGTGTCGAGTCACACTCGACATCCGAGTGCAAAAGGTTAAAATGTGTTGCCAGATTTTTCAGACATGCTAAAACTGGCATCAACAATAGCAACTTTGAAACAAGTAGGGAGAGTAATCCAAATCACTGAAAATTTATAAGCTAAGAAATGGAGGATTATTGGAGTATCCTATATAATAAAAGGCTAATACGCAAATCGACCGAATGGTGGAACGACCAGTCACTATGACATGCACTGACCACTAGGGGGCAGACGCTCCCACAGGGGGAGCACCACTCAGCCAGAAACCCTGAGCCGGGCTCACAGCTGGCAAGCGCAGCGGTGGTGGCAGGAACCTCTCCCACCTCTGCGGCAACGCTAAGGATGTCCGACTGCCAGATGTCCGATGGAGAGCCGGCCTAAGTCGTCAGTCAGACATCCCCCGGGGGCTCCCAGACTGCAAGAGGGCGCAGGCCAGACTGAGGGACCCCTCCATCTTGTTCACGAATTTCATTCTAGTTCATGTATAAATAAGTAAAAGTACAGATTTTGACTAGTAATTTTAATCATTAGAACTATTTCTCTTAGTCCTCCAAGTTCTTAATTGAAGCCAGTATAAATAAAATATAAAATATGCTAACTTAATTCTAGAAAGGAGATTATATTCATTAATCTTTTAAAAATGTTAATAATGAGCTATTGTGAGTAATGGCCCACCTGTCCAAATTTTAAATGACAGACTTGTAAACAGAAGTATGGCAAAAATGAGACTTTTAATACACTCCTGAGAGCTGGCATCCGTTGGCGTGCTTGCGCACGTGCGCGCTCACATACACACACATAGCAGAGAACATAGCCTATTTATTTAGTCCCTCCTCCAGTTCCTCATTGGCTGAGTACTATGAGGTCACCTGTTCCCTCATATGTCACCTAGGTCTTGCTGTCTCCCATTGGGCCATTAAAAAAAAAATTGGCTGAGACTTTCTAGCTACCTTCATCTTCCCTGTCTAGCTGAGGCCAATGCCTGGGGGTGTTTTCCACCATAATGCTGCCCCACATGCACAGTTCTTTGTTCCTACATCCTCTTTCCTCCTCCCTATATTCTGCTTGCCTTCGGGAAATTCAGCAAATTCCATCAGAAGGTGACCAAGCTGGAGATGGATCACAGAGGTCCATTTCTTACATTATCAATCTTGTATTATAAACAGACATAATCAGGAATTACCAGATGTGTAGCTAATAAGGTCTGCAACTTGATTTAAAAAATATTCATAAAAAATTTTGCGTACTTTATCTTTTGTTAATCTTGTGACTTCTCAAATAAATTTCTTAAATTATATTTTAACCATTTTGAAATTCTGTTGCTGTGACACTACCAAGATAATATATTGCATTTATTTTACTTGAATTAGAAAATAAATTACTCTGTTTCTGTAATTTATTGTTCTTTTATGCTTGACAGTTTTTTTTTAGAGTGATGGTATATAGTTATTTGAAAATTTAAAATTTACTAAGCAGTTGATTTAAGCTAACCTGTCTTTTTATGGCAGCTTAGTTTACCTCTGGACATCCTCCACTGCCAAGCACTTATTCATTTATCAAATATTGTTTTGAAGACCAACTCTCTGCTAACATTTACTAGTTGATTTGGATACATTATAACATAGTTTCTAAGCCCTTTTTTGAGTGTGGCTCTTCCACAAAATACCATGGCCTGGGCGAGTCTATTTTGAAGAAGTGGCATTAGAAGAAGTTTAAGTTTAAAAAATTTGGCTCTCAAAAGAAATTTCAATCATTGTACTGTTGATATTTGGCTCTGTTGACTAATGAGTTTGCCAACCACTGGTCTATTGGAACAAACAGACAAGTAAACACAGAGTTAGTTGCATTAACCTGTGCTAATTAAGTTGTGTGAAAGAAAGAGGAAGATTGCATATATCATGAAAGCACTTTAGGAACACTAAACCCTTACACATTTGCCAGAGTTGGGGTGTCACAGAAAGTATTCCCAAGAAAATAAAGTCTCAGTTTAAGAACTGATTTTGGAGTGAGAAAGGGTAAAGAGAATGGTTGATTTTCCAGGCACAGTATTAAGAGAAGGAGCTAGTTCAATAAGCTGAGAAAGTAGTCATTCCTTTTAAACGATGTTAGGGAATTTGGAATTTAGAATTTGGGGGGTCGGGAAAGGGTTTTTGTGAGAAAGCTAGAGGCCCGATGCACGAAGATTCCTGAAAGAATGGGCCTTCCTTCCCCTGGCTGCCGGCACCGCCTTCACTCCGGCTGGAGCCGCCTTTCCACTCCGGCCCGGAGCCACCTTTCCGCCTTCCCATGCTGCCCAGAGGCCCAGAGCGGCCGGGGGTGGTGTGGAATGCCTGCATCATTGCCATGGCGATGACTCAGGCATCCCACCCCACCCCTGGCCTCTCAGCGCCTGCATATGCAAATTTACCCGCCATGTTTGTTGGGTTAATTTGCATACTCACTCCTGATTGGCTGGTGGGGGTCAAAGGTACGGTCTATTTGCACTTTACTCTTTTATTAGTGTAGATGTTATCATAAATGGGGGTAAGACTTGGAGACCAGTAAAGAAGCTGGACAAGAAATAATGGTGATCTGAAAGTGGGATAGAGACAACTAGTAACAGAAGTGGTTTGAGTTGAAATTTTTGAGACAATAGCATAGACTGATTGTTACTTGAAAGGCTGAGATTGATTATTAGGTTTAATCACTCTAGCAAAACAATTTAGAGAGAAGGACCTACTGGAAACTGATAATACAGCAATTATAGAAGCTAAAGCAGTAATATCAGGGTGAATCATTCCTTAAACTTACCCATTTCACTGCTCCTTGAAATAGTATGAATAAGTAGTAGTAGCTTCTACCAAAATTTTAGTCACTTAGGTTTATATTTGATACCAAAATGAGAACTCACTTAGTCCTGCATAGACATTCATCTACTCTTACACTTTATATCTAGTTCTACTATTTTAGAATAGTAAGTAAAATTATAGTATAGAAAGCACAATAGGAAGTAGAAGGAGTCCCAAGATCCAATGGTATAATTTGAGGAAAAAATTCAACCAAACTTACTCTAAGCATCTATTTGCAGATAATAAAGATTTGGTTGGACCACTAATCACTATTTTGATCATTACGTAGTTTTTAAAAGCCATAATATTAGAATTCTCTTTTTAACTTTTTTATTTTGAAATCATTATAGACTCACAGAAGTACATGGAGTCCAGTAAATCCTTCATCCAGCTTCTTTTAAGGGTGACTTATATAACTGTAGTGTAATATTTTAAAGCAGGAAATTTACATTGGTATACCACTGGTAATAAACTAAAGACCTTATTCAACTTTTAGCAGTTTTCACCTGCACTCACTTTTGTGTCTGTGTCTCTGTGCTATGATCCCATGTATAGATTTGTGTGACTACTACCACAATAAAGATACAGAACTGTCCCATTATAAGAAAATCCCTCATGTCATACCCACCCCTCAACCTTGTCCCTGTCTCATAGCTGCCATAATTCTGTTCTTCATTTCTAAATGTTTTGTTATTTTAAGAATGTGATTTAAATGGAATCACACAAAATGTAATTGGCTTTTTTTTTCCTTTGTAAGCATAATGCTCTTGAGAGCCATCCAAGTTACTGCACATATCAATATTTATTGCTTTTTTTTTTTCCTCACCTATTTCCCCTGTATGTATGGATATTTCAGAGTTTCTGTAACCCCACACAAGGCCACTCTATCAACACAGGGAAGCAGCCAAAATGTGGAGACAAAGAAACATCTCACAAATGAAAGAAATGGAGGAAAGTAAACTACTGGATATAGAGTTCAAAACCACAGTTATAAGGTTACTCAAGAATCTTCTAGAAACCTCCCAGGAACTTA
Organism: Eptesicus fuscus; assembly: GCF_027574615.1. Taxonomy (NCBI): domain Eukaryota; kingdom Metazoa; phylum Chordata; class Mammalia; order Chiroptera; family Vespertilionidae; genus Eptesicus; species Eptesicus fuscus. Next base: position 29,201,727 of record NC_072483.1, on the reverse strand, counting down.
GTGAGACCTTCAAGGATCTTAATGAGAATGCCAAAAAAAATGGAAAAGGACCAGTCAGAAATTAAGCATACACTGTCTGAAATAAAACATAATATACAGAAATTCAACAGTAGACCAGAGGATCCCAAGAATCAAGTCAAAGATTTGAAATACGAGGAAGCAAAAAACACCCAACCAGAAAAGCAAAAAGAAAAAAGAATCCAAAAATATGAAGATAGTGTAAGGAGCCTCTGGGACAACTTCAAATGTACCAACATTCAAATTTTGGGGGTTCCAGAAGAAGAGAGAGAGCAAGATATTAAAAATCTACTAGAAGAAATAATGACAGAAAACTTCCCCTACCTGGTGAAAGAAATAGACTTACAAGTCCAGGAAGTGCACAGAACCCCAAACAAGAGGAATCCAAAGAGGACCACACCAAGACACATCATAATTAAAATGCCAAGAGCAAAAGACAAAGAGAGAACCTTAAAAGCAGCAAGAGAAAAACAGTTAGTTACATACAAGGGAGTACCCATATGACTGTCAGCTGATTTCTCAACAGAAACTATGCAGGCCAAAAGGGAGTGGCAAGAAATATTCAAAGTGATGAGTAGCAAGAACCTACAACCAAGATTACTCTACCCAGCAAAGCTATCATTTAGAATTGAAGGTCAGATAAAGAGCTTCACAGACAAGAAAAAGCTAAAGGAGTTCAGCACCACCAAACCTGGATTATATGAAATGCTGAAAGGTATTCTTTAAGAAGAGGAAGAAGAAGAAAAAGGTAAAAATAAAAATTATGAACAAATACATATCTATTAACAAGTGAATCTAAAAATCGAGTGAATAAAAAATATGAACAGAATAAACTGGTGAATGTAATGGAATCAGAGGCATAGAAAGGGAGTGGACTGACAATTCTCGGGGAGAAGGGGGCATGAGGGTTACAGGAAGAAATTGGACAAAAATCTTACACCTATGGATGAGGACAGTGGTGGGGGGTAAGGGTATGGAGTGGGGGGGGGGAGGAATGGGGGGAAAAAGGAATATCTGTAATAATCTGAACAATAAAAATTTATTTTAAAAAATAAAAAACCAACCAAATTAAAAAAAAAAAAGAGTGCATGTGTTTCTTTCATGGATGATCCCCAAAAGAAGAAAAATGCATGCTTTTAATAATGCCTTACCTGACATATTTGATGCAAGGGGGCAGATTAAACACCTACCCTGCAATCTCAGACATTTTACTTAACTTTTCTGAGCAATGTATTCGTAACCCATAAAAAGGGGGGTAGGGCGTATGTTTTTTAATTCCAAAAATACTGTGAAATAGCTAATATAGCTCTAAAAAATGAGGCATATTACCAAAGCTTTCTCCCGCTTTTTAAGTAATTAGTCCTTATCATTTAAGGGACAGTTGTTCCAGGATTTGAACCCAGTCTTCTGTAATTTCAGATGTCAACTTGTAGACCCTTTTCAAAGAACCAGAGTGAGGATATTATTTCATGTTGCTAATCTTAAAGGATTATTGTAGTAATAGTTATTTTATAGAGTTATTTTGAGGGTTAAATGAGTTAATACATGCAAAGCACTTGTAACAATTCCTGTTATATGCTAGTAAGTAAACACTACTTAAGCTATTATTACCTGACTAGTGAAGTACTCCTATAGGAAATCAGTGCTAAGGAAGTGGTATCTTTCAGCCTAGGTGTTTATCAATGAGTATGTTGCCCTCAAAGAGAATTTTATGTTATTTTTCAATAGTACATATATATTTTTCATTTCAGTTATCATTGCCAAAATGCTAAAAAGCTTGGAATTTTTAAATACCTTCAATTTGGGGACTCTGACAGTTAAATAGACAATTTTATTTAATATAGTTTGATTATGGATAAAGAGAAATAGAGGCATTTATGGATGTGTACAGGAGAGGCATTTTATTTATCTATTCTCTAATGACTAAGACTGATCAAGAAAGCAAAGGCTTTGGGAAGGATGATTCTGTGGGATGGATGTGAGGAGAAACCACAATAGGTTCGGCTGAGGATTTAAAGTTTTAGAAATTTGATCATTTTTTCATGTTTTAAAATATGCGTTTAATTTGATTCTATAATGGTAAATTCTTAAATACTTTAAGCCAATAGTCTTTATTATATTCATGCTAAAATGTTTTGTTTTGTTTTTAAGGATTTCAATTTGTTGAAATGAGCAGTCGTAAATCAAAGAGTAACAATTTAATACATACAGAGTACCTTTCACAGGTTAGTATATATTTACATTAATTTCAAATTCTAGTTACCTTGCAAAGGTCCTCAGAGAAATAGTTATCTTCTTAATTTGAATTCTTCCCTTAGCACTTATGAAGGATAACTCTTTCCATTCTAAGGGGCAGAATGTCATATGCTTCTACTTAATTTCATCCATTTTAAGTCTTTGGGTAGTTGGGATTCTAACTTTACATGTCTTCCTAAGTGTGATTCTGATTTCAATTTAGTTTAACATTATCTTCCCAGTTTTGTACTTCCTTGGCTAAATGTATTCCTGTGGTTTTTTTCATTTCTTTTGAAGTTGTTATAAATGAAGTTGTTTTATTTTTATTTGTTCATTGCTAATATATCTAAATGTAATTGATTTTTATATATTAATCTTATATCCTGCAACCTTGCTGAACTCATTTATTAGTTCTAATAGTTTATTAGTTTATTCCCTAAGATTTTCTATATATTAGGTCATGTCATCTACAAATAGAAATAGTTTTACTCCTTCCTTTTCAAACTGGATGACTTTCATTCCTTTTTCTTATCTAATTGCTCTGGCTAAACCTTCAGTGCAATATTGAATAAAGGTGGCAAGAGCAGACAATCTTGTTTTGTTTTTGATATTGGGGAAATGCATTCAGCCTTTAACTGTGGAACATTATATTAGCTGTAGGTTTTTGTAGATGCCCTTTATCACATCAAGGAAGTTCACTTATATTCCTAGAGTATCATGAACATTTAAGATAGTTGCATACTGTATTTCAAATACTAAGTATATAGCTATACATATCTCTATTAAGGAATCTAGGAGGGAATGGGCATGGTATTTCTACCCTGGCATTTCTTTTTATCTGGCTTGATCATCAGAACTACATTATTTTTAAATTAAAACTAAATGGTATTGGCATCCCTTTATAAAACCTTGTTCTTATTTTTGAAGGAAAATGTTTAATTCTGTTAAAAATTTTTTAACAAGTATAATTTACATCTTTTCATAAAGGGCACAAGTTCATGTACAGCTTCATTAATTTCTTTAAATCCTCACCCGAGGGCATATTTTTCATTGATTTGAGAGAGAGAGACAGACAGAGAGACATCAGTGTGAAAGAGAAACTTTGATCGGGTGCACCTCTCCCCTCCAAACATGTTCCAACCAGGAACTGAACCTGCCACACCAACCAGGGCCAGCTTCATTAATTTCTGTACATACATACAATTATGTGACCTCTACCTAAAATCACTTTGGGATTTTTAAATCTCCGACTACTTACTACAGCTTCACTTCACTTTACCCCTGTAATATTTTATATTTAGTTGTCTCCTCTCTAATAGACTAATGAAGGAAGAAAAGGACTGAGGTTTGTCTTTTAATTTCTAGTGATATTATCTAGGTAGAGGAATAAACATTATGATTTGTTGATCCTCCATATATGCTCATTTAAATGTTTTACAGGTATTAGCTATTACCGGTCCAATACCTATGTTGTATTTGAGATAGCTGCCTTATTTAATCTGAAAAACAGGCTTGTCATAAAAGTGTTAGTGTCTCCATTTTATAGATTTTTTTTTAACCTTTTGCACTCGGATGTTGAGTGTGACTCAACACGGTTAGCATTAGAATAAAGGAATCGAGAAAAAAGCAAGCGAGTGCAGAGTTAAAAGTAAGATTTAGAAAGGACTAACTGTAAAATGCTTTTCTGGCACCAATTTTCTTATTCTTTTCACTTCCTCTATAATGAAAAGTATGGATTATTTTATCCCCAGTGAATAATTTGCTTTGTTTATACTCTGGTGCATGTAAAGAGAACTCATGTATCTCTTTGATACATGAAGGATCAGTCCCACACTCTCTATTTGGAAAGAATTAATAATCTTGGAGGCTTCTTGTTTCTGTTGATGGAGCCAAATCTGAAGCCTCCTAAAGTTTGTGTCCCTGGGGTACCTCTGCATCAGCAGTAGATGCTGAAAAGAAATGTCTTTAATGGCCCATCTTTTCCTTTTTGCTTTCCATTTTAAATATATTTGTATTGATTTCAAAGAGGAAGGGACAGAGAGATAGAAACATTAATGATTATAGAGAATCATTGATCGGCTGCCTCATGCACCCCCCCCCACACACACACACACACACACACACGCACGCACACTGGGGACTGAGCCTGCAACCCAGGCATGTGCCCTTGACCAGAATCAAACCCAGGACCCTTCAGTCTGCAGGCTGACACTCTATCCACTGAGCCAAGCCAGCTAGGGCAATAGCCTATCTTTTTAAAGAATGTGCTAGATTTTATGACATTTTTTACAACTAAGTCTGTGCCCTTTATTCTATGAAGACCTCAAAATTTAGCTCTTTACAAGAAAATTTTCTTAGTTTATTTCAATGATTTTTTTATTTTATAGCCTACATGAATGTGATTTCTTCCGTATAATTGAGCATTTTCTTTTTTCTTATATGCTGTTAATACTTTTATGCAGGTTGTTCTTGAATGTGTCATTTCTGCACAGTATATTTGCAAATTTTTAATTTTTTTTTTTTAAGTCATGGGTCATGCTCTTTTAGTAATCTTGTGCTCTGCATCTAATAAGTACTAAATAACTACAGGGACTTCTAAACTTTTTTAATTCTCTCAGAATCCTGACCTTTATGGCAGGTACAGATTGGTAGGGCTTGAGCTAAGGCAATTTAAATGTGTTGGTCTCTAGAGATTGAGGAGTGGTACATGAGCATTATGAGATTAGGTGACATTATTAGATTATCGCCTCTCAGTTTTTTTGCTGACATGTTATTCTCAATGAAGTATACATTCATTCACATGTATTAAAACAGCCCTCAAATTCTGATGTAGCTAAATCAAGTAATTCTCTCTCTCTTGTTGAAACCTTCACAACTAAATTCTCATCTTTTCTATGGGATTTAAGATAAAAAGAACTGGGGACCCTTACCCCTCCCGACGTGGGAGTCTGTACTTGTTCTTCAATAAATCTCCACCTTTTCTATTAAAAAAAAAAAAAAAAACAAGATAAAAAGAACTGCTGAATTTATAACTCATGAAAATGGTGCCAGAGATCTTGAAGAAAAGTTATTTAGGGAGGGTTGAATTGACTCATTAATACCTAATTTTGACTCCTATAAATGTATATTCTCATTCATTTTGATTGCATGTATAGTATTTTTTAATACTTACTTTATTTTCATCAGGTACAAAGAATTTTACGTGAAAGATTTTGTTATCAGAGTTCACATACTAACCTGTTTGGAGTGCAAGTACAATATAAGTAAGTTTGGCTATTCCCTTGTATGTTACGAGTATACTTACAGATGCACTGTAGGTTTTGCAGATATTACCATATACAAATTTTATCTTAAACCTACCAGACCTGAGGCCCTGAACCTAACTGTCCCCTATACCGGGGCTCCTGAGCATTAAAGAGAAAAAATCAACATGATATAGAAAAATGTTAGTTACATGCAAACAAGTGGTTAGAATAAGATGGAACTTGGAGACATTGTAGAAAATAGGTCTAGGCAAAGTACCGAAAATTAGGAGTCACCAGAGATTCGGAAATTACCGAAAAATCGGTACAGCGGTCTGGTAGGGTTAAGCATTGCTAATAAACAAAACCTTTTGCTTTGGGTATAGAAACATTAAGTATCATGAAGCAAGAGAGATATAAGTATTCCATAATAAGAAAGCATTTTAACTTTTAGTCTTATGTTGTTTTTGTTATCTGGTATTGTAGAGATAACTCTGAGCTTCTTATACCTAAGACTTGGCAGCCAGTTGTAGAGTGAAAGGGCCTAAGAGCAGTCACTGTTGTCTCTTACCCCATCCTATATAATAAAGAGGTAATATGCAAATTGACCATCACTCTAACACACAAGATGGCCACCCCCATGTGGTCAACGATGGCCACCACAAGATGGCCAGCAGGGAAGGGCAGTTGTGGGCAATCAGGCCAGTAGGGGAGGGCAGTTGGGGGAAACCAGGTCGGCAGGAGAGAGCAGTTAGGGGTGACCAGGCTGGCAGGGGCAGGCAGTAAGGGGCAATCGGCCCGGCAGGGGAAGGCAGTTAGGGGCGACCAGGCTGGCAAGGGAGGGAAGTTAGGGGTGACCGGGCCAGCAGGGGAGGAGAGTTAGGGGCAATCAGGCCGGGAGGGGATCAGTTAGGCGTCGATCAGGCAGGCAGGTGAGTGGTTGGGAGCCAGCAGTCCTGGTGGGATCGGGCCTAAACTGGCAGTCAGACATCTATCAAGGGTTCCCAGATTGGAGAGTGTGCAGACTGGGCTGAGGGACACCCCTCCCCGCATGCACGAATTTCTTGCACCGGGCCTCTAGTACTAGCATAAAGACCAAGATATTTCAGACTTACTTGATTTCTTCTTGTGATTTCCAGAGAATCAGTATTAGCCAACAATCTGTTTCTGTGTAGGACTATTTAGAGTATAAGTCAAGTGCCCAGAGAGAAAGAAAAAAGGAATACCCATTTTCTATGCATATTCAAATTTAGCTTTAAAAAATAATACCTAAAAATTATTCCAGCTTTTTAAATTTGGGCCTGTTTATGTAATTTCAGACACTTAATTGAGCTGCTAAAAAGAACTGCTATCCATGGAGAAAGTAACTCCGTTCTCATTATTGGACCCCGAGGATCAGGAAAGACCATGGTAAAGCTATTTATTTCTGGTGTTTGCTTTGGTAGGCTTGTGACAATTCCTGTAGACAATGCTGAAATGTGTTTCATTATTTTGTTATTAACATTTTGCTTTTTTCCCTTAAATCGTTGAAAACATGAAAAGCCTTATAAAGTGTGGGCGATATACTTGAATTGGGCTATCTTTTTTGCCTTATTTTTCCCCACAGTGACAAGTTTCAGTTGATGTTTGTTTTATCATGGTCTTGTGTCCTTGAAGAATCAGTGATTGCCAGTGAAAAAAGCAAACTAGCATTTATTGGACATGTACCTTGTGCCTTTTATCTTTGCTTTATCATTTATTGCTTACACTAACCCAGTAAAATAGGTTTTGTCTCTCTTTGTGGATTAGGTAACTGTCACCCCATGCATTCTTTTTTTCTCATTATTTTATTGTTTAACCCTAACACAACAATTTTTTCATATGTCCATTCACATTTTCTAGATTTGTCTTCTACTTTCCCTCATTATCATATTTGCTTAGTTGCCTCATTTTCTCTTTTCACATTCTTATACAGTATATGAGACCAATTATGTCTGTCACACTGAAAGTATTACCAAACTATTTAATTTTAAATAGGTGGGCTGTGTGAAATCTATTTAAACAGTGTGTATTGACTATGTTATCTAAGAAACGGAAATTAGAACTTTCGGATTTTACTGTTTTCCATTATCAGTATTGTTTAAAATATATAAATTGGGAATATAGATCTATTGGAGGAAGTGTGTTCTTCTTAGGTGCCTAGAAGGAAGGTTAATCAGAAGTACTAGGCAACTGTCACTGACAACCATCACAGAAAACTTGTTTTTAGTTCATGTGATTTTCCCTATCTGGTTGGTTGTAGAATTTCTTTATATTAGCAATGTTAAAATTTCACAAGTTATATCTAAATGTTGGTCATAAAATTGATACTCTTCAGATCCTCTTAATGTGAATTTAGATCTTCTATAAAAGATCCTCTCCTCCCTCCCCTGTTTTTATTATTTTATTATATCTGGAAGACACATCATCATAGTAATGTTTGAAGAACATCTATATATATAAAAGGCTAAGCAACTGTCTGACTGGCCGACCAGCTGGTAGGTATGACACGCACTGATCACCAGGGGGCAGATGCTCAATGCAGGAGCTGCCGAGCTGTGGTGACTTGGCAGCGGCAGTTCTTGGGTAGTGCACCCTGGAACCAGAGAGGAGGGAGCCCGATTCCTCACAGGACCACGCGATACCACCAGGCCGCAGGACCCCATCTGCCAGAGGGATCCCGCTCACTCCATAGACAGCCTTTGAGCTGCAGCTGTGCTCCAGGTGCCGCCGGCCTGGGAGCATAGTAATGTTTGAAGAACATCTATATATATAAAAGGCTAAGCAACTGTCTGACTGGCCGACCAGCTGGTAGGTATGACACGCACTGATCACCAGGGGGCAGATGCTCAATACAGGAGCTGCCGAGCTGTGGTGACTTGGCAGCGGCAGTTCTTGGGTAGTGCACCCTGGAACCAGAGAGGAGGGAGCCCGATTCCTCACAGGACCACGCGATACCACCAGGCCGCAGGACCCCATCTGCCAGAGGGATCCCGCTCACTCCATAGACAGCCTTTGAGCTGCAGCTGTGCTCCAGGTGCCGCCGGCCTGGGAGGGACCGAGGGAGGTTGGCTCCAGGGCGTGTCCGGCCCGTCTCACCCAGTCCCTCCCCACTGGTCACCTTCTAATTAATTTCCTTTCAATGTGCACAAATCGTGTACCGGATCATTAGTTTTTAGATAAAACTTTAGTTTTCAAGAAACTTCACAGTGATACTCTTATATCAATACAGAAGAAAATGAGATTTAGGAAATCAGTGCATTAGGTCTGTTCCTTCATAAACTGTGCATCTTGAAACTAAATGGCACTACAACAGGAAAGTTGAATCTCAGTAATTTGTTCATCAATGTCAAGCCTAAAAGTACAATTTGAGTGGCTGATTGAATTTATTCTGAACTTCACCTTGGAAGTTTGTCACTCAAGGCATGGAGAAAGTTCAGGAAAAAAAAAAAAGAGCTAAACACTTATAAAAATGTGTAACTAAATACAAATTTTAACTACACTCCATTTCATTAGAAAATGGGCTAAAATAGATATATTTTTTACCAGAAAAATTAAGCAGATACTACAAAGTTCCCATATTATTCTCCCCCACCCCTACCACATACACACAATTTCCCCTACTGTTAACATCTTGACTTACCATGGTGCATTATAATCAATGAATTGATATTGATACATTATCATTAAAGTCCATAGTTTACATTAAGGTTCACTCTTTGTGTTGTACAATTTAATGGGTTTTAACAAATATATAATGTAATATATCTACCACTTAAGTGTCATACAAAATAATTTCACAATTCTAAAAAATTCCCTGTGCTTTACTGTTTATTATCTCACCTCCAACCCCTGGCAATGACTGATGTTTTACTGTTTCCATACTTTTGCTTTCCTCAGAATGTCATATAGTTGGGATCATACAGTATAGAACCTTTTCACATTGTCTTCTTCCACTTAACAATAAGCATTTAAGGTTCCTCCATGATATTTCATGGCTTGGAAGGTCATTTCTTTTAATTGCTGAATAATATTCCATTGTATAAGTGTACCACTGTTTATTTACCTATTGAAGGATATCTTGTTTGGTTCTGATTTTTAGCAATTTGAATAAAGCTATTCTAAACACTTGTGTGCAAGATTTTATGTGGATGTAAGTCTGCAACTTAATTGGGTAAATACTTAGGAGCACCAATTGTTGCATCATATGGTAATACTATGTTTAGCTTTGTAAGAAGTTGACAAACTGTCTTCCAAAATAGTTATACCATTTTGCTTCTTACTAGCATTGAATGAGAGTTTCTTATGCTATGTATCTTCACAAGCATTTGGTATTGTCAGTTTTTAAAATTTTAGCCATTCCAGTAGATATGCAGTGCTATCTCATTGCTTTTCTTGTTATAGTTCTCTAATGGTGTATGATATTGAGCATCTTCTAATGTGCTTATCTTTTATCTGTATATCTTTGGTGAGATACTTTATGATCATTTTAAATTGGGTTCTTATTGATACGTTTTAAGTCATTTGTGTATTTTGTATATATCAGATATGTGTTTTGCAAATATTTTCTCCCAGTCTGACGTTTGCCTTTTAATTCTATTAACAGTGTTTTTGGAAGGGAAGTTTTTAATTTAAAGGAAGTCCAACTTGTCAACTATTTTTTTCATGGATTGTGATTTTGGTGTTGCATCTAAAACTTCATCACCAAAACTCAGGCTCTCTAGGTTTTCTCCTATTTTATTTTCTAGAAGTTTTATAGTTCTTTGCATTTACATCTATGATTCATTATAAGTTAATGTTTGTGAAAAGTGTACAGTCAGTGTCTAGATTCATTTTTTTGCATATAACACCATTTATTGAAAAGACTATCTTTTCTTTATTGAATTACCTTTGTCTCTTTATGAAAGATGAGTTGACCGTATTTGTATGGGTCTCTTTCTGGGCTCTCTATTCTGTTTCCATTATCTGTTTGTCTCTTCTTGCACTGGCATCACACTGTCTTGATTACTGTAGCTTTATAGTTAGTCGTGAAGTTCCATTCTGTCAGCCTTTCAATTTTTTGCTTCCTCAGTATTGTTTTGGCTATCCTGGGCACTTTGCATTTCCATAATCTTCACATTCATTAACGTGGAATATATTTTCCATTTATTTATTTAGGTCTTTCACCAGAATTTGTGGTTTTCCTCATGCAGAACTTACACATATTTTGTTAGATTTATATCTAAGCATTTAAACATTTTAGTGTTAGTGTGAATAGTATTATGTTTTTAATTTCATGTCCCAAGGGTTCATTGCTGATATGTGGTGAAGCAAATGCCATGTGTGTATTACTTGTATCTTCCAACCTTGCTATAATTGATTATCAATTCCAGGAATTTATCGATTCTTTGGGATTTTCTACATACACAGTCATGTCATCTGCAAACAAAGAAAGTTTTATTTCTTGTCTATTTCTATCTATACCTTTTATTTCCTTTTTTTGTCTCATTGTATTAAGTTATTCACAGGCTCTGTTTAAGTATTGATCATAAAAGTAACTGATATACAGATTTTCTTAATATGAATTTACGTCTTCACTAAAGAATAATTTAATTTTTGATATTTCTTCTGTTTCATTCTTTTTGTCCTTTCTTAGAATTATTCAGTTATTAAGCTTTTGTTCGCATTTCTTCATGTCATTTCTCCATGTGTCTCTTATCTTTTTCTTCCTCTTCCTCAGCATTCTATCATATCACCAATGTGCTTTTCTTTACCATTAGTTCTGTTGTTTGCTTCTTGTAATGTAATGTCGCATTTTAGTTTTCTAACAATCCTTCCTGCTCATCTAGCTCCTTGTCATGAACCTTGAGTCTGCTGTTTTGTGTTTGTCTGGGTCTGGCCTAAATAGCTTGAAACTTTTTTTCTATGTACGTTTTCAGTACTAATTAATCTTTTTTGTCAACTTTCCTTTCATGTTACATCTTTTATTTATTTTTTAATAAATTCCTATGTCGACTTTTTCTGCTTACTCAGGTTTAACCCTTTGCACTCGCTTGCTTTTTTCTCGATTCCTTTATTCTACTCGGGATTTAATTTTTTAAATACCCCAGATTTTACAAAGCGTGGCAGTAGAATAAAAAACTGGAGTTTCTTTTCATACAAACTTATTTATTTGGATTTTTTTATATTTCAAATTATTGATACATTTAAAGAGTATAAAAAGAGCTGCTACTGATGCTAACCATGTCGAGTCACACTCGACATCCGAGTGCAAAAGGTTAAAGAAGGACATGGCCATTACAGCATAGTATTTATCAGTTAATAAAATCGATAGATTATTCTTGGCATACTGACAGTTTATCCAGTTGTTGTTACTTCTTAAACTAGAGCCCTCTTCTGGTACTTTGACATCATTTATTTAGTGTGACTTCACTGGAATATGGAAGAATCCCTTACTTGGTATCTTATTTTTGTATAATTTAATTTATGCTTGCTGCACTCCAATATTGAGAGTTCAAAGAGCTGAGGAGCATTGTTTAACTGTCAGTTTTGTAATTTGCTTTGTTTGGGACTACCCTAAGATATAAAATAGGTTATTTTTAGACAAGAACTCTCATTAATATAATTATGTAAATTAAACTTTAAAAATAAGATTCCAGCATATTTAATAACATTATACTTTACCTGTCTGAAATATAAAAATTCAAAAGCTGCAGTTGACTAAGGGGTTGAGGGGGTGGTGGTTAAGGGGGCCTAATATATGGTGAAGGAAGATAATTTGACTCTGGGTGTTGGGAAAAAATAATATACAATTAATTGATAAATATCATAGATAATGTGGTTTGTTGTACTTCAAACATTTCATTCCAAATGACAGATTGGACCCTGGAAAATACTGTTCTTTATAGAAATAAATTACTGTAAACAGAAACTTAATAGATGGTTAAATAGGATGTTTCTTCTGATTGATGTTTCTTCTATTTGCATATTGCTTAATGTTGTGTTTATTAAAGTATTTGGGAATAGTAATATTAGTAAGCATAAAAATCCCTATATGCTGGCAGATCTAAGCAAACTCTGCTAGTAGATTTGTAAAATTAGTTTTTAGTACAAAAAATGTGAAAACGGGGTAGCCATATTGGTTAAGCTGGTTGGTTGGTGTAACATTAATAACCAACTAGCTTTTTAGTATATTATATAGTTTATAACATTTGAAAAGGTGACATTATATCCATGAGGAAACTGATTGAAATTATACAATTGGTTACCTAGCTAATTACATAGTAAATTTTTAGCAGTATTCAGATTGGAACAAAAATTATATGAAGACATACTTGCTAGTACATTTAAATTACCATTTTAGAACACACACACACACCCCATTAAAAAGGCTGTGAGTTGATCTAGGGCAGTGATGGGCAACCTTTTGAGCTTGGTGTGTCGAACTTCGCCAAAAAACTGAGCATAACTCGGGTAGTGTGTCACTTTGAGGAAAAAATATTATTTCGCAAATGTTTCATCCTCAGGACCAGCAAATGTTTCATCCTCGGCATGCGGCCATCTCAGCGGCCGCGTGTCATCAGAAATGGCTACGCGTGTCAGTGCTGACACGCGTGTCATAGGTTCGCCATCACTGAGATTCTAGGCAAATAACAGCTTGATGCCTAAAGTAAATTCAGTGGAAAGAGTGCCCTATAAACCTGTTGTAACTCTCTCTATGCATATGTAGAATGAAGGTACTATATTAACCTTGTTTCATTCGGTGAAGAAATTGAAATGCTTTTCAACAATTCAGCAAACATAAAATAATTTAAATCATAAAATCAGAACTCGGTATATATAAATGTTATATAAATAAAATATCAAGAGGTGGGGGCAAGAACATAGAGATTACTAAAAAAAATATAGCGAAAGTCATATTTTGAGAGCCCAAGTTTATGTCCTTTGGGGACGAACTCTTATAGTATAGTCAGACTTGACCCAAAGGCAGAGAAGCACCACCTCTTCTTGTGACAGTTCTTCATAAAGAATTTCATGTCTCAATCAGGATTTTATGCATATGACAGTTGATATTTCCAGATTGTCCCTTGTAAAGAGGACCTGGACTGCCTTTGTTCTGAGGTAGAATTTCATCTGCTTTAAAAACTGTACAGATAAATAAGGAATAGCTATTATTTTTGATATCCTGTTGTGCAACCTAGTAATTTAAAATGAGGATATTTGTTTCTTCGTATTGCACAAAGATGCTATAGTGACAGATAGAAGATAGGCTATTGTAAAAACAAATAGTACTTTTGTTTTTCAAAGTAGTTTACCAGTCATCCCAGTGACTTTGTTGAATAATTCCTTTTCTCACTAAATTTTGATGCCATCTTAGCTAATTTTTTTTCTGTATGCTACCTATTTTTCTATACAATTTATTTTGTGACAGTACCCTTCTATTTTAATATTAGAAGGAATAGTCTCTCATTTTTTTTCTAAAAAGGTTTTTTTCTTAATTTGATTTATTTTCAAATTTTTAAAAATGTATGCACTATTAATATGAAGAAATGTATATGATATTTTAATGAGTGGTAAGATGTCACAATTTAAAAAGTATAATAAAAAATGTAAGTATGTGGATTAGAAACTTGTAATTATAAAAATGTGCAGCTTTATAATTGAACAGTTTAAGGTGGAATAATAATCTCTGTGCATATTTTAGTAGTAATCTATATATGTAAAAGCCTAAGTAACCAGCCAACCGGCCAGTAGCTATGACGCGCTCTGACCACCAGGGGGCAGACGCTCAAAGCAGGAGTGGAAACCACAGTCATGGAAACATGGAACAGACTAATGAATCTCAGAGGGAAGGGGGAGAAGGGGAAGAGATTAACCAAAGATCTTATATGCATACTAGAGGCCCAGTGCATGGATTTGTGCACCGGTAGGGCCCCTCGGCCTGGCCTGTGGGGATCGGGCTGAAACCAGCTTTCCGACATCCCCCAAGGGGCCCTGGATTGTGAGAGGGTGCAAACCAGGCTGAGGGACCCCACCGATGCATGAATCCGTGTACTGGCCCTCTAGTTATTATTATAAGTACTAGTGACGTGGTGCATGAAATCTGTGCATGGTGTGGTGTTCCCTCAGCCCAGCCTGCCCCCTCTCACAGACTGAGAGCCCTCAGGAGATGTCCTACTGACGGCTGAGGCCCACTGTGGGAGGTGACCGGGCTGATCAAGGGAAGGCACCAGCCCCATTACCCCGCTGCTGCAGCCACTGCCAGCCACTGCAGCCGCCAAGGTGTTTTCATCAACACGGACTCTAGTCCCTTCACTGTGAAAAAATGACAACTTTCTTTAGGCATTTTCAAGATGTGTCATTCATAGGATATGACATTTCTTTTTTTTCTTTTTTATCCTCACCTGAGGATATGTTTCCATTGATTTTTAGAGAGTGTGGAAGAGACAGGGAGAGACAGAGAGAAACATCAGTGTGAAAGGGACACTTTGATTGGTTGCCTCCTGCATGAACCCTGACCTGGGCCCCAGCCAGGGAGGAGCCTGAAACCTAGGTACATGCCCTTGATCAGAATCGAACCCAGACCTTGCGGTCAGCAGGCCGAGGCTCTATCCACTGAGCCAAACTGGCTAGGGCAGGATATGACATTTCTTAGCCCCTCCAGCAGCAGACCTTCGTGTTTTCCTCCAGGAGTGTGGTGGAAAAACCCTAGATCACCTTTGTGGATTTTTATAACCCAAGTTACCAAGAACACTGCAAGTGGTGGCATACAGGAGCTTAGCCAATGAGCGGTCAGAAAAGGTGTTTACACTGGAACTGGTTTGGCTCAGTGGATAGACCATGGGCCTGCAGACTGAAGGATCCCAGGTTTGATTCCTGTTAAGGGAATGTACCTTGGTTGGAGGCACATCCCCAGTGAGGAGTGTGCAGGAGGCAGCTAATCGATGTTTCTCTCTCATTGATGTTTCCAACTGTCTATTCCTCTCCCCTCTTCTCTGTAAAAAAAATCAAGAAAATATATATATTTTTAAAAAATGGTGTTTCCTCTGCAGCTCATGCGGCCCCTGTGTTGTATCCACTGGGCTAGGGGGGTCTCCCTGCCACCCGGTGGTGGCCAACGGGGTCTCCGCACACCCCAGAGACTGGCAGCAGCCCCCCCGTTGTGGGTGCTGGGCTGAGGTGCATGCGGGGACCCCCAGGCTGCGTGCAGCAGCAGCCGCTGGGGTCTCTGCATGCCCCAGAGGCCAGCAGCCAGTCCCCCCATCATGGGCTCTGGGCTAGGGGCGTGGACCCGAACCACCGCTTAGCGCTGGAGCACACGCAAGCGACTGGGGGCTGGGCAGGAACATTCCTGTCTCCGAATGCCCCGGAGGCCAGCAGCCAGCCCCGGCGTGGACCCTAACCGCCACTTGGCACCAGAGCACGCGCAAGCGGCTGCACCCATAGTCCCAGGGTGGCTGGGGGTGTTCTGGGACCCCTGCCGCTCAGGGCCTAACTGCGGGCCTACAGGCTAGGAGCAACCTGGGTCCCAAGTATGTTCCTGGGACCCAGGCCGCTCAGCGCCCACGTATGCAAATTAACCGCCATATTTGTTGGTTAATTTGCATACTTGCTCCTGATTGGCTGGTGGGCGTGGCTTGTGGACGTAGCAGAGGTATGGTCAATTTGCTTGTTTCTCTTTTATTAGATAGGATATTAGTAGTAGGAATAATTTTTTCATTGTAGGCACTAAGTTTCTGTAATAAGGACTTTCTCTGTATACCTAACAACTAACAGGGAACTAAATAATCTGCAATTGTATTTGTTAATTTAAAGTAGCAATCTGTTTATATCGTTTCCACTATTCATAGTTTAAAAATAAGGGCTTATTAACTTTTAGCTATCATTAAGTATTTTATAAACTTTTTAATATTATTTAGCTAATAAACCATGCTTTGAAAGAACTAATGGAAGTAGAAGACGTGAGTGAAAATGTATTACAAGTTCACCTAAATGGTAAGTGTGTCATTATTTTGCTACTGGAAATAATATAAATCATGTGAGATTTTTATATTATGAAATGAAATCCACTTTTATGTTTTAAATTTGGATTCATAATTATATTTTTAAAACTAGATTTATGTCTAACAACTCTTAATTTAGCACACCATAAACAATATTTTTAGAAACTAAAACAATAAATAAATAAAGGAGGCACATAAAGACTTTCAGTTTTTGTCTTTTTTTTTTTTTTTAACAGCTGCCTCCTGCACACCCCTCTACTGGGGATGTGCCCACAACCAAGGTACATGCCCTCGACCAGAATCGAACCTGGGACCCTTCAGTCCGCAGGCCGACCCTCTATCCACTGAGCCAAACCAGTCAGGGCTGTCTTTTTTTTTTTTAAATAACCCTAACTCCAGAGAAGATTGTTCTTTGATTCCACTAGATGTCTTCATTACTCAGTTGTAAAATGAAATATAAACTCACAGTCTTTGACTTTTTCCTTTCTAGTTAAATTTAAAAATCATTAAAAATTTATTTGATTGAAAAAATGTGTCAAATACATATTTCGTTTTAATTAAATACTTTTAAATGGGCTTTGTTTCAGGACTGCTGCAGATCAATGATAAAATAGCTCTAAAGGAAATCACAAGGCAGTTAAATCTGGAAAATGTAGTTGGAGATAAAGTTTTTGTACGTATAACTTCTATTCTTTTATTAAATAGTCATCAAAATAAAGTCTGTATTATCATAGCTTTATATTTTTGGAGAGCTAGGGAGGGTTTAGAGATTCTAAATTGAAATATGCAAGATTCTTGTCATAAAAATGTATTAAGTACTAGGGTGCATTTATTTATCAAAACCAAGTTTATGTAGATATTGAGTTTGTTTCTTTATTTGTAAGATAAATATTCTGATTCTCTGTCTTTGGAGATAAATTAATATTTTTAAAAATACTATACTCTAGCAGTCTATTTCTAGTCTCCTGAGACTTGGGTATCATGGGAGTGGTGGAAAATGTGCTGAATTTTATACTACAGAAAAAGTGGATTTTAGTCTTGCTTTACAGCCTGGTGAGAATGAGAATGCCCCTGAATTTCAGATCCTCCTCTGTTAAATAGGCATTATCTTAAACTTACTGCACTAATTTATTTGGCAGACAAAAGCAAGCATTAAACATAATTTATGTTTTAAGAAAAGATAGTTGATGGTAATATACCATACATATGCCAGTTATCTTGTACTATTAAAATGTTTTCAAATACTTACCCATATCTCATTATTGTGATAACTTGGAATCTAGAACAATGAATATCAGTAACTTAAACTGATTAGAAGTGTTTTGAAACTTGAAAAATGTTTTGCCTATCACTTGATTTTTAGGGCTCAAGGGAAGAATGATTAACTTAATTTTCAACTTCTTTAATTTTCATGATGAAATCACTTATCCTCATACTACCTATGCATTTGAAGTGCGTTATATACATTCCAAGTTCATTTCTGGTCCCTGGTAATTATGCAGTGCTGTCACTCTCCTATGCAACTTGTGAAATATTAAAATATTTTTTCGTTAAAATCATTACTATACCTCAGATTTTTTAATTTAACAAAACAGCCAACTTTAAATTTGAGGAGATGTAAAAGAGAAAGGAAACCCTAACCCTAACCCAAATTTCTTCTCCCTTTTACTTTTGGATCTTATTTAAATTTTAGCCATAGTTGTGAAAGCCTCCTAGCATGTAGTGATTCATTCTTTTGTAATTATCTCTAAAAACTTGAGCCCAATCATATGTTACCCTTTCACTGTCTGCAGGTCTCTGAAGTGCAAGTTCAGAATGCCCCTTCTATTAATGTTTTATCTTCTGTTAGAATTTAATGTTGAACATAGTCTGCTACTTGGTTTAGGAGAATTACTATTCTAGAGGCCCAGTTTGGCTTTTAGTTTCCTGTTGATGTAAGATTGGTCTTTCCAACTTTCATATTGGATTTATATGAAATAATAAAAAGGCATCGTTGTTTATCATCCTAGTCATCACTTTTGGTACCATAATTGTCATATAGAGATATTATTAATTTAACTTCTACGTTATATCCATTAGTCAGTCATCTGAGGCTCAGAGAGCATAAAAAGCTTGCCTAAATAACAAAGGCTGGACATTAAGAACCTGAGTCACTTATCTCAATCCAGAGCTTTTCTGTTCAGATATCCTTACAGCAAATTTGTATATTATACGTATATACATGCATGTATATTTATATAAGTGTATATGTACATTTGTATTTGTATAGGTATATATTTAATGTATGTATAATATGTACATATGTATTTGTACAGGTATATATCTAATGTCATGTACAACATTCTTTTAAAAAATATCCAGAAGAGAAGCAACCTTTGAGTAACATTGACCAGTGATCTCCTAACAAATTGTCTCTGAGCCTTTGTTATGTTATGGTAACTACGTCTGGCCCTGCTTACCTTGTAATAGTGTTGACCTGGCAGTTTGCAATCATCACAAAATATATGGAAGCTCTTAAAAACTTATGCTATTTTATATCAGTTCTCTCAATTAGGAAACAAACAAATGGGTTTCCTTTCTCTTTTACATCTCCTTAAATTTAAAGTTGGCTGTTTTGTTAAAAAATCTGAAGTATAGTAATGATTTTAATGAAAAAATATTTTAATAGGGCCTTTATCCACAAGTTTAACATCTGGATAATGCATCTGCAGCTCTGTAAAATTTTAGCTGGAATATTTAAGTTATATCCAAAAATGTTTTGGTTGTGGTCCAAGTAAGCATAGCCAAATTTGATATGATAATACATATTCTGTAATATGCACTTGAATACAGATTCACTATTATAGTATCTAATATTTGAGGCAAATTTCTTCTCCCTTTTACTTTTGGATCTCATTTAAATTCATTTTTTAGTGATAGAAATTAATTTGTGACTTTCAAGAGCCTGATGTTTTTGATGATACAAAGTGCAATGGTTTTCTAATTCTCTGACTGTATTTATAATATAGCAACTCTTAATAGCTCAGCCTGGTGGGTCAGTTGGTTGGTTTGTCATCCCATAAACCAAAAAGTTTGTGGGGCAAGTACAGGAGACAAGTTATCTATGTTGCTCACATCGATGTGTCTCTCTAACATCAATGTTTCTATCTAAAAATCGAAAATCAATGTACATATCCTTGGATGAGGATTAAAAAAAAACCTCTCTTTAAATAACATTAACAGTTTTATGTATTTTACCAAGAAAATAAAAAATTTTGAACATTACATAGTAATGTCACTTTCAGAGCTATGCCATCTCTGCTTTTATATTTACGTTTTAGATTGGAAGCATAGAGATTTTCAACTGAGAATCTGGCCAGTGACTCTAACCCTATATAATAAAAGCCTAATATGCTAAGTGTCCAGTCAACTGGTCAGCCATTCAACCAATCAAAGCGTAATATGCTAATGATATGATAAGGCCGCTCAACCACTCGCTATGATGTGCACTGCCCACTGGGGGCAGACAGCCAGCCAGTCGCTATAACGCGCACTGACCACCAGGGGCAGATGCTCCAACCAATAGGTTAGCTTGCTGCTGGGGTCTGGTCTATCGGGACTGAGCAAGATGGGCCAGACACGCCCTGGAGCCCTCCCACAGTTCCTCTCCAGCTGACCAACCTCCCACGTCTCTCCCCGCCCCTGATGGTGCACCAGTGGGGTTTCTCGGCCTGGCCTGCACCCTCTTGCAATCCAGGACCCCTCGGGGGATGTGGGAGAGCCAATTTCAGCCTGATCCTGCAAGCCAGGCCGAGGAACCCCACTGGTGCATGAATTCATGCACCGGACCTCTAGTTTACTTTGACAAATGAGTATCTATATAATGTCTAACAATTAGATACAGGGTGTGTCTACATAATGTTTAAGGGCCAGATAACCTTTTTATTTAATAAACTTCTAGTCATGGTATTTGTTTGTTTGTTTTTTGTTTTTGTTATTCAGGGAAGCTTTGCTGAAAACCTTTCATTTATTCTGGAAGCTTTAAAAAAAGGTAAATATTAACATATTTAACAGTATCAAACATATTTGTTTAGCTGTAGTTTCCCCTGATTATAAAGGTAATAACATGCTTTTACAAAAAAATTAATAAAGCAATATTAAAAAAGAAGAAAATAATAGTCACTATATTCCCACACTATTATAGTGATTATCCCAATTTAACTTTGGTTTCATGTCTTTATTCACCTGCAGTATATCATTGATATAGTTAAGTAACATTTATTTTTCATATTGTGTAGTCTACATCTTTTCATTTACAAACAGTATGTTATGAGCATTTTGACATGTCTGTAAAAAATGCTGCATCATCGTATTATGGTTCTTATATATTTCACTTTATAAATATAAATAAACTATAATTAAAAATATAAATTATAACTTATTAACCACCAGTTATGGGCTTTTATTTTTAATTTTTGTAATTATGAAGAAATTCATAGATAGTCATCCAGATATTTCCTGGGGAAAATTTCAGTGAGTAGAACTCTGGATTAAAAGGTACAACAATTAAAAGGAATATTACCAAACTACCCTAGAAGGCCCATTTTCTAAACATATTTCAGAGTCCCTTTTTCTTAACAATATCAAAAACCAGTATTAATTTTTATCTATTTAATAGAAAATTTATTAGTTTAATTTGCTTAATTTTGGTAATGATGATCATCATGTTCTGTTTTTATTGACCATTGATATTTCCTGGTTCATGTGTTTCCTATTGGTTCTTTGCCTTATTTTGATGTTTAGCTTGTTTATTTATTTATTTACTAGAGGCCGAGTGCACGAAATTTGTGCACGGGGGCGGGGTGGGGGGTCCTTCAACCCGGCCTGCACCCTCTCCAATCTGGGACCCCTCGGGAGATGTCTGATTCACAATACAGGACTGCTGGTTCCTAACCGCTTGCCTGCCTGCCTGTCTGATTGCCCATAACTGCTTCTGCCTGCCAGCCTGATCACCCCCTAACCACTCCCCTGCCAGCCTGATTGACACCTAACTGCTCCCCTGCCAGCCTGATCACCCCCAACTGCCCTCCCCTGCCAGCCTGATGGCCCCCAGCTGCCCTCCCCTGCCATCCTGATGGCCCCCAGCTGCCCTCCCCTGCCATCCTGATCGCCCCCAGCTGCCCTCCCCTGCCAGGGCCTGATCGCCCCCAACTGCCCTCCCCTGCCGCGACCTGCCTCCTCTGCGTGAGGCGGCAGAGACGCTGGGACCGGCCTCCTCCATGCCACACAAAGCCACGGGACCCCCAGGCCTCACTGCATGGGTTGGCCACTGGGCCCCGTCTCCACTGTGCATACAGCCATCTTGTGGCGGCCATCTTGTGACAACATCACACGAGGGCGTGACGCCACCTAGGCTTTTATTATATGGGATGGGAATTCTTGCACTTAACCTTTTGCACTCAGATGTCGAGTGTGACTCGACACGGTTAGCATCGGTAGATTTTAATTATAGAGATTAAAATTACTCTTTGAATGTATCAATAATTTGAAATATAAAAAAATCCAAATAAATAAGTTTGTATGAAAAGAAACTCCAGTTTTTTATTCTACTGTCGTGCTTTGTAAAATCTGGGGTATTTAAAAAATTAAATCCCGAGTAGAATAAAGGAATCGAGAAAAAAGCAAGCGAGTGCAAAGGGTTAATGTTTCTCTTCTCTTAAATTTGGGTTGGATTTTCTGCTGAACAGAGTTTTAGAATTTTTGCATAGTCAAAATTTTTTCTCTCTAGATTTTAAAGATATTTAATTAGTTTTTCATCTAATACTTATATTTGTAATTAGTAATTTAGCTAGAATTTATTTTGGTGAGTTGTAAAGTGGAGCTTTAACCTTGGATAAACCACTTTTCCCCATTAATATGTAATTCTATATTTTACCAATACTAAATTTCTAATTATTTAGGCCTGTTTCTAGACTTCTGAGCAGTCCCTGTGGTTTTTATGCCATTTAGGTTAGTGTTAAATGTTTTATAATCTGTTGGAGTGAGTGTCCCCATATCAGATTTTCTTGTTACTTGTTTATGCAAATATAAAGCCCGAAATCTTAAAGTAGTAGTGACTCTTTTGTTAAAGCTGATTCTGTTGTGATGAGACCAATGAATTCACAGCCATGTTGAACTTTTCCCTGTTGCAATATTAAAATTGTGGTTAGAAGGAATTATAGTGGTTTTGATTGAATTTCACAATCTAACCATTGTTTATAAAAATTATTTCTAAGGGAAGACATACTTTGCATTTCTACTAACTAAATGAATCTTTTCTGAAATAATAGTTTTGAGCATAATGACTCTTTATATTTAATCTCAAAATGATTTGGTCTGTGTAGGTATTAAAAATTTTTTGTAAATTTTCTGGTGCTAGAAGGGGCTTACATAATTTTAAAAACAATAGTCTCCATTTATTTAAATTCTTTTCTTAAATTTTCATCAATAAACTACTAGTACCTAGACTGAAATACTTAAGGCTATCTTGTCCTATGAGTAATTTTGTTGAATAAATAAATGTATGTGCATTGGTAAATGTCCTACCTGAAGTAGGTTTGTGAATTAAGTTTTAAAAAGTGAAATGTAGTAAATAGTTTGGAAATTTAACAAAAGTTAACATAATTGCTGTTAATAAAACTGTTATTTTATCTTAGGTGACCGGACTAATAGTTGTCCAGTGATCTTCATATTAGATGAATTCGATCTCTTTGCTCATCATAGAAACCAAACACTCCTCTATAATCTCTTTGACATTTCTCAGTCTGCACAGACTCCAATAGCAGTTATTGGTCTTACATGTAGATTGGTAAGTCTTTATTTTTTTTTAAATTAAAAAATTATAATGTTTACAAAATTAAAGCTTAATTACCAACATAGTCACTTATGTAGGTCATCATATCACACATTTTTCAAATGTGTTTCACCGATGACTGGTGCATTTATCCCATTTTTCAAATCAGATTGAGGAAAATAAGAACACAGTTAATCACTCATACTCATAAATACCTCTGTCTCTCCAATGGAATCACTAAATGAAAAAATGAAGTCAGATTATGCTAATAAATACAATATTTCTACTTTAGCAAGTAAAGAGAAAGTTAAATAATCTTACCATCATTTGATTAAATTCGCTAATAGTGTCTATGTTTAACATTTATGATTCTTGCCATATTTTTAAAATGCTTGGAATCAACTCAGTATGATACTATTTTAACTTTGTAAGTATACACCACTGGAAATAAGGTTCATTTACTTGTTCTCTTTTTCAGTACTTTTTTCTTTTTTTTTTTTTTTAGAAAAGTGAAACTTTTTACAAAGTCCTCTTCCAACAGTCCTCCTAGTGCTGTTTTTTCTGTCGAGTGGCTTTTCCTGCCCTCCTTCCCCAGTGCTCCAGAGCTTATGCCGTATGCCTTCATAATAAGCCTCCCTCGTAGACCATCTGGCTGGTTCTCCACATAACTATACTTCCTTGCTAGAAGCAGCAGTCCGTCATGGGGCTTGAGGCATCTTCTTCTTGTTAAAAAAAAAATCTTCCTTTGGATGGAAGTGGCAGTGGCAAATGTTATTGATGCAGTGAAAAACCAAATAAAGCAGGAGTGGGGAATTTCCGGCCTGTGGGCTGTATAAGGACCCCGAAATCATTTGGTCTGGTCCTGCCAAGGTATTAGGGGTCAATTAATTAAATGTTTGACCAAATATAGACGGCTAATTTTTAAGTTGATAATTTTGTATGGCCCACAAATGATGTTATAAATATCCAAATGGCCTTTGGCAGGCAGTAAAAAGGTTTCCCACCACTGCTCTATATAATTGATTTCTTAACCTAGCTGTTTTATAAAAGTCATCTTGGTAGGTTAGAAATCCATATTTCTAGGGCTTATCACAGCTTTTTCTAAAAAATAACAAAACTTTAATTATAGAAAGTTGGCAATAAACTTGATTTCTAACTTCTTAAAGAAAAATAGCATAAATATAAGTAGTTTCTAAAATATCACCATAGAAAAGCCACAGGACAATAACATACCATTGTCATGCTGTGTTTCTGCCAGTTTCCTCTTCTGTAGTTTGTTCCTTCGGCCTAGCATGGCTTCAGCTTAAATTTGTGGATATTTCAGTGAACTGAACATTTCTCCATTACATATGCTGCTACTTAAGTCGTTACATAAAACAAAGATGTTTAGATTTTCATGAATGTAATAAGTCTTAGTACAAATTTTTATCAAATTTTTATATGAATTCTTCATAGATTGTACAGAATTTCTTATTGAAACTTTTAATGTCACTGTGACAAATAACTAGTCAATAATAGTTATAGTTTTTTTTAGCAATTATTGTAAGTCTTAGAATGTTAAAGATTACCTGAGATTAACATTGTAGGTAAAACCCATGACATCACCAGGCCTATAAATTCTTAAAGGGGATTAAAGTAGCATGCATAACAGAATCTTTTAGAGCAGGGGTGAGGAACGTCTGGCCCTTGGGCCATATAAGGCCTGAAAAATCATTGGGTCTGACCCTGCCAAAGCATTAGGGGTGAGTTAGTTAAATGTTTGACCAAATATAGCAGGCTAATTTTTAAGTTGATAATATTGTATGACCAGAGAATGATGTTATAAATATCCAAATGGCCCTGGGCATTAAAAAAGGTTCCCCATCCCTGTTCTACAGGCTTGGTCTATTTCCAAGCCACACTCTCTTCTACTGCCTTTTAACAATAAGGAGATCAAGAGAATAATTTGAGTGTTTAGTGGTTTTCATAAATTTTTTTATGCTTAATTGAATATTATAGGATAGGCATTGCTAATTACAGGTAATAGTTGAAATACTTATATTTCTAACATTGATATTTTTTTAACATGAGTCTTAACAGGAATTTCTATTTGTTTTTAAGGATATTCT
This sequence comes from Eptesicus fuscus, assembly GCF_027574615.1. Classification (NCBI taxonomy): domain Eukaryota; kingdom Metazoa; phylum Chordata; class Mammalia; order Chiroptera; family Vespertilionidae; genus Eptesicus; species Eptesicus fuscus. The sequence continues at coordinate 29,176,313 of NC_072483.1, read as the reverse complement.
GGAACTCTTAGAAAAAAGAGTGAAGTCACGATTTTCTCACCGGCAGATGCACTTAATGAATTCATTTGGTTTCCCCCAGTATCTTAAAATATTTAAAGAACAATTATCTCTACCTGCAGAATTTCCAGACAAGCTTTTTGCTGAGAAGTGGAATGAGAATGTTCAGGTAACTTGGAGCAAAAGTAATAATATCAAAATAATTTTTGCATCTTGCTATATATGCCATTTGAAAACAAAACTTAGGAATATTTAAAATTTCTGAATTAGTACAAAGCTTCTAATGTACTATTGCATAAAACTGCATGAATACTAATTACACACTTTTTGTGTGTGCATATTGTCTTCTTTTAAAAGACTGTTGAAATGTCATAGCTCCTGAATTTTTTCTCTCAAAAGAACTTTAATGAGATTTTTGTTTTATTTATATCTGATTTATATTTTAGGTTATTTTGTTGAAGCATTTCCATCATAAAAATTATTTTTATTTTACTTTATAACTTTAGCAATATATTAGGTTAGTGATTCATACCTACCTATCCAATGTGGATTTTTCTCCCTCTAATTCTCATAAAGGACTTTAGCTTTTATCTCATCACATCTATTAAAAGGCAATCCAGGGTATGGCAGTTGTGGTTATATTACATACATTGATGAAATCCATATTAGAGTCCAGGGAGCCCTGAAGTTCTTAGCTACAGAGGTACCTTCATATGTTGTTTTCAAGATTTACTAAACAGTGGACTCTGTCGATTTACTTACACTTCAGTTAAACAGCTTAATTCTACAAACCACTGTTATGTCAGCCCAACATATTGGCATCAGTTTATCTTATGCTGACAAGAAATTTCAGTTGGCAGGGAGAAAGGAAGAGGAAGTTTAATAACATAATTGAAGAACAGTGCTGCTAAATAAATCCCACATAGTAGAATCTTGAAAAAATATGGGTCCTATGAAAGTGGAAAATAATACAAAAAGTCCTTCATTTTGAAAGGATTATATAAAACTGGTAGGTAGTATTAAATACTAATGAGTGAGGATGATTAGCTGTATGGATAATTAGAGTTACAGAATTTATATTCACTGCCTCTAAAAAATGTTTTATTATTAAAGTAGTATTGATTTTATTCTTTTTAAAAAAATATATTTTATTGATTTTTTTTACAGAGAGGAAGGGAGAGGGATAGAGAGTTAGAAACATCGATGAGAGAGAAACATTGATCAGCTGCCTCCTGCACACTCCCTACTGGGTATGTGCCCGAAACCAAGGTATATGCCCTTGACCAGAATCGAACCTGGGACCCTTGAGTCCACTGGCTGACGCTCTAGCCACTGAGCCAAACCGGTTAGAACTGATTTTATTCTTAAATAACAATACCAAAATAAAAACTTACTTAAATTTTTCTTATATGATTCTCTTTTTTTTCACGTTTGTTGAAGTATAATCAACAAATTGAAAACAGTATATGTTTGTGGTGTTCAACCTAATGTTTTGATATACATATACATTGTGAAATTGCACAATGAAGCTATTAAATATATCCATCACCTCATATAGGTATAATTTTTTTTTTAACTTTTAAATGTGAGAACACTTAAGATCTATCCTCTATGCAAATTTCAAGGGTACAATACTATATCGTTAACCACAGTCACATTGCTTGCATAACTGAAACTTGTTTCTTCTTTTAATAATAAAATATGGTCTGCTCATGTAAGCATTAGTAATTTTGACACATTTCATTTTTTAAATTAAAAGTTCATTGGACAAAATTTAATCAGTTCATAAGAATACATGGTAAAAGTTAGAAGTTTTCATTATGTCCAAACTCACAAGAGTAATTATTTAGTTTATAGCAATTCAGACTTTATATGCAAAAACTAAACTTGTTTTTACATAAAGGGTTTAAGCTTTACATATTTTTAAAAATATGTTTTTATTGATTTGAGAGAGAGAGAAAGGGAGAGGGAGAGATGGAAACATCAATGGGCTGCCCCACAACCCAGGCATGTTCCCTGACTGGGAATCAAACCAGTGACCTCTTGGAGCATGGGACAATGCTCAATCCATTGACCCACACTGGCTGGGCAAACTTCATATTTTTTTGTTTTACCTTTAATACTTTGTTCTGGTTAATAATTCCATATTATTTTTCTTAATATAACTATATGGAATTGTATGTAAAAATGGCTAACTTTATCCTTAAAATCTAGATATTGTACCTTGGTATAATTAGGTGTGGGTCCTTCCTTCCAACTTCTTCCCCAAATTAGTCTTGCCTGGTACTCAGATATTTGTTAGCTCAGGCACATTTTCTTTGATACTCTATCTAACTGTAAGATTACATTTTTTAGGAGCACTTTATAATAGGTGCTCCCACGTTGTTCCTTCCTTTTCAAAGGTCTGGAATCTCTGGTCTCTGAATCCACTTTTCAGTTAGTCATAGACTTGCAGCTTCTGCAGCTCTTTAACTGACTGTCTCATTACAATATGTTTTCTGAGTGCTTTAGAGATTCATATGTAATCTTTCATAGTAAATGTTTGTGCTGTCCCAGGACTTCTATTTCTATCCTTGCTCACTTTCTTTTCTAAAATGACTGATGCCATCACCCTCTTTCTGTCCTTCCCAGATCGTCTTAGAGTGGGTATATAAAGCAAGTAGATGGTGGGGGTTACTGGTGAAGCAAACTCTGGATGACTCAGAAAATGGGTAACCATATCGTTGTAGAGTGGCTAGCCCTAAGGTTTTTGGTCCCCTTTTTGCTGATCCTATATCACTGAATTTAGCAGCAGATGGTAAGAATGAATGTGACCACTATCCTGTCATCTTTTTACAATCTTACAGACTTTCATAAGGTAAAATTAGTACCACTGGAGTTTGTGTCTCTTAGTTCTAATACTTTTTTCCCCTATCCTAATCATTTGCCACCTTTCGGTATGCCAATAAAATGAACTTCACATGAAAAATATATCAGGACCATGGCCAGAGGCCCTGTCCTATGAGTGGGAGTGGGGTGGGGACTGCATTAAGGGAGCTATCCTTTCTCTCAGTGCTGACTGTCCAGGAAGTTTTTCTAATTTCAAAGTTAAACCAAAAGGTATGGTATAGGTCACCTATGGAATCTCACCCAAGAACTATCTTTAGGATAGTGTTGAATCTAGACCTCTGAATATCATTTATACCCCAAATGTGTCAAATAAGTAAGCAGAGTAAACACTATCTCAGCATTGCAGTGTAAGAGAAATCCCTTTATAAATGAACATTTAAAAGAACCATAGCTAATTCTCCTCTAAGGAAATTTCCCCGAAGTACTATAGCTAAGTTCAAGGAAGATTTGCCTGTTGTCTTAAACCTTTCCTGTTCAGTTAACAAACAGTGAAAAGTTTTAGCAGGAACTGAGTAGGAGGTTAGTACATATGCTGCTGCCTCTAAGTTATCCCTGGAGCAGCATGGGTCCTAAGGTGCAGGTGTAATTCTGTAACATTCTGCTTAGAATCTTACCTGAGGAAGGCACTGGCCTACCACACAGTGCAATCAGCACCATGAGAACCTGCTTCTGTGGCAGCTGTTCATGTGTTCATCAGTGAAAAGGAAAGGTATCAGCTTTCCTGAACAACAGAGGGGTCTGCTTTATTTCTGGGAACTCCCCCATATTTCTATGAGTGGTGATATCAGTCAGTCAGTCTCTGTCTTATTCCCCTTACATTATTTCCTGACCCAACCATAAGAAATTCAGTCATGTTTCAAAATCTGAGATCTAATATCTTCAATAATTATCATAATTAGTTAAATGTAATAGGCATCCAATAAGTGGTTACTGATAATAATAACCTTATCCTCAAGCAGTTTATGTTTGAATTGAAATGAAATAAAAAACTATGATGAGGTTTCATTTTTTAATGGTTCACATATAGATCTCATAAGCTTCTTTTAGGCAGACTAATTATGGAAGCAGGAAGATGATAGCCTTCAGAAAGAAGGGGCATTGGATTCAGACCTCTAAAAATAAAGAGATGAGCAGAAAGGCAGAATACAGAATATAGAAGACTAACTCTTTGGCACATTATTCTACTTATTTATGTTTTAATCCTCACCCATTGTTACGTTTTTATTGATTTGAGAGAGAGAGGAAGGGCAAGAGAGAGAGAAAAACATCTATCAGTTGCCTCCTGTACGCCCTAACTAGGAATCAAACCTGCAGCCCAGGTATATGCCCTGACCCAGAATCAAACCCACAACCTTTTGGTGCGTGGGACGATGCTCCAACCAACTGAACTACCTGGAATTCTTGCTGAAAAAAATTTCTTCCATCAATATATTTGTCCCAGAGGATTTACTTTCATTCCCTTAAGTGCTCTGATTGTAATACATCAGCTTTAAGTTCATCTTATATATGTCCAAAGGGTATTAGATGCTGTTTATGATAAAAGGTATTTATAGTGACAATAAGCCCTTTCAAATAGAAAGAGAAGAACTAAAACATAGTAAGGAAATGGGGACTATAACTAGGATAATATTTTTACTGAGAACACAAAACTTTATTTCATTAGACTAGAACTTATTCCTTCTTACAGTGGGAGAGAGACATGTAGTTTTAGCTCTAGAAAATACAGAAATAATTAGTACTTAGTTTTCTTTCTTTTTTAAAGAGAAATAATCCTTATTCTTTGCAGATTATTAAAAATTAATGTCAGTCTTCCCCAAGCCTTTCTTGGCTCTGCCAATTTTGAATTTATTCTCCTTTCATTTAATCTTTTTCAATGCCAAGTGTACCTTATTTTCATTAATCCTAATTTACTGCAGTCAGTTGGCTCTTTTAGATAATGCTTTTTCAAAGGGTCTCCGAATTTCCAAAGCCATTAGCTTCCTCTCAGAATATGTCTTAACTTAATTAGAAAAAGTGTTTTACATCACTGATCACCACTTGCTTCTTGAAGTTTTCTTCCCTTGGTTTCATTGTTCTTGATTGTATTCTCTTCCAGTCTTAAGTATCTTTCTCAATCTTCTACTTTGCTTCTCTCTTTCCTTCTGCTTCTTAAACATTGATAATCCAAGTTTCACTTCTTGACCACATCTCCTCGTGGGACATTCTGTATGCCATGGTATCATCTCTGATTTTTTCTTTCCCCCTCAAACCCCTTTCTCCTCCACTTCTCACCAGTTGATTCTCCATCAGACATGTCTTTTATAAATGTCTTAATTTTCTCTTGTTTTCACATCACTTTGTTAATACAGACCTTCTTGGTCTATTGTATGAACAGTTACAGTCACTTCCAATTAGGTTTTCCTGCCTCTGTCTTCATACACAAATTATTTTGCCAGTCACTGAAACTCAGGATTACATGACTGCTTATCTTCTGTCAGTATGCCGCGATCTTCCTGCTTTACTCATGCTGTTTCTTATATATACTGGACCGTTCTTTTTTCTTTTTAACCTATTGATTCATGCAATAAGCATTTTGCATACTTTGTTTGCGTAAGTATAGTAACTCTTATTCTGTGTTGTGTGTTTTTGCTGCATTTTGATCATGCCACTAGTATCACTGTGTAGATTCCCTTTTCAGACTAGAAATTCAAGGATTGTGTTTTATCTTTGTGTCAACTGAAATAATGTAAAAGGATAAGAAGAAAATCAATAAACTAGAAATTTGATTTTGATTTTTGTGTTCTAAGTCAGACCAATACCTATTTATTAATGAATAGAATTAATGAGGTGCACCAACTAGTGATGCACAAGATTATATTTGTTTTAAATTGTAAGATTCCTTAACTCTGCTTTGATTTTTCTCTCCAGTGTCTCTCAGAAGATACAAGTGTGCAAGAAGTCCTACAGAAGCACTTCAATGTCAGCAAAAGCCTGCGGTCCTTACATATGCTATTGGTTCGTTTTAGCTTTGTTTTTATCGTGTGTTTATTTATTTCACCAGACAATTATAATTCTGTTGGGAATTCATTAAATCTATAAATTTTGGGAGAATTATCATGTTTACTACACGGAGTCCTCCAGTCTCTGTCTGTGGTACTTTTCTCCTTTTATTGAGTTCTTTGCTGTCTTTCATCATTATCTTATAATTTTTTTATCCTGTTTGTACATGTTTAAAGTATTTAACTTTTTAGAGCAGTTCTACATGATGTTTTGTTTTTAATTTTGGTTTCAGCATGCTCTTTGTTAGTATATAGAAATGTGATTGATTTTTGTATTTTGATGCATTCTGCAAACTTGCTGAACTCACTCTAGGAGTTTTTTAGATTTCTTGAGACAGTCATGTCATCTGCAAATAGAGAGGTGGGTTTTTTACCCCTTACCAATCTGGTTATATTTTATTTCTTTTTCTTGTCTTGCAACATCTAGAACCTCTAAGTTAGTGTGGTGAGGATGGACATCCTTGCCTTGTTTCATATCTTCAAAGCATTTCATAAAAATGCTAAGTAAGTGTGGTGAGGATGGACATCCTTGCCTTGTTTCATATCTTCAAAGCATTTCATAAAAATGCTAAGTAAGTGTGGTGAGGATGGACATCCTTGCCTTGTTTCATATCTTAGGGGGAAAGCATGCAGCCTTTCACCATTAAGTATGAGGAAGCTGTAGGTTGTTTATATATTTGTTATATATTTGTACTTCCCATCTATTCCTAACTTGTTGATAGTTTATTATAAATGGATACTGGATTTGTCAAATGCTTACTCTATCAATGAATATGATCTATGATTTTTCTTCTTTAGCCTGTGGGATGTTGGGTTGCACTGCTTGACTTCTGAATGTTGAACTAGCTTTGCATACCTGGAATAAATCCCATCTTGTTATGGTCTTAGACAAATTAATAATATCTTAAACTTAAACATTATCAATGAAGAGGTACTTTATTGTGAAAATGAAAGTTCTTCCTTTATTAAGAGTATTTGACATTAGCCTAATGTTTCTAGAAAATTATCTGTGGCAAATATCTTTCAAGGAAAAACTAATTTTGTTTCATGAATTTCTTCTTGATCACTTCCATTTATATAATAATAGGTATCATTTATTAAGTAGCACTTGAACCAGGAGCTATAGTTACTTTACCAACATTATGTGTATTTTTTTTTTTAAATCCTCACCGGAGGATATTTTCCCATTGATTTTTAGAGAGAGTGGAAGAGAGAGGGAAAGACAGAGAGGAATATCAGTGTGAGAGAAACACATCGATTGATTGCCTCCTGCACGCGCCCTGACCAAGGCCCAGGCCAGGGAAGAGCCTGTAATCGAGGTTCGTGCCCTTGACTGGAATCAAACCTGGGATCTTCAGTCCACAGGCCAAAGCTCTATCCAGCTAGGGCACATTATGTCTGTATTTTACCCTTGGGTATTTTTGTCTTTATTTTTTATTTTTATTTTTTAATTTAATAAATCTTTATTGTTCAGATTATTACAATTGTTTCTCCTACCCCCTACCCCCCCGCATATCTCCCCTCCACCCGGTTCCCACCCCCCCTGCCCTTATCTCCCTCCCGCTGTCCTCATCCATAGGTGTATGATTTTTGTCCAGTCTCTTCCCATACTCCCACACAGACACCCCTTTCCCCCTGAGAATTATCAATCCACTCCCATTCTATGCCCCTGATGCTATTATATTCACCAGTTTATTCTGTTCCTCAGATTTTTAATTCACTTGACTTTCAGATTCACTTGTTGATAGATATGTATTTGTTGTTCATCATTTTTATCTTTACTTTTTTCTTCTTTTTCCTCTTTTTAAAGAATACCTTTCAGCATTTCATATAATACTGGTTTGGTGGTGATGAACTCCTTTAGCTTTTTCTTATCTGTGAAGCTCCTTATCTGACCTTCAATTCTGAATGATAAATTTGCTGGGTAGAGTAATCTTGGTTGTAGGTTCTTGCTATTCATCACTTTGAATTCTTGCCACTCCTGTCTGGCCTGCATAGTTTCTGTTGAGAAAACAGCTGATAATCATATGGGTGCTCCCTTGTAGGTAACTAACTGTTTCTCTCTTGCTGCTTGTAAGATTCTCTCTTTGTCTTTTGCCCTTGGCATTTTAATTATGATGTGTCTTGGTGTGGTCCTCTTTGGATTCCTTTTGTTTGGGGTTCTGTGCGCTTCCTGGACTTGTAAGTCTATTTCTTTCACCAGGTGGGAGAAGTTTTCAGTCATTATTTCTTCAAATAGGTTTTCAGTGTCTTGCTCTATCTCTTCTTCTGGTACCCCCATAATTCAGATGTTGGTACGCTTGAAGTTGTCCCAGAGGCTTCTTACACTATCTTCAACTTTCTGAATTCTCTTCTCTTTTTGCTTCTCTGGAGGAGTGTCCTTTATTTTTTAAGAAACTGGAGCTTCTTATGGTTCAACTAGAGGCCCGGTGCAAGAAATTCTTGCATGGGAGGGGTCCCCTCAGCCCAGCCTGTACCCTCTCCAATCCGGGACCCCTTGGGAGATGTCAGACTGCCGGTTTCGGGCCGAAACCAGGTCGGACATCCCTCTCACAATCCGGGACCGCTGCTCCTAACTGCTCACCTGCCAGCCTGCCTGATCGCCCCTAACTGCCCCCCCTACCAGCCTCATCACCACTAACCGCCTCTGCCTGCCAGCCTGATCACCCCCAACTACCCCCCCTGCCAGCCTGGTTGCCCCTCACTGTCCCCCTCTGCCGGCCTGGTCAGCCCTCATTGCCCCTCTGCCAGACTGGTTACCCCAACTGCCCCCCCCTGCCGGCCTGGTCTCCCTCAACTGCCCCCCCTGCTGGCCTGGTCACGCCCCACTGCCCCTCTCTGCCATCCTGGTCACCCCTTACTGCCCCCCCTCTGCTGACCTGGTCGCCCCTCACTAACCTCCCTGCCGGCCTGGTCGCCCCATGCAGCCTGCTGGTCAGTCGTTTGGTCGTCCCTCGCTAACCCCCCTGCCGGCCTGGTTGCCCCACGCAGCCTGCTGTTCGGTTGTTACTGTGAGGGCGTTATGACCAATTTGCATATTACCCTCTTATTAGTATAGATATCCTTTTTTAAAAATAAGTTTTTTATTTCAGAGAGGAAGGGAGAGGGAGAGATAGAAGCATCAATGATGAGAGAATCATTGATCTGCTGCCTCCTGCACACCCCCTACTGGGGATGGAGCCTGCAACCTAGGCATGTGCCCTTGACTGAAATTGAACCCGGGACCCTTCGGTTCACAGGCCGACACTCTATCCATTGAGTCAAACCAGCCAGGGCATGGTTAAATATCTTGCCCCAGGTCACACAGGTAGTAGATGGCAAACCCAACTCAAAGCCAAGGGCTTCAAGCTTGTATTCTGCTTTATTCTATGGTTCTGCTGTGTTTATTTACAGATTCTCCTTACCCATTTCTGTTTTTGGTGAGGAAATATAAGGGTTTGGTTTTTTTTTTGTATGTACTTTCTCATTAGCAATCCCTCTCTCATCCTGCCATTTTCATTAACAGCTGTCTTTCTTACAAAGTAATTTTGGGATTAAGAATTTTTAGAGTAGTACTTTTAATTATTTGTATACGAAAATTAGATTTTATTAACTCATTTTACATAGAGAATACACACACCACCCATACATGCAACATAACTATTCATATACACACATTTCTCATTATGATAAAATATCTCTGCCTTAAAATTGTCAGCATGAACAAATGTTTTTTCAGTTTTCTATTACACTTCTTATTCGGGGTAATGGCTTGATTTTTGTTTTGGCTTTTCATGTTTAAGAAAAGTTTGGAATTGGTGGAAATTATAAAGAAGAGGAAATGACTTGACTGAGATTAATTTAGTTTGGATAATTTTTCAACAACAACCACAACAAAACCAGGAGTTATACACAGAAAAATAAAAAAAGAAAGAAACACCTTCATTGCATATCCAAAAGTAAATTCCAGGTTGATCAACCTAAATGTCTGTACAAAAAATTTAAAAATTTTATAAAAAATGTTAGAGAATATATTTGTAATCTTGAGGTAGGGAAAGATTTCTTAGATAAAATACATAAATTTCAAGCCATAAAAGAACAGATGGATAAAGTTTAACTACATTTAACTTTTAAATGTAGACTGAATGGCCAGGATGGAGATTTAAAAAAAAAAAAAAATGCTGATTGGGCCCTAGCCGGCTTGGCTCAGTGGATAGAGCATCAGCCTGTGGTCTGAAGGGTTCCAGGTTCAATTCTGGCCAAGGGCATATGCCTGGGTTGCGGGCTTGATCCCCAGTGGGGGGCGTGCAGGAGGCAGCCAATCAATGATTCTCTCTCATCATTGATGTTTCTCTCTCTCTCTCCTTCTCCCTTTCTCTCTGAAATCAATAAAGAAATATATATTTTTAAAAAATGCTGATTGGGAGAGGGTGTATGCAATGCATCTAATCATCAATACTATCCTATCTAATAAAAGAGTAATATGCAAATTGACCATCACTCTAACACACACGATGGCTGCCCCCATGTGGACACAAGATGGCTGCCACAAGATGGCCAGCAGGGGAGGGCAGTTGTGGGCAATCAGGCCTGCAGGGGAGGACAGTTGCGGGGGACCCAGGCCTGCAGGGGAGGGCAGTTGGGGGCGACAAGGCTGGCAGGTGAAGGCAATTAGGGGTGACCAGGTTGGCAGTGGAGTGGTTAGGGGGTGATCAGGACGGCAGGCAGAAGCGGTTAGGGGCAATCAGGCAGGCAGGCAGGTGAGCAGTTGTGAGCCAGCAGTCCTGGATTGTGAGAGGGATCCCAGATTGGAGAGGGTACACTCTGGGCTGAGGGACACACACACCTGTGCACAAATTTCGTGCACCAGGCCTCTAGTCCATAATAAATAGCTTTTACAATAATCAGTAAAGGAATGAGCTAAGAATACAAGCAAACCATTTAGCAATGTAGAATCCCACATGCCCTATAATGTACAAAGATGTGTCACCTCTCCAGTATCCAGGGAAACGGTACAATTTAAACTTTACATAATTAAACACTAGAATTAAACCTTTTTTTCCTGCCACCAGGTAGGTGTCAAAAGTTTATATCTGATGGTGTGGGGTCTGTGACTGTAGAAATGTGTTGTTGCTGATGGTGTGAATATGTATAAGGACTTGGAGAACAATTTGGCGAATTAGCTATCTAGAGTAACTCAGAAGCACAAGAAGGCGTGGATCGGTTGTTTATTGCAGCCTTACTCATAATTGCAAAAAAAATGAAAGATGTTCATCTATAAGAGAAAAATAATTAAATTGCAGAGCAATACAATACAAGGAAAAAATGAATAAACTAGACTTGACAACTTGATGTGGATAAAGTCTCATGATAAATGTTCATTGGAGAGAGAGTTGCAACAGTGCAATGTGATATTTATATAAAATTTGAAAATTACTCTGTATAGTCTAGGAAAACATGCATAGGTAGTAGAAGTACATAGGTAGTAGGAGACGTGCATTTTTTTTATGCCTGGCCAGTGTGCCTCAATGGTTAAGCATCAACCTATGAACTGGGAGGTCATGGTTAAATTCCTGATCAAGGCACATGCTGGTGTTGTGGGCTTGATCCCCAGTGGGAGTGTGCAGGAGGCAGCCAATCAATGATTCTCTCTCTGTCTGGCCCTCTCTGAAATCAATAAAAATAATATATTTTTTAAAAGATGTGCATTTTTGTTTTTGTATACAAAGCAGAATAGAGTCCAACCAAGGAAAGAGACGGGGCTTCAACTGTATAAGATCATATTTCATAAGCTGAGGAAGTGGTTGTGGTTATTCACTATATTATTCTCTTGCCTTTTTGTATGTCAAAAATATTTAATTGTAAAATGTAAAAGGACAGGTAAGAGAAAGGGAATGAAGCAGGGGAATGAAGTTCAAATAAAGTGGCCTCTGCTTTCAAGGAGAGCTATTTCTGAGTGTAATTTGGTTTTTATCTTTTTCCTTTTTGAGCAATTGAACATAAGGTAGCTAACTTGTGTCTATTACTTAACCCTGACCTGCACTGGCAGATTTGGTGGTTAGAGAGTTATGCACAAGTCACACATCTGCCTTTTAGTTTGATTTGGTCTGGGGCTTAAGTAGTATTTTACTTATTTTTGGTCTCTCTGTTTGCCCTACTCCTTTTTAAGTGTTCTTCCTTTGAGGAGTTGTAAATAAGATATGCAAGTGGGAAGAAGTAGAGAAGAGCAGCAAAACTTTTTTATGTTTTACATTTATAGTTAAATGGCATATGAATTTAAATAATAAATTTTAGTATAGCTAAATATGAGAGAATACTTTTCCCAAGCATTAATATTTACTCTCTCATAAGAGTAGACTCTCCAAATTAAAAAGTGTTGTTCAGTAATACCGCCACATTTCCCAAGTAAAGATATAATTGTTTTTCTGATCCCCATTTTCCTAGATGCTTGCTTTAAGTCGTGTAACCACATCACACCCATTTATCACTGCAGCAGATTTGATGGAGGCAAACCAGCTGTGTAGCATGGACTCTAAAGCAAATATTGTACATGGTGAGAAACCTACTTGATTAATAATTTTTATAGGTTTAAGTTTGTATAATGGAGTGCTTTTCATAATTAACCTTGGGTAGTGCTTTATACACAGACTACTTTTATATCCACACTGCCTTTAACTCAGCCCTTTATAAGGTGTTGTCACTCCCATGTAAAGTCCCAGAAAACTGACACTGCCTCCCTTGCCACCTCGGAAGTCCAGCTAAGACTGGATTGCAGGTATTCTTACTGCAGCAAGTGCTAATGAAGAGCATGATTTTGGGGGTTTACTGTCACTTTTGAGAATCTAATGAGCCATGTCTTAAGGAAAAAGAATTTAGATATAATTTCCAGGGATTTAAGGATTCTTTGAATAATCAAGAGCCCTATGTGACTTAAAGTTACATATGATTGCATAGTTTGTTTACTGTGGGCCATATGGTAAGTGCTTAATTCTTCTAATTCTTCTCTGTAAGTTAGAAAGATCCTTGTTTTGTTGATATGAAAACTAAGCTCAAGGAAGTTGCGTAACTTGCTTAAGATAATAAAGATGGTAGTAACTGAAACACATTTGGACTTGGGGGGTTTTGACCTCTCTCCACCTTTTCACTTTATCATTTTGTTTGAGGGACAGTTATTTCAGTCTTATGTATCAGTAAGAAACTATAACTCATAGTTTGTTTCCCTTTTACTATAGGTCTTTCAGTCTTGGAAATCTGTCTTATAATAGCAATGAAACATTTAAATGACATCTATGAAGAGGAGCCCTTTAATTTTCAAATGGTCTATAATGGTGAGATGAGACTTGGATAGTTTCTTTCTGACTCTACCCCAGTGCTTATTTGAAGATACTGACTTTGTCATTGCTTTCTGTCCAGAGTTTCAGAAGTTTGTTCAAAGGAAAGCCCATTCTGTCTATAATTTTGAGAAACCTGTTGTCATGAAGGTAAGATTCACTGTTATTTTTCTGCAGGCTGGTATATTTTTATATCCAGTTTGATTATCTAGTTGACCCTTGAACAACATGGGTTGTTTAAATAGTGTCCACTTATACATGGATTTTTTTTTCCAGTAAATATTGTAAATGTATTTTCTCTTTATTATGATTTTCTTAATAAAATTTTCTTTGTTCTAGCTTCCTTTATTGTAAGAATATAGTATATAATCCATATGACATACAAAATATGTGTCTGTCAACTATTTGTTATTGGTAAGGCTTCCAGTCCACAGTAGGCTAGTAGTGAAGTTTTGGGGATTTTTGACTGGGTGTGGAGGGTTGTTGGTACCCCTACCCCCAGCATTGTTCAAGGCCTAACTATATATCATAGTTGCTCATAGTTAGCAGCCAGGTGTTTTAGTTTGTGGGAGTATATTGCCCTCTACTGTCTGTTCCTAGCATTTACATCCTGAAAAGAAACTTAATTATAGTCTGTGAAATACATTGATACAGTCCTATCCCTTTATAACTCAAGGTTTGGCTCTGTAACTTTAGCAGTAAAATGCTATAAAAATGCTTACATGAGCCATTAAGAAACCAATAGGCGAAATCTCACTGCCTGATGAAAGCATACAGAGAAGGTTTTATTAGGGGTTGGGTGACACAAGGATTTTAAAACTTGAGAAACTTTATTCTTGTGTAATATGTATTATCCACTAAAAATATAATGTGAGCCACATAATGTAATTATCAATTTTCTAGTAGCAACAAAAAATAAAATAAGGTGAAGTTATTTTTAATAATAAATTTTATTTAACCTAATATATCAAAGTAGTCCCTAAATATTCATTGGAAATACTTGCTCTTTAGATTCCATAAAATTTTTAGCTAAAGAAGTAGATGTAGCCCAGGCGCTGTTGCTCAGTGGTTGACCGTCGACCTATGAACCAGTAGGTCAGAGTTCGATTCCCTGTCAGGGCACATGCCCAGGTTGCAGACTCCATCCCCAGTAGGAAGCCTGCAGGAGGCAACCGATCAATGATTCTCTCATCATTAATATTTCTCTCTTTCTGAAATCAATAAAAATATATTTTACAAAAAAATATTTACATTCTGAAATTGTTCTAAACATAGTTATTTTTTTTAATTGACTCAAGCATCGGTTTTTAAATTCAACTTAATGAAAATTAAATAAAATTAAAAATCGAGTCCCACATTTCAAATACTCAATAATCCCTATGTGGCTAATGGTTACCGTATTGGACAGCACAGCTCTAAAGGACTTTATGAGAAAAAACTTTTGTGTTTTAAAGCAATGGACCTATACAATCCTTAGCATCCCCTGTAAACCCATGTAGTCAGAATTTTATTGCTTGTAGCAACCAAAAAGTGTTGGGGCATTGCCATTTCTTCACAACAGGAAGCGTATCTAGCACAGTGCAGGTGGGTTTTCTCCCCCTTCCTAACACCCATGTCTGTCTGATAGTCATGGCTTTTGGGAGTTGTGTGAGTGGTAAAAGGTACCTGAGCATTTACATTCTTAGGAGTTTCTACATTTAAAAAACAAATATTTTTGCTGCCTATAAATACTTTAAGTCTCCTTAACTTTATTCAGCCCCAGCCTTTTGTATTTTCTCATTTTCAGAAGTGGCATCTGAGCTATTTCTCTTTCATCAGGAGAATTTTTATGATATATAGAGAATATGTTCTAATTATATTTTTCACAATAAAGCTGTAGGAATAGAAAGCTCAGGAATCGATTGCAATGTCAGTATTTATGTTTAGTATGTCATGATTTAATGGTTTGTTGTTTTTCATAACCTAATAAAATACCTAGAACAATCATCAGGGTTAAAAAAGACATAATATGTGAGGTAAGAGGAAACGGACAGAAGAGAGCCCTATAAGGTGGGGAAAATGGAAGGGAACTCTTGACAGGTGGTGGCAGTCTCCACCAGACTCCTAAAGGAACAGGAGCTGGCCCCTCCATTCCGGTTCTACTCTGCTGAGTCACAAGGTCAGCTGACACACTTGCTGTGCTCTTAGGGCTCTTTCCTCTCAGCTGTATTAAACTTACACAGCAAAGTTTTACAAAGGTTCAAACAAAATATAAGTGCAAATTTGAGTAATAAGTCAAAAAGTACTGGACTTAGTGGATCTTAGATTTTTTTTTAATATATTTTATTGATTTTTTACAGAGAGGAAGAGAGAGGGATAGAGAGTTAGAAACATTGATGAGAGAGAAACATCGATCAGCTGCCTCTTGCACACCCCCTACTGGGGATGTGCCCACAACCAAGGCACATGCCCTTAGACCGGAATCGAACCTGGGACCCTTGAGTCCGCAGGCCGACGCTCTATCCACTGAGCCAAACCGGCTTCGGCGGATCTTAGATTTTTTATAGAGAGCTGTAAACCCTTCATTAACTTCATCACTAGTAGGAAATATGATATAGAATAAGATCAGGAACAAAAAATGAGATTAGGAAAAATCATGGTGTGCAGACTGCATTAAAATGTGTCCTGTTTACGTTCAACAATGTATTGACAGATAACTATATATTGACACTGCTTCACCTGATACACAAGTTTTTGTGAAATTGATGGAGAGTTGTTTTGAACCTTAATGATTTCTATTAAGTTTTGTTTCCTGGCGTTCTATTCCACAACTGATCAAAATCCTTAACTGTTCTCTGGATTGTTCCTCTAATGAACCTAAACTATTTTTTTCATCTTTCAGGCCTTTGAACACTTACAACAATTAGAATTAATAAGGCCCGTGGAAAGAACTTCAGTAAATGCACAGAGAGAGTACCAGCTGATGAAACTACTTTTGGATAATACTCAAATTATGAATGCTTTGCAGAAATATCCCAACTGTCCTACAGATGTTAGGCAGTGGGCAACATCCTCACTGAGCTGGTTATAAGTATAACCCAGGGCTTCAGGAATGTAGTTTCCGGCAGACTTCTAAAGAACTAAAAGCTATTGTCCTTTAATAAGATGTGTTAATACATTTTTTATATTTATAGACATGTATTTTTGTATTCATGGGGAACTGTTACACAGGTAGTATCCTTGGCTATGTCATGCCTTTAAATCATGAGCAATTACGTGATTTATAATTCCAGTAATTTAGACTACGTTGAATTAGAAGTTCAAAAAAACAATGGGACTATTTCTTAGGTATTGAACCATATACTTATTTAACAGTTATGAAGTATTATTGTGTTACATTTGAAATGTTCATTTTAGTCTAGCAGCCAATGTTTTTATAAACATTAAAGAAAGCATTAAAGAAACAACAGCAAGCATTGAGATGTAATGAATAATTTTTAAAAATTTTTTCTGTACCATGGAAATGTTGGATTATATTCCAGACCCAGGTCTAGTTCAGGAGCCTGGCCAGTTTGGCTAGAACCGTGGTCGGCAAACTGCGGCTTGCGAGCCACATGCGGCTCTTTGGCCCCTTGAGTGTGGCTCTTCCACAAAATACCACGGCCTGGGCGAGTCTATTTTGAAGAAGTGGTGTTAGAAGTTTAAGTTTAAAAAATTTGGCTCTCAAAAGAAATTTCAATCGTTGTACTGTTGATATTTGGCTCTGTTGACTAATGAGTTTGCCGACCACTGGGCTAGAAAGAAGATGCTTCACATGGAAGAAAAAGGCCAACCTCCAGACTTTTCCAGCTGTGGTACTTTATACTATCTACAGAAGAATCCCTTGAAGAGTTAAGGGTGTTCTTAAATGCAGATCCCTTGGGCCTATTCTAGTCCAAAATGATCAGAATTCATCTGTTTTTAAACAGGTACTTTATGAAATTCCTGAAAAACCTCTTTCACAAAAACTGGGAAACGTTTGGCAGTGTTAACTAAATCTATATCTAAAAGTAAATCGCAAGAGGAATGTGGACTGTCAGCCGAAGGATCACCTTATAAATTCAGGAATCCATAAACTAATACAGCCATATATTTAAAGTAGAATATAATAAGCATTTGTTAAGTGTTAGTGACTTCATTTATTCAGGATTATTTGATTGCCTGTTTTCATGGAAGGTTTACAGAAGGCACTGTCCCTAATCTTGTACAGTTTGCAATACTTGTAACTGTCAAAGACTATAGGATGTTTCAATGCCGTTACCTGCAGATGGAAAATCTAGCATAGCGGTGGCAGTGTCCGGAATCAGAGAACGATGACAGAGCCCGGTTCAAATCGGGTTTATTGACATCACAGTCCCTGCTATTAAGGCTTGCAGTCCAGCAAAGGTTTCTTCCCATGTATTTTTTAAAGAATGCTCCAGGAAATGATTTATCTGGTTTTTAAGAAGTCTTGGACATAGAATAGAAATATCTGTGCATAATAAAAGTAGCTCTTCAATAGTTACAACCTATTGTTCTGCACACTTAACCAGTCATGCCCTGCCCATGACCAAGTCTTAAGATAACTGCCACTTGCTTTTCAGCAGTCTCACTAAATCTAAAGCTTACATACTAGTTCTATGCAATACTCTACAGATTTTTAGGGGATGTTTTGCCAACATGATAGAATCACTATTACTAGAAGCAAAGATTTTATTTTACACTTGAGCTAAAATTGACCCTTTACAAATTTTTCTAAACTATTTTAAGGCACTGACTGTAAAAATACTTGAGGTTTATAAATTTTTATTAGGCTAAATACCACTAAAAGACTGAGATCCCTCCCTCCTCTGCCTCCCTGGTGCATATGAGCTGCATTAGATCAACCAGCATGCAAGTATATAGATTAAAAAACTAAGTAGCAAGGTGGGTTTTCATACTCAGTGAAACAGAAAGCAAACCATCCCCTCCTTAGGTCAACAGATTGAAAAACAGGTGTGGAAGAATTCAGTGCAGTTTTTACCCTCAACCTTCCCCCGCCTCCCAGGTGTCCTAACAAAAACAGGTTCTTATAAAACAAATCTTCTTCTATATAATAAAAGCCTAAGCGACCCGTTATGGCGGAAGGACCAGAACCGGTCGCTATGACGCACACTGACCACCAGGGGGCAGACACTCAACACAGGAGCTGGGTTAACGGCTGGCGAGCGCCAGCGGCAGTAGCGGGAGCCTCTCCTGCCTCCGCAGCAGTGCTAAGGAGCAGCAAGCTGAGCAAAAAGGAGCAGTGAACAGGCGGGCAGTAAGGAGCAAGGGCAGTCAGACATCCCCTGAAACAGGACTGGGAGAGGGTGCAGGCCCGGCTGAGGGACTCCCCCTCCCCCCACCACACACAAATTTCACGCACCGGACCTCTAGTTTTAATTAAAGAGACAAACTTTCCAGTTCATGTACACATGCACATGAATGGCTCTGAGGAATGAAAACCTGTTTTGCAAACTTACTGTCATAATGCTATATATGTTGAGTGTATACCGTATTAGCTTCCTCTTAAAGATAAATCAGTGTTTTGCAGAACACATTGTGGAAAACAATTCCAATATTCCTGTAGATTCCTCCATTGTTTCCATTTTCAAGTGTTTTAGAAGACAGTGCAGGTTCTTTCAAACCACCATAACCTAAGTGCTGTCCCTTCCTTTGCCTTTACCCTAAAAACTTGAGAATCAGTGTGAACTGTGACATTCCGTGTGGCATTGTGGGGTTTTTCCACTCCCCCTTTCTTCAAAAGCCACATTATAAACAAAACTTTTGCAACATTAAATATGTAAATGGAAGCTGGCTTCCTATTACTGATTATATGAAAATACCAGAATTCTTCCATCCACTTGGTAAACAGGTTACAAATTGGGAGTATATATCTTTGAGGGCTATTTCCTAAGTCACATTTTTTTATTTCCATATGAAGAAGACAACTAATGCCTACTAGCCTCTGGCTTCCTAAAACTGTCAGGACCAACATAAATAAATACTTTAGTGGGAATACAATCTGCTGAGATAACAAAGGAAGGAAATTCCGTAACTGACAAGCCTCCCTTTCACCATTATCCCCATTCCTGCAAATCTCAAGGTGGAAACCTCACTATAAATTATAAAGCTACTATTCCCCTCTTTAAGAAGAACATACATAGCTAAAGAAAAACTGCATATGCAAATCATACTATATTCACTTTTTTTTTTTATTTAACTTGGGGATGGAATGGGAATAGCATACATTTTATTTGTACAATATTTAACAATCACTTATCCAAGGTGGGGTTTAATGGGGCTATTTCTTTTTTTTAGCTTTTTGTTAAATACTTGCAGAAAAAACAGCAAGTACAATTTGACAGTAGTACAACAACCTGTGCCCAAAACACTGACAAGAAATACAGAGTAAAGCTAAATAATTGCTTTCCAATATTTTGAGAGGTAACAAATAGGATATGGGTTTAGACTGCATAAAAAATGTACTGCTGGTTGAATATCTGAGGTAAATGATGTTCAATCAAAATGCTACTTGTATCATTTTGCCCATAAATCAGTAAATAATTTTATGCACATTATACCAAATGTTCCAAAAAAGTAATTTTTTTTAGAAAGGTAAAAAAGAGAAACTGGAAAATATCTATGGTGAAGCAGTTTTTTTAAAACAGTAATCAGTTTATCCACCAAACTATCATCTGGCCAGGGTTTTTTTCCCATAGCATCTGCATTTTACTTAAATGCAGTTGTTATGTAGGGGTAAGGAAAGGGGGAAGAAGAGATTTTTTTAATTTGATGATATATGATTCTATTTTAAATTCCAAGTTTGTTGGGGTTGTTTCCTGATTGTATTTTCAAAACCATCACCATGAAAGATAGTTCATGGGACCAACAATTGTGAGGCACAGTCTGTTCTAGAATTCACAAGGAACCTGTAATAAACACTCAAACAAGAACCACACATCACATGCTGAAAACGTCCTAGCATCTAAAATACATACAAGAGCTGTGCAGGGCATTGACTTCGAATAAAGCCAAATACCAATTAATCCATCATCAGTCCTATGGCAGTTGATCATAAAGCGTTCTTTAGATGAAGATCTGGGCAAGGTAAAGAGTATAAGAGTTAGAGCAGCAGTCTGATGGGTATCAGAAAGGCAAAATACAAGACGAATCATAAGGAGCACCATACACATGAGGAAAAAAAGTATTGGGGTCCATTTACCCCAAAACAAAGTCATCATTTTTTCATTCTTTGATCTTTTTTTAGTATCACCAGCTCAAACATTTTGTTGACTTGCCCACTCTGCCCCGACTGTAAACCATATATGAAAATGCCCTGCAAAAGAAAGTTCTAAACAAGAATGGGTATCAGGACAAGGTAGTCACCAGAACATTCTTACATAACTGCTTATAAAAAGTTTTTCTAATAAGAACGTTCTCAAAAGGATACAAGCTTTAAAATTGGTTAGTTAAGTACAATACCCAGATTTCTAAAAAAATTTTCTAACTTACAAGAGAAAAATTTATCTTGTGAATAACTGGTCTTATAAAATTTATCCCTAAGTAACCACATAAGACAAATATTCATAATATTCCTCTTGTTTTAGATTTTTAACTTTTAAAATCAGGATTAAATGTTTAGAACAGATGTAAATTAGTCTTCAGGAGATTAACAATTTTCATGTGTGAACATTCTGATTATTTTCCTTTCTTGATTAGTTTCAAAGTGGAAGCAAAACCATATCAAGAAATTGATAGGCAAAGTACTTTTTTAACTAAAGAGGTGAACTCAACATTGAAATGGGAATTCTTAAAAATGACATGACAACTTGGGCACATGATGTGACCGAGAGAATGTTCTAGATGGTGTGCGGCACACAGGCAACAATGCTATTACTCTTTTTTCCCTCCCTGCTTAGTTTGTTGACCTATTTATTATTTTTAAATAATATAACTTATTATTCCCAGAGATTAAGTGCATATTCTATGTAAAATGTAGTGTACTGTGTGGTTAAAGAGCCATTTAAAGACAACACATTCACAGTGAGCGCCTGACAGTGACATGTAAAAAATTATTTTATAAAGTTAATGTATGGATTTTAAAATGACCTGACAAAAAGTATATAGCATACATAATACTGGTGGTCAGTAATCTAGAAATTCAGGAAATGAATGTTTTACTGTGGCCTGAATAATTTGAGAAAGAATCCAATGATATTCTAATGGTATACTGTTTTGAAAAGCACTTTGACGCCTACCATCAATTCCATTTTCTTATCAAGGATAAGGAATGAACTATCTTAAATTAATATCAGAGTCAGTTGTGAGAGCAATTTGCAAGAGTGTCTCGGCTATATGTGACCTATTTTCAATATTGGTTACCTCTAAATGTCATTGCATATTTTAAGTTATAGGTTTAACTTGTTATCCCTGATTTGTTTTAAAACGGTAACATCTGAAATCTGTGCTTAAAATTTACAGTCTCTATCCTAGGATAATTCTTTACATATCACAGACATCAAATATTACTCTGACAAAATGGCACCAAGCAGAAATATGGTGATAAACTTATAAGTCTCAAAGCAAAGAGTGAGGAATTCTGGGTAATGACACTTCCTGAGGTGATCCTAAAACAGTGATAAAGAATGTCCCACACACTGTTTGGTGAAAAGAAATACACTACAATTTTACATATATAAATAGGAAAAAAAATCTATTTTAAAAGAATAAAAATGAAGAGCTATCCAGTGTCACAGCTCACTTAAAAAATTT
Source organism: Eptesicus fuscus (assembly GCF_027574615.1). Lineage (NCBI taxonomy): Eukaryota > Metazoa > Chordata > Mammalia > Chiroptera > Vespertilionidae > Eptesicus > Eptesicus fuscus. The sequence goes on along the minus strand of NC_072483.1, from coordinate 29,154,289 downwards.
TAAATCATGCTTTAAATTTTCAAATATTCCCCAAACACAGCACACCTAAAAAAATACTTAGGTAAAAATGCAATATTTTGGGAACTGGATATAAGATGAAGCTTTAAAACATGGGAAGAAGGGGGAATACCACCATTTTTCATTTCAAAGAACAGCACTTTTTTCCTTAAATTACAAGCTAGCACAAAAAAAGCTAAAACACTGCTTTATGAATGGCCACTTACTGTTGGCACTAAGCATAGCTTACCTTTTTTTCTTAAATAACACAGTGAATTTGTAATACCTTGTTACAAAACATGGATCAATTTATTATGCAAATTTTGTTAGTGTTTTCAATTATATAATTTAGCAACCGTGGAACTGAGGTATACCTTGTTGAGGGAGGTTAAAGTAATGCTTGGAAGCCTCTTTACTGTACCCCACTTTGATGACTGTTTATGTACACAGAACAGCAGCACACTAAACATTCACAAGCTGTGTCATATTGGCATTACAATAGTCATTTATAGAAACACAACAGCAAATGCAATAAAAACAAGTTACCCTTTTTAAAATCTGAAATGAAAAGTTTCTGATTTAAAAAAAAATAGCAGTAGTTCATTTAAGGAATTAGTGTCTTCTGACAGACATTAGAAATCTGAAGTCAGTTTTAAACACTTGATTAGCCAGGTCCAAAGAGCCTTGATTTGGAGAGGGCCACATTCTTCATGTACACTGTCTCAAAAGTTTATAGAGTTTGCAATGTTTCTCTTCATCTCGTCCTTTCACGTCTCTGCTACAGGCAGTGTCGTAAGTCTCCCAGAGCCACAGTTTTAAACGAGGGTCTTCTTTTCGACTTGTCCAGGAGACCTCCTGCTCATTTCACACAGAAAATACACTGTAAGCAGTTTCGTTAGCTTAGCAGCTCCAGTTCACAGTCCCGTTTCTCAATGTGAACACATGGTGCAACCATCATAGACTAGATTCTTTGGGAGGAAAGTCAACATTTGTCACCATTGTGACCACTGTTACAATGTCCTCTGTGGTAATGATATTTGTTAGTCTCTGCATCTGAGTAATTCTTTCCCCTACACATCCAGCTGATAACCTGGCTTCTGCATCATGATCCCAACATTCTTCTATCGTTTCACAGAGCATTGCCATTCCCTAGAAAGGAAAAACATATTCAAACACCATGGCAATTTTTGTTTTCTATTGGGAAATAGAGTAAAACATCCATAAACAAATTGCTATTTTTGTGGATCAAAGAAAGTGTCAAGATTAACCAAGTTTGCTATTATTTGTCAGTGTTCATTTTTTAGTATCTAATGTATACAGGAATGTTAAGAATAAGAGAAACAGCCCTGGCTGGCTTGGCTTGGTGGATAGAGCGTCGGCCTGCGCACTAAAGGGTCCCAGGTTCGATTCCAGTCAAGGGCATGTGCCCGGGTTGCTGGCTCGATCCCCAGTGGGGGTCGTGCAGGAGGCAGCCAATCAATGATTCCCTCTCATCATTGTTGATGTTTCTATCTCTCTCCCTCCCTTCCTTTCTGAAATCAATAAAAATATATTTTAAAAAAAAAGAATAAGAGAAGCACTGAGAGAAAATTTTTTTTAGCACTGGAGATTATCAGAGTAGATGATTTTTTCAATTCCAAAAATTGCTATCCATTGTTCATAAACCGAGTCATTTCAGTGCTAACCCTTGAAATGGATTCAAGACCAAGGCTATAGGACAGTAGTTCTCAACCTTTCTAATGCCTCGACCCTTTAATACAGTTCCTCATGTTGTGACCCTCAACCGTAAAGTTATTTTCGTTGCTACTTCATAACTGTGATTTTTTCTACTGTTAATGAATCATAATGTAAATATCTGTGTTTTCTGATGGTCTTAGGCGACCCTGCTAGCAGGTTGAGAACCGCTGCTGTAGAGCCTGAGACCATCGGAAAACATAGATATTTACATTATGATTCATTAACAGTAGCAAAATTACAGTTATGAAATAGCAACAAAAATAATTTTACGGTTGGGGGTCACCACAACATGAGGAACTGTATTAAAGGGTCGCAGCATTAGAAAGGTTGAGAACCACTGCTATAGGAGGTCTACATTAACAATCAGCATTTCTATCTTGCAATTAGAAAGCTATTCCTGAGAATGCTCTACTTGATTTTATCCATGATCCTGGTTATATCTAGACCAAAATAACCACGACAATACAGTCCCATCCTGTGCCCACCTAGTCTCTAGTTTCAGAGCATCCTTAAGAATTTGAAAATCTTGCAACCAAGGAGAGAACTGGGTGTTTCACTTTTTTAAATGGCATCATATAGGAAGGGGGTGATCAGCAGGGTTACCCCACCACCCGCAGACTTGCTCAGAGCCAAGAGCTCCTTTTCCAAACAGGAGACGTGCTCATCTGCACAGGACCACAGAAGGATGAGAGCCCGCAAGGCCCTAGGACTGCATCATCTCCCCTGTGAGTGCACAATCTTCTTGTTTCTAGAACACAGTATTCTGATGAAGATCACCTCCCAGAAATCATCCCAGAAATGTGCAGAGGTGTAAATCATTCCTCTGCAAAGCATTTTATTGGGATTTCATGTGACAAGCTAACTGCGTAACTTACAGCATGCTTCTGCCAATAATCTCTTAAAACAGGCCTCTTCTTTTTATGCACAACAACTTCCTGCATGTCTTCAAGAGATGGATGCTGGCCGATCTCCTCCTCAAATGGCAGCATGTACTCATCTACAGGTCCTAAAGTGTAAATAAAAGGGGGAAAAAATCTTTTAATTCAAATTTCCCTGACTTCCAAAGTGAACAAACTTTAAAACACTATCACATTTCCCAGCTGTTACATGCTGCAATGAAAGAAGCACTCTCAACCAGACTTACAGTGTGACCCAAACTAGCTTAGGGGAAGTCAGGAGGTCTGACTTGGCATGGGACTTTGCAAAGGCCTGTAAGGAGCTTTCTTAACCCCTATATGAGTACTGGTTATCTCCATGTGTATGTAGGACATAGGGAACCACTGATATTTGCAAATCGCTCTCAGGTACCCACTCCTCTTGCAATTCAGATCAGTGGTGCTGCCATTGCTGAAGCCTGGGTTCAGTCTGTTACAACCATCTCTAATCTATGAAATGCTCAGACTCCCAACACGCTCCACATGAAGGGTCTGTACCTCAGAGTCTGCCTCCTCTGCCCTCACAACAGCTGACAAAAATACGTTTTTCAAATAAAAAAAACTCTCCACACAAGGTTGCCAACAATTCAGAATGTGGCTTCACAGATAAGCAAGATCTCTTCAGTAATATAAGTGTTTCCTGGTTTCTTAGACCTACTCAAGCAGGAAAACGTAGTCAGGAGTTAATAACTAATATCTGATGCACTTTTCTCCTGATCAGAAACTTTACATATTTATTTCCATTTTACTTTCACAGACTGAAGGTTGGGTTACATCTATTTTACAAATAAGAAGGAAGCTCAGAAAAGTTCCCTAATTTGCACAAGGGCATACAGCTGTTAAGTGTAGAGTTGGCATTTGAATCCATCTGAATGACTAAAGTCTGTGCTTTCTCCCCTTGACAGAAGCCTGTCACTAATCAGCAATTTCAGTGTCCAGCTGTGTCTGTACGTAGACATAAACCTTGTACAAGCTCTTTAAATGCACTAAATTCTCCTGAAAAGAATTTAAGTCAAACAATAAATCATGAAGAAAGGCATCTAACCCCACCCTCTCTAAATGTAAGCACTTCTGATGCCTGGTCACAGCCTCCCCTGGAACACCTGCAGTGACAGCACTGTCACCCTGAGGCGTCTATTCCACCCCTCCTCAGAGTGTGGTCCACAGGGCGGCAGCACTGGCCTGACCCGGTACACCGTGTAACATGTAAATATCAGGCCAAACCCAGACCTCCAGTCAGAATCTGAGTCAACAAGGCCCCCAGGGGTTGGTATACTCATTAGTGTGAGAATCACTGAACTGAATCAACAATTAGATAACAAGAAATTTTAAAGCACTCACTTTAGCAATATCCACACTGTCCTCTGCCCCAGTTTCTGCCTAAGGGTTAGAAATGCCTGACTGCAATTCAGTACTTCACAGCACATGCCAGGCATCCAAGGAATGTGAGCATCCATACTTTTCCATAAAAACTTCCCCTGGTAAATTCTCCTCCCAATAACAGCAATTTTCTCTATGTATTAACTCCCATAACACTTCCTTACATTTAGTTCTCAGGTGTTACATTTATCCAAAAATATTTACTGAATATCTATGTACCAAGCACTGGGCTACACAATCCACACTTACCTTACTCTAGAGTTAATAGTCCCAGAAAAAATCTGCCACCTTAATGAAACTGTACATTACTTAAGGGCGGGGCCCTGTGTAACACCATATCTAATGGTTCGCTTTGTAGAGTTCATATTAATGAAGTTATGAAATACTAGAGGCCCGGTGCACGGATTCGTGCACCGGTGGGGTCCCTCGGCCTGGCCTGCGCCCTCTCGCAACCTGGGACCCCCTCAGGGGATGTTGGATAGCTGGTTTCGGCTCGATCACCACAGGCCCAATCCAGAGACAGGAGAGAGCCTGATCCCCACAGGCCTGATCCCTGCAGGCCCTATCCAGACAGGAGGGAGCCCAACCCTGTGCATTGAGCATCTGTCCCCTGGTGGTCAGTGTGCATCATAGTGACCAGTTGACAGGTCATTTGGTTGTTTAGACTTTTATATATATAGATATTTTCCTATGTTATAAACATAGGCTAAATTGGTTGTACCTTTTAAAATATTCAACAGTTTCTATGGTCTTTCACAATCCACGGGAAATTTTTAGGCAATTATAAGTTAAAATATAAAACACCAGATCAAGTTAATTTACATTTGTTTGGGTGTTTAACAAAGTTTGCCTTATATTCTCACATGCAAAAACTGTAACATAACTGAAGGGAGTAGAGAGGCTTTGCGAAGAGCACTAAGACCAAGTACTTACAGCACTATAAATCTCACACCAGGAACATAGTATTCAGATTTATTATCAATCAGTCAATGCAAGTATTTATAGGACGTGAACAATGACCTCACTAACAAGAACAAAGAACATGAATCCTTAGAACCCAGGTGCTGGGCAGGCAAACATTCGCAATAATGTCTACATTAGATCACACTTTCAAAGCTTTAAGGAAACATAATTTAACCTGTGGTATATCCACACGCCTGCTCGGTTATGTGTCACAGAGGACAGACTGGTTAGTCAGGTATATGACAGACTCAACCTGAATGTCCTGGGAACAAAAGTCTCAACTCTACATGCATTTCCTCTGGCCAGAGGAGTTGACTTAGAACCTGGGGCAGGACCCACATGAACTAACAGCACAGCCTTCTCCCTACATCTGGGTCAGAGTTTCAAATCTAGGTTTTACGATTTACCACTACTTTGAGGCTAAAACAGGCAAGCTACTTAATTTCTACTTAAAATTTGAGCCTCAAATTCCGCATGTGTAAAACTGAGATAATTACTACCTCCAATGGTGTTTTAGGAAATAACCTAAAGCTATGTGAAGTGCCCAGCAAAACATCTGGCAAGGTGAAGGACCCTACATCCTGCCTCCCTCTCTCCCCTGACTCCTGAATTCTCTAAGCTACCACCTCCTATTTTTAAAAAATTAAAATGTGTACTTTAAAATATTACCTTTGAGTGTAATCATCCCTTTTCATACAGGTGTAGTCATATATATCTTTTTAAAAAATTTTTTTTCCCTTACCATCTGCAGCAGTACAGCGAGAAGCCAGTTCCCATAGGACTAATCCCATGGCGTACATATCTATCCTCAAAAATGCATCCCTTTGGAAGTTTATAGCACCCTCTAATACCTCTGGAGCCATATACCTCCGGGTACCAACCTGAAAAAGATGTTGAAAGCAAATAGTACTCATTCATTAACTTTATGAACTAACATATTATACTTTTGTAAAAAATAATCAAAACCATATGTGGTCTAATATCAGATAAGGTAACTAAGTTATAACCACCAGACTACAAGGTCAAGCAGAATTTATTCCATTTCAAGTAATACAACAGCCAAGACACTCACTGGAAAGAGCAGAAACATCCATCAGTAAGGGCGGATTAAACAATGGAGCATAAGCAGCTCTTAAAAACATGAGGTAAATCTACAGGCTAGTCTAGAAAGATTTCCAAAAACACTGCAGGATGAAAACATCAATGAACAAAGCAGTATATACCAAAGTCCTTTCTGGGTACACTTAATAAATATATCAACATCATGCTAGTATAGGCTTAGAATTTTTCCCCTCTTCTGGAACTAATCATAAGAAACTGAACAATAATTGTGGGGAGAAGGATGAAAGAGAAAAAAACTATATAGTTTTAATGTATCTTTTTTTAAAGTGCTTTAAGGGTCTCTCTTTTTCTGTATTAAAAAATAATAAACTAATAAACAATACAAAATGTAAAAAGAATTAGCTAAAAAAAGGGTGAATAAACTTTTAAAAGTCTATTTGTACAAAATCTATGTGTTTATTTATTCATGACTTCTGTCTCAGAGGTCTTTACCTTTCCCTAACAATTTGGTATTTCTTAGTAATGTAACAATGGTTACTAAGCTAGTACAGCTAGCTTTGCTTGGTGCTTGACAACATTCATAGATTGATGTTTAAAAATCTGTGTGATAGCTGGGTAGATCCCAATCCACTTGAGCAGTAGATCTAGGAAATACTGGCATTTCCAAAAAGCTCCATTCTTAAGTGACTGTGATTTCTGGACCAGAATTGCACAATTATCTGCAAATATACTGATAATAAGAACAGATTACTAAGAGCCTAAAGTTCAAGTTTTTAATTCATGTAATAAGGAGAATACTTTAGAGAAAAAGAAAGCTTAATATTTTTTCTACTTTAAATAACTATTTCAATGGTACAATTGTGTAATATATAGAATGTGTAATAACATGCATTTTTTTATTTTCTGGTCCATGAAATCTAAAGTCAAGGAACAACTGATATAAGTAGTTATTTTAATCTCATCATGTAACCCAACTATGAGGGTGTTAAAAGATATGAATGAGTTCCACATTCTTTTCTTAAAAAAAAAAAAAAAAAAACACACACCAGGGTACCAAAGGAATAAACTATTCACCAAACTTAGTCTTATGATAATCGACCATACAATAGCTCAGGTGTTTAATCCCTAGGCTTCCTGCACAATCTCCCTCTCAGTAACTTTCTCCACAAAACTGCCTTTGTTTCCAAATACATTTGGTGTCAACCTTTCGAGAACTATGACTGCTGACCATGGCTCCAAACTAAATTCTTAAATCATTAGTTACTGCCAAAATTTGTTATGTTGTGGTTATTTGAGAACTGTGTTCTTGGAAGTTAATAGGATATGCTGAGGGGAAAGAAAGCTGAGAATTAGATGTTCAAATAATTTGCATAATTTAAAAGATGAAGAAATAATCATACCAGAGCCTAAGTCATTAGGCTTTGTAAAAAAATGTCACCTTTCAGGTCAAACTGGTTTTCCTGATTAAAAGTTATTTTGCAGCCTTAACCAGTTTGGCTCCGTGGATAGAGCGTCAGCCTGCAGCCTGAAGGGTCCCAGGTTCGATTCGGTCAAGGGCATGTACCTTGGTTGCGGGCACATCCCCAGTAGGGGGTGTGCAGGAGGCAGCTCATCAATGTTTCTCTCTCATCGACGTTTTTAACTCTCTTTCCCTCTCCCTTCCTCTAAAAAATCAGCAAAATATATTTAAAAAATAAAATAAAATACTTTTTTTTAAAAAGTCATCTTGCAGGAATGACAATACCTTTGCTATTTGCTAGCCTCACAGGTTTTGAGAATAAAGTATATGGATAATGTTCTTTTCCTTTGGCCTTCTTAAAGGTTCTCATTACTGAGATCTCTGTGCAGACCTTGACAAGAGGTAGGATCCTCACTCAAGGCTTTACAAGTGTCCTGAAATGTGGAGAGAATTCAGAGAAAGGCTATAGAGCTGATTAAAGAGTTGATGAAAGAATAAAGACCAAAAAGCAAGAAATAAAATTGTCTGGAAAAATGGGCAGATCTTAATGCAATGTAGCATGAATAGTGACCGAATATTCTTCCATTCCCTCTTAAGGTAGTGAAAGAATTAAGTTAAAACTGAGTTAATACTAAGAACTCCCTCAGAATGTGTCTATTAAAATGTGTTTGATTCTTCTTTGATTAGTTTTTAAAATAGAATCCCATGACATCTGTCTAGGCTATTTTTATGAAATGCTTGTTCTAAACCACTTAAGGTCCTGACAATCCTTCACCATCCTATGAAAATGTCCTCCTTAGCAAATTTAACATGTTACTCTTAAGAGAGCCATTTTATATTAGATCCCAATTTAATAACCACCACAATAATTTCAGACCAATTAAACCCAGATATGCCATACTAAGAAAATACGAGACAAGACTTTTTTCTTACAGTTTATAGTGATCATGCTTACCTGTCCATGAGTATCACCTGCAGACTTGCCAGCCTCAAACTTTAACGCCAACCCAAAGTCAGCAATACAGGCTGTCAGATTGTTTTTCAACAGCACATTTTTACTTTTGATGTCCCTTGCAAATAGAAAGATGGACAAATTACTCAAATTAAGTTTTAACAAGGTACATCTTATAAAAATTTTCACTGAAAGTGGGAAAGAGAGAGACTAGGTATGCTATAAAAGAATAGTTACTGGAAAGTATGAAATGCAAAACAAAAAAGGAGTGGGAGAAAAAGCTTAAGCAAAGTCTCCATATAGCTGAAGCACAAGAAAGAGTACAGTGACAAACTCCTATTTATAACATGGACAATAAGAAGGAATTCTTTCCATAACACATTTTTATAAAGAAGTGCCATTCCAAAAATACTATCCAGCCTACATGTTATCTATGCCATTCCTACCTATCAATCATAAAATTGCTGTTTTCTAAGATAATAAAAACACATCAGAGTTTATTGTTAGAAACTCCCATTGAAACAGAACATTAAATTTAAGAATTTTCAAAGAATAGCTTAATGGGGGCCTTCTGCCTATTGGTACAGGCCTACATTTTAGAATGGTCCCTTATTTTAGTGGTTCTGACATTCATCAACCTGGTTGCAGACAAGCACCTCCAGGAATGTATAACAGATAAAAAAAATTTGCACTATGAACATACCCTGCTCCAATTAGATCCTGGTGTTCTGAAAAGAGTAATTGTTTTTTAAGGCAATCAGATGTCCTCTACACACCAGCCTCAACTGGTTCATCCTAGGAATACTGTACCTGAGCTGAATACATCTGTGCCATGAGCAATGGTTAAATTTATGTGTACAAAGACCAAGAGTGGGATAGAGGAGACACAGGGAAACACCCACAAATGTTACAAAATCAATCAGTGTTAGACTCAAAAAATTTTATGGATGCTACTCCTTATAACCTTTGGGGGAGGAAAGTTCATTTAGTTCCCTGTAAGATGCGGTGAGGTGAGTAAAAATCCAGGAAGAGGCAGTTAGACTGAAGAGAGGAAGGTGAGAAGAAAGGGGAGTTATTTCTGAGGTGGAAGTTTGCAAAATCAGAATCTATGTTACAGTTGGGTTTAAAGTAATGCCTCCCAGCAACCAGAACACCATCTGGTGCCACTCAACTAAATATTTGTTAAATGCATCAGTTCATACCCAATTTTAAAGCAACCATTTTTAAACTGAATGCCAGAAGACAAATTGGTCTCATGTTCAAGGAAGTTAAATACACAATGACAAACTGAATCCTATGTTTAAGGAAACTAATGTTTTCCCTTTTAAGGAAATGATAACTTTTTCGTCAAAGTACTGTTTCTTCCCTAAAAAAGGCAACTGAATAAAACCAATTGTTCTGATGATGCCTCCTTTCACCTCAGCTCAAGTAATAATCATTCAAAATGAAAGCAAAAAAAAAGGGCACTCCTTAGTTATATCCATCCCCCTTTTACCTATTTATAATCATCTTTGAAGTCAATCATGTTTTGAGGTTAAACAAATTTACCTTTTGCTTCAGAGAAAATACACTTTTATTCCTAACCATGTTTCCAAGAATAAGACTAATTAAAACATAAATCAATAATAAAGCTAGTGATGACTAACAATTAAGCTAATGACGTTAATATATACATTATCCAAATTACTTCCTGGCCAATCTCAAAATTAATTTGAAAAACAAATGAAATCATTCTGCCTCCTATAGCATAACTAGATAACTAGGGAAAAAAATAAATTTTGTTCAGGGGGTTAAAAGCTTAAGTAATAAACAAATACTGAATTATTTGGGAAAATAATATAAATTTAGCTCTACCTGTGAGATATGGCGGGTTTGTGGCCGTCTTTTAGGCCAGGTATATCCTCATGTAAATATGCCAATCCTCTAGCCATAGTTTCTGCAATATGACACAATTCATTCCAAGAGACCACATTAGCCTTAAGAAAGTCTGACAGTGAACCCTAAAGAGAGGGGAAAAAACACAACTTAAGCTCTTGACAAAAGCCATATGTATATGGAGACTTTCCTTTTTACTTTTAAGAGGTTATGGAAGACAATATATTTTCCTTTTGGTGAATAATAATACCGCAAAACCAATTTACAGTATCTGGAATGGTTCAAGCTTCACATTAATAAATATTTGACTAGAAAAAAATACCACTCATCTTTAAAAGTTTGCTACAAGCACAGGCAGTCAGTCAATTTCCCCCTATTTAGAAGGCAAAAAAAAAAAAAAAAAAAAATCTAGTTTCAGAAACTATTTAATGACTATGGAGATGTTATATCAGAGGACTAGGAGAGCATAAAATTAAGACACATAAACAACAACAAACATAAAGAATCCTCTCAGAATTACTGCCATCTTTTTGGTTAAGAATTAAGAGAGGTAAAAGAGCCAATTATATCTGACAATAATAAACCTGACTGCCAAGGAGAACACAATTTCCTATATCATTAATGTATATTTTCATACTAACTCTGAAGGTAGAAAAAATGAGGAAAAATTGCAAGTGTGCTTTGGTAATAATTACCCTACAAATGAGTGACAAAGATCAGGTAAATTTCCTAATTCTAGTTTTGTCACTAAGCTATACTGAGCAAAGTTTTAAGAAACAAAATTCAAGCTGAAAAAAAAAATATGGTTCACGTAATCAAAATGGATGGTAAATTTACTAAGCATCGATTATCCTATATAAGAGAAGCCTAATATGGTAAGTGTCCTATTGTCTGGTTGGCCATTCAACCAATCAAAGCATAATATGTTAATGATATGCTAAGGCTGCTCAACCGCTCGCAATGATGTGCACTGACCACCAGGGGGCAGACAGTCAACCAGTCAACCAGTCACTATGACGTGCAATGTAGACGCTCCAACCAGTATGTTAGCTGGCTGCTGGGGTCCAGCCAATCGGGACTGAGTGAGACAGGCTGGACATGCCCTGGAGCCCTCCTGCGGCCAACCTCCCACATCCCTCCCCGGCCCTGATCATGCACCAGTGGGGTCCCTCGACCTGGCCTGCGCCCTCGCGCAATCCGGGACACCTCGGGGATGTCAGAAAGCCCGATCCTGCAGGCCAGGCCAAGGGACCCCACTGGTGCACGAACCTCTAGTACTAAAATAATTATTTGTAAGAGAGGTAATTGCAGCACAAGATATCAGGGACAAAAGACTGGTTAACTAGAGGGTTAGGTAAAAGAGTTGCTATCTTTAATAGATATTACTTATATATATTAACCTAGTAGAATATACTATTCCCAGAAAAAATACACTATTCCCAGAAATGTGTAACCAACATTAGGTAGGTAAACCAACCCTGACTTTACTGAGTTAAAACAGAAAGTAGTTTTACCTTTTCATGAAATGCTGTGATTAGCCAAAGATCCACATCAACACTGGTGCCTCGTTTTTCTGCACCAATGAACTGTAATATATTCTCATGCTTCATTCCAGGCAAACTGTAGACTTCATATTCATTTTGCCATGACTGTTTGTCCTACAGTCAAAAAGGAAGAATAGTAAGAGTGCAAAGAATAGAGGCAATAAACCATATCTAAAAAAAAAGTTACTCAAGTTCTAAGGCAAAAAAATTAAAAATAAAACATAACTATTAAAAGATTCACCAGTTTTGATTTTTAATAAAAGCACTCTCTGACAACAGGTAAGAGTTCCATACCAAATGTCTGCCCTCCCCTATTCCCTCAAAACACACTTTTCTGTGTTTCCAGTTTGTAAACACAGGAGTTGCTCAGAAGTGCTCAACTTCAGTATCTAACCTTGGACACATTCTACTTACAAGTTAGCACTACAGTGTAATTTCACCATGGTGTGAAGTTACTTGTGTTACTATTCAGAATAATCTCCCTGGGAGATGAAATTCAGGTAGAAAGACTTCATCTAATTAGGAAAAAATATTTTAAAGAATCTCTATATATAAAAGGCTAATATGCTAAGTGTCTGACCATTCGACCAGTTGCTATGACACACACTGACCACCAGGGGATAGACGCTCTGATCGGTAAGTTAGCTTGCTGCTGGGGTCCGCCGATCGAGACTGGGCGAGACAGCCCCAACTGATCCCGAACAGGACTGGGCAAGATGGGCCAGACACACCCTGGAGCCCTCTTATGGGCCCTCCCCGGCCCTGAACGTGCACCGGTGGGGTCCCTCGGCCTGGCATGCGCCCTCTTGCAATCCAGGACCCCTCAGGGGATGTCGGAGAGCTGGTTTTGGCCCTAACCCCGTAGACCAGGCCAACAGACCCCACCGGTGCATGAATCCATGCACTGGGCCTCTAGTAACATAATATTAAACACTAGAGGACTGGTGCATGAAATTTGTACACTTGGGGGGGTGGTCCCTCAGCATGGCCCGCACCCTCTCGCAGTCCAGGAGCCCTCAGGGGATGTCCAACTGCCACGGAGGTGGGAGAAGCTCCTGCCATTGCTGCTGTGCTCGCCAGCTGTGAGCCCAGCTTCTGGCTGAGCAGCACTCCCCCTGTGCAAGCACACTGACCACCAGTGGACAGCTCCTGCATTGAGCATCTGCCCCCTGGTGGTCAGTGCGCATCATAGCAAATGGTCATTCCACCATTGTCGCTTTGCATATTACCCTTTTATTATATATGATTCTTAACAAAATGCTTCTAATACCCTATAAAGCCAACAAGAGCACAATGGAGTATATTTATGCAATAAAATAGTTTAAAATACAATATTCTCATTTGTGCCTGCAAGTGATCCATGCCCACTACATATCAAATTATAAAATATTTAGTTTCCATCCACAATGAAAGGATAATAAAAGCAGAAGGCATGACTGCATAATAGTTAGGGACCCTCTGGATCCAAACTATCTGAGACCTTTGGCAAGTTAATAATCATTAGCAAAATGAGGACTGTGCACAGGTCGGCGGGGGGAGGTCCCTCAGCCCGGCCTGTGCTCTCTCGCAATCCAGGACCCCTCGGGGGATGTCGGGCCTAAACCGTCAGTCGGACATCCCTCTCGCAATCTGGGATGCTGCATGCACCAGTGACCATACTTTTCATACAGGTGAAAGGCATCTTGCTGTTGTATGGGCAGCTACATTTTTTTGCCCTGATTATAAAAAGTAGTACATAACATGATCCTTCTGGGGCAGTAGTGGCATTTTCCCCATCTTGTGGGTGGAAAAAGTGAAGCAGAGAGAAGTTAAGTAATTGGCTTTGTCACACAGTTGTAAGTGTCAGAATCAGGGCTGACCACAAAATGTGCAAGCCAGAGTCTATACATGTCATCACTGCATCATCCCGTTTCTTCAGGGTTAAAGTAGCCTTGCCAGATTTTAATTTAAATCTAAGAGACTGTTCCCAATATATAGGGTAGGGTCCCTAAGCCTGGCCGGCGATCAGGGCCATCTGTGGGGCAAGTGGTGGGGCGATCAGAAGGGGCCCCCACTGGCACCTCCCTTGGCTGGTGGCCTGGCAACGCCTGCTCGCCGACCAGCCTCATCCCCCAATCCCCCTGCCGCCCACTCACCAGCCCCGTCACCCTGCCACCAATGGCAGGGCGATTGGGGAGTGGCGCTGTCCGCTTGCTGGCAGGCCCCCCCCCCCCAATCACACCGCTGCCGCTGGTTGCCTCTCTCTGCCCGCAGGCACCCGCCTTGGCTGGCCTGGCGCTGCCCGCTCGCCGGCCCCTCCCACCACTGACCGGTCATTCCATAGGTCATTCTGCCATTCAGTCGATTTGCATATTAGGGTTTTATATAAATAGACTAGAGGCCTGGTGCACAAAATTCATGCACGGGGGTTGGGGGGTGTCCCTCAGCCCGGCCTGCACCCTCCACAATCTGGGATCCCTCGAAAGATGTTCTACTGCCGGTACAGGGATCGGGCCTAAACTGGCAGTCGGACATCCCTCTCATAATCCGGGACTGCTGGCTCCTAACTGCTCACCTGCCTGCCTGCCTGCCTGCCTGCCTGATTGCCCCTAACCACTCTGCCTGCAGGCCTGCTCACTCCCAACTGCCCCCCCCGCCCCGTTGGCCTGCTTACCCCCACCTTCCCTGCCCACTGGCCTGCTCACCCCCATTGCCCCCCTGCTGGCCTGCTCACTCCAAACTGCCCCCCAGCTGTCCTGATCACCTTCAACTTACCCCCACTGATGGCCTACTCGCCCCCAACTAAAACCCCTGCTGGTCTGCTTACCCCCAACGGCCCCACCCCCCACCAGCCTGATCACCCACAACTGCCCTCCCCTCTTGGCCTCTAACAGCCTCTACCTCAGCCCTGCCACCCTGGCTTTGTCCAGAAGAACGTCTGGAAGGTCTCCTGGAAGGTCTCCCAGTCTAATTAGCATATTACCCTTTTATTAGTATAGATAGAGGCCTGGAGCACGGGTGGGGGCTGGCTGGTTTGCCCTGAAGGGTATCCCGGATCAGGGTAGGGGTCCTGCAGGGGTGCCTGGCCAGCCTGGGTAAGGGGCTGATGGCTCCCAGCCCCTCCTTTTTTTTTTTATTTTATTTTATTGATTTTTACAGAGAGGAAGGGAGAGGGATAGAGAGTTAGAAACATCGATGAGAGAGAAACATTGATCAGCTGCCTCCTGCACACCCCCTGCCGGGGCTGTGCCCGCAACCAATGTACATGCCCTTGACCGGAATCGAACCTGGGACCCTTCAGTCCGCAGACCGACGCTCTATCCACTGAGCCAAACCGGTTTTGGCAATTTTTATTTTTTTCAGTGCCTCCTTGAGCGGAGGCCAGGGCCAGCTGGAAGCAGGTATCTGGGATTTATTTATCTTCTATAATTGAAACTTTGTAGCCTTGAGTGGAGGCCAGGGCTGGCCAGGGTGGGCAGGAAGCTTGGCTTCCTCCACCGCCAGGGGCAACCCAAGCCTCCTGCTGGCTCCAGCTCCATGGCCGCCGCCATCTTAGTTGGGTTAATTTGCATACTCGCTCCTGATTGGCTGGTGGGTGTAGCAGAGTGATGG
The DNA here is from genome assembly GCF_027574615.1 of Eptesicus fuscus. NCBI lineage: Eukaryota > Metazoa > Chordata > Mammalia > Chiroptera > Vespertilionidae > Eptesicus > Eptesicus fuscus. The sequence goes on along the minus strand of NC_072483.1, from coordinate 29,138,794 downwards.
TTAATTTGCATGTTTCTCTTTTATTAGTGTAGATATGTATATTGTGTGTTGTATTATATGTATGGATAATAGATGGACACATATTAGTACTCATATATGTAAAACACCTCTACCTGACACAATAGAAGCATCAAATAAAATATTAGCTACTATTATTATTAATCTTACATTAATATCACCCAAATATTTGTGAATCTTGGCACAACAGAACAGACTTTTCCTCTGAGAACTAAACTATATAGTATCTGCAATTCTACCAAAAAGAATAGTAATAAACTTTTTCATAGACTCTAAGAAATAAGCTTTAGAAGAGTCAAGAAGGCTAAAATCCAGGTATATTACAACAAAGAAGTTGATTATATTGTAACTTTGGAATAAGGAAGATCTACTGTCTAGGTGCAGTGGTGAAGCCAGCATCATCCAACCCAGCCAGGATTGCAATACCATGCATGGCTTTAGCCACAGGGGTGTAGACACGAGAGAAAGGGAAAAGGAATCATCACAGATCTATACCACAGTCATTCTCAATGGAACAAAACAAAACAGAAGATATCTTAGGGCTGCATTAGATCAGGGTTTTATGAGGTCAGCCCCTTTAAAAAAAAAATTTCAACAGTAAACCAATTATTTGCAGTGTTGATTAACTGCCTCTGAAAATTCAACAAGCAATATCTGAAGCTATTAACACTCAAAATAGGACAAAAATGAATAAGTTTGATAACATACTTCCAAATGGCAATTCTGAAACAAAGCACATTACTCTTTCATTCTTCTATTCGCTTTTTTTCCTGATTATGTCAATGGTATATTAAAAGTTAACCACCCAGACATTAATTAAATTTTTATTAGAATCTTCATCTTCACTTTGCATTTCTTTAGAATTTTTAGTGGCAAAAGATCTCCTATACGTTCATTTATTTTAATTCCACCACTCCAAAAAAACATAATGACTAGTGTACCATTAATTCCATTTCTCAGATGAGAAGGCAGACTTAACAAGGCGAACCGCTTTCCCTAGTACCACAAGAACCACCTTGAAACATATGGCTTGTATTTTCAAACTGGAGTTACAAAGACCAAGCCAGTTGCAACCTTTTAAAAGTATGTGTGCAGATTAGAAAACTATAATAAGCATACCTGTATTGGAAATATTTTCACAGCTACATATTCATTGAGCAACTGGGCTTTCCAGACACAACCAAATCTTCCCCTTGCTTTCACTTCTAGTAACTGCAGTGGCTTCAAACCTAGTAATGGAGAAGGTGGGGGTGGTCCTGGGTCCTATAGATAAATAACAATAACAATATTAAAAAGCAGCACTTGATACATATCTCTCTAAATGTAAGGGGAAAGGTTGAGTATACTGAGGAATCAATTGACAGAAACGGTAAACACATACAAATGACATTAACTTCAATCTTGCCCAAACTGAGTTCTCAAGCATTCCTAATTATCTATAGTAATCAGAAGGCAAGCAACTTGAATTAAGAGTTCTCAGAAGAACATTTGGCAATATTGCTATGTATGTATAGTGGAGAAAAAGATCTAAAATCTTTTTGATGCACTGTCACTAATTTTCCTGACTAAGACTTTCTGTGGCCTCTAGGATACCAACAGTATTTCTACAGTTTCATCCAGGTTGATACTTCCTTACAGAATGAGGATTCAAAAAGTACCAGAAACAGCAAATTATGGCTGTGTCTCAAAGAAAACTTGTCCTCAAAATCCACTACTTTCCCCAATTGCTCTTTAAAACGTTTCTTCAATTAATCTCAGAAATACCCACAGTGATTCTCAAATGCTAAGCACATAAAAGAAATGTCAGTTAACGTTGCTATAGCCCAACTGTTCCATTCATTCTAATGTTTCTACCTATTAACAATTCACCCTTTGCTTATAATTATTTCCCAAAATTGATCTGAGATAAAAAATTATTAGTGTTCTGGGACTGACTGGCAATGAAAGTGCAAATAATAATCAAGAAAGTGAGTGGTCATCCTGGTAGGTGATACAGACTTTAGGTAAAAGAAAGAGAAGTGAGTGTACCGCTATAGTTAACTTTTTTAAATGGAGTAAATACAAATAGGAGTATAGCATTTACAAAGGATAAGGGAATCCTCCCTATACAGACTGGAGTAGCAACCCTTCACTGAAAGTATTTTATCAGTTCAATATTTGCAAGGAAAAAAAGACATAGGAAGCCTTTTGGAAAGTTTCCAGAAGAAAAAAAAAAGTAATAAAAGTATTTGAAGGGCTGCATAATGAGTATTATAGGGAGCAACTAAAATTTCTGTGACTACAGCAACAGACATTATGACACTGGTGGCACATAAGACACGTGGAAATAGTATGTCACCCCTATATTGATGCACCTCTCTCTGCCTCCTCCCCTTTCGTAAAAAGAAAAGATCTCCTCCTCTTCTAATGCCTCAAGACTGTTAGTGCTCCCTTCAGGCATTATTCAGCCCACCAGTGCCACTAGAGATTTTAAAAAGTTAGCCTCTACATTAGAAGAACCCTTAAGAATAGAAACATTGCAAGGTATTAAAGAGAAAAAAACATGTAATTTCAACTAAAGTAGAGAATCTTTTACAAAACGGTTTCAGAATTCCTATTTTTTAAAACAGTAAGATAACTACAAGATTTCCTGTGACTCATTTCAACCACAGGTATTTATTTTTTTAAATGTCTACAGAAGTTGTTTTTCCATCACATATTCAAAACATGAAAGGTTAGCAAAGCTGAAGAGTATTTTTGTTTAACAGGGACGAATCCAGGAAGTCAGATATAAATCTCATAGACGTATGCCCCTAAAGTTATTATCTTCAGTAGGAGAGGACACAAGGATCTCTGGAAAGGTTTTAGTAAAACTTAACCCTCCCTACCTCATTCTCTGACTGATCATTTAAACTCTTAGATTCTACTGCTAAGAGTTTGTTACTTATGTGAATGTGGAGTCAGGAAGGGAAAAAAAAAAAAAAGTTGAAAACTACTCTTCTAGAGGCAAAGAACTCAGTGCTGAAAATCCAAGAATTATTGGATAAATGCATAAAAGAAAATTTATGCTAACTAACTGAAAAAGTTCAATTTGAAAAACTTAAAGTAACTAAAAAATTAATGTCAATGATTTCCCCTCCTTTAGAGGTAAATTAGAAAACTTGAATTTTCAAAGCTGGAATGCCAAAAACTAAAATATACAGATAAGGGCTGAAAGCTGAAGGAAAAATAACCAGATAAAGGGTAACATGGCTCTAAATTTAAACACTATGACTTTTAATAACTTATATATAAATTAACTGATAATGTCTCTGGATAACATACATTGCCCATTCTCAGTTCTAGAGTACCATCTACCTGGAAATGATGTCCATAAAACAGGATTTGGATTACTTAATTCACAAATCAAATTAAGAATATGTCAGCAGTACAAAACATGATTTAACATAACATTAATCTTAATTTTAGGAAACATAATAAATTTTAATGTCTGTGCTTAGAAATAAAATAATTGAGTGTTTTCCAAATGCAAAGATAAACTTCAAAGTTCCCAGGTTTCCAAGGTTCTGTTTAACAAGTTTCTAAGCTACCATTATTTCATTGATAAATCTTAGATAATTCTCGTAATGATATTACCATTATATCATAGCCTGAAAACATAACCACTGTCAAAATTACTTATAAGTAAAAAGCTTAAAAAAGAACACTGGCCAATTTTCAAAGGGGGATAAAAAGGTCTTCAAAGGTACATTCCTATAGAGCATCAAATAAGAAATATTGTTTATAAATAACATCCTATAATACTTAAAAGGCTGGGTTAAAAAACCAGTACCTATAATAGGTACCACTATCTGAAATCTATAACATCAATCAATCAACATATCTTTTGCTTTTTCAGTGAAAAATCAGTAGTAGAATGTTCTTCTGTTTCATAATTTTAAGTTCTTTATTAAGCTTTAACTGAATCTCTAATATTATAAGAGATTTTCAGTTTATTAACATCATTATACTAATTTACCCACACAAAAAACAATGCTCTATTCTAGAAATAAAGATTTATACCTTTAAAGTATATGAATACCTGGGAAGACTAATTCAGACTTAAACTTCAAAATGACAGCAACATTGTAATGTTATCTGTAAAATAGGAATTTGCCCTGCCATGCAGAAAAACTCCTTTCAGGTGGGAACAGCTATGAGGACTGCAGAATTCCTAAAAAATCTCCCTTAGTCTCTGGTTGTTTTGCAGTATCCATACTATTTTTGCAGTTTAAAAGATACACATTAGAACATGGCTCTGATTACATCCCTTCTTTACCCATTTGTATGTGAAAATTATGGCATCGTGAGACATCATGTTATGAAACAACAAATGACTACAGCTGGAAAAAGTGCCTCCCACCCCAACACAATAACACTGCTATAACCAATACCTGAATACATTGTTCAAAGTAAGAACTGCAAAGAAGTTTGTGATCATTTTACTTATTCTGAATTCTCCAGATGAAGGCTGAACTCTAATTAAAGTTTTAAACTACCACACAGCAAAAAATCAAGTTATACTTCACTAGCTAGTCCATTTGCTATAGATGTCAAAGATGAAAGAAACTACCTGAAAATATAGATTTCACATTGAAAGATAATGGATTCAACCAGAAAGTCAGCCCCTGTCAAAGGTGAGGACATGCTGACATTTAAGCTAATGATGTTATATAAAAATTAACCAATACAAAGATTTTAAGACTAAAAATCGTGCCATTAGGTGTTAACTTCTAATCAACTAAAACAGTTGTATCTACATTCCACCTCAGATAAGTATAAATATTGTTAACAATCCATTAAAACCAAAAACTATTACTATGGCAAATCAATCATGTTTTCAATACCAAAAGTAGAAAAAAAAACTTCATAACATAAATGTATAAACTATAAAGGATGCACAATAAAGCAGTAACAAATAATCTAAGAACAAAATGTTTAGTATGCATCCACAAAAAAGTTCCACAACCATAAAACAAACATCAATGCATCTTACCTCTATCATTATATGAAAGGCGTGCTTGTGAAGAAAAAACACAGGCAAAAGAAATTACGATTTATATCCAGAATGAAATGAAAAATGACACATCAGTTACAAAAGTGAAGGAAGAAGGACAATGATTTAGCTTTTTAAAAATTGGCAATGATCCACTGTATAATATTTCTAAAACGAGACTTGGGAACACTTTCCTTATAAAACAAAGGAAAGTAATATTTAAAAAAACAAACTGGGACATTACCTATCAGACATTACCTATCAGATAGATGACTGTTGTATAACCCCGAGTTACCTGATTGGATGGACTTCAAGCCAGTAAATAAACTAAGCCAAATCTTAAATAACTGTTACTTATTTTTCTAAGAAGTTATAGTGTCTTAACTATAAGAATACAAAAAGTAATTTAATTGAGAAGAAATGCATTGGAATTGACTTCTGGACACCAGAGGGCAGTATTGCCTTTAACAACATTTGTAGGAGCAGCACTATATAGCTCAGACCACACTCTCAGACAGTTATCTTCAGAATCTCTAGAATCTCTTACTTCCTGAACTGCTGCACATCCCTTTCATCGAAGGCAGTAGAAGCATAACAGTGAGACAGAAAATTGTTTCCGGTGCCAATGTGAATGTGTGCAACAATACAATAGGGTAAAAAAAAAGAAGAAAAGGGAAGACTAAGAAGGTCAGAATTAAATAGAAAGAGTGACAGACCAGGCCTACTACTATTCTACTTCCCTAGCCACAGCAACAGTAAAGAATTCAAGCAGTGGTGGCCCTGAGAACAAGTATCCATACATACTTTTCAATCTGAGGACACTCATAGAGAACAAGATTTTCAATGCCTTAGTCATCACAAAAGAGGTAAGGGCCCAAATTTAAAATTAAGAGAAATACTGTCACCAGTGTAAAGGAAGGCTATGAATCCCTCCAATCACTGATCATATTCTCCAGTTTCCAATATTTCTACAGAGAAAAAGAGCAACAACGAAAAAAGATTTGACAGCTCATTTATCTATACCAGTTGCTTAACTAGATTTTTGCCTTCTTAATTTTTTCCTGTGACAATTCAGGATTATTTATAATTCATCTAAAAGGCTTAGCTAATCCTACTACTAAAACATCTTATCAGTACTCCAGAGTAAAATTCATTCCTTGTAAGAAATACATGCCTTTATTGGCTTAACTAATCCTACTATTAAAACATCTTATCAGTACTCCAGAGTAAAATTCATTCCTTGTAAGAAATACATGCCACATGAATAACTAGACTATAGCTTCCCAAGGTTTAAGCATCTCTCAGGTTTTGTTTCCATACAGGTGCTTTCAGAGATAAAGATGCCACTGTAATAACATTGTGCAAGCAGGTGCCATTCATGAACCTTACCAAAAAGTATAAACTTATTCAATGTACACATTAGAATAAACTATAGAATGATGCAAACTAAACAAGAGACACCAAGAACAAGCCTCAATGTATCAACAATGTTATAAAATAAAAGGGTCCAAACAGAATCCAAAAAAATAGATTCACCAAAATACATAAATATATAGAAAGGAACCAAACAAAACAGCCTGGATTCACAACATGGAAAATGGAACTTGAATGTCACTAACTCTAACTGGAGATAGCAGTGAAAACCAAATAAGCACATTAATGTCAAATAATTAGGTTTGCTGAATAAAATTCTTTTAAAAAAGACTACCTTAAGGGGAAAAAAATTAACTGTCAAACATCGGAAAGGAATGAACAGTACTTCTCTATGATTCAACAAATCTTTACTGAGTGCCTAGTTTGTGCCAGGCACTGACTATCCAGGCTCTGGTGATGCTTACTATAGTGTAGGTAAAAAAGACTAAACTAATCAAAGATTACACTCATAAATGAATAATTATAAAGAACAAGAAAAAGGAATTCAGTATCTTGAGCACCTGTAAGGAGAAACCTGACTTAAACTGGCAAATTAAATAAGAGAAGATCTTCCTGAGAAGAGGATCCTTGAGAAATGGAATAAGTATTAGAGCTAGGAAGATAAGAGAGAGCATTATGCTAAGCGAAATAAGCCAATTATAGAAAGATAAATATCACACGATCTCACTCATTTATGGAATATAAACTGATGAACAAAAACAGATCCAGAGACAGAGAAGCATTGATCAGACCGTCAAACCTCAGAGGGAAGGTAGGGGAGGGTGGGGGTAAGGGGGAGAGATCAACCAAAGGACTTGTATGCATGCATATAAGCCTAACCAATGGACACAGACACCAGGGGGGTGAAAGCATGAGTGGGGGGTGGCGAAAGATAAGGACACATATATAATACCTTAATCAATAAGGAGAAAGGGGGAAAAAAAGATAAGGTACAAAAACAACATTAGGACCCATCCTACATTTCTGACTTGCGCAACCAAATGGTTATTGGTTCCATTTACTGAGAAACAGGTTTGAGAGAGAGCACTATCCTTGAATGTTAAGTGCTTAGAGACATCTAGGTGGAGACATTTAGTAGCCAGTTAGATATACAAAACTGGAATACAAAGAAATCTTCCTAGAAATAGGGATTTAGGTTCATTTACATACTATAAATATATGATATATAATATACATTTTCCCCTACTCAAAAACTTCTTAGAACTATCAAGAATTAAGAAGCCCCTACCCAAGTATTTGAAAACTGATAAATTCTAAATTTATCTCCTTAGTCATCTAATTATCTTACATTCTAAGAAACTTTAAAATCGCTAATTATAAAAAGACTATTGCCAAGTAGATAGAAATAGAATCTATAAAGAAATAACACAGTGTGTGTATGAGGACAAATGTTTCTGAGCTAAGGAAAGCAAGACATTATACATTAACAGATTCAATAATAAGGATACTGTCAAATGCACAGCCATGATTCCAATCCAAATAGAGTTTCAAAATTCTTGTGATATATCAGCTCCTACTTCCTACAGTTTCTCTCATCTAATCCTTCTGAAAGCAAAGCAAAAACAGACCAAGGTGGATGAAATTAGAATTCTGAACACGTTCCCTAAGAAGTTGTTAGTTCCTTAGGGTAGCCAGCCCTGAGGTTAAAAGTCTGAAAGAGATGTAGGGATGCCCATTCTCCTTTTGGTTACTGCTCAGTAGCATCAGATTTTACTGGTATGAAAATTTTTTTGTTCATTTCAGCACGTGTATTCTGCAAGTTAGGCTGAAAAAAGAAAAAGGACCATGCTATACATTAATATATTGTGATATGGTAAAGTGGTTATGTTTATCTTTAAGTCTACATATGCTCACTATAAAAACTTTTTAAAATGTAATTTATGTACTCTGATCCTTACCCTCACCCTAGTTTAGTTTTTTATGAACCCCACATTATTTACAGAAATAAGCCATTAAATTAAAATTAATTCAATGTATTTAATCCTTGGATATAAATGCACAAGCATTTTTGCCAATAAGCAAACTGACTCTAGGCCAACTTATTTACCTACCTTTGTCTTGTTTTTCTTATTCTATAAAATGGATTTAAAATAGGACCTAAATCAGGCGTCCTCAAACTACGGCCTATGGGCCACATGCGGGTGTTTTTGCCGTTTTGTTTTTTTACTTCAAAATAAGATATGTGCAGTGTGCATAGGAATTTGTTCATAGTTTTTTTTTAAACTATAGTCCGGCCCTCCAACGGTCTGAGGGACAGTGAACTGGCCCCCTGTTTAAAAAGTTTGAGGACCCCTGACCCTAATCATGGGATGTTGAAAGATTAAATGAGTTCATCTTAAGTGCTCTGTATAGTACTTGAGTCAAAATGAAATCTTTTATTACACTAAATTAATCTCAAAGTATTGTCATGTACCTACAATGGTTTCAATGACAATGATTCATTTTGAGTACAATTTTGAAGTTGTTATTTTGTTAGCAATAATAGCTAACACTTATTGAGGACTTAACATTAATTGAGCACCCCAGATGTGGCTCTTCTCCTAATCACTACAGAGCTAGAATCAGGTATTTCTCCTTTCCTCTATCATTGCCCAAAGTTATTGAAGCAACTCCCTTCTTACTCTCTATATACTTCATTTCCAAACTGTAAAGTTAAACAACCAATCAACCAACCTACTTTTCGTTCATCTACGTATTAACTGTGGGCTCCAAAAGGGCTACTAGCAAGGACTGTCCTGGTGCTACTTACCACTGCACATCCAGCATAGTGCCTGGCACACGATGGGCCCTCAAGCATGAGGTGAGTGGTTAAACAAAAAACAAAACAAACAAACTTGCATACCTCCCAGCCTATCTGATATGAACAGCTTTCACTAATAAACAAACTTTTTTTTCATTTTTATAATCTCAAGTTAATAGAAAAAGGTTTGACAGCAATGAAGTAGCTAGGAGTGAAGAAACAGATCCAGGATGAGGTCCTGGAAATAAAGAATAGAGAGAAAAGCAAACTTACTTCTTCCTATCTACCATCGCCTTGCCAGGCAAGGAGGAATAATGTCCTCTGGTCTACACGCATCAGGCCCATTTGTAAATTGGCAGACTGGGTTCTCCAAAGGCCAAAGAAAAACTGAACTCAACATTTTTTAATTTAAATGAAAGTCAGTCTTAGAAACAAGGTGCTTTGATTTTAATGTGTAGCTTTAACTTACTTTAAGCTTTTGATACAGCGTTTTTTTTTTCTTTCCCCTTCTTCCCTTCCCTTCCTTTTGCTTTTGAACACAGGATTTCATCCAATCTCCAAGTGGGCCTATCTGTGTATATGTAAGTGAAATAGCTTACATATGCCTAATGAGAGTAATTTTTTTTCAAGATGCATGTCTATGGATAATTTATGACACTTTTTCCACAATTAGTATAGAAGTATATATAAAAGTAAGTTGTAATTTAGGTTACCAATATAAAAACAATCACACACAAAGGTGGAACACAGAAGGAAGAGACATTTGTAATAGCCCTGTACTACTTCTAAAGCATGTACCCCCCCCAAATATATATATATATATATATCTTCAAGCATAAAACAACAGCATTATATAATCATATTTTAAGCATACTAAAATAATAAAGTGAAAACATTGTGGAATGTAGGTTCCTGCTCTTATCAGAAACCTAACACAAACTCTAAGCGAATAATACAACAAATTTTGGTATTTTAAGAGCACACATTAAAGTTCCACTACATTTCATCTAAAAACAACATCATTTAATCAGAATGAGATCGATTAGAAGTACTGAGCTGAAAAGCTGTCCTTAGTATACATCGTGGAATAAGATTTTACAGTTTAAAAAATAGGGGGGAAAGCATATACTCAAACAAATGAGATTCAAGGTGTCAAAGGATATACACCAGCCTGTTAGAATTGGTTATTTCAGAAAACTGATTAAAAAAAGAGAGGAAGAACAAATGATTTTTGCCCCTTTTTTTGGGGGGTGGGGGGGACACACAGACTTTTATCTATATAATTTGTCTTGTTACAAGTAAGCACTTATTTTAAATAGAAGACAATTTTTAAAAGAGAAAGCAAGAGATATAGAAAAAGCAAGAGATGTGTTCATAAACTCCAAGCATTTAGTAAGCAGTCAATCTATTTCAAGATATGCTTCTATGGATGTAATATTTATTTTGCAGGTATTACTTAATATTAGCATATAAAATACTTAATGAGATTTAGTAAATGCCCCATACATCCTCCCAAATAAAGAAGGAACATACTTCCCTAAACTGCCTTGTTTGAATGATGATATGCTGCCCCTTTCAGTATCTTATTAACTTTAAATGAGTACATATATAGATTCATGTTCAACAGGGAAATCCTACAAAGCATTTCAAAGATGGCTTGGTTTCTCAGTGCACAGTAATTTGACATAGCATGAAAGGACAACCTATGATTACTTTAATATTAAGGTCAATTGGATTATTCTGTGTGCCCAACTAGGTATCTCAAACATGTGAAAGCTTTTAGTCCTTATCAGACCAAAACCTAGACAAAAATGTCATGACATAAGAACTGAAGAGATCAATGTCATTTAAAAAGTATTAATGTTACAATACTATAGTGCTGTTTATATAGCCTCTAAAAATTTAACAAGAAGCTAACTTCTTATCTTGTTAAAGGCAGGTTAATTTCTAGTCCCTAAAATGCATTTTCTTATCAAGTGGTATTTTTTATCAGCACAAATAAAGATCTTATAAGCAAGAAACTTAAGCTCACATATGATTATGAAAGTGATGAAAATAGTTTTATTGAAACCACATTAAGACTTCTTAATAATAGAGTGAATGCATCAATTCCATCACATTCATGACTCACTGACACTAGAAAAACCAGTTCATGATCAGTTTACTCACTAAAGATTATTAAAAGGCTCTTTTTACATGTGGAAAGACAGTTTCAACACAGGCAAAAGAAAAGTGATATAGGTGATAGAAATTAAAAGAATGCTTTAAGATTGTGATTAAATAAAGAATTGAATAATGGCATTCTCATAAAAGCCTGGAAGACTTCAACTTATTTTATCCCTAAGAAATACGGCCTTAAGATTCATCTTAAAGCAAAGCCCTAGAGCAACTAAATGTTTATTAAATGAATCCCTGGGCATAGTGCATTATCATCTTAGTATAACTCTAAATACAATAAAGTCAATTTAGCAATTCATCACTTACAGAATAGTTATTACATGCAAATACTGTGTGAGATACAGTAGTGATACAAACACACGTTATCTTCAAGGAGCTTAAGATCAAGTGTGAGAATGACACATATACAAATGACTAGAGCGTTTCTCAACCGGGTCACTCATCTGCATCACAGAAAACTGAAACTGACTTGAGCACTATTTTCTCAATTCCCTCAAGGAAGGCACATAACTAATACCATTCTAGATGGATATGATGGATGGCTTAGGTTGCATTAGGAGAAAAAGGCAGACAAAGTGTAGAAGACCACACGTTATGCTCCAAACTTTGTATATTTTGTACTGATCGTTTGAAAACTCTCAAATAGCTTTAAAGCACTGAAGTAACATAATCAGACAAGTATTCTACAGCATTAGTACAGATGAAGAGAGAAAACTGGAAGCAAGAAGACCAGCTACAAGATTATAGAAATAATCTTAGCACTGGATGCCATAATGTCCTGAACTACAATAGGATCAGAAGGGATGAACAGTGAATGGACAGAGCCAAGAGTAGGAGAAGCACTTGTCTCCGAGGCTTTCATTCAGGATGACTGGGAAGACAGTGATACCATGAAACAATGTCACATAGTAGTAGCTTAGCAAGAAGATGTATGTTGATATCTCAGTTCTCCAGTATATCCCATAGGATTGATCTTTTTTTTTTCCCCAAGGAGAATAAAAGATCAGATCAATGAATGAGCACAGTATATGTAACTTTATCAGCACATATTTTTGCTCTGTTGAGAATCCCTGTAAATCTTCAAGTATAGTTCTTACTGTAGGAATGACTCATCAATAAGTATCATCATGAAAAGATATCACCACTAACATCTTACAACAGAGCAGTTAATCCACAAACCAGCCTTTAGCCAAAGCTCTAAGGAAAAGTTTCCCTAAGAAAATGAATGACAAATTTTACATCATTGTCTAAAAGTTTTAAAGAATTTAGAGAAAGAATGGTCTAGAAATCCACAACAAGCATGTAAGATATTTTTCTAACTGGTCTTGTAATTAAACTTGGAATATGGGGACATGAATATGGGATGAAATACAGAAGTCACTTTAAGATTTCAAATGTGTAGCATGTCTCCTCTACCTACTTCTCTCCCTCAAAAAAGTCTTGAATACCAAGTAGGTACTGGCACTACCAACTCAGACACACAAGAATCTTTACCTACAACCCAATCAAAGTTCATAAACCCTATTCTAAAATGTGTTAAAATTTTTTAATGGAAAACATGAATATGACGTTTATTTTTCCTTTTGTCCTATTAGAGATGATGTGATCATGTTATTGCTCATTTTTATTGTTTTATTGCTTGTTATTCAACATCCCAAAGTAGGAAAATAAAATGGCCTATAGAATGATTCTGAGATGGCAGGAATGTTTAGAATTATCTGAAACCCCTGAGGCAACTGTTCTGTGGAAAATGAGAAACAGAACAGCGTAAGCAATAAGAGCAAAGCTTTAGTTGTCGGAGTCCTTGGTTTAGATTCCAGCTCCAATAGTTGTGAGCTTTGCTATGTCTCAATTTCTTTATCTATAAAGTAGGGATTAAACTATATAAACAATCCTGTGAGTAAAATCAAATCAGTGCTTTCCATACCTGGCTGTCACCAAAATCACCTGGAAAACTTATTAGAAACATAATATCCTAAGCCCCATTCTATACTTTTAGGGGTGTGGTTCAGGAATTTTTATTTTTAAACCAAAATTCATCGTGATATTCTAAAAATGATCTTCATATACCAGTCACAAGTTGGAAATCATGGAGGGAAAGTTATATATCTTATATAGTTTTATGTATTCTTATCTAAATTATGTATTTCTACATATACATAACTTACCAGTATTCTGATACACTCTAAATGTTCAATAAATGCTTGATGTAATTTTCAGTAATTATTTTTAAATAGATAAAACTGAGTATTTTGTAACAAGATGGCCCCTAAGTCATCTTGCAGAACTAGTTTACATAATTTTCTCACCCAAAATGAGACTGAAAGAGTGGTACTACAATTTCTGAGATGCTGTGAAGTTGACACAAGAGAAATACCACACTGATGACAATGCTCCTTTTCCACAGCACAGTTTATGACAGAAGGAAAGCATAACATCAGGCATGTCTTTTATTTTTCATAACAAAGGTTGACCATTCCAGATCATTCCATCAAAAACCTTCCAACTCATTCCTTATTTTTCAGTAATTCATACAATTTATTCAAATTCACCACAGAACAATGCAAGTATAAATAAATGAGTACAATAACATTAACCATGGCAACAAATATCTAAAACCCACAGAGATGAATACTATTAAAGATACCTGGCTCTTAGTTATTTATGAATAATAACTGCATCTTTCCTTAAACCTTGGAATTAATTAGCATTTCTAAAGTAGCCTAATATATTATATCAAGCCCTTTTAAAAAAATGTTCAACCATACTTTCCTATCAACATTGTATATAAATCAATATTATCTATAAGATTACATTATTATTCTTATAGTTTTACTAAGAAACAACAAAGTTGTTTTTAAATATAGTTTCCAGTTAGTTTCTATCACACCACAAATGTAAGTAAGGTACATTTGGACACCACTATAATAATAAAGATAAATGCTCTCTCTTCTAAATTTAGGTATTTATTATTAAAATAGTTACCACCAACAGAAGATAAAGTGTATCATCCTATGGCCTTATGGATTAAACTACATCTATTTACTGGACACTAACATTTTTTTATTATAAAATACTTTTTAGGGATTATTTTATATTGACTCACAACTTGATTACTAATGTCTAAAAGTTTAAATATTTCAGCTGTACAAAATAGTGTGTTTACCTAATTGAACCAAGTATTTAACCTCAGGTTTATTCCTCCATATACACATTTTACAAAGATTATGGGGATCAATGATCTAATGCTAACAGATTGCAGCAAGTACTGAGAAAGAAATATGTTATGTAAATAAAGCTTAAAGAGAAGAAGTTGTTTTGGTCATTAAATTATAGGGCTTTACCATTTTCTTCTATCGAGTTTAACCATTAATCCTACTGTGTTAGAGAAACAAAGTTAAACAAAGAGATCCAGAGGCTGAGGTAATCTGATCTTAAGAGTTAAAACAGTAAAAACTAGAGTTTAAAAATGTCTCAAGCAAATATAACCAAAAGTTATCACCTTTGCTCAGCCTGTAGAATATCAACTATTTATAAGTCCTTATAAAGCACTGGACAAGAGCCAACTGTCTACATGATAGAGAATGAGGAAAATTTCATGCATTTAATCTGGCTACCCACCACAGCTATATTTTCAGACATATTCTGGCTCAGAGAAGTGAGAATCAAGGACATTAAAAAAAAGGTTTTTTTTATTTTGCAAACAAAAATATATTTGGAACTGCCAACAATACATGATGAGAAATTCCCCCAAACAACATTTTTAGTGATATATCTTCCTGAAGCCTTTGTGAAACCTCTCTTTTCCACATTTTCCTGGTTACCTTAAGGGGTCCCTATCCATGGTTAGAAGGATATTTTGGCAAGTAGTCTTAAAAAAAGGCACAAAAATTTGGGAATGGAGGAGAGAATAGAAGGGGGAAAAAAGGGTTGTTTTCCTTTCTCCATCATCAGTTACATCATAATAAACAAAGCAGGGTGAATCTCACACTGTAAAGTATTATAATGACAAGAAAAACAGGAATGGGGAAACCCTTCAATCTAGTCTACTCAACACTTAAGTGAGAAAAGTTCAGGAGATAGCAAATTAGTAAGTTTGCAAAATTAGCTATATTTTTCCATGATAAAAAATATTTAATCGCTTCTCGGCCTTTTGGCTAAGATCAAGTGTAAAAATATTCAAAAATTAACTCTAAAGGAAAATGAATTGTAACAAACTGGTGGATTTTATCACAGTAATACTCCTTTAAAATATGCAAGTTAAAACAGCACTAAGTATGAGACAATAACTTACTTGAGTAGGAACAAGTACAGGAGGGTAGGCCATCTTATGATGTCTATACACCCAAAATGCACAGATAACGATCCCTGCAATTAACATAAGTGGCACCAAGGAGTAGAGCAAGATGTTGTAATAGGGTGGCTTAGGTGTAACTGGATTCGAAGTAGCTGTGGAAAGGGAAGGAAAAGAACAATTCAGATTTGGTCTACAAAATTCTATAGTAAGTATTTATTGTAGGATCAAATTTTAAGAGAAAAATAAAAGTAGGAGAGGTAGGAGTAAATTATTCTATTAACACGAATATACTTCGTTTTCCATCTACTAAACAGACCTAGGTATTTTCCCTGTAAACTTACGCTGTGTGACTTCCATCTCCGGAAAATAAGAAAACCTTTCATTACACATATTGCCCTCACAGCAACAAAAATATACTTCAGGGCTGTCTTTTTTCTCTATACAATCAGTCCTGCAAACAAAGAAAAATAATGAAAATCAACATTATTATACTGAATCTACAACAGGTTTTTTTCTCAAGTTCTTCTCAGAGATAAAATACTAAGTCATTTATAGTCAACTTTAAGATTTTTATTAATATCCAATGATCAATTCTTAAAATTCAAAACTGTTCTTGGAATCCTGTTACTAAATCAGAATAAAATAAACAGCCGATTTTATAACAATCACTTTGGCTCATTGAGACTATTGCTTTAACTCGGTTTTTAATGATCAATCTAAATCAACCATCTTTCTGTTGTTTAATTATTAGAAAACTGAAAGAGGAACCTAAGCCAATGAAGAAATTTAGTCTAGTAGTGCTTTTTCTCACAAGAAATATAGCTTTCCCATTTCAGGAATACAAACACTGAACACTATATATAAAACTATATCTGTGTACATATAAATACGTATGTATACATTCAAATACACCAATA
This sequence comes from Eptesicus fuscus, assembly GCF_027574615.1. Classification (NCBI taxonomy): domain Eukaryota; kingdom Metazoa; phylum Chordata; class Mammalia; order Chiroptera; family Vespertilionidae; genus Eptesicus; species Eptesicus fuscus. Next base: position 29,122,196 of record NC_072483.1, on the reverse strand, counting down.
CAAAGTGATGCAAGTTCATTCCTCACAGTAGAATATATCTCAATATTAGAGACCAAATCAGGCCTTGGGAATTAAGTGCCTTTTTTTGTAGTAGCAGATTTAAATACCCTGAACACAATGAACAGGCTTAAGATAAGCAACAAGAACAATATGTAACAACAAACATAGAACCTAGTAAATCAAAAACTGATTCAAGTTAGGTTGATCTGGAGGGGAAGGCGGAGGCAGCCTTCTATAGAGAACCTAAGTTACTGAAAAGATCAGAAACTAGCCTGTAGAACAAATCGTAATCAATCACTAAGAAACAGCTATACAGTAGTTCCCCCCACCTATCCACAGGGGAAAAGTTTCAAGACCCCAGGGGATGCTTGAAACCGAGGATAGTGCTGAACCCTACATACACTGTTTTTTCCTATATATTCATACCTATGATACAGTTTAATTTATAAGTTAGGCACAATATGAGGTTAACAACAATAACTAACAAATAAAATAGAACAATTATAACAATATACTATAATAGAAGTTATATAATAGTGGTCTCTCTCTCTCTCTCTCTCTCTCTCTCTCTCTCTCTCTCTCTCTCTCTGATAATCAAAACACCTAAGTGACTAATGAGCAGGTAACATATACAACCTGCATACACTGAACAAAAGGATGATTCCAGTTGTGGGTAGGACAGCACGAGATTTCTTTACAACACTCAAAACTGTGCACAATATCAAGTTATTTCTGGAATTTTCCATTCAATATTTTGGGGCCCAAAAATGACACTCTTAACTCCCATAGGTAACTGAAACCACGGAAAGCAGCCCCAGCTGGTTTGCTTCAGTGGATAGAGCGTCGGCCTGCAGACAGAAGGGTCCCAGGTTCAATTCCGATCAAGGGCACATGCACAGGTTGCAGGCTCGATCCCCAGTAGGGGCATGCAGGAGGCAGCAGATCAATGATTCTCTCTCATCATTGATGTTTCTATCTCTCTCTCACTCTCCCTTCCTCTCTGAAATCAATAAAAATATATTAAAAAACAAAGCAAAACTGCAGCTAAGGAAGGACCACTGTACCTATTCTTTCTTTTTAAAAAAATCAAACATTTAAATATTGCTAACAAACATCAGGCAGATTTAAAGACATGTTACAAATAAATTGAACTTTAAGGATGACTATTAAAATAATAGGTTAAATTTAACTTTATAATGAAAAGCCCAAGATATTTCAGGTAGAATGCAGTCTTTAAAAAATCTAACTTTAAAATGTAATTGATACCAACATCTATTTAGTAGAAAGTATAAGATAAATGAAAGCTAAATTTTTAACAATTTAGCAAAAGAATTATATATATATATACATACATACATACATACACATATATATATAAATAAATTTAATATTTAGTATTTAGAACCATGCCTCAAATTATGGGAAGTAAATTAACCTAGCTTAATTACTTTTTGCCATCCAATTTCATTTTCCTTTTCATTACTCTTTTCCTCCATACTTTGACATTTCTTTAATCTTCTTTTCCTTTCTCCTACTTTTCTTATTATCCTTATTATCTGTTTTTTAATCAAATTCGGAGCATAAAAACAAAATTTCACATACTTTTAAGTTAGCATCTAATCCCTAGAAACAGAGTTGGTACAGTAATTATCCCTGTAAGAACAAGCATTTGCACTGAACAACCCGCACCCCATTATCAAGCCAAGTTTAACCTCCACCAATACTGGTTTTAGATGAGAAGCACAGTATCTTTTTATTACAAAAAGCACACACACAAAAAAACACCAAAAATCCTTGATATCAACTAATTAATGAAAGATAGTTTTGGATAAAGATGATTTCCAAATCTCTTCCCCCCAACTTCTTTCTACCTACCTTTTAAAAAAAAATAAAATTGATACATAATTAACATATAACATTGTATATTTTTCAGGTATGAAACATAATCTATAATAATAAAAGCCTAAGCAACCATCGCAATCTAATCGACGACCGAATAGGCTGCGTGGAGCGACCAGGCCAGCAGTGGGGTTAGTGAGGGATGACCAAATGACTGAGCAGCAGGCTGTGTGGGGCAACCAGGCCAGCAGGGGGGTTAGTGAGGGGCAACCAAACGACTGAGCAGCAGGCTGCGTGGGGCAACCAAACTACCGAACAGCAGGCTGCGTGGGGCAACCAGGCAGGCGGGGGAGGCAGTTGGGGGCAATCAGGCTGGCAGACAGAGGCAGTTAGGGGTGATCAGGCCAGTAGGGGGGCAGTTAGGGGCAACCAGCCGGCAAGGGGGGCAGTGAGGGGCGATCAGGCCAGCAGGCAAAGGCAGTTAGGGGTGATCAGGCCGGCAGGGGGGCAGTTAGGGGTGATCAGGCTGACAGGGGGGGCAGTTAGGGGCCATCAGGCTGGCAGGCAGGTGAGCGGTTAGGAGCCAGCGGTCCAGGATTGTGAGAGGGATGTCTGACTGCTGGTTTAGGCCCAATCCCCGGGATCGGGCCTAAACCGGCAGTCAGACATCCCCCAAGGGGTCCCGGATTGGAGAGGGTGCAGGCTGGGCTGAGGGGACCCTCCCCCCCCCCAATGCACGAATTTCGTGCACTGGGCTTCTAGTAATATATTTGTAGAGACTGTGAAATGATCACCACAATAAGGTTAGTTAACATCCATCACCACAGCGATACAAATTTTTTCCATGTGATGAGAACTTTTAAGATCTACCCTCTTTGCAACTTTCAAATACACAATGCAATATTTTTAACTATAGTCACCATGCTGTACATTACATGCCAGGACTAATTTGTTTTATAACTGGAAGTTTGCACCATTTCTCCCCTTTCACCTATTTCACCCCCCCTCCCTCTCAGCCTCTTACAACCACGCTGTATCTATGAATTTTGGTTTGTCTTTTTGATTCATATATAAATGACATCATATGGTTTTTTTTTTCTCTGACTTATTTCACTTAGCATAATGCCATTAAGATTTATCCATGTAGTTTCAAATAGCAAGATTTCCTTCTTTTTATGGCTGACTTACATGCATACAATAGAATATTATATGTTTTATATATTACATATTATATATATTATGCATGTAATATATATTTTAATGACATACACTTTCTTTACCTGTTCATCTATCAGTGGACAATTATACTGCTTCCACATCTTCCTATTATAAATAATGCTACAATAAACATAAAGGTGCATGTATCTTTTTCAGTTGGTGTTTTCATTTTTGGATAAATATCCAGAAGTAGAATTGCTGAAATGTAAGGTAGTTCAACTTTTAATTTTTTTTAGGAACCTCTATACTGTTTTCTTAGTGGCCCTACTTACCTTCCATAATAGCAAATATTATTTAATAATCACCTCTTCTAATAGAAAGGCTAATAATTGAAATGCAGCTTAAATATATAATTATAGAGAAATAATCCCTTGAAAACTCACAGATTTGGAAGTATATCGTAAATAATACATATACACCAAAGTAACTATTTTAATAAAAAGTAGAGCTAATTCAATTTGTATGGTCTTATTCAATGCATTTTGCTATTATCACATATAGCCAATCAACCACAGAAGAGAAACCTAAAAGCGAAGAGGAAGTATCTAGTGTCCCATGAGTATATCAGTTTTTGGCTCCAAAAAGTCTGGTTATCTAGGACTTTGCAGCCTCTGCCAGTCATCAGCACCCACCCACCATGAAAAAATCCAGGCAGTTTAATTGATCAGCCCAAAATCTATGGGACTCCTCACAGAAAGATCACTGACAGTCAATTACATGTCCACTGTATTTCATTGTCAATATAGAATAAAACAATTTAAACAAGATCTTTTAAATAAAATGTAGTTTTCTATGAGGACTGTGTTAGTTCTGATGTCATTCTGAACATCAAGTTAAAATGTCTCTTGGGATAAAGAACAAAGGCCTACTTTGCAAGAAAAAAAAAGGAAAAAATGTAGTAAAATCAATTTCTTCCACATACATAAAAAAGAAACCTAAAAGCAAATTAAATACTATGATTAAGTTTCCATCTCCTTGAGAATAGATTTTCAACAGATATATTCCCTTTTAAAGCAATTTTAAAAATCCTTTTTCCTTAAATTTGTCATTTAAAAACACACACATTTATAATCCTAACAATATAAGGAAAGAAATAGTTCTCATCTATATTTCTCACTACTTGGTCATTTATTCAAAGTATATCAAAGATAAAATATAAACATGTCACATTTATTTTATTACTTAAAATACATATCTTGTCATTAAAGAATCTCTATATATAAAAGCCTAATATGCTAAATGTCTGACAGAGAGTTGACCAACCAGTTGCTATGATGTTCACTGACCACCAGGGGGAAGATGCTCCGACCAGTAGGTTATCTTGCTGCTGGGGTCCGGCTGATCGGGACTGGGTGAGACAGGGCTGGACACACCTGGGAGCCCTCTCACAGTCCCTCCCCAGCCACCGGCCCCAATTGGGACTGGGCGAGACGACCCTGACCAGCCCGATCGCCAGCCAGGCAGAGGGACCCCACCCATGCACAAATTTGTGCACCAGGCCTCTAGCGTTGTAATGGGTCTTCATAATCCCATGGTTACAAAAAAAGAAATAAAGTGAAAAATACATGCATTGATCTTTCCCTTTTAAAAATTATCCCATGCTATCATAAAAAAGGAAATGTTTCCTTACCTGTCATAGCAGTTGATATCATCCAGCCAACAACCTTGCTTCACTATTTCAATGGAACCAGAAATATTCTTCCAGGTAGCAAAACAATGTCTCCGTTTATCTTTGTCACCATAACAGAGTTCAACACCAGTTCGATTGGTTTTATCTCTTTCCCAATTAGCATTATAGAAAATACACTCCTGAGTTTCTGATCTACCAAGTATAGCACCTATAAGATAATAAAACAACAACTTAATGTAACTGCATTCGCTCTTAAAATAAAAGATTGTCTCCCAATATACTATCTTCAGATCTTCTGAAAATGTCAATAATTTACTATCTTCCTAGTGTTATAACATTAGGCATAGGTTCCCAGGTCAATCACTGCATTTTAAGTATAATAAACATAATAATAAGAAAGTGAGTACATATATCACAAGATTTCTCTGGAAAAGACCAGTTTCACTTTACTAAAGAATGTCCTTGATGAAAAGCAGTAAAATTTTTCATTTTATTAAATCTTACCCTTTGAGTAGAGTTCAATATTCTGTGTGACAAAATAGGAACTAAGGCACTTCTGCTGCCTCAAGAAAAAGCCCTTGCATGATTGAGTTGTGAAATAAACCAACCATGGTTATCTCAGACATGGATATCTGGTAAAGTCTCAAAAGTGAATCAAGTAAACCAGTTACTTCAAGAAAAACAACTGACAGTATGCATCAAAAATTTGAGTTTTCACACAAAATTAATAATTTTTGAAAATCTGTATCCACCACCATTAATTAGCATGACACCTTCCCAACACATAAAGGACTTTCTGATGAAACCAGTGATATTAACAAATGTTACATTTAAATATTGAATAACGAAATGTGCCAATATTTAAAAGGTCTATATAATTCAGAAAACCAATGCTTTTCAAATGAATTATGTGTTATGTTACAAAAGCATTCAAGGGGAAAAATCTATTCAATGTTCAAGATAGCCCAATACAGTTTAATGGTACAGAGGACAAGAAGTTCATTAATGGTTTCAGATTTTTCACTGTAACTAACTTTAGAGAAATTATCTTTTGTGTTACATGGGAAAGCAAGGAAACAGAAATACCCAAAATAATTCTGAAAAAAAGGTACCAAAGAGAATTCATACAACCTGATTTGAAGACTTACTATAAAGCTTCAGCAATTATGACAGTGCAATTTTAGTTAGAAAACAGACACATGCACCAGTAAGACAAATAAAGAATCCAGAAATAGACCCACACATATATGACCAATTGATATACAGCCAATAAATGTCACTAGAGAAAACAGTCTTTTCAACAACTGATGCTAGAACAATTAGACATCTATATGCGAAAAACAAAAATGATCTCAACTCATCTCTCACTCCATATGCAAAAATTAATTCTAAACAAATCATAGACCTAAAACTATGAAATTTCTAAAAAAGAACAGATGGAAAATCTTTGTGACCCTACCTTGTTTCCACATCTGATTCAATTTCTGTAATTCCATAATTAATATTATGAATGATTTCATAGTTTTATAATTCACACTCAGCCCATTTATAGTAAATCAGTAAGTCTAGTCAAGGAATCCAGCATCAGACTTAAATTAGATATTGCTCTACTTAACAAGCGCTGCCTATGCATCAATAACTAGTACTGACCTTTGTTTTTCCTGTCATTAAAAAAAAAAGGGCAATACAAACGGCCTGAAATTTGGTAGACTATATGGCCATAAAATAGGCCTGCAAAAGTCATATTCAAATCTAAAATATTCCCCCTATGAGGAAAAAGTAAATTTCATCTAATGTGACTAGATCTGAGGACAACCTTTTTGTTTTTTAAAAAGCATAAAGTATTAAAATAAAACACCAACACTAATTTTTATACAATCTCTTCCAGTAACAGAGAGGGATTACTTCACAACTGATTTTATGAGGCCAGTATTATCTTGATACCAAAGACAGATAAAGATAGTACAAAAAAAGGAGTAAGTAATACAGACTAGTATCTCTCATTAACTTAGATGTAAAAGTCTTCAACAAAATTTTAGCAAACAATCCAACAATGTATTAAGTTCTAGCTATTGCAATAAGGCAAGAAAAAAAAAAAAAGGAAGGGAATACTGACTGGAAAAGAAGATATAAAATGTTTCTATTTTCAGATTGCACAACTGTCTATCTAAAAAGTCCCAAGGAATCTTAAAACAAAATAATGCTAGAACTAGTGAGTTCACTAAGACCACAGGTTACAAGATCAATACACAAAACTCAATTACATTTCTATCTACTGACAGAATGAAGAAATGAAACTGAAATTAAAAATGCAATACCAGTTAAAGTTGCTCCTAAGAAAATAAAATACTTAAATATAACTTAAGAGAACATTTATAGGATGTATATAATGAAGATTATAAAATGTTGATGGGAGAAATCAAAGACAAATACTTGGAAAGACATGCTGTGTTCATGGATTGATAATTCAACATAATAAAGATGTCAATTTTCTCTAAATTTTGATATGAACTGGATTAAACCTACTAGGTTTAATCCAGTTCATATCAAAATCTCAGTAATTTCCTTTTAAACATAAATGAATTTATTCTAAAAATGTTTGAGGAAGAAGAATAAAGTGGGAGAAATAACTCTTTCTGATGTTAAGGCTTACCATATAGCTGTAGTGAGCATGACAGTGTGGTACTGGCAGGACAGACACAAGATCAATGAAACAGAAAGAGAATCCAGAAACAGATCCATACAAATATGCCCAATTAATTTTGACAAATTATCAAAAGCAATTCAATGGAGGAAAGAGAGCCTTTTCAATAAATGATGCTGGAGCAATGGGACATGGTTCAAGTATTTTTCATGAATGCCCTCACTTTGCTATCTATCATCATTCTAGTAGTTCCTAAAAGCCCAACTCTCACATATGTGACAATTTCATGCTTTTTTCAAGGTAGATATAACAAAATTCTAAGAAGTTCTTTAATCAGGACTTTTTCTTCCCCCAAAATGCACACTACTTACAATATAAAAAATTTTATTTTATATTTATTCACTGTTTTTAATTACCTGTCTATATATGTCCTTTTACATGTCAGAATGCCATTGGGTCCAAGACTATTTATTTGCCCTCCCAACACAAACAATAATTAATGAATAAAAACTCAATGTAACAACTAAATAAAAAACTTACCAACTACTACTTCTCCCCATCCTCTGAAAAAGGTAGATGGAATTAAAATATATTTTACAATTAAGAATTGCATTCATTTTTTTTCTAATTAAGATGACAATGTTTTTCACAGCCCTGTGACCAGCCTTACGCCCTCACAATTTTCTTACATATACAGCCAACATTAAACAAAAAGAAAAGAATTGTCTGGACAACTTATAAATCTGAGTCTGACTTCTGAAAAAGTATTCTAATGCTGTATGAAACTATCAACAAGGCATTGAGAATCCTACCTAATAATAGACAAATATGCAAATTGACCATACCTCCGACACGCCCACAAGCCATGCCCACCACCCAATCAGAGCGAGTATGCAAATTAACTCAACCAAGATGGCTACAGCCACAGAGAGCAAGGTTTCCTAGGTAACAGAGGAAGCCAAGCTTTCCGCCTGCCCTTGCCAGGCCTAAGCCTCCACTCAAGCTACAAAGTTTCAATTATAGAAGGTAAACAAATTCAAACAGAAATGGCGGCAGAATGGAGCTTGAGAGAGCAGGCCAGGGTTGCCCCTGGCAACAGGGGAAGCAAAGCTTTCTGCACACCCTGGCCGGGCCCAGGCCTCCGCTTAAGGCTACAAAGTTTCAATTACAACCCAAACAGAAATGGCTGCTGGCCACGGTGGGAGCCCCAGGCTTGGCTCCACTCCAGGCTACAAAGTTTCAATTGTAGAAGGAAAATAAATTCTAGATACCAGGGCCTCCGCTTGGGTTGCCAGGGGGCGTGGCTGGCCTGCAAACCACCACAGGCCCCTCGCTCAGGCCACCCCACACCCCAAGGGAACCCCACCCTGATCAGGGACACCCTTTAGGGCAAACCAGCTGGCCTCCACCCCTGTACCAGGCCTCTATCCGTTCTAATAAAAGAGTAATATGCAGATTGATCATCACTGCAACACACAATATAGCTGCCCCCATGTGGTCAAAGATCCTGCCCCCATGTGGACACAAGATGGCCACCACAAGATGGCCAGCAGGAGAGGGCAGTTGGGAGGCACCCTGCCTGCAAGGGAGGGCAGTTGAGAGGGACCAGGCCTGCAAGGGAGGGCAGTTGGAGGTGATCAACCCTGCAGGAGAGGGCAGTTAGGAGTGACCAGGCCGGCAGAGGAGGGAAGTTGGGGGCAAACAGGCTGGCAGCAGAGTGGTTAGGGGGTGATCAGGCTGGCAGGCAGAAGCGGTTAGGGGCAATCAGGAAGGCAGGCAGGCAAGCAGTTGGGAGCCAGCAGTCCTGGATTGTGAGAGGGATGTCCGACTGCCCGTTTAGGTGGGATCAGGCCTAAACGGGCAGTCAGACATCCCTCCAGGGGTCCCAGATTGGATAGGGTACAGGCTGGGCTGAGGGACAACCCCCCTCTGTGCACGAATTTCGTGCACCGGGCCTCTAGTATAATATAAACAGGCATGCAACTGAATGCCTTCCCTAAACTTATTACTCCCATAGACAACTTAGTTCTACTTGAAAAAATATTCCCTTTCACATGTCATTGCTTCCTGCCACTTACAGGTAGAACACATGTCCAAAGAGAATCAGCTATGGAAGGAAGATCAAACTGAATGATGCTATTAATCCAAAACATTTTATACTATAAATAAAAAGTAAAACAATATCAAAAACATTATATTAAAGAATAATTTTAGGTAAATTAAGTAATTGGGAAAGTCTGGTATAGTACAATCCTTCATGGCACCAAGAAACCCTAAAATAAGTAAATATAAACAGCATTTTATTAGTTCACCATGAAGGATTCCCCAATTTTCCTCCAATGAGAAGATATTTAAATTTTTTTTGACCAAATTGAAATATAAACCTTTGTACATGTATATGAAACAGCCCAGTGTATACTTATTTTAATTCATTAATTTAGTTTTATAAATGTTTTTAAAATCAAAGCACAAAAATTTTACAAAACGATTTTGTTCAAACTTCACATACATCTTTCAACAAGTGTCATCTCATTACTTTCTTTTGAGACATCTAAAAGTATCAAAGTGTGAATAATCATTACTTCTGTTTAAAATTTTTTAAGAAGCAATACCTTTTGAAGTCATATAGAATATGGTCACTGAAAATGTTTTTCAAAGCCACAAATATCCAACACATAGTACTGAGAGTGGTTTTTTCATTGTTCTATAAGGATATGAAAGTACCTACTTAAAATATTGATTTTAAAAATGAGCTTTTAAATTTTTTTACAAACTTTGTAAATAGTTTACAACAAATTATGATACTAAGCCACCAACCCGCATGAACAATTTATTTGTTAAAACTTTTTATCCCCTTCTACCTATTTCCTCCAGAAACCTCCATAAACATTCAAAACTAGCACTGACTGGCATCATTTCAAGATTGTCTGTGTCCTCCAAACACTGTATTTTTATTCAAAATAAAATTACTGAAAGAGAGAGTCTCAAATATGAAAACTTTGTAAGGACTCAAATATATAATGACTCTTTTTCTAACAAATAATCTTTCAGAGAAAACTTTGCTTTATATAGTATATTTACACATAAAAAACTGATTATATACTTAGTGATTAAAACACCAAGATAAGGGCTATAAATAAATGCTGTAAGAATTTTAAGATAAAAACCTAGAACCTCCATTAGACTAAGAGCTTCTAAACAAAGCCCTGATATCTTCTCTGTACCACCAGTGCCTGGAACAGTACAGGAACTCAATAAATGTGCATTAAATCAATTCTCAGGGACAAAGAAGAAAGGGAAGACTTTATAGAGGAAATGGGACTAAGGGCTATGAAGGAGAGACAGAGTTAAGGTAAACAAAGGCAGGGAATGCCATAACCAAACAAGGTTGTGAATATTGTGAGAAGACGTCTTACTAAACATAAGAAGTCTATATTCTTCAATACTGGATATAATCTAGATAGGTCTGCAAGACATCAAAAGTTAAAAGAAAGAAGGGTGGGGGGCAGGCTATAAGGGGTCAATGAGAGAAAAAAGGGAACATTTGTAATACTTTCAACAATAAAGTTTTTTTTAAGTTAAAAAAAATAGAAGTATTTTTAAGATTAATTTGAAAACAATGAACCCTGACCGGTTTGGCTCAGTGGGTGGAGTGTCGGCCTGCGGACTGAGGGGTCCCAGGTTTGATTCCAGTCGGGGCATGTGTCTTGGTTGTGGGCACATCCCGGGTAGAGGGTGTGCAGGAGGCAGCTGATGGGTGTTTCTCTCTCATCGATGTTTCTGCCTCTCTATCCCTCTCCCTTCCTCTCTGTAAAAAAATCAATAAAAATATTTTTTTAAAAAAAGAAAACAATGAGTAAACTGTTGGAATGAAAAGAAACCCAGTAAGCCATACTAACTACCCAATAAAAACCAAAGGTCTACTAGTACATGCTAACCAGATGGCCACAGGTATCAAGAGGAATGGCAAATTAGAATACAGAGATCAAGTTTTTTCTTTGCATAGTCCCTCATTTGGTCTCTCCGAGTATAAGAAAGTAAAAGATAAAAGTGATTTGGTTTAAAACTCATAGATACAGAGAACAAAGTCATGGTTGCCAGGTTGGAGGAAGTAGGAGGGATGGGTAAAAAAGGTGAAGGGATTAAGAAATATAAATTGCCAGTTACAAAAATAGTCACAGGTATGTAAAGTACAGCATAGGGAATCTATACTAATAAAAGGGTAATATGCTAATTAGACCAGACATCTTTCAGACGTCCTTCTGGACAAAGCCACAGTGGCAGGGGTTGAGGCAGAGGCGGTTAGGCGAGATCAGGCCGGCAGGGGAGGGCAGTTGGGGGCAATCAGGCCAGCAGGGGAGGGCAGTTGGGGGCAATCAGGCCGGCAGGGGAGCAGTTAGGGGGCGATCAAGCTGGCAAGGGAGCAGTTAGAGGGCGATCAAACCAGCAGGGGAGCAGTTAGGGGCATCAGGCCGGCAGGCAAAGGCAGTTAGGGGCAATCTGCAGGCAGACAGAGTGGTTAGAGGAGATCAGGCAGACAGAGGTGGTTAGGGGCAATCTGCAGGTAGACGAGCAGTTAGGAGCCAGCAGTCCCAGATTGCAAGAGGGATGTCTGACTGCCGGTTTAGGCCCAACAGCAGGATCGGGCCTAAGCCGGCAGGCGGACATCCCCCAAGGAGTCCCGAACTGCGAGAAGTCGCAGGCTGAGCTAAGGGACTCCCGCCCCCCCCCCCCACCACCCACCAGTGCACGAATTTTATGCACTGGGCCTCTAGTTAAATAACAGACAGAATCACTTAACTAGCTTTATTTTGAAAATCACCAATAGCCTTGATCATATTCACAATACTAGGAATAAAATTCTTTGTATGAGGAAAGAAAAAATTAAAATTCTTGTTTATTACTTTTGTATTATGTAATAACTGAAATAACTCATTTTAATAATTTGTTTCTATTGCAACTATAAACACATCATATGTCTTCTGTTTCTTATATTTTCTATATTAATACAGATCATAGAACACAAGTCACCTTTCCTATCTGGCTGCTCTGGGTTCTTTTTAAGCATTAGCAAAAAAAGTAAAGTCCACAATATCCCAAAAGACTTCTGATAAACAGGTTAGAAATATGAGTAAGCAAAATAAATTTTCAAATAAAACTTCTACATGGCGATGCACCATTTTAGGCCCTGTCAATCTTATTTTTTTTAAACTAAGCACCTTCCTACCACCAAACAATCACTTCTGAAGGAAAACACAACACTTTCTGGCATTCTTTCCAGGAATATTTTTTTGCCTGGCCTGTTAAATTCTGTATCTAGTACTTACTATCATTCTGACAAAATAGTGCAAGATTCTGTCCATCTAGACCAGTAGTCAGCAAACCCCGGCTCGCGAGCCACATGCGGCTCTTTGGCCCTTGAGTGTTCTAACACCACTTCTTCAAAATAGACTCACCCAGGCCAAAAACCGACTTCTGCACATGGGCCATCAAGTTTCAATTGCACTGTACGTGCGCGCCCGCACGTGGTATTTTGTGGAAGAGCCACACTCAAGGGGCCAAAGAGCCGCATGTGGCTCGCAAGCCGCGGTTTGCTGACCACTGATCTAGACCAAGTACTATAAACTAAAAACAAAACTTAATATAGAATAAACTAAGAAGATAAATGTATGTTGCAACACTATATACAGTGTATGCATGTGCGTGTGGAATAAAAGTACTTAGAAGTCAACATTTAACTACTGGATATTTAAGGACTCCTAATGTTCATTCCTGACAAATCACTAAGATAACCATCTTAAATGTATTTCAACATTGTTAACTCATAACTGACTAATTTTCCCCATATACATAGTTCCAAAATAAGTATGTATCTACTTTTATACAGACCAAGATGTGAAAAAAATATATAAGTTGCTCATTTTTCCAAACCTCTTTCTTAACAAGCCTCAACATAAAGTTTTAGAGTTCCAAAGAGAGCACAAACTTTGTAATGGTAAAATTTTCTCTTATAAAAGAGGCAAGCAGCCCAGCCCCCTTTAAATAAATTCCTTACAATTTGCCTATTTCTTAATCTACTTAATTGTAGATAGAGTCTAATACAAAAAGGTGTATTTCTGTATTAGCAAAACTTTTAGAGGACCTTCTTTCTTAAACTCTTCACTAAATACAGAAGGTACTCTCTACACAGACTTATTCAATAAAGATGCTAACTACCTGCACTCAGTTACTAAACTAAATAACAAAAGACACCCTTTGTAATGTATTCTTCCAAAAGAAAGAAAATTTTCTTTAAAAGTCAGAGACATAGACACACTGACACACAGGCAAAGAAAATACAGTATGAAGGCATCAGAATCCAGAGAGCATTCATTTTTAAAGGTAACCATCCTCATCCTCCTAAGGAATGACCTGACATCTGTTTGGGCAGAAATTTACATCAGGCTGGTATATTTGACTTATAGTTCAGAACAAAGCACTGATTTGTATTATCAATTAGCAAAGAACTTCACTTTTCTGAATACATAAAGCAAGAATCCTATATAATAAAAGGCTAATATGCAAATTGTCCCCTCGACCGGAAGTTAGACCAGGAGGAGGGGCCAGCTGGCCAACGGCCCGCAGCCCTGCCCCCCAGCCAGCCCTGCCCCCAATCAGCACCCCCACTCTGATCAGGGGCGGGGCCAGCCGACCAACTGCTCACGGCCCCTACCCCAGCTGGCACCACCACCCGATTGGCCCCCCTACCCCAATCAGGGGTGGGGCTGGCCCGCCAACTGCCTGCGGCCCATACCCCAGCCAGCCCTGGCCCCAATTGGCCTCAATCTGGGCAGGCCAGCCAGATCCCACCCATGTACGAATTTGTGCACCAAGCCTCTAGTATATGTATATAGGAGCCAGCAAAAGAGCAAATCACAACACTCAAAATTTCTGATTCAATTAACTAACACCTGGGACCAGATTGAAGATTATTTTCTAGGACAGTCCAAGAAAACCTGGCATATTTCCAGACCTCAACTACCCTGTGCCTTTTTAATTATTAAAAATAGGGGAAAGGTAATGGTTGCAAGAAAAGACCTGCTTTCTTCTCAATTTAATCAATATAAGAAAGCTTCTTATAATATTACTAGAGGCCTGATGCATGAAACTCGTGCATGGGGGGGGGGGGGGGGGGGGAGGACCGGGTCCCTCAGCCCAGCCTGCACCCTCTCCAAACCGGGACCCCTCGGGGGATGTCCAACTGCCAATTTATTTATAAACCGGCAGTCGGACATGCCTCTCACAATCCGGGACCCAGGTGGCTTTGCCCAGGCTGCAGCCGCAGTCACAGGTGACCAGGGGCGGGGCGGCTTCACCAGGGCCCGGCTTTGACGGGAAGGTCGTCCGGAAGACGTCCGGTCTAATTAGCCTATTACCCTTTTATTAGTATAGATTATTAGTATAGATAGACTAGAGGCCCAATGCATGAAATTCGTGCAAGGGGCTCAGCCCTCACAGCCACGGTGGCTTGCCTCAGCCCCAGCTTCATCCAGAAGGTTGCCTGGAAGGACGTCCAGTCTAATTAGCATATTATGCTTTTATTTCCAATTAAACAAAGAACAGGAAAAATAGGAGCCCGATGTTTTTCCATTTACAAATGAGAAACTTCCACTCTTCTACCCCTTTCATCCTGACAGGATACTTAAATGTCTATTTTGGTGACATGTTAAATGAAATCTTATAGGATACTATGTCTTTCCCACAAAGAGAGCATCATCTGCATTCAACAAATGTATAGTGTTGGCACACACTGTGTCAGGCACTTTGACCCTTAGGTACTAAGCAGAAATAGTGAAAAAGTCATATTTTCAAAATCTGAGAAATCTTTTAATCTCAACTTGAAAAGAAAAGTGAGAGGTTTAATTTTCAAAATGAAACACTGGAAGTAGAAAAAGAGAGAAACTCAGAAATCATTAGATATTTCTGAACTTCAGTTAAGGTTCATTCTAATTTCTTCAGTAAGGTAAGTGGAAAGGCAGGAATAGATAAATAATCAGAAAATTACCAAGACCAGGGAATTTTTATCTTTAGCAATGTTCTTTATTTAAAAGAAAAAAAAATATTTTAATACCTCTAAAAAAAGTAACTTTTGTCTTAGACTAAATTTAGAAGGTAAAAAGATGAGTAACGAATAAAAAGTGAGTATACGGACATCATAAAAAGTGCTCACTAGTCATCAGTTTGATATTAAGAGCAGCCATATAAACTCATTAATAGATAGTAAGGATAAATAAATCCTCCATAAAGTCATACTAGCTATAAAGAAATTCATACTAGCACCCTTAATGAATAAAATAATAATGTTACCTATCTTGTCAAATAAAAATCTATATATAGCTGAAACAAACAAATGAAAAAGACCAAAATCAGGTTAGAGATTTAAATCATAAGTAAAAGAATTAGAGAAAATCTAAACAAGTTTTTGAAGGAGGAGTCAGTGGAGTAAGAAGGTTATTATTATTACTGCAAGTCACCAATATATCTCCCTGAACAGGAGCAATAGTCTTCCTAACTGATTTCCCAGCTTCCACTTTTATCCCATCCCATCATTTCTTTATCCAAAGTCAGATCCTTTATTAAAGTGAACAAAATCAAGTCGCTCCCCCAATTTAAAGCCATTAAAGGGCTTCCCACTGCCCTTGGCCTTAAAATAAAACGTGAACACATACAAGCCCTTCCACAGTTTGGCTCCTCTTCAGCTTCAATTCACACCAGACAAGTGAACTTACTTTGAACATCAAAATCTTTCAGGCCTTGATACAGTCTTTCTACTAGTACAACCACCCTCCTTATCTCTAACCCCTTTTAATGGATGTGATAGCAGAATGCAGTTAAAACATTGAGAAAATGCTTGAAAAAGTTGAAATTACCAGATCATGAAATGAACAAAATTAACACTAGTTTGGAAATAGTTCCTAGACCACTGAGAACTGAACATATATTTACCATCTTCTTCATTCCCAAGAAACTACTGATCTGTAAACTTTTAAAAACTTATAATAATCAGTTGATTTAAAGCCTCATTTGCTATTTAATCCATAAGAGACAAGTAAGAGCCCTTAAGTCTAACAACCTTTCTCCGAAAATATCTAAGTCACAGTAAGTAATACAAAAACATGCACTCTTCCTCCAAAACCCAAAGAAAACTAAGCAAAAATTTCAGATAAGTATATTTAATCTAAATCCTTCAAATAATTTTAAAATATTTTCTCCAATCTAGCTTTAATATTTAACTTCTAAACTGAAAGAAAAAATTAATACTTTAATAGTCTTGATATATTAATACAGCCCAAAATCTAACAATTTTGTTCTACGTTAATTACCACAAAAGAATTATTTTAATAGTATCTCAACAGATTTTTCCCTCCACAATTTAATGAAACAAAACATACTACAGGCAATAATTTTTACTGTAAGAATTCACATTTCTCTATATTAACCAGTCAGTAGTTAATATAGTTTTTGAAGAGTAAAAACAGCAGTATGATAAATGTAACACTAACAGTTTTAATCAAGATCAAAGTTACAGAAAATAGTCCAGACCAGCCTCCTTCAGAAATCTTTTATATAAATATCTGTAAAGCATACTATATCTAGTCCATGATTTTTATCACCTTCACTAATAAAACTTTCACTTGAAATGTCATGTTTACACTGAAAACAATCCATGTTTACTTCAACAATCAATAATTGATACGTTTTACTATGTAAACGATTAACTATTTTCTAATATGCTAGCACCTGTATCTGATTAATAAAACTAGAAAAACTCCTGTTTACTTAAGTTAATAATAAAAGAAACTTTTTGTGTTCAGCAGTATGACAGACAACCCAGGAGAAGTAGAACTGAAGAATATTAAATAAGGTTAAACTATTTACCTATTTTATTTAAAACGATAGATTTACATGCAATTGTATGGAATAACATAATGAGGGTTAGGGGAGACCCCATTTACTCTTAACTAGTTCCCCCCCAGTGGTAACATCTTATCTATAACTAGAGGCCCGGTGCACGAAATTCGTGCGGGGGGGGGGGGGGCGGGCGGTCCTCAGCCCAGCCTGCACCCTTTCCAATCTGGGACATCCCTCTCACAATCCAGGACTGCTGGCTCCCAATCGCTCACCTGCCTGCCTGCCTGCCTGACTGATTGTCCCTAACTGCTTCTGCCTGCCAGCCTGATCACCCCCTAACCACTCCCCTGCCAGCCTGATCGACGCCTAACTGCTCTCTGCCAGCCTGATTGCCCCTAACTACCCTCCCCTGATGGCCCAGTCACCCCTAATGTCCTCCCCTGCAGGCCTGGTCACCCCAACTGCCCTCCCTTGCTGTCCTGGTCACCCCTAACTGCCCTCCCTTGCAGGCCTGGTCACCCCCAACTGCCCTCCCCTGCAGGCCTGGTCCCCTCCAACTGCCCTCCTCTGCAGGCCTGGTCCCCACCAACTGCCCTCCTCTGCTGCCCTGGTCACCCCCAAGTGCCCTACCCTGCAGGCCTGGTCCCCCCAAAGTGCCCTCCCCTGAAGGCCTGGTCTCCCCCTACTGCCCTCCTCTGCCAGCCTGGTCACCCACAACTGCTCTCCCCTGCAGGCCATCTTGTGGCGGCCATCTTGTGTCCACATGAGGGCAGCCATCTTTGACCACATGGGGGCAGCAATCTTGTGTCTTGGAGTGAGTCAATTTGCATATTATTCTTTTATTAGACAGGATAATAAAAGCGTAATATGCTAATGAGACTAGACGTCCTTCCAGAAGACCTTCTGGACGAAGCTGGGGCTGCGAGCGAAGCCTGGGTCCCAGGTGCCTGCTGGCCGCTGGAGGGAAGCCCAGGTCCCGGGTACCTACTAGCAGCCAGAGGGAAGTCCAAGTCCCAGGTGCCAGAGGGAAGCCGGTGCCGGCAGCCGGGGGAAGGAAGGCCTACTCTTACACGAATTTTGTGCATTGGACCTCTAGTAAAATTATAAATCTACTAGAGACCCGGTGCGTGGGGTCCCTTGGCCTGGCCTGTGGGGATCAGGCCAAAACCAGCTCTCCGACATCCCCCGAGGGGTCCCGGGTTGCAAAAGGGTGCAGGCCAGGCTGATGGACCCCGCCAGTACACAATCGGGGCCGGGGAGGGACCACAGGAGGGCTCCAGGGCATGTCCAGCCCATCTCGCCCATTCCTTATCGGGGCCAAACAGGGCCGGAAAGGGACTGAAGGAGGGCTCCGGGGCGTGTCCGACCCGTCTCGCCCAGTCCAATAGGGGCCGATTGGGGCCGGGACCATGGAAGGGCTCTGGGGCGTCTGGCCCATCTCGCTCAGTCCTGTTTGGCTGGAACCCAGCAGCAAGCTAACCTACCGGTCAGAGCATCTGCCCCCCAGTGGTCAGTGCACGTCATAGTGACTGGTCGAACGGTCAGAGACTTAGCATATTAGGCTTTTATTATATATGGTGATGGTGATATTGACATTGATACAACCCACCAGATTCAGATTTCCATAGTTTACTTATACTTATTTGTGTGTGTGTGTGTGTGTGCGCACGTTAATTCTAAGCAATGTTTTTCAGATGTGTAGGTTTGTGCATCCACCACAATAAAAACATGAAACAGTTTCATCACCACATTCATCTCCCTATTTACTTTTAATCTAATACAGACAGTCCTTGGATTACGTCGGACTCGATGTACATCGTTTCATGGTTACGTCACCATCTCCCATTTATTTATTTTTTAAAAAAGTTCCGTCATTTCGACGTAAGACATATGTGCTTTATGTTTTTTATTATTTATTTACCACAAGTAAAGGTCCGGAATTTTTATCTTTCTTTTAAATTCTTTTTTACTGTTTCACTTCATTACTGCTGTGTATGTGCTCCATGTAAGTGACGTAGGTGCTTATGTAGGTGGGTTCCAACTTACGGCGAAAATCACCTTACGTTGCGCCGTAGGAACAGATCTCTGACGTAAGCCTAGGACCTACTGTAGTGGAAGAGAGTCAACACATTGTTATATCCTTGCTTCTGTTCTAATAAGTTAAGTATTTTTAAAAGAATTCTATTAGCTCACCTTGAATGCAATTACACCATTTCTTCAAAATCCTCCCACTCAGAAATGTTTATATCCATCCTTCTCTTAGGGAACAAAGATCCACAGAACCCTAACAATTATTCGGTTGTTACTAGTCCTTTATTTCTGAAATATCTAAATATGGGACAAACATTTTTTACTAGTGAGCCACTGAAAGATACCAAAATAAGATTCAAAGAAGTTCAAACATAGAGTACTTTCTTTTCTCCAAGTTAAAAACCACTTTCCCAGTGACAGAAACTAAGGGCACAGCTGGCCAATGTTTAGATTCAGGTCTACCCTTGGAATGGAAGTCTGGGATCAGAACATGTGTAAGCAGAAAGCAAAGTAATTCAGAGACCCAGAGACTTTAATAATAATGCTACTATTGTTACCCCTTGTCATACTAAGTGATGTATTTGTACACTGAGGAGACAGAGAGAAGGGACAGGAACAACAGGACAGAAGAAAAGGATGGAAACAAAAAGCAGTTGAAAGTACTTGGATAACAACTGCATCCATCAGACTTGTTCTCAGTTAAGCAGCTGGCTGGCTGGTGACTCAGGGGTCAACAATTCTAATCCCTGGCCTTCCACAAAGTCTGAAGACCAATTCCTGGTGGAATTCACATTCTCTTTTCATTTAGCACTTTTGCCCACCTGACTCAATTTACAGTGAAGCACAATTTTGCTTTTTAAAAACAAATTAAGAACAGGGAACAACTGCAATGAATGTTTGAGCCCCAATAACACTGTAATAACTATATATGGTGCCAGGTGGTTACTAGAAATATCGGGGGGATCACTTTGTAAAGTATATGACTGTTTAACCACTATACTATACACATGAAACTAATACAAAATAATACTAAATGCAAACAGTAATTGAAAAAAATTTTGAGCCCAACGAGAATTTACATATCTATATGTGTTAGAAGTCTCATAAATCCAATGAAGAGAATTACAGTGATAATCTGATGAAAGTTATGGTCTAGATGCCACACAATCCAAGATCCATCTCTAATATTAGCATTTTCAAATATAATAAGCACTAATGACATATATGTAACACCTGAGGATAAACTAAGAGAAAAAGGAGCATCACTGCTTTTTACCAAACCAAATTTTAACTTTTTGCTTATGTTAATACTTAGGAATTTTTAAGTTTTTGTACACTATTTAATTAATTTTATAATTATACCATACAGTAAAAAGGGAGAAGACAGGGAGAGAGACAAAAAGTGAGACATATTACAAGAAAAACAGAAATAACGAGTGATCAAACTATTTAAATGAGGAACAGGAAAAATGATCAAACCTGAGGACTGTTCACGGGAATAAAGGCATTTAATCCTTTCAAGAGGTCAATGCCAGTGCTGAAGAAGATGCTTGCAGGAGCATATTAACAGACATGCAATAAAGCTCAATAGTTTTTCTTTTCTTTTTAAATATATTTTGTTGATTTTTTCTTTTCTTTTTCTTTTTTATTGATTTCAGAGAGAGGAAGGGAGAGGAATAGAGAGTTAGAAATATCGATGAGAGAGAAACATCGATGAGCTGCCTCCTGCACACCTGCTACTGGGGATGTGCCCACAACCAAGGTACATGCCCTTGACCGGTATCAAACCTGGGACTCTAGTCTGCAGGCCAATGCTCTATCCACTGAGCCAAACCAGTTAGGGTTCAATATTTTTTCTTAAAAGAAGTAACAGACACTGCCCGTTACCCTATTTTCTTCTTATTTATTTCACCACAAAATCTTAACAGTTTTCACTAATAGATTGTAATGGTTGGGGATCCCCAAAGCTAACTTAAAAAGAAAGGCTGAGACACATAGACAAACTACTTTAAGAGCCAGCCATGTCCTATGATTTTCTTTCTTATAAAAATGTTTTCTGTGATACTAAACAGCTTTAATCTGCAGGTGGTACGTTTGTCCCCTTCATTTGACATCTGTGTTAATATTATCTTGAGTTACTGAGGAAAACACACACAAACACAGGTGAAGTTCTGATGTGTAACATTTTTATGGCCATTTTCAAGCTGGAAGCATGCTATTCCTAGTTTATGCTATGGAGCCAGTACCTACAATTTATGCCTCTAGAAGCAACAAGAAACTCCGAGCAGTATTTCCAGTGTGGAATCTACACAACCTCCAACAAAATCACCAAAATGTTGATTTCTGGGACCCAATCAGAACCACTCAATCAAATTCTCTAAAAGTGTATTCTTTGTCTGAGATGCTACATTTTTAATAAGCATTTCTATATATTAAATGATGTGTAGACATTAGACATGAAAACAAGAATGTTGTAAGCATGAAACACTGTAACTAACACAAAAGAAATATTTAATAATAGTTTGTTCTCTGGAAATGAAGAAAACAAGGGATTATATTTTACCCCCAGAGAAAGTACCATTGTAGTGGGGTGGCTTTTTGTTCTGGGTTGGGGTTTTTTTCTATTGAGAGCTGAGGGGGTAACTGATGGAAAAAGAGTATTAATGGTAGATTACAGATAATCCCTAACCAGGGTTTCTACTTTAAACAAGGGTCACAGAAATGATAAAAAAAATTTTTTTTCTAATATTATTGTTATTAGGAATTATTCCTAATATTGATAGTCCTAATATTAAAAGTTTTAAAACTCCAAATTTAAAAATTAGAACAGTCTTTATTTCAAATTGTATACTCATCTGGTTTGAATGTCTATAATCCTGCATAGCCTCTATGTGACTAATAAAAGCAAAAAAAAAAAAATTAAATGAGACCTGTGAGATAAAAATAAACTCATTTTGTGCATAAGAAATCTGGTATCAAACACTTAACTTGATCTGTAATCCACCAGAACTCACCTAACACATAAATCACTATAGATTTATAGCCAAGAATCACTGCCTATATACTTATGTATTTCAAATTATAACACATGCTTGTATAATATGTATTATATATATTACAATCTATAGGATTCTAAAATTTGGTGTGTTTTTTTTTTTTTTCGCTTAAACCTAATTTTACAAACATTAAGGTATTTTACTTGAGCCTCACAACAATCTTACATGGTAAATAGGAATATATATCATTATTTTTATCCAACTCCTACTCTAGACTTATAATACAATGTATAGATTCATACTTGAACCAAAACAGATCTTGGAATCCTCCTTTCTGGTGGTTAGATGTGGTGTGAATCAGCTACACTTGAGTACTAAATAAAACCTCCTTGGCTCTGCCTTTAGAGATTATTTCAGTGGGTCTAACGTGGGGCTCAAGAATTTTTATCCAGTACTCAAGGTGATTCTAATGCTGGGAGGTCCTCGAACCATAGCTTGAGACTCACTATTTAATTCAATCTCAACTGAGTCCCAGAGAGATAAAACGATTATTAGATCATTATGTGGTGTAGCTGGGACTCAATCCCAGACTTGTATTCTCATTTTCACTACCAACACCATTCACAAAACAAAACTTGGAAAATCTTTCTTCATTTAATTTAATTATGAGTAAAAAATTTTCATCAATTATCAAGAGGTTTCACCAAGCTGAACTCTGAAACTGCTGTTAGGGGTAATAACTTAGTAGATAATGGTGTGAGCATGTACTCCAAAAAAACACTACTGTAACTTTTTCCTTCCTCTGGACGTTCCAAACTAAGAATAACAGGAAGATGTGTCATATTAGTCAAGGTCACTACATACATAATCTCATTTAATCTATATTGTTCTATGAAGTAGATACTATTTCTGCCTATTTTGTGAAGAAACTGAGGCTTGGATGGCTATAATTTGCCAAGGAATATAAAGTTAAGTGGTCAGGCTAGGACTGGACCAAAGTTAAAAGCATGAGCTCTTAACCTTCCTCATATACTGTGGCCAATGTCCCTATGACTAGGTCTTAGTCACTGCCTAAGCAATAAATTTTGATATAATATTCTGCATCTTTCATTTGCTCTTAAGTCACTAAGAACTCTATCCGGTTCTTATTTTATAAAAATCAATCATTTACCTCAGACCCTTCCTCTCTACTATATTAGCGTAAATCACCCTCTACTGCCTCCCTGCTACCCATATTATTTCTCTGCAATCAATTTTATCTGCTGATCTCAATGGTTTCTCTTGGGTGTCATTATGAGTAACTACTGCTCTCTTCCAAACTGTAATGACATAGCATAGGCTAAAAGCCCTTGATTAGGAAACATGTTTTCCTTAAAATGATAATCAATCACCTTGTTCCTCTTATAGAATACTAGAGGCCCGGTGCACGAAATTCATGCACTGGGGGAGAGGGGGTGTCCCCTCAGCCCAGCCTGCACCCTCTCCAATCCGGGACCCCTTGGGGGATGTCCGACAGTCGGACTTCCCTCTCACAATCCTGGATGGCTGGCTCCTAATCGCTCACCTGCCTGCCTGCCTGGTTGCCCCTAATTGTCCCCCCTGCCAGCCTGATCGCCCCTCACTGCCTCTTTGTGATGGCCTGATCACCCCTAACTACCCACCCTGCCAGCCTGTTCACCCCTTACTTCCCCTCCTGCCAGCCTAATCGCCCCCAACTGCCCCCCCCCCTTCTGGCCTGCTTGCCCCAAACTGCACTCCCCTGCCAGCCTTGTCACCCCTAACTGCCCCCCCCTCCCCGCCGGCCTGGTCGCCCCCAACTGTCCCCCTCTGCCAGCCTGGTTGCCCCTAACTGCCCCCTGCCCCCCTGGCCACCCCCAACTGCCCTCCCCCTGCTGGCCTGGTTGCCCCTCATGGCCCCCCCGCCCGCCTGGTCGCCCCACGCAGCCTGCTTGTTCAGTGATTTGGTTGTCCCTCACTAACCCCCTGCTGGTCTGGTCGCCTCATGTAGCCTGCTTGTTAAGTCGTTTGGTCATCCCTCACTAACCCCCCTGCCGGCCTGGTCGTAGGCAGCCATCTTGTGAGGGCATGAGGGTCAATTTGCATATTACCTCTTTATTATATAGGCTTGGCCATTGTCAATTTCTGCCATTTCCTATTTTCATCTTTTGAATCTCTCCTGTTCTCATCTTCCAGATGTTTTCCCTCCATCTACCAAAGCTCTGTTTCATACCAGTTTCCCTATCTGGCTCTCTCCTGAAATTTCACAGTTTCATATAGAATTCCCTGTGCTAGGTCCATCTTAGTGATTCACATGTGATCCCCTATGCCTTCTCCAATTTCCTGGCATCACCATAATTTCACCAAACACTCTAGACCTAAGCTGTCCTATATAATAGCCACTCACCATATGTGGTTACTGAGCACTAGAAATGTGGCTAATCTAAATTGAGTTGTGCCGTAAGTGTAAAATATACACCAGATTTCAAAGACTTATTACAAAAAAAAAAAAAAACACTCAATAATTTTCATATTGATTACATGTTGAAATATTTTTAATATCCTGAGTTAAATAAACTATCCTATATAATAAAAGGCTAATATGTAAATAGATCGAACAGTGGAGCAACCAGAACAAACAACTGGTCACTATGACGTGTGCTGACCACCAGGGGGTGTGTACAGAACATGGAGGGCATTGGCCACAGCGGGATGGTGGAGGAGGTGAATGGGGGCGACAGACCAAGGCGGGGCACTGGTTGCTGTCATCAGGGTGAGCCACCGGTGGTTACTGAAAATTCTCTGCTCCTGCGCACCACAGTCCCGCCCAACACTCTCACCTACTGCCAGCACCGGCTCTGCTTGCACCCACAGCCGGTGCCAGCCCTGCTCGCACCCACGGCCGGTGCCTGGCGCCAGTCCCAATTACTCGGCACCATCAGTGCCCTGATCACCCCTGAGGGCCTCTCCACCTCCCCCTGCTGCTAAAGGGCAACAGGGGCAGCGGCCACTGCTCACACCCGCTGATGGCACTGGCCCGGCTTGCACCTTTTGCTGGTGCCAGCCCCAATCACTCTGCACTGTCAGCGGGTGTGAGTGGGGTCGACACCATCAGCGCATGGGAGCGGTGGTAGTGGGAACGGGGCTGCCGGCAGACAGGGGATCGGGGGCCGCGGCGGGAGGGGCCGGGCGGGGGCACAGAGCATGGGCCGAGACCCACCCCTGTGCCTACCGCAGCTTCATGGCCCACAGTTCCTTTCAAGGTGCATGAATTCATGCACTGGACCCCTAGTATTATTAAAAAATTAATGTTTTTCTCTTTACATTTTTATTTTTTTATTTTTTATAAATCTTTATTGTTCAGATGATTATTACAGGTGTTCCTCTTCCCCCCCCCCCCATAGCTCCCCTCCACCTGATTCCCCGCCCCACCCCATACCCTTACCCCCCCCCCGCCACTGTCTTCATCCATAGGTGTAAGATTTTTGTCCAATCTCTTCCTGCACCCCTCAGACCCCCTTCCCCCTGAGAATTGTCTGTCGCCTCCCTTTCTATGTCCCTGATTCTATTATATTCACCAGTCCATTCTGTTCTTCAGATTTTTTTATTCACTTGATTTTTAGATTCACTTGTTGGTAGGTATGTATTTGATGTCTTTTTGTTGTTCATAATTTTTACCTTTACCTTTTTTTCTTCTTCCTCTTCTTAAAGAATACCCTTTAGCATTTCATGTAATCCTGGTTTGGTGGTGATGAACTCCTTTAGCTTTTTCTTGTCTGTGAAGCTCTTCGTCTGACCTTCAATTCTGAATGATAGCTTTGCTGGGTAGAGTAATCTTGGTTGTAGGTTGTTGCTGTTCATCACTTTGAATATTTCTTGCCACTCCCGTCTGGCCTGCATAGTTTCTGTTGAGAAATCAGCTGACAGTCGTATGGGTACTCCCTTGTAGGTAACTAACTGTTTTTCTCTTGCTGCTTTCAAGATTCTCTCTTTGTCTTTTGCCCTTGGCATTGTAATTATGATGTGTCTTGGTGTGGTCCTCTTTGGATTCCTCTTGTTTGGGGTTCTGTGCGCTTCCTCAACTTGTAAGTCTATTTCTTTCATCAGGTGGGGGAAGTTTTCTGTCATTATTTCTTCAAATATGTTTTCAGTATCTTACTCTCTCCTTCTGGCACCCCAAAAATTCGGATGTTGGTACACTTAAGGCCGTCCCAGAGGCTCCTTACGCTATCCTCACACTTTTGGATTCTTCTTACTTTCCACCTCTCTGGTTGTTTTTTGCTTTCTCATGTTCCAGAACTTTGGTTTGACTCTTGGGGTACGGTGATCTACAGTTGAGTTTCTGTATATTCTTTATTTCACAGTGTATGCATAATTTCTGACTGGTCCTTTTCCATTTTTTTGGTATTCTCATTAAGGTCCTTGAAGGTCTCTTCAAGTTTATTAGCGGTTTTTAGAAGATTCTTGAGTAACCTTATAAATGTGGTTCTGAACACTGTGTCGTCCATTAGTTTACTTTCCTCCATCTCTTCTATTCGTGACCTGCTTCGGTGTCTCCACATTTTGGCTGCCTCCCTGTGTTGATGGAGTGGCTTTGTGTGGTCAGTGACCTATAGGGGCCGGTAGCTCAGCTTCCCCAATCTCCCTAGGTGGTCGCTCTTGGTACCCCCTTGTGGACTGAGTGCAAAGTCTTGGTGTTGTTAAGCCTTGATTGCTGTTGGTACACTGGGAGGATTTGACCTCCAGTCCAATTGGCTGTGAGGATCAGCTGTGTCTACGCCGGGAGACAGCCTTATTCAACTAGACTTGCAAAATTGTAAAAGCCTCTGTGCTCAGCTTGGATGGGGTGGAGTTTCAGGGTGGAGCCTACAGCCTTGGCTTCCCGTCAGCCCCGCCCTATGAGGTTCCTGGGTCTCAGTGTCCCTCAGTGTCCCTCTGTACTCCCTGCAAACACCTCTGAGAGAAAGGCGCCCTGGAGTTTCGCCCGCTGCCAAACAGTCTAGTCTCTCCCCCAATGAATCTGGATTCCCAGATTCTCGCCCGGAACTGGGTTTCAGTGCATTTGGAACTGGGGCTCAGTGCAGTCCAGAGCTTTTGTCTCCTTCCCGCTAGGGCAATTCAGCGGCACAGTCAACAGTCCGTCCTCTGCGCGCATTCATGTGCGCGCCTCCGGAGCTCTGCCTTTCGCCGCTCCCCTGAGTTTCCGCCTTACAGCCCAGATTCCCCCAGTATGAGCCTGGCTTCTCAGGGTCTCGCCCAGAACTGGGGTTCAGTGCAGTCGGAGCTGGGGTTCAGCGCAATCTGGAGCTTTTATCTCCTTCCCGCTAGAGAACGCCGGCCAGGCACTCAGCCGCCGCATCCTCTCCGGCTCCGTCCTCCCTGCACGTGCGCGCGCCCGTGTCTCCGCCCGTTTCTCCGTACCTCAGGCTTTTACGTCTCCTCTGATTTTCCTTGTGGTTTTCTCTTTCCTTCTAGTTGTGGGCGTTTCAGTCAGCCATCTTTCCTGTGGTTCTGGATGATGTCCGTTTTGACTTTTAGTTGTATTTTTGAAATTGTTGTGCGAGGCTGCAGGTTAGGTGTTTACCTATGCCACCATCTTGGTTTCTCCCCCTCTCTTTACTTTTTTTAAATGTGGCTACCAGAAAATCTAAAAGTACATTTTGTGGCTTACATTGCAGTTCTTTTACAGCACTGCTTTAGACAGTGCACCATTCTGAGCTAAACTGGCCTAATGTTCTCATTATATATAACACATTTATCTATCTATATAAAATCCTAAGCAACCATTACAACCGGTCGACGGAACGACCAGTAGCTTGATGCGCACTGACCACCAGGGGGCAGAAGCTCAATGCAGGAGCTGCCCTCTGGTGGTCAGTGCACTCCCACAGCCAACCTCCCACGGTCCCGCCAGCTGGCCAACCTCCCGAGGTCCCTCCCCCTGGCCGGTGACCCCAATCGGCCCAGATCAGGACTGAGCGAGACAACCCAGATCAGCCCTGATCACCTGCCAGGCTGAGGAACCCCTAGTCCTATCTAATAAAAGAGT
The DNA here is from genome assembly GCF_027574615.1 of Eptesicus fuscus. Taxonomy (NCBI): domain Eukaryota; kingdom Metazoa; phylum Chordata; class Mammalia; order Chiroptera; family Vespertilionidae; genus Eptesicus; species Eptesicus fuscus. The sequence continues at coordinate 29,093,901 of NC_072483.1, read as the reverse complement.
AATATGCAAACTGACCATCACTCCAACACACAAGATGGCTGCCCCCATGTGGACACAAGATGGCCACCACAAGATGGCCAGCAGGGGAGGGCAGTTGGGAGGGACCAGGCCTGCAAGGGAGGGCAGTTGATGGCAATCAAGCCTGCAGGGGAGGGCAGTTAGGGGTGACCAGGCTGGCAGAGTAGGGAAGTTGGGGGTGACCAGGCCTGCAGGGAAGGGCAGTTGGGGGGGACCCAGGCCTGAAGGGGAGAGCAGTTGGGGGGGACCAGGCCTGCAGGGGAGGACAGTTAGGGGTGACCAGGCCTGCAGAGGAGGGCAGTTAGGGGTGACCAGGTCTGCAGGGGAGGGCAGTTAGGGGCAAACAGGCTGGCAGGGGAGCAGTTAGGCATCAACCAGGCTGGCAGGGGAGTGGCTAGGGCCTGATCAGGCTGGCAGGCAGCAGCAGTTAGGGGCAATCAGGAAGGCAGCCAGGCGAGCAGTTGGGAGCCAGCAGTCCTGGATTGTGAGAGGGATGTCCGACTAAAGGTTTAGGCCCGATCTTGTTGGACATCCCTCGAGGGGTCCCAGATTGGAGAGGGTGCAGGCTGGGCTGAGGGATACTCCCCCACCCACCATGCACGAATTTCGTGCACCGGGCCTCTAGTATATATAAAAACCTAAGTGACCGTTAACAACCAGATGACTGGACAACTGGCTGGTAGTTATGATGCACACTGACCACCAGAGGGCAGACGCTCAACACAGGAACTGCCCCCTCATGGTTAGTGAGCTTCTGTAGCCAACCTCCCACAGTCCCTCCCCCGGCCAGCCAAACTCCCGCGTCCCTCCCTCCGGCTGGCCAGCCCCAATCGGGACTGGTCAAGACGGCCTGGATTGGCCCCGATCGCTGGCCAGGCAGAGGGACCCCACCCGTGCACGAATTCATGCACCGGGCCTCTAGTGTCATATAAGAGCTTCTTAGAACATACCCACTCTATTTTCAACCTTTGCTTGAAAGTTGTATCTTCCCATAAAAATATCTAAAATAATAATTTAATCATCCTATATAATAAAAGAGTAATATACAAATCGACTGAACGGTGGAATGACCGGTCGCTATGACACGCACTGACCACCAGAGGGCAAACGCTTGATGCAGGAGCTGCCCCCCGGTGGTCAGAGAGCTCCCACAGGGGGAGTGCCGCTCAGCCAGAAGCCCAGAAGCCAGGCTCACAGCTGGCGAGCATAGCAGCGGTAGGCCTAAGCCATCAGTCAGACATCCCCCAAGTCAGACATCCCCTGAGAGCTCCCAGATTGCGAGAGGGTGTAGGCTGGGCTAAGGGACACCACCCCCCTCCCCACCCCACCCTCCCAGTGCATGAATCTTGTGCAACGGGCCCCTAGTAAATAATATATGAATGCATTTCAAGGAACACTACCTGGAATGAAACTACCATAAATGTCTCCAAAGTGAGAACTACAAGTTAGGTGTCTAGTAAATGAGCTATTCAAAGGCACATAACCACCCTGACTATTCTAAAACTAGTCCTCTCCTATACTTGAAAATTATTCTCTGAAATTTTTCCTATTGTTCTCTTCTATGTACTTAAAAAGTGCCCCCAAGAAGGTAAGACAATGCTAACTCTAACAATGGAAAAGGAAAATCCTAGAAACTATAGAAAGACAAGTATAACTTCTATTGCTAAAGTATCTATATGCAAAACCACATGTATATGTAATTCTAGGACTTAGAACATACATTACTAAGAAAGAAAATCATTATAACTTTCAGAAAGGATGTATTTAACAGTATCTGCCACAAATCCTGTTCAACCAGATGACCTAGAGACAGTGGTAGGCGAGTCAGACTCCGACCACGGTCATCTAGTAGCATCTGTGTCAAAGGAAGAAGTCACAACAATACTTCTTTAATTGTCTGAGCCAAGAGATACATTAATGATGACTTTCCTGAATTTGCAGAAGTGGCAATGATAAATCAAAACATCAAATGAAAAATCCTGGCAGTCTGTTGATGTCAGACTGCAAAAGAAGCAAGACAGAGGTTTCTGTTGAGAAATACTCTGAAAATATAAAGTACAACAAAATGTAAGCTATCAATGCTTTAGGTCAACTACTAAACATACTGAATTATCCATGGAATCCAATACTCCATTAAGACATAATAAGAAGCTTTTTACATCAAGGTACATTTTACTTTTAAATGGGCTTTACATAATACATTCAATGTGGAAAAAAATAACGTACGATTCCTTTTTACAGATGCAAAACTGGTAAGTGGGACACATTTAAGAAGTTAGCTATCAGTCATTAAATTTTACTGTTGGAGAATAAACAAATACATACCAAACCATGGGCTCATGTTTTCAATGCTAATTCAAAGATGGAAATGGAAAGTGCATGATCAGGTCTGCCACTATGTGGGGTAAGAAAACATGCATTGAAAAAAAAAGAAAGAAAACATGCATTGGAGAGCAAGCAATTTTCACCAATAAGAGTCCCTAATACAGTAGGCATTTGATAAACTGTTTTTCTCCTACTCGTGTCAAAGACCAACAAAATCAAGTCACAAAGAATATAAATGAAAAAGTAACAAGAGAATGAGCAGAAAAGAGAAAATATGTCAACTTGAAGAAGAAAAAGAAGGCAATGTGAGCAGCAATTTAAAATGATCCCAAAAAGCATGAGGTAAGTTTGTCTTGAAAATAAAATCTTAACAGATGGTTAAGTAGGGGACTTAGTCCTCAGAATATTTATAAAATGAGTTTTTCAATACATATCTGCTCAATTCCACTGACACTGAAAAGACAGTACAAGACTTAAAAGAAGCTGTTTCATGAGTTTGCTTGCTAGGACTTACCTGAAGCAGTTAGCATGGCTTTTCACTACTTTTTTCTTTCACAAGTATTGATATACCAGCTGCAAAAATTTACCTATAATTAAATACACATCCATAAATGCATCAACACCTAAGCTTGATGTTCTGCAAAATTTTCTGATAAAAAATGTTAACTAAAACCCTGATTTAAAATTTAAATTATTTCTTGATGTCCCATCAGGGCCTTAGAATTTAGGTTTTGAAAAAAGTGATGAGCAGAAAGTAAGTATAGGATAGAGTTAATTTAATTAATAATAATGTATTAACTCATTAGCATTTACTCAACATTGACCAAAAGGGAAGAAAAACTGTCTTAACAAAATATTTAATATCATAAAAATCCACAAGTATATGAACTAGAACTTGCAATATAGCAAGAGAAACACCTTTCCACATATGAGCTCTAGGCACAGGAGTACCAACCATATCTAAGTGCTCGGAGTATGCAAAATGTATGGGAATATACCCCCCAAAAAATAGAATCATCTTTTTCTGTCCATGGGGAATCTGCAATCCATTCTGAATAGTGAACATATCAAAGTTTTTGAAATTTTAAAAAATAATTTTTATGCTTATTTGCAAGCCAAGTAAATGAGGAATGTGATGACTTAAAGAATAGAAGTTTATGAAAAAGATTCCATAGTTTATGAAAAAGATTCTAGCTATATTTGTAAAGTAAAGATATCTGATTGTCTAAAAAGGAGTGCATTCAAGGAAAATAATGGCACATATGCCCAAAGAGTCTATAACAAAAAGTAATGCAAAAGGAAGTTCATTAAAAGGGAAGAAGGAAGAAGTGGGTCTTCACGATATAGCCAGGAGAAAGAAATGAGAAAGTCAAGTGAGAAAAAACAGTTCTTGCAACTGAAAGGTTTATGATAATTACCTATAATATTCAGAATCAATAGAGAGTTACTTTACAGTTTAGAAGGCCTGAAGATGTAAAAGGTGAAACTCGGTCCCAGATAGTCCACAGGATGCTAGATAGGTGGATACAAAGTCTGACACCTGCTCTCAAATTGCAAATGTTCAAACAAGAAAAATGAGAAGTTGCTTACTAGATTCAGCATTCTGGGAAGGTATATTTTACTCAGACTAATTTTTTTTTAAAAGCACAGATAGAGTTATTTGAGATTAAAAGTACATTTTGGTTAAAGAAATACCAGAGATAACCAAGTAGAATATTAGAAGGAAGAAATAAGCCAGCACTTAAATGCAATGCTACATGAGAGTACAACAGTAACTAATGTCTGAATATCGAAGGCATGTCTGAATATTGAAGGTTTCCTTACACTTCAGACATTTTTCACTCCACTATTATTTTGTTTTGAAAAAAAACACTCACACCCTCCACACATACCCTCTTCTCACACTCACATACATCCTCACATCCCCACGCCCCTTCTCCACACGTCCCTACAACACACACACACACACCCTCTTCTCAAATATCCCACAATACCCTCACACCCTTACACATACCTTCCTCTTACACACTTCCACACACCTTCACAACTCCCACACACCCTTACATCCTCTCCTCTCACACATTCCTACAATCTTCATACCCCACACAGCTCTCTCAACCTCCATATCTATCCTCTCCTACACTCCTATACACATTCATACCCTAGTCAGAGCAAATAAACCATTCTCATGCCTACCCTCACTCTTCCTCCCCCATCTCTCAATGCACCACACACTACCACTTTCTCACCTATCTAAATTTTATTTGTCAAGGTTCATTGAAGTCCTATTTTCTTTATAAAGCTTTCCAGACCACCTTGTCTCTGTGATTTTTTTTTTTTTTTTGGTCCTAGATTTCTTACTCAGCTGGTGGTTTAACTGGTTTCTCGTGTAACAGCACTTAAATACAAATTATATTGTAACATTTACTGTAGATTTATATAGAATTCTCTATTCAATTAGGTATAAGCATAGACCACAGCTTTGTTTTCTCTACAGGAACACAGAGGCATATCCCTCTTGAATGATTGTTACCTTATACTGTATTCCCCTTTCTCACCTAATCTGTCTAATAGTGCCCCAAATACGTCCCTAGATTTCCTTCCATAATTTCACATTCAAACACACAACTGAGAGGGTCTTGCACTCATAAATTGGCTATAGGAAATATGCAAAAGGAAAAAATGAATAATCAATCTCTCTTATGAATGATGCAAAATCAATTTTAATATTTTTATAAATAATCCGGAAAAGCATGTGTACAGCAAAACCTCCAGACTTACAGATTTCAGAAAGCAATTCTAGGAAGCAAGTTACCAAGCCAAAAGGGAGAAACTTGATTACGTTCTCTTAAAGGTATAAAATTGTAATATTAGAATACTTTTTAATATCAAAGGAAGAATAAAAACTACCCTTATTAAATGATTATTTATGAGGAAAAAATCTAGAAATCATCAAGGATATTAAAAGACAATGACAGAAAGTACTGATATATCCACAGAGGGCAACATTTTATAATCCTTAGGAAAGAGACTAAAAAACAAAAACAGAAATTACTAAAACTCTGCAAAAAAACAGATTATCCACATCTGATACTTCAAAGAGATACAGATCCCTTCCTAAAAATTCTGAGTTGGTATTACCTCCCAGTTTAACATTCCACAAGGGTTGTTACAGGGAAAAAAGGAAAAATAAAATCTTAAAGCTTCATTTCATTGGTACCCAACTTATTTTTCTAACCCTACCTCCCATTACATTTTCTACTGCTTCTATCCTGTCTAAAAGGAATAGTCAGCATATATATAAATATTATATTTACTGCCTCAATGCTCTTGCATATGCTGGCTACTATGAACAGAATCTTCTTCCCCATCAAAGGTTACTTGGTGAAATCCTACCATTCTTCCCAAATCCAGTCAAATGCCACCACCACCACAAATATTTTTTATATATAATCAATGAGCATGAGCTGAGCAATAATAACTCCACCAGCACTGAGCCAGGCACAAAAAATTCAGAGATGAATTAGACAAACCCCTTATAGATTTAATGTGAAGAGAGAAAACAAGAGGAAATGTCAATAATGTAGGAAGTACATTAAATGGATGAGTATGGTGCTAAGGCAACACAGAAAGGAGCACTTAACAACGTGCTACAGAAGAGGGGTCCCCTAGAAATTGCAGGATGTATTAAATCAGTGGAATTTAAAGGCAAAATACAAGTATGTGGTACAGGGGAGAGATTAGATACTTTTTAGTGTTATAGGATCAAAGTGGAAGGCAGTGAATAGCAGGAAATGAAGTTAGAAAGGAACAGTCCCAGAGAGTACTGTACAGAAATTAAGAAGCTTGACCTACCTGGCTGGTGTGGCTCAGTGGTTGAGCATTGACCTATGAATCAGGAGGTCAGGTTTCAATTCCCAGTCAGGGCACATGCCTGGGTTGCAGGCTCCATCCCTAGTGTGGGGCATGCAGGAGGCAGCCAATCAACGATTCTCTCTCATCATTGATGTTTCTATCTCTCTCTGGCTCTCCCTTCCTCTCTGAAATCAATAAAAATATATTAAAAATAAAATAAAATAAAAATAAAAAGAGTCCAGGCAAGGAACGTTAAGGGAAGAACTAATACACTAATGATGGGAATGGGCAAGCAAGAAGAGATTCAAGAAATAGTCAGAAGGTAAAATTTACAGGATTTAGTAATTTCTTAGATTTGGCACAATACTAAGAAGTAAGTGTTAAAGATGGTACCCAAGTTTCTGGCTCCAAAAGGTTTAAATTTTAATCTTTCCCTTTCTATAAGCTCTCTCTTGAACCAACTCTTCAAGCACATAAACATCCCAACTTTAGTTTTCTTCCCATGTCTCTACATCTCTTCTCAGCTAATATTTCTTGAAAAGTAACAGACCACAGCTGAACCTACTTCCTCATCTGCATTTCACTCCTCATCTTCTACAACATGGTTTTTGTCTCCACCATTCCACTGAATGTCTCTTGCTAAAATTACAAATAATCTCCAAATTATTTGTAAAGTTACTAATAATCTGACAAATCTAGTTGTGACATTTCAGGCTCTATTTTATTTGATCTCTCTGGCACTGCTGAAGAGTCTCTCTATACATTTAATACAATGACACTATACTTGTTTCTGGCGACATCTTGGTCTTCTCTACAAGCTCTTCCTCCTCCTCTCTCCCTACCATGAAAATGAGAGAGTTGGGGGGGGGGGGGGTGACAAACAAACATCAATCATTATTCCACTTATTTATGCATTCATTGGTTGCTTCTTGTGTGTGTCCTGACCAGAGATGGAACCCACAACCTTGGCGCATCCGGACTATGCTATAATCATCCGAGCCACCTGGCCAGGGCTGGTTCTCTTTTTATTCTTCCTCCTGCCTAGTTGATTTCATAACTATTCCTCAACTTGCTGAAACTCAAATCTCTCTCCAGCTCAGATCTATATCATCAACTACTTATTTGATGTCCCTATCAGGAAAAGCCACTACTTTGACCTTTCAACTTATTGAAAACTTATGCCATCTTTTTATGCTAAAGCTCTAATCTGATGAAGAACACTTCCACAGTCTTCAAACATGCAGTTAACACTCCTGAACAAATCAAGCCCTCCATGATCTGACACCCTGCGCATCTCTGTAAGCTCATCCCCCCATCGCTGCTCCATGCCCCATAATATGCCTTATGATCTAGGTCTCATGAACTAATTTCAGTCCCTCAAACATGTAATAAATATTCATGTTTCCATATTAATTGTTTCCTCTGCATTTGTCTGGCCATTCTTAGCTCCTATAGTCCCTGTCTACTCAAAGTACAGAGACTAACAGCAGTGGCATCACTGGGAGCTTGTAAGAAATACTAGAGGCCCGATGCACAAAGATTCATGCAAGAATGGGCCTTCCCCTGGCTGCCGACACTGCCTTTGCTCTGGCCTGGAGCCGCCTTTCCACCTTCCTACGCTGCCCAGAGGCCCAGAGCAGCTGGGGTGGTGCAGAATGCCTGTGTATGCAAATTAACCCACCATCTTTGTTGGGTTGATTTGCATACTCACTCCTGATTGGCTGGTGAGTGTCACGAAGGTACGGTCAATTTGCATCTTTCTCTTTTATTAATGTAGATAGAACCTCGGGGCCACTCCAGGATACCAAATCAAAATCTGCATTTTAGCATTATCTCCAAATGATGCATATACACATTAAAGCTTGAGAAGCATTGCTTTAATTTATCATAACCACTACTACAATATAAACAGGTATCACAGAAAAGGGCAAATGTAGCAGAAATAACTTTCAGAGCCTTAGTCTAAAATCATTCCTTTATATTCACTGCTTTTGACATAGTAGTAATAGATTTTGATATTAACTCCCCTGGTCTTACAGTCACCTTTCCCTCTGGATTTGATGCTTGATACCATTTTGCCAACTATGACATTGGCTCCACTGGAAGATTCTTACTCTCTGCTCTGAGGCTGTATGTCCTCAGACCTTGGAAATCCCATAATGGGCTGTTTCAAGAGAGAGCACACCCACCAGGCTTGACAGACAACATAAAATACTCCTCCCACTTTATTCACCTGGTGAACTCCTAATCATCCTTCACAATCACCTCAAGCATCAGAGAGAAAAAACATTACCTGACTCCTTCCAAACTGAATTAGGCCATCTTTTTCAGTAGTCCCAAGGTACTCATATAATGTGCTGCATAATTGCTAGTTTACTAACCATTCTCCTCCAAATAAGCAGTCTAGGTTAAATAGTGTGTCATATTCCCAGTTCTGACATATACTTAATATTTACTGGAGCTCAAGAGGGAGATCAAAGCCAGATATATATTTCTGGACACGTACATTCAGTTAAAAACTAATAATGAGCCCAGCCAGCATGGCTCAGTGGTTGAGCATCAACCTATGAACCAGGAGGTGAGGGTTTGATTCCCAGGCAGGGCACATGCCAGAGTTGCAAGTCCATCCCCAATGTGGGGTGTGCAGGAGGCAGCCAATCAATGATTCTCTCTCATCATTGATGTTTCTATCCCTCTCCCCCTCTCCCTTCCTCTCTGAAATAAATAAATATATATATATATATATTTGTTTTCTGCAAGCTAATCCAAAACTTAAGTTTTATATATATATGGAAAAAAACAACTAATGAAGAGAGGTGGGATTACTTCAGCAGGGAAGGAAAAGTAGACTAAGAATTCCTTAACAACTGAACTCAGAAACAAAAAACTAAAAGGATGGGCAGAATGAATATTGAGGTGGTGAGGGGCAGGAGACAGAAAAACTGAGAGTAAAGGCACAAAAGAATTTCAAACAAAGATCAGAGAGACAAGAGTATCAAAGTTACAGGAAAGTCAAGTGATAACCAAATATAGATAACAATCTTTAGATTAGACTATTAGAAAATCATTAAGTTGAAGGAATTATTTCATTTACTTTGGGATACCAATGGCTGAAGAAGAAACAAAAGGTACAAATGTGAAGCCAATGTAGGATAGAAACCTTTCAAGAAACTGGATAGTGAGAGGAAGAAGGGAGACTTTCACATTAATTTATTCAAAAACTAAACACTAGAATGCAGTGATAAACATGAGGGCCATAATCCCTTCCCTCATGGTTCTGCTTACTTTTTTTTTTTTAGCAGCAATAAATTCAGGAAGAAAAAAGCCAAGAAGGACTCAAAAGATGAGCTCAAGGAGAATATGAAAAGCATTCCTCACCCAGTGAAGTTCTAAAAAATAACCAAAACCTTCAAAGGGAGAGAGAAAGAGAAATATCCCTTAATGCCTGACACTAATTAATTTTAGTAATTTAATGAATCAAATATTTTTCAATCAAAAGACTTCATATTCCTTTTGCAAAACTGAGAAGCCCAAAGAAAGTACCCTTAAAATGTTGAATGATTTCAATTATAGCTAAATAGACTAAAGATACAACAATATTAGTTTTCTATAAATTCAGTCACTTAAATTCAAACCAAATCCCTATGGATTTATTACATTCTACTACTCATTTGCCACATTTCATTCATTCTTTTCCTAGTCTAACACATAGAAATAAGGGATTTCCTTTTCTTCCTATTCTTTTCAACATCTTTGTTTTCTGCAAGCTAATCCAAAACTTAAGTTATAGTAAAAGAAAACTGAAGTCCTTGGATTTGGAAAAACAAAGTATGTATTACACGTTTTTATCAATCTGTTTTAATCAAAACATGGGCAAGGGAACCATAAATCCAAATGCCAGAACCATTCATATTTATCCGGCATGTTGTTCTTCACTCACCCACAACAGGCAAAAAGTGAACAATAATGACCACTATCATTAAATTATTTTCCAACTATGAGTCAAAAGAACCTATATTTGTTTACTTCTACATGAGCAAATTTCAATTAATTTAACCTCTAAGAATCAAAGTACCGCCCTAACTGGTTTGGCTCAGTGGATAGAGCATCGGCCTGCAAACTGAAAGGTCCCAGGTTCGATTCCGGTCAGGGGCATGTACCTTGGTTGCGGGCACATCCCCAGTAGGAGGTGTGCAGGAGGCAGCTGATCCATGTTTCTCTCCCATCAGTGTTTCTAACTCTCTATTCCTCTCCCTTCCTCTCTGTAAAAAATCAATAAAATATATTTTTAAAAAAAGAATCAAAGTACAATCATTTTTAAAAGAACCACATACTTTGATCATTCAATTCACTAATTACTTAAGTGGTGATCAGAGCAAACGAATTTTGACCTAATTCTGATTCTGGATCATTGCATAACCAAAGGAACAACTTTTGTTTTGAACAAACAACTACTTTTAAATAAGGGGTGGAAAAAGTTTGTTATATCAGCTACACAAACCATGGTAGACCATTAGCAACACAATTTGTTAACTCAGCATTTTTTACTACATCGTAAGTTTTAAGGGTATCAGCAGCTGATATCAGAGTGGGGCAGGGGGAAGCAACTTTGGCAGAACAGGTTCAAAGAAAGTCACACTGCCCTGGAATTAGTAACACCTATTTTAATATACATGTCAAGATACTTGATTCAACAGAAAGAATAAAGTTAAGCCCTGCAGAACTTGGTTATAGCCCTGGCTCTGCTACTTACTTAGTTATATAACTTAGGCAAGTCACTGAGTCTCAGTTTCCTCAGCTATAAAATGGGGACAATATTTATCTGATAGGGTAAGTCATACACATTATCACTAAAACCTAAAAGCACTTAGTTTAGAGCGTGCAATACAATATAGTGGGGGCTGTTAACAATGGCAATTTTAGCAAAAAAATAATCATTAATAACATTATTGTTTTACATAATGACTGGGCTGTGACATAACTTGCCATCTCCAATTTCGAACAAACCAATGTAATAATGTAAAATTCTGGCACATTTGTAATGGGACTCACCTAATAATGGCCTATTGGGAAAACAATTTTAACCATTCTCATCAAAAGCAAAAGTGGTCTGGGATGTAAAGTACAGCATAAGGAATACAGTCAATAATATTATAATAACTGTGTATGGTGTCAGATGAGTACTAGACTTATTAGGGTAATTATTTTGTAAGTTATACACTATGTTGTACACCTGAACTAATATTATATTATGTGTCAACTATAATTGAAAAATAAATTTAAAAAAAAAAGCAAAAGTGATTGAGAAAAGCACTTCTGCAGCAATCAAAGGCAGGATTTACCTACAAATTTCTTTCAGCAACAATTAACATATGTGGAATATGTGGATTTGGGATTGCCATTGAGCTATCCAATCAAGAGCACAACCACCTCTACCCTGGAATTAGAGCTGACTTTGGTACTTCCTACTGCTATATTGCTACTTCTAGCTCTCCCCTTCCCCTGCCAACCATGGATTTCATAAAATGTGGTACAAGAATTATTTTCAAAGCAACTATCTCTATAAATGATTGCAAACATTTTTCCACTAAGGGAGGGAGATGGCAGAGGGGGGTGGGTAAGCATTCTTTACTTTTACAAAAGAACAATGAACTTAAAAATCAGGGTTTAAGTTCTAGCTCCACCAATCAGTGACTTAGGCAAATTCTATTACCTCAATCTGAGTTACAGGAAAAAAAAAAAAATCATGAAACAATTCAAGTAAGATAAAAGAGGCATCTACAACAAATTACATATAAAACTATAAAGCATTAATAAACGGAAGTTATCTTCCCAGATATGTTGATATTAAAATACTGAGAAAATAAAACAAAATATGCTCTTGGAAGTTTCATTTATTCCCTGAAAAACCACTCCCTTTTGTCTTTACCTCATTTTGGAAAGGTTTTGAGGTGCTCTCATTTGGGAATATACTACCGAATGATGCACTACTCCATTCTATTTTACAGTTTTCTAAAAACATTCCCCCCAAAACCTCTATATAAAACAATACTACCAAATTACATAATTGAAAATATAGTATTCTTTCCTGAAAACCAACTTATTTCCTAGAATTAAACCATAGTCTAATAAATATATAAACATAAATATTATAAACAAAACAAACACTATTGTATCCTAAACAAAACAGCATAGCCACTTGCAAAAGTAGTTTTTCACTAAATAAAGGATGGGGCAAGAGTAGGTTTACAGTTATTTCCACAGAAAATAATACAATAATAATAATACAATAAACTCTGTTTCACGTACTCACTACTATAAACCTACTTTTGCCACACCCTGTACACTAGAATGCCATAATTAACATCACTCATCAGAGTGGTACATCTGTCAGCAAGAATAAACCTATACTGATACATCATAATTATCAAAAATCAACAGTTTATGTTAGGGTTCACTCTTGGTGATGTATATTCTATGGGTTTGGACAAATGTATAATGACATATATCCATCACTTTAATATCATAAAGAGTAGTGTCAATGCCCTAAAAATACTGTGCTCTACCTATTCATCCCTACTCCACCACCACCCTTCCCCCATGCACTCCTGGTAATTACTGATCTTTTTACTGTCACCATAATTTTGCCTTTTCTAGATATCATACAGTTGGGATCATAATGGATAGTGCCTTTCAGCAGTTTGGCTTCTTTCACTTAGTAATATGCATTTAAGCTTCTTCCATGTCTTTTCATGACTTGATAGCTCATTTCTTTCTAGAATAACATTCCATTGTCTGGATTTATGAATAAAGCTGTTATAAATATCTGTGTAGAGGTTTTTGTGTCATATAAGTTTTCCAATTCCTATAGGTAAATACCAAGAAGCATGACCACTGGATCTTATGGTAAAGGATGTTTTGTTTTAGAAGAAACCACCAAACTGTCTCCCAAAGTAGCTATACCATTCTGCATTCCCACCATCAATGAATGACAGTTCCTTTTGTTCTACCTCCTTGTCAGCAATTGGTGGTGTCAGTGTCCCAGATTTTGGTCACTGTAATAGGTATGTAATGGTATCTCATTGTTTTAATTTGCATCTCCCCGATGACATATGATATGAAGCATCTTTTCATACACTTATTTACCATCTGTGTATCTTCTTTGGTGAGGTGTTTATTGAAGTCTTTGGCTTATTTTTTAATTGGGTTATTTGTTTTCTTCTTTATTCTTTCATTATTTGGATAACAGTCCTTTATCAGATATTATCAAATAGTGCAAATATTTTCTCCCAGTCTGTGGCTTATCTTTCAACTTATATTTTGTATTGAGTTATTTAGAATGCTTTCCACAAAAATGCTTACTAAATGCCAGACATCATTCAAAGGTCTTTATATATATTAACTTATCCAAATAACAACTGCATAAAGTACCACTATTATCTCCATTTTCCAGGTGAAAAAACTGTGGCACAGAGCGGTTAAATAACTTACCTCAGTCACAGATAGAAAATTATGGTGCTACAAGACCAGGCACTCTGGCTCCAATGCTATTAAACCTACACCGTACATTAACATAGTACTATACTGAATGAGACTGAAAGAGCACAGGTCAGCTGGTAGGTGAACACATTAACAAGCAATTATAATACTGCATAGAGTAAGCAGTACCATAGGGTAAGCAATATTAAGCCCAAGTCTCCAGATATTGCTAGTTGAAACTAATTATACTTTAATTAATTCCCACAGCAAAATAAAGAATCCCAAACTCAGCCTGAGAAAGAGGAACACATTTTATAAGGGTCTGTCATTTTTCCATTCAATTAATCAGGTATCTGCTATGGTTTTGTTAGTTTTCTAGTTAAGAACAATAACTTTCTTATCAATCTTTTACTTCCCAAGACAATTCCAAATCAAGTTAGAGATACAATCAGCATAAATGAGTTTGTACCACACTGGTTAATGCAATACATAAGGGAAACAGAGATGTCTTCGACATGTATTATAATTTTGAAGTACTTACAATAGGTTAACTGAATCTAGGCTAAGCAAGTATTGCTTAAGAGAGACATTCCCTTGCCCTAGCCCGTTTGGCTCAGTGGACAGAACGTCAGCCTACGGACCAAAGGGTACCAGCTTCGATTCGGCCAAGGGCACATACCCTGACTGCAGGCTTCTCCTAGGCTCTAGGCCCGGGGCAGGGCTCATGCAGGAGACTACCAATCGATGTGTTTCCCTCACATCAATGTTTCTGTCTTTCCTTCTCTCTTCCACTCTCCCAAAAATCAATGGAAAAAATCCTCAGGTGAGGATTAACAAAAATAATTAAAAGTAAGAGAGATGTTCCCTTAATAACTAAAAGAACTATTTTCAATTAGCATATCAAAGTTACACGACTCCAAAGTCAAGACTTATGCTTGTAACACAATTAATAGCAGGCTGTTTTACGTACACCCACTGATAAATTGCCACCTGGGAACAGCTAACCCATCTGGGTGACCAGGTGGCCCTGCTACTTGAGTTTCCCTTCTCATTCTCGTTTCAGCTAAAGACAAGATTATATTACTCTTTCTTCCTCACTAAGTCTCATCCTCAAGCCCTTGCTGTTTCTAGTATGAATTAAGAGTCCTTACTGGTGGTGAGATATGAATAAGCAGGGAGAGTATTACAGAGGCAGAAGAAAAAAATAAAGGCAAAATGATATGATAGAGTCCCCTCCTTTCTTACACTATATATGGAGAATCATATCATTCTCCACATGTAGTTCCTAACCATTTTCTTCCAATGGCCCTATCCTAATAGTTAAGCCAATTGCCTTTGTCCCAAGCAATCTAGTGAGCTGCCACCAACTAGGGGCTCTTTTGTCCTCTGAAACACAATGGTAGTCATACATGGCTTCTTTCCCTACAGGGAAAACACCATGGTGTAATGGACAAAGCCCATATTCTAAAATAAGGTAAGTGTCTGTCTGAATCTCAGTTGTGAAGCTTATTGGCTGCAGGACCCTGTTTTCTCATCTGTAAAACTGGTAACTAAGGTAGCTCAGTACCAGAAACACACTGTAGCAGGCAGGCAGTCAACAGGTTTCCTTTATATTTTTCATTTGGCTCTGACAAAGGATCTCAGGATCAGTATCTCTCAGGATCAGTATCTCAAATCCTTAGAAAACAGGCTGTCAAACTCTGACTACATACCACAGTAAGAAATGCATTTTTCACTGAGACTCAGCATGTAGATAGATATAATCACACACACAACTGATATTTCACAAAATGATACTAACCTTTGCTATAGATAATGCATTCTGATATTCTCTATTTTCTTTCTTTCTTTCTCCTCTCCTCTATAACCTTTCTCTTCTCATGACTCCTCCCTAATCACATACATGAATTTCTTTTTAGTCTGGTCACCATACCAACCTACTGGAGCTCCAGGAAGCAGGGTACTTCCAGGATGCAAATTGCAGCAAGTGAAAGAGAGATCAGGGAATAAGGAAATTCTAATAACGCTGGGAGAAATCCGTTTTTCCTCAGACATAATGTTATTCCTGAGGGTAAAGTTAGTTGTATTGCTATAATACAGAACAGAGATAAAACAGGCTTGTAGATTGGTCTGGGAACTTAACCAACACATATAACAATGATCCTTATAAGAAAATGCTTCCTAGGTTTCAAAGTTTTTGGAACACAATGTATTTCTAAACTGGGGAAGAGGTGCTACTTATACAATGTCCTATGTCAGGGGTTGGTAAACTATCTCCTGCAGGTCAAATACAATCTGCAGCCTGTTTTTGTACAACCCCTGAACAACGGCTTTTACATCTTAACAGTTGAAAAAAATCAAAATAATATTTTGTCACACATGAAAATCAAATTCCAGTATCTACACTAATAAGAATAAGATGCAAATTGACCGTGCCTTTGCAATGCCCACCAGCCAATCAGGCGTGAGTATGCAAATTAACCCAACAAAGATGATGGGTTAATTTGCATAAATAGGCACCACCCCAGCCACTCCGGGCCTCTGGGCAGTGTGAGAAGGCGGTGCCAGAAGCCAGGGGAAGGAAGGCCCGTTCTTGCACGAATCTTCATGCATTGGGCCTCTAGTCTATGAATAAAGTTTTATTAGAACACAGTCACACTAATTCATTTACATATTGTCCATAACAAATATGTTAAGCATGAGTCAGACACTGGGGAAACTAGAGTGAATAAGTCAGATATGGTCCCCCTCATAAGTATTAATGGAAGGCAAGTGAAAGAAAAATCTCAGAGAAATAAAAGGCACTTGGTTTGTTGTAGAAACTATCAAAGGGCCAATATGGCAAAAGATGAGGTTGGAGAAGGGCCTTATCAAGCAGTGCCTTTAAAGTCACTGGAAGGAATAGACATTGTTTCGTATTTTACATTCAGTTGTTTATGGAATAAATTACTCCCTCCTACTTTAATAAATCATTGCATTATTACAAATACTTGCAATAATATTTTAAAGTTTCATGTATATATGTATATGCAAGTATGATTCTGTTTGTGTACATAGTCTTTGATCCTCACCGTAATCTTGAGAGGTAGGTATTAGTATTACAAACTCTCCATTTTACAGATGAAGAAACTAAATTTATGGAGCTTCCCTAAGTTCACATGGTGTATCATCATACCATGGTAAAGAAATGCCCAATACCCAAGTTTCCTCCCTACAGAATGTTTGTTCTTTCTTCTATACCAGCCCAAGACTTGCATAATTAATTACTTTCACTGAATTTGAGATGAAGAACATTCTTACCGCTGTTAGTTTGTTTTTTAGGAAACCATTCTTTCTAACCAATAGCTACATTTGTACCAATAAGATTAGCTTTTATTATTTCTATAAACTAGCCCCTAATGGCCAACCACATATTCCAATGGCAGAAAATTCTATAATGTGTAACAGACTAGCTCACCTACTCTTCTGCTGATTTAGTTTCCATTTCACGGAAATAAGACTAGTTATTAATTATAAAAACATTACTTAATTGGGGCTACTAAATATATGTTGCTAAATTAACAGGAACTACAATTCTTAGTAGGAGCTATTCTCAGGCTCCTGTAGTGAAAGATAAGATCAAAACTACCCTTCACTAATTCAAAAGGAAAAAACACACTTCTTCTATGAGCCTACTCTTTTAACTTGACTCCATCCTTCAGAAGTAAGGATCAACTTGAGTATTCTTCATAAAAGTCATTCCAATAGAGAAAATAGTACCTGACAGTTTGTTAGGCCCTCTCACCAGTTAAAGCTCCTAATTTAACTGCTTCTATTATTTCTAGTCTTCTCAGCTAACAGGCAATCTCTATTTACATTTTAACAAACAACATAATTAGCAATTAATTTCCTAATTCAATACCCAAACCAGGTTTATGTCTCTCTAAAGAACTAAGGAAGAGAATTAAAAAAGGTTACCAGGTAAGGTTTGTTATATAATATTTATATAGAATAAAAGAATGGTCAGTAGCTATTCAATCATTTTTCCCTGGTCATTTAGAAAGTTGGTTTATTCTACTTCTGAATGCCTACTAATAAATTGTTTTACTATTACCTTGTCCACCTTGTATAAGTCAGTATCTCACAACTGCCCTTATTTATATTTATCAGTCTCTTTTTACTTTGACTTTTCATTTCTACCCATATCATTTTAAAGCGTACTTATACAAGTAATGTCAAGTCTTAGCTTAAATAAAAATAATCAGCAAATTCTGTTCACTAATCCTGCAGCATAGAACCTCACTTCCAGGTAACACAAAACCTAGCAACCAGTTCTTTTTCTAGAACTACTTTATCTAAGGTATTAAATAAAATGGCTTACAATACTTACAGGGTGAAACTATACTTCTTTATAGAGGATAGCTTACCAAGGATAATTAGCTTTACCTGCTTCCAAAATGAAAGAAACCAAATGAAAAGAGGCAGCCACCATTATATTTTTAAATTCAGAAAAGTTTAATGTTTCTTCTGGTTTTATCTCTGTGTAATCATGTAGTTTTTTCCTAGTCAAAGATGATGTTACTGACCTTCTGCCAATATAAAACTAAGATTTCCCTGCACCAAGCACCAACTCCCCCTCCCACCAACAGTGGAGGCTTGAAATCTTTCACAGACAAAAATATTCAAGCTGACTACTTAGAGTTAGAGGCCACAGTCCTGAGTAAAATTAATAGCCCATAGTATTAACTATTTATCCTTTCAGCCTTAATTGTAAGACCTTAATAACCTATAACGATATCAAATTCCTGAGAATTAAGATGCAAAATACGCATTTTCTACTTCTGAATCTTCAACCATAACAACAATATACTATCTTACATGTTTACAACAATTAAGAGGTGATCTAATGAAAAAATAGACATTTGAAAATAAGTAAAGCCAAAGTTCCCAATAGAAATCGGAATGTTTTGTAAATAATATAAAGTAGCAGATGCCCACAATCTGAAGATAGAAATTTGCCACATAAATTCAATAGCCTCTGCCAAAACCGGTTTGGCTCAGTGGATAGAGCATTGGCCTGCAGACTGAAGGGTCCCAGGTTCGATTCCGGTCAAGGGCATGTACCTTGGTTGCGGGCACATCCCCAGTATGGGGTGTGCAGGAGGCAGCTGATGGATGTTTCTCTTTCATCGATGTTTCTAACTCTCTATCCCTCTCCCTTCCTCTCTGTAAAAAATCAATAAAATATATTTTTTAAAAAAAACAAAACAATAAATTCAATAGCCTCTAGTCTGTTTTTTTCTCTTCTTTTTGAGGTGTGTTTTTAAGACATTGTATTCACAGTTCTCAGGTGCACAATAAATGCATCCATTTCTTTTTAAGTAATAATAAGTAGGAAAAAGTGGAGTGACTAAGAGGGAAGACTGGTAAGTGTAGGCAAGTTTTAAAATACAAAGAATGTTCAAAGCTAGAAGGGGTCTTGGAGAGTCTCTCTAGCTTAGGTTGATATAATAGACTCCTAACTGGTCTCACCTCTTCACCCCTACATACTTTCACTGTATTTCCAGATTGCTGCCAAAGTGATCCTAACACATAACCCAGATCTAGCTTCTCCTTAAAACTTGTTGCTACCTCTCCCCTCTGGATTTCATTCCAACACCTTCCCACACCAGATCATAACCCCTGCATGATCTTGTCCCTGACTCTCTCCAATCCCATCCCTGCATTCATTTCTTCAGGCAGCCAAATATTTACTGAGCTTCTACTCTGCCAGAAACTGTGCCATCCCTTAGGGGTATTGCGATGAGGTGAGAGGTGGCTCACCCTCTCTCAGAGCCTACACACCAGTAGTGAAAAGGGCAGATAATAAATAGGTAGATAAACTAAGTAGTAATTAGAGACTGTGACATGTGATGCAAGACAAACAGTCACTCTCTCAGGACCCTGTTTGTTTCTGTTACTACACATATGACAATTTGTAATTATTTATTCACTGGATTACTTACTTTAGGACTATAAGCTCCATTAGGACATAATCATGTCTGTCTTATTCCCTGTTGCATCCCAAGCACTTAGTACAGTGTCTAGCATGTAGTTCACTATTTACTAATTAAATTATTTCATCCTCTTTATTTTAGAGATAAATGGGGTTTCAGTGGTTGCCAAGGTCAAAGAAGAGTAAGTAGGAAAGAAGGAATTTGAATGAGAGACTCCAAAATTTTAATCCAAAGTATCACACCACATTCAAAATATTGATCTCAAAACTGAAAGATCATGTTTTCAAAGCTTATAGCTGTTACCCAAAACAGACTTGAGAATCTTTCCAAACTTGAGTTTTACATGAAAAATTTTAAAACACTGAATTAAGACTTAAATAAAATTGTCTAAGAAAAATATTTTTAATTATAACAAATAAATAGAGATGAAGATTTACCCCAATGGTTCCTTTAATGCATGCTAGAACAATAAGACCTTAAAGAACTTGTAAAAGAACCATGATATCTGAATGTTCTAGATATTTCCTGGCACTTATTTGTCACTTGATATCGACATTTTCTCTGGATGAACCATGTAGACTATTATCTCACATTAACTGATAAGGAATTTACCAGCAAATTTAAAATATCCCCCAAGAAGTGACGCTACATTTTTAAATGTTTTATACATACACTACACGCTACATTTTTAAAAATAAAACTTAAAGATAGGTTAAAAACTCACACTTATAGGGGTGGGCAAAAGTAGGTTTACAGTTTAAATGTTCTACACACATTTTAAAAGATAGGCTAGACACTAACATATACAGGAGTGGACAAAAGTAGGTTTGCAGTTGGAATACAAAGAATAAATAATAATACAAGAATAAACTGTTCCATGTACTCACAACTGTAAACCTACTTTTGCCTACCTCATATATGCAAAATCTATGAACTAGCTATGTGTTCTGTGGTATATTAATTCTCTTAGAACATATTGATTTACAGTTTTTTTAAATTCTCAGAGTTTTAGGAACTTGCCAAGATCTCATAACTCGCCCATGCCCCTTCCTCTTGAAATAATGCCTTAGAACAAGCTTGATTTATCATATATAATCATAAAGATGTGAAGACCAACATCTTTCCTAATAATTAAGGTCTCATTTCTATAAAATATAAATTGTAAAGTTAGTAATAATTACCAGAAAAAAATTCTACCTCAAAGCTTTATCCTATATAATAAAAGTATAATATGCAAATTGACTAAACGGCTGAACAGCGGAATGACCATCCAGATGACCATCCAGACGACGATCTGGAAGACCATCCAGGACCACACTATGACACTCATTGGCGCCAGGCCAGCCAAGGCAGGTACGATGTGATTGGTTGGGGGCCCGGCCATCGCCCCATGATCACCCCGCAGAGGGAGGCCCAGGCCACCGGCTTGCGAGGCGATCAATCGGGGGGCTCCATGACTGCCCCAAAGAGGGAGGCCCAGGCCACTGACTGGCAGGCTGTGGCGGGTGGGCAGGGCCTCCCTCTGCAAGAAAAGCCCGGATCCCGGGTGCCGGTGGCCAGAGGGAAGGAAGGCCTACTCTTGCACGAATTTTGTGCATCAGGCCTCTAGTATACTGATAAGCTTAATCTTTTAAAAAGCAACAGCTCCCTACACTGGGTCCTTCTAATAATTATCTTATTGCTTTACATTTATTTTCTTCAGCAACATTAGAAAATAAAATAATTCCCAATGTGACTTTAGCTACTAAGAAAATAGTCAACCAAAGAAAAAAGAGCTTTTATCTAGTCCAAAAGAATGGTATTGAAAAGGTTTAGGATTCAGGCATGAATAGCATATATCACATCAGAAAATTTCTAAATCTACTTCTATAGAACAGTGTAATTTACTGTGAGGAAAATGACTCATGTAGATTTCAAAGAATACTTAAACACAAACAACATATTGAGTCACTTGTGCTCAGAATTCTTTAACTCGACAGCACAATGGCTACAAACCCATCAAACAATGTCTCTGCCCTTTAAAAGAATAGTACATGCTATCGTGTGTTTTTAAGTGCTCTTATTTTTCCAAATCTAAGTCTGTATTTTCATTCATGCTTATAATATAAACTCATATCTGTGTTTAGAATTTCTTTTGTTATGAAAGTGCTTCCTCTTTTCTTCTGGCTTGTTATTTCTTTATCAATTTCATTTAGTAGTGCTACCATACTACCTAAATCTTCAGGCTGCTTTTCTGTCCTATACGCCAAATATGTGTATTCGGGACATCAATCATGATCATATCATCCACTCCTATCACCTCTAACTTTTAATTACTTTTCCTTTGGACTTAACCCCCCTCAACTGAGATTATTCTACTTCTTCAAGCAATTCTAAACATCTTTTCATCTTATAAATCTCTTCTTTATATTTAGGCAAAATTCCTACATTCTAACTTGCCTTTTATCCATAATCAAGTTTACTCACAAATGCCCTCTATGTTTCTTATCCTATTTTGTACCTTTTCCTTCATATTAAGATGAATAACCTTCTCAACCTCCTGCCAAGACATTTTTTTTCCTATTATTAGAATCTATATTTTCCAGCAAGCCTTTCCTAAATGAAAAACATCTGAACTCTTCAAACTTACAACTAATTTTGTTTTAGCACCTTTGTGTGTGCTTAATTCATCCAACTGGTCCAGAAGAAAGGACAACTCAGCCACAGCAGGTCCATGTTCTCCCTCAGGATCAGTTTTCCCTCAATTCTGTATCTAATTATATGCTCTCTACTGTAGATTAAATAATGAGCATATTTTTCAGTGCATACTATTTTTAATTGCAAATATTTACTTATTCAGCTTCCTTCTCTATTTAAGAGTAGAATAAGAGATTGGTGAACTAGGTCAGTATTTTTTAAGAGTTTAGTACCAATTGATCATGGAATTAATTAATGGGTCATAATAAAAATGTTTTTATTTTATTTATTTTTTTTAAATATATTTTATTGATTTTTACAGGGAGGAAGGGAGAGGGATAGAGAGCTAGAAACGTCGATGAGAGAGAAACATCGACCAGCTGCCTCCTGCACACCCCCCACTGGGGATGTGCCCGCAACCAAGGTATATGCCCTTGACCGGAATCGAACCCGGGACCTTCCAGTCCACAGGCCGACGCTCTATCCACTGAGCCAAACCGGTTTCGGCATAAAAATGTTTTTAAATACAACTGAATATAAAAATAAATAAGTGTCCTACACACAGTATGAGTTAGTTCATGAAACTTCAATTTCTGATACATATTTATGTATATGGGAACTGAATCATGATGCAATGTGTATTTCTTATTACAGTTATGATTAAAGAAAAAAGTTGAAAGTCACTGAACTTGAAGATCTCTAAGATGCCTTCTAAATCTACATGATTCAAATTATATTAAAAGAGTTAGTCTAAGTATCAGAGACAGCATTTTTTTAAAAAATGAAGAGAACTTAATGATACCAAAAAAACCAACAAAATCATTTTTTCTTAATAAAATGTCACTATTAAACTCTAACCTTAAAATTAAAGAATTATAAAGCTTTTAGAGTAGAAAAAAGTCCAGAGATCATCTAATCCAACTTTACCACTTTAATACACTGAAAACTCAGGCCCAAAAATTCACCTCATTTGTTCAATAAACATTTGTTGAGCACTTACTGAATGCCAGGTTTAGGACAGGTCTGTAAAAAAAAAAGAGATATCTTTGAAGAGCTCATAGTCTAAAGTGCATATAGGTGAGTATGCACTTGGAATAATTACTGGAATCAAGGTAATTTACAAAGTATAAGAAAACAGAAAGCAACTCTCAATCTAGGTTGAGGGGCAGAGAAAATGTTTCTAAAGAGGTGATACTTCTCAGTCTTAAAAACAAGGAGTTAGCCAGGGAAAGGAGGAAGAAATAACTTGTACAGAAAGGCACCATACTGATATACAATAAAGGATAATACATTCAGGAAACAGCAAGTCGAGTTTGTACAGCTGCAATATAGGACTCATGCTGGGGAGGAGCCACAGCAGAACACCTAACACTTATGTGACATTTAATCTTCAAAACAGTCTGTAGGGTAGGCACTATTAATATCCCCATTTCATAGATGACAAAACAAGCACAAAAGGTGAAGTGATTTGTCCAAGGTTAAGTTGAGAAGCCAATATGTAAAACATGATAACCAAGGAAGTCTAACTCCAGAGCCTATACTCTTAGCCACTATCCCAAGAGGTTAGAGAAAAGAGGCAATAATCTGCCCTAACAGGTTTGGCTCAGTGGATAGAGCATCGGCCTGTGGACTGAAGGGTCCCAGGTTCGATTCCGGTCAGGGGCATATACCTTGGTTGCGGGCACATACCCAGTGGGGGTGTGCAGGAGGAAGCTGATCGATGTTTCTAACTCTCTATCCCTCTCCCTTCCTCTCTGTAAAAAAAATCAATAAAATAAAATAAAAAAGAGGCAAGAATCAAATATTAAAGGACTTTGTATGCCATTCTAACACTTAGATTTTATGCTAAAGGTGACTCAACAGTGGGTGAAAGGTTTTAAGCAGGAATTATATATACAGATTTATTTTTTAATGAGGTCAATCTAGCATCTATGTGGATGGACTGGAAGAGAAAGTAGTAACAAGGAACTAGCTAGTCTTAGCTAGAAAGGTACTACAATTATTCAGGTAAGAAAAATGATGATGAGCTAGACAGTGGCAGTGCTGCCACCTGAACCCAAGCCTAATGACCACCACAACCACATTCCTGTCCACTATCCATAAGAACCTCCCAATTTTTTCCCTTGAGCCCACCATTCTAACAGTATAAGAAATCCAACCTTGCCCTGAGGCTCAATTGGTTGGAGTGTCATCCTGTATATCAAAAGGTTGTGGATTCAATTTCCTGTCAGGGCACATGCCTAGGTTGTGGGTTCAATCTCCAGTCAGGGCACTTATGGGAAGCAAGATCAATGTTTCTCTCTCTCCCTCCCTCCCTGCCTCCCTCTGTCTCCCTCTCTAAAATGAATAAACATATCCTCAGGTGAAGATAGGGAGAGGGAGAGAGAGGGAGAGAGGGGAGGGGAGGAGGGGGGGGGAGAGAGAGAGAGAGAGAGAGAGAGAGAGAGAGAGAGAGAGAGCCAACCTCAGAGACAACACGTTCTCTTTAGGTGCCTTTATTAAACAAAACCTGACCACTTGATGTATTAGGTATATGAAAGTGACTAACAGAAATCTAGTTGGAGAATGAAGAGAAGTCAATTGTGCACTATAGTAGTTTTCTTTCTTTCTTTTTTTTAATATGTTTTTATTGATTTCAGAGAGAGGAAAGGAGAGGGAGAGAGAGAGAGAAACATGGATGAGAGAGAAATATAGATTAGCTGCCTCCACCACCTACTGGGGATGGAACCTGCAACCCAGGCATATGCCCTGATAGAAATCGAACCACAAAACCTCCTGGTGCATGGGTCAACACTCAACCAACTGAGCCATACCAGTTGGGCTTACCCTCTTGACTTCTCCTTCCTCTATACACTATTCCTGGAACTTTCATGTTCAATAGTCAATTTAAAATCAATGTTCTGTCTAGACATGACTATTATAACCAAACAGAATTAAATTTACCACAGAGGAAAACTCTAATGTGGTCCCAGCTGTGGCAATAAATATACTCTCTGGCCTGGTCAAATTCTGGTTTAAATAGAGATGAATGAATATTAACAAGAGGTAGACTTTTTGAAAGCAACAAAAAATTAAAGAATACCAGAATACTAAAAAGAGAATAAGAGCAATCTAAACTTTGATAAAGCCATTTGATTGCAAGACAGTAGCACTACTCCCAAGTGTGTGTGCGGTATTCCAGAAACCAACAAATGAAAGAATAGTGGAAAAGATTATTTGGTCAATTCTCAAGCATTCTAAATTTAATCCATTTTCATTTAAACCATGAATGAGACCTCTGGAGGCACATGATGTTAAACAACGAGTGGGTTCCATAAGCAAACAGCCTACAGTATAAGGAAGTACAGAAGGAATGGAGGAACTATAAAGAAAATGAATGAAATGAGTTACAAGATAAGGAACAGTGAAGGAATTCTAGTGATCTCAATGTCAAGCATTGTGTACCTTACCTAGCTTACTATCTGAGGGGCACCATGACAAATGGCAATATAAGAGGAACATAAAAAGAAAAAATTAAATCACAGATTTATGAGACACCAAAGATAATAAGAGGACTTACAAAAGTAAAAAAGCAACAAAGCAGTTTTAGAATCTAAAAGGACAATTTAAAGATTAAAACTTCTTTTGGTTTAGTTATGCTTTACTTCTCATTAAACAGTGATTCTGATAGACCCAAAAGGTGAGATGTCAGTAATATCAGAGAGATATATATGGGAGGTGTGTTACAAAGACAATATGAGGCTTATTTGCATACTTTTTGTGGGAGTGACTTCAGAATTTTTCCTCTCACTGGTGTAATGCTATTTAATGTAAGAGTTTCACTGTAATTCTTAACCTGGTTGGCTGACTTTAAAACAGTAAGCACTTATTAATTATGGTCAAATTTTAACCTTAAAAAGGACAAGAGTCTATTAATATATTATAGAATATTACTTAGTATAGCCTAAATGAGCCTAATGGTAAGCAACAACCTGCAAGAAAATTATGTAATTATTAAATCACTTTAAAAGTTTCTTGAAATTAAAGTTAGCTAGACAAAAAATATATATCCCTAAAAAAAACCCCACAGAATTTACACCTTGAACCATTCAGGAATCATGCAATAGTGGACATTATTTCTTCCATATGAAACTTAATAAAACTTTCAGGCATCATGTTAAATACACACTACGCACACAAACACACCCTGATGCCACAGCCCAAGCAGTAGGATAAAAGGAAATATCCTTAAAGACAATTATTATGGCAAAAAAAACTACTGGATCAAAAGCAAATATAATTAAACTAGATAAAACTGACCAATCATTCATCATACCCATATTGAATATGCAATCTTCATGAGCACTCCGTAACAAATGATTAGAGTTTATTCCTAACAGTCAGCAAAGTATTTTTAGTAAAGTATAATAGGATGAAATAATGTATATACCTATAGTCTATTTCTCTAATCATTCTAATTTTTAAAGATAGTGAAAAAAATGAAAACTCTTAAACTCTCTCACCTGGAGATCACCAATACCATGTACTTACAAAATTTAGATCACTGGAGGAGGAGCAGAACCCCTTTACTAATATACTAATGCTTTTAAAAATTAAAAGTTTAAAGTTGAGCTTCTCCACCTCAACACTACTGACATTTTAAGCTAGATAATTCTTTGTTATGGAAGGCTGTGCAGTGTATTATAGGATGATTAGCAGCATCCCTGCCCTCTACCCACTAGATGCCAGTATCACACCCTCCCCTCCTCTCCTGTAGTTGGGACAACCAAAAATGTCTCCAAATGTCCTCTGGGGTAGAGGTGCAGGGGTAGGGAGCAAAAGTTACCCAAGCTTGAGACTATTGGCTTCTCATAAATAAGAAAAAATTCAAAATGAATGGGAAGATCCCAGGAGGTGTTGGATATTTTATTTCCCTTCTGCTCTTGATGTTCCAATATATTATATTTGAATTTGATCACAGCCTACATTTAAGAGATTCTGCCTTTTAGAAAACAAAGCATTTAATATCTATCATTTGTTAGCCAAAGTTCAGAAGAGTCCCAGAAGATTCACTGCACTGCCAATTCCCCCTCCAACCACACACTTACTCACAGAAATACACACAGTATTGCCTAGTTGAACAAAAGAAAATGCACATATTACTTCATTTTCATTTCTTATTTCATCAAATATATGGACCAGACTGTTCTAGCTCCAAAGGAATTCTCAACGTATTCAATGCAACTCAAATAGTACCACAATAGTTTCATCACTTTAGGTAGGATAAAACCAAGAACTAGAGCAAGTATTAAACTCATCCTTATATTTTAACAAATTGTGGAGAAAAGGTACAAATTAACCACAATGCTTTAAAACAACAACAACAACTAAGTAGGTTTCTGTTTGAAAAAAAAAAAAAGCAGAGGAGGAATGAAAAAAAAATCAAAATCAAAGGGAATCTGTAGACATTTCTGGATGAAGGCAAAACTCAAAAATGTTTCCCCTGGAATGAGAGGAGGAAATTACACACTTGGCCATACCCTACAGGAATAGTCTGTATAACCAGTCTCCAGTGTGCATACCATGGAATGGAAACTGAAAAATAAAAATGCACAAAATACTAAAGAAAACAGTAAACATCCATCCTAAACACCTGAAATAAATTTGTTTTTTACTACTAATCTCCAGTTGATTGAAAATATTCAAATATCCAGAAACAAAAAACTGAAAACCTGAAAAAAAATTTTAATTTTCATAAAAATTGTCATCCTCATGCCAGATTACAAATTACATAGAAAAATCAAATAGGAAAAGAAACATAATAACCCCTTTTTAAAGTGCATTTGATTCACAACAAAAGCTCTTAAAAAGCAGACATTTTAAGTTGTAATTATCTTCATGTATAAATAAGGATTAAAGTCTTTAAGATTAGTTCAATTATCTTCAATAGAATACTTTATTCAACTAGGAACATTTACTTAAAAAAACTATGCAACAATATATAATATCAGTTTAATGTAAGTAGAATATCTATATACTCTATAGCAACAAACTAGAGCAAGTATTAAACTCATCCTTAAATTTATTTCAAAATTTTAGCTATTAACCCTCCTGGCCCAGTGAAAATACTCCTACAAGAAACGAATGCTCAATTCTTTTTTTTTTTTCTCCCAAACCAAGCAGAGGAAGCTGTAAGATCTGTAGTGGCAGCCTGCTTTTCCAGAAGTAATACCTTGAGACTGCTCAAGAATAACCTCCTTCACCAATGAGTGTGACTCAGGTGAGCTTGGGAGGGAATAATGTCCACTATTCTTTGGTCAGTGGCCATGATGCCCCTCCTCCTCAAGGGCAGGAGATCAGAAAGAGGGATTTGAACAAGAGGAGTTCACCAACCAGAACATACAGGAGCAGGGGAGAAGGAGTACTACTGGAAAAATAAAACCCTCATGGTTAAGTCATGTCACAAAAGCCAGGGGTTTAATGTTATCAAGGTATTCATTCCTTTTAGAGACACCATTGTTTATCTTCCTCTCCAAACGTGCACAAAAAGAACTGTCAGCCTGCCTTAAGCATGCACCTTCTTCCATTTAAACAGACATGATTCTTTTGGTTAATCTCTGGCAATGATCGCCATTTCACAACACATTCAGCCCACCCGGAACTGATCAATACCACTACAGACATAAGACTAGACTTTATCCATTTATTAACCACAAGGAAATGTACCATTCAGCAAAATTCTATACATTACAAAAGATTCTATTAAAAAGGGGGGTGGGGAGGATGGACCTCTCTCTCTCTCTCTCTCTCTCTCTCTCTCTCTCTCTCTCTCTCTCTCACACACACACACACACACACACACACACACACACACACACACCACAGAGGTACACAAAGAAAAGACTACCACCCTCTAATTTCCCTGAGGCAAATGAGATAAAGACGTGGCCATAAAACCTGTCAATTCCAACCCCCCACCCCCACCCCATAATTCTATCTCACAACCTAGCAACTGATTTTCTAATTTTACGATAAATAAATCCATTGCGACTTTAAAATTGTTCATCTATGCAACTAACTCTTGTCATGTGCATTTGCACACCTCTGAGCTAGATGACACATTTACAGAATTTCAAATACAAAAGCCTAGCTAGTTTTCCAACCACTGGTTGCAACCACAGAACGTTCTCACAAAATCAAAATTTCAAATACAAAAGGGCCAGGTTATTCTTCCAACCTTGAGCCAAAACCTACTTTATGAATACAGTGTATTTGACTGTGTGAGCAATTTCAAACGGGCTATTCTAACCCGAAAACAATGCTTCAATACAACGCGTTTAAAACAAGTATTCCGTAGGTAAGCAAAATCGATGCCAGAACAGAGCACATAAATGGTGGTTGAGAGCCAGCACATTACCAACACAGCGGCATACCTCTCCTGCACTGGGTTATAGTTAATACTCCAACAACAACTAACAACTATTTTTAACACTGCTGGACACTGAAGTTGAAGGAAACGTGAGGGGGAGACCCGATGAAATTGCTGATATGATCCATTGTTTCTCACGGTCAAAATTAAGTAGCAACTGACTCGATCTCTGCGGTGATAGTCACTGGTGGAGCACTAATTAAAAGATGATTTTTTTAAAAAAAAATTACACCCTTATTTTGGAGAATGCCACACTAAATGACACGTTAGAATCCGCCTTTCAGGTCTCCAACCTGTGCATAAATTGTTACTTGTGGTATTTGCGGCTTGCTTGCAACCCAACCGGCGCTGTCATCCGGCGTTATGGCCACAAAACCATGACTTTCTCACTTCCACAACAACAGAGCAGTCAGCCTTATCAGTGAGCAACCTCACTCAACACCAGGAAAATGCACGGAGGTTTCCAGATCCCAATCAGACCTGGGGGGGGGGGGGGGGGGGCGGCAGCCGAGGGGCTCGGGGTGGGTGGGTGGGTGGGGGGCAATGTTCCCCCGGCTCCCCCGGAGCTCGCCGGCCCACAGGGCGGCCGCCGGCGCGCACGGCCGCTGCAGCCCGCCCGCCCGGGCACCTACCTGAAGAGCAGGAGATAAGAAAGACGGCGAACGCCAACTTTGCAGCAGCTCCCATGTTCCCGAGGCGCCGGGGAAGCCGTAGCAAGTTCTCGCTAGATATCCAGTTCCCTGGGTCTTCCTCGGAGACAAACCTCCTGGTGTAAAATCAACCGTCATAAAACATATTCGGAAGCCCCGATCAAAAAAACGTTCACGGGTTTTTTAAAAAAAAAAAAAAAAGGAGAGAAAAAGAAAAAAAAAAAAGAAGGGGGAAAAAAAAAGAGCACAACAATAAAAAAAAAAATGCACCACGGGGGAAAAACCGCCACACACACCCACAACACACAAAACCGAACCACGAGAAGCCAACAACAACAAAAGCGGGTTTAAATCACTGTCAGAATCACTGTCAGCGCCGCTCGCCTCGCGGGTCTCTGGGAACAAAACGCCAGGCTGAGGCGACGAGGCGGCGGCGGCGGCGGCGGCGGCGGCGTTCGCTGCCGCCCGGACAGTCCGGGAACCGAGCTGGGTCCGACGTCCGGACCGACCTTCAACCCGGACACCCAAAGTCCGCGGACCACTGAGGGCCGAGCTCGCAGCGGCGGCGGCCCAGGAGGCGGCGGCGTGGGGACGGAGCGGCGGGCGGGCGGCGGCGGCGGCGGCGGCGGTCCAGGCGGCGGCCAAGTTCTGGTCCAGGCGCTGGCTCCGGCTCCGGGCTCCGAGCTCGGCCGCGTTTTCGGTCCCCTGGCCTCCGCCGGCCCCGCCCCCTGGACTTCCGGTTCCGGTCCGAAGCTGGAAGGCAGGCTTGGTGGAGGAACGCTCCGCGGCGGCGGCGGCGGTGGCGGCTGCGGGGCGCTGCGCGCGTGCCGGGCCGGGAGCGCGAGGAGATTGTGGGGCTGGCGAGGCGGGCGCGGGGGAGAAGTAGCGAGCGAGGGCGGGGCCGGGAGGACGCGGAGGCGGGGCCGACTGAGGCGCGCTACCGCCAGGCCTGGGCGTCCGGCCTGCTCGGCCGGCGGGGCTGCGGGCTCCCGGGGGTGGGCGGGTCGAGGCGGTGGGCGGTGGGCACACCTGGCGCGTTAACCGCGCCACACCGGCCTTTGTGGAGCGCAATCCCGAATGGTCGGGGGAGCCCAGGACGAACAGGACTTCGAGGCGAGGCGGGGGGCCGGCGACTCCTCCGGGGGGGCGTCTGCGGCGCCCTGTCTTTCCTCTGGGGGACGCCTCGTCCGCTCCGAGACTCCGGGCGCCGGGAAGCCGCGGGTGGGAACCGGTCCGCTGCGCCGACCGAGCTGCCCGAGCGAGCTCGGCGTTGTGCGAGCTGATGTATCTGTGCTACCAGCCTTGGCGATGCATCCCACCCCTGTGGCTTCTGCTTAAGCGCGTTGTATTTAGGCTAAAAAGAAAAAAAAAAGGTGCCCACCCGATCAGAATATCCACAATTTTCACGTTGTGCAGTTTGAAAACTTGAATCCATTCCCACCATTCCTTTTAATACACGAATCATCATTGTGTTGAGAACTGTTGTGCATGTAATAGGTTCGCAAGTACCTGCAGATTTTGATCGACATATTTGAAGGTCAGACAATTGTTTACTTTTTTTCAACTTTTAGGGCCTGTTTTTATCCCTTAATCTAAGTTGGTTGCTGTTCTAGGCATGGAGTTGGATCTAACATGTAAAAATTGTATTCCTACCTCAAGGAGCTCACAGTATTTGCTCTACTCGAATTTGTGACTACCGAATACAAACTAAAGACGGTATTTAGCAAGCTCCGTGAAGGTAGGATCTCATCTGTTTAGTATATGATGGGTCATTAATAAGTAATTATATAAGTAGCTAGGGATTCACTGCCTTTTTCAAAAATCCAGTTGTTTTCAGTTGTATTCTACAAATATTTGTTTTTATTAATAAAAATAATAATGCAACTGTATTATAAGGCTAATTCATGTTTTACTTGTGGCTTTCTGATTCCTACATTTTTCCCACAAAGTCAAGCCTTTTCCCTTGTATTTATAGTGTTTTTCTCTTCCTCAAAATTACTCTGTATTTCTATTAAATTCATCCTGTAATTATCTGCCCATTTCTACAGCTTGTCAAGGTTATTAGCAATCATTGTGGCACTTTAAACTCTCTGAGACTCCCAGTTCCCAAGTCATGGTACTCGGAATTTGATATTGTGCAACAGTTAAGAAAAGTCTAAAGTTGATCTTCAAGGTATCTAAAAGATCTCATGTAGTTCTTTAGACTTTATGAGCTGTTCAAAGGAATAAATATAAACCATTTTCCATTCGCTGGTTGAATTAAGAGTTGCCACTAACATTTCTGGAATGGAAGAGTGTATTTTATTTAGAACTACCTTCATTTCATTCAGGAATTTGATGTCGGTTATACCCTGGATCAGGCCCCACTGTTGTCTTATCTCTGAATCACTTCAATATTTTTGAATTGTGAAACCAGAGCATGTGGAATAACTGGAATAACCAGAAATATGACTAAAACTTGAAAACATATTCCTTATCTTACCACCCAAATTCCCCAGTATAAGAATGTAAGAGGAGATAAAAATAATTTTTCTGTAGTATGAAAGAGGGACAACTAATCAAAGTCTTCACTACAGTATTCTTCTCTAATAAAGAGTTAAAATAACCCCATGGGAAATATTAGCATCCATTAACAGTAGTTATCTGTTTTGTTCCTAAATCTGTGTTCACCTTGCCCTGTGCATTTTTCAAAAATTCAAAAATAACCTGTTAAGACTAATTCCTATGGGAATTCCAAAACTTAAAAAGAGGTAGCTGCAACTGACCCTACTGCCCTTTTTGTAGAATCACTTTTTTTTTTTTTTTTTTTTTTTTTAGTCTACAAGTCCAATGGTGCAAACTGTACAAACCTGATTTAGGAAGAATGGTGAGGAAAGGAAAATGAAACGTGAAAGAAATTCTGGTCTGCCAGAGCATTAGGCATGTGTTAACTTAGCTAACATCACTCAGTCCAAAAACTTGAGACCTACCCTAATAGCCACTCCAATGCTAGAATTTCAAGTCCAGAGTCCCAGCAACAAGTTCAGTTAAACTGCTAATTATTCCCAGCTGGAAGAATCTTGAGAAGCCAGCCCGACCTAGAGATGCAAGTATGTGTTGGCTGGATGAGGAGACAGAGGTAAATGGGAGTCACAGACGGTTCCAGAATAAAGGATGATTTTTTATGCTAGAAACTCATGGCTCAAAAAGGTATGGATAGACTACAACTTTAAAGTAGGGCTAGAATTGAACTAGCCTTTGAGATTGGATAGAATGGCATATATTGTGAAGAAATGTATCTTAAGGTATTCACCTGCCTTTGGACATAACCAATAGTCACATATAAGCAACACATGCCAAATCTTCCTTCATCTTCAGGAAGATGATAGAATCCCTGTAGAGTATGAGGGATGTTGAATTCCTCCTCAATGAAGGATTTAAAGGTATTTCTGCTGCTTTTTAGCTACTGTAAAAATCTTTCGGTTTCAGATAAAATAGGCATTCCGGAAGTAGTATGACTAATGAATTTTTCATATGCCAATGCTGTAAAGAATTTTTCAAACTCTTGGCCCGTGGGCCGCATGCGACCCATAATGAATATTTTTGCAGCCCAGCCAATATAACAGTATATAAGAAATGTTTTAATAAAAATTTTGTAACTTAATTTTTACAATTCCTGTTATACATAATCCTATATAATAAGAGAGGAATATGCTAATTATCCGTTACGCCATGAGGCATAACGACCGGATCACGGATCTGCAGGAGGGTGGGGCAGCGAACTACAAGCAGGTGGTGGAGAGCTACAGGAGGGGGCAGGGCAGCAAGCTATGAAGGGGGAGGGAGAGGGGGACGGGGGCGGGGAGCTATAGGAGGGTGGCAGTGAGATACTGGCTACAAGCGGGCAGCAGAGAGGTGCAGGAGGGGGCAGGACACCAAGCAAACGGGTGGCGGAGAGCTACAGGAGGAGGGCAGGGCAGCAAGCTATGAAGGGGGGGAGGGGGGAGCTACAGGAAGGCAGCAGCTACTGGCGCACGGATTCGTGCACAGGGCTACTAGTTATTAATAACAAACCACAACGTTTGCTAATGACTGATTACTATAATCGTGCATTCATTTCCCTTACACACCTTTCGCACAGGCACACCTTTTCTCTCCACTAATACTAGCAGCGAATATTTTAGCAGATGATTGCCACGTCATTAGTCTTAGACTGACTTGTTTGGTGTGTGCAATAGGAAATAGTTCGCTTTCGGAGAACAAGAAAAATAGGTTTATTTGCATTTTGCTTATTAATTTGTGCAGTTATACAATGTCTGGTAAGTTAATGTTCAAGAAAAAATATTAATTTTTATTAAAATGTTCTATTATTTTATGTTAACAATTACCCATTTATTTCAGCCCTTTGTATTCAGCATGTCTCTATTGAAATAAACCTACATTTCTATGAAAATTTAAGCTTTTATTTATTTATTTATTTATTTATTTTTTGCAGCCCACATAAACTTAAACATCATTTATTTGGCCTGTGTTAGCCTTTGAGTTTGACATGCTTGCTGTAAAGCATAATACATGGGGAACAAACTTGGTACCTTGGTAGGTCAAAGGAAGGCAGATAACAATCAGCATATTTTTCATGAATCCTCCTGTCCCTAAATGTGCAAGGTGGGAAGAAAACTCCCTATATCCTAGCTTTTGTTACAGTTATTCCTTTCTTTCTAATTACATCTAGCCTTAGTATTGCACAGTACCAAAGGGATAAAAAAGGCATAAGGATAAGAATGTGGGAGTAGAGGAGGGACAAAACATTAAGGTCGAATAATCTAGAACAGAAAAGTGAGCTAGACGAGCTAAGAGAAACCAGCTATGATGGAAATAATGTTTCCAACATGTAATTAAGCTCTAGCTGGTTTTGCTCAGTGGATAGAGCATCAGCCTGTGGACCAAAGGGTCCCAGGTTTGATTCCAGGCATGTACCTTGGTTGCAGGCTCCTCCCTGGTCCAGGCCCTGATTAGGGTTTATGCAGGAGGCAACCAATCAAATTTGTTCTCACATCGATGTTTCTGTCTTTCTGTCTCTCTTCTACTCTCTCTAAAAATCAATGAAAAAATATCCTAGGATGAGGATTTAAAAAAAAAAAAAAAAAAGCTACATTAGCCAGGCCAGTTGGTTGAGGATCTTCCCATGCACCAAGAGGTTGCAAGATTCCATTTCCCATGATGCACATGCCCCAGTTGCAGTTATATCCCCAGGCCCCAGTTGCAGTTATATCCCCAGTAGTGGGCGAGCAGGAGGCTGCCGATGGATGTTTCTCCCTTTCCCTTTGTCTCTCTCTAAAATCAATTTTTAAAAAGCTATACTAACCCAACTGGTAATATAAATCTCAACAAATTGGGTTCGTTTTAACCTCCCAAGGGTAACATTTGATTTTTCTTCATATCACTTCCTTTGAAATCCAGTAAATGTGTGAGATACAAAAAGAACAGGCTTACTTGGGGGAAGATTAGATGGTTTTAAGTAAAGGAGTTATGTGGTCAGTTTATGTTTTAAAAATTACTCTTGCTCTTATATGGAGAACAGGTTGCAAGGTATTAACAAAGAAAGCAGAGAAACTACATAGGAGGGTGCATCAATAAGGCAGGCAAGAGAATACTGGCAATGTGAACTAATGGAGAAAGAAGTGGATAGATTCAAGATATATTTTGTAAGTACAG
This sequence comes from Eptesicus fuscus, assembly GCF_027574615.1. NCBI lineage: Eukaryota > Metazoa > Chordata > Mammalia > Chiroptera > Vespertilionidae > Eptesicus > Eptesicus fuscus. Next base: position 29,057,821 of record NC_072483.1, on the reverse strand, counting down.
TCAACAAGATTTACTGGTGATTGGATGACTTCTACTTTTTTCATTGAGTGAATGAGCAGACATGGTGTCATTTGTTGAGATGGGAAAGGTTTAGGGAAAGAGTTATATTACAGAGAAGAAAGTGGAGAAATGAAGTGAAAATTTTCAATTTAAAAATGTTAAGTTTGACTTGCCTATGAGACATCCAAATGGAGATATAATCAATTGGATATAGATGACTGAAGTTTGGAAGAATATGCAATAATATAGGTATGAATTTGGGAACTGTTGGCACATAAATGGTATTGAAGGCCATGGAGATGAATGAGAACATCTAAATGGAGAGTAAACATAGAGAAGAAATTTAGCAAGTGGTGGATTGAAAGTGAGGAAGAAGGATGAAAAAGTAGCAGCTAGAAAGATGAGACAAAAACCAAGAAAAAGAGATGTCATACATGAGTGTGTATTACAAAGGGAGATAGGAACAGTTCCATCTCTTATAGACTCATCAGTAAATTGAAGAACAAAAAAAATAAAATAAAATAGCCACTAGATGTGGCCATCATGGAGAGAATTGATGTCCTTAACAGTAATTTCAGCAGAAGCCAGATTGAAATGTTTGAAGGCTCAATGGTAAATAAAAACTTGGAAGTAGAACTTAAAGACATTTGACTATTAAAAATCAAATAAGATAATGGCTAGCAGCAAATGCAGAATCAAGAGAGGATTTCATTTGGTTTCTACTTTCAGATAGGGATAAATTATATTTGTAAACTGAGATGGATGATGTAATAAGGAAAGAAGATTAAGAATGAAGAAGAAAGTGAGGAAAACTAAATGGGCAAAATACTTGTCAAGGTGAGAAGGAAGAAGCTTCAGAGCATGAGATAGATGGTTTGGCCTTTGAAAAAAGTATGGCCATTCCTTTTTTTCTCTTTTTCCTTTTTTTTTCTCTCTCTCTTCCCTTCATTTATCTATCATCTATCTATCTACCTCTATCTTCTTCTTTGTCTCTATTTCTAACATTATCTTTTCCTTCCTTTCTTGTTTTGTTTTGTTTTTGTTTTTTTGAGGCAGGCAAAAAGAAGAAAGGGCAAGTAGAAGATGAGTTTGTAGAACAGGACACTAGAGGGTGATGGTATTCCCAGGTGAGAGCTCTTATTTCCCTGTAAAGCAAGATTTTAGCATAAAGTGAAAGGGGCATGATGAAAAGGTATGAAATAGTCCTAACTGAGCTTGGAGAGAAAAGTGTTACCGTAGTAGTATAGAGGTTGATCAACGATTTGAGAGGTTAGAGATCATGACTTCAGTCTGCCCGTCTACGTGTGTGGTTATTTCCTGTAACACAAAGGTGTTGGCAGGCACAGAGAAGACAAATGATTGTGTTGTTCCATGGTTGGATTTGTTAAGAGATTTTGAGGAAGAGAGGAATAAGAAAGTAATGAAAATTGTATGGGAGTGATTGGGATAATGAATGATAGAATTTCAGTTGGATAAGAAGAAAGCATAGTCTAGAAGAGGCTCTTGTAGGTAAAAAAAAAAAGTGATAGGAGTAATGAATTAGAAGGCTGACACATTAGAAGGACTCTTACTTCCTGGAAGATATTTATACAAGATACTAGCGGCCCGGTGCACAAAATTCATGCATGGCGGGGTGGGGGGTTCCCTCAGCCCAACCTGCACCCTCTCCAATCCAGGACCCCTCGGGGGATGTCTGATTGCTGGTTTAGGCCTGGGGATCAGGCCTAAACCATGGGTCGGACATCCCTCTCACAATCCTGGACCTCTAGCTCCTAATAGCTCAGCTGCCTGCCTGCCTGGTTCCCCTAACTGCCCCCTCCCCCCTCCTGGCCTGATCACCCCTCACTGCCTCTGTGTGCTGGCCTGGTTGCCCCTAACTGCCCCCCCTGCCGACCAGGTCGCCCCCAACTGCCCCCTCACTGCTGGCCTGGTCACCCCCAACTGCCCCCCTCTGCTGCACTGGTTGCCCCTAACTGGTTGCCCCTGCCGGCCTAGTCACCCCTCAAGGCCCCCCCTGCCGGCTGGTCGCCCCACGCAGCCTGCTGTTCAGTCATTTGGTCATCCCTCACTAACCCCCCTGCCGGCCTGGTCGCCCCACACAGCCTGCTTATTCAGTAGTTTGGTCATCTCTCACTAAGCCCCCTGCTGGTCTGGTCATAGGCAGCCATCTTGTGAGGGCATGAGTGTTAATTTGCATATTACCTCTTTATTATATAGGATATACACCAATGAACTAGAAGGATAAGAGCTATGATCTATGAATAAGAATTCAAGGCTTTGTAGGGGAGTTATGTCTGGTGTTGACAGTGGCTAGGGAGTTACCATTGAGAGTTATTTTTACCATTTTCATAGATAAGAAAAAAACTGAGTCTCAGAGCAATTACAAATGCACTAGAAGTCTTATTGGAGTGATAGAAAAATGGTCACCAACATGAGGAGGTCCAGAAAACTGGATGTCAAAACATCCAGGGAGTTGGATGAATTATTTGCAAGAATGTTGAAACCACCTAGAATGGTGACAAAGATTAGGCTGGTGAATAAAAACATCAAGACTTCAATAATACAGAGATGTTATTTCGAGGCTGTTAGAAATCAGCATTCCTCAAAGTTATCTCTAACAATGTAAATGATTTTCAAAGTGTTTTCATATACATTCTTACTTAATTTTTTAAAATTTTATTTATTAAAAATTTTAATTGAATTTAAATTTTTGGGGTGACATTGGTTAATAAAATTATATAGGTTTAGGGCATGTTCACCACCCCAAGTCAAATCTCCTTTCATAATCATTTATCCGCCATTTACCCTCTTCTACCTCCCCCACCCCCATCCCCCCTGGTAATCACCATACTGTTTTCTGTCTATGTATTTTTTTCTTTGCTGAATCCATTCACTTTTTTCACCCAACCCCCAGCCCCCTCCCCTCTGACAGCTACCAGTCTGTTCTCTGTATCTATGTTTCTATTTTGTTCATAAGATTCCACATAGAGCCCAGGCAGTGTTGCTTAGTGGTGGAGCACTGACCTATGAATCAGGAGATCATGGTTTTTAATTCCTGGTCTGGGCACATGCCCGGGTTGTGAGCTCAATCCCTAGTTAGGGTCATGCAGTTATAAGTATATGCAGTAAAGAGAGTTAATTTAGTGTCCTCTATTTAAACTTAAACTCAAATAAATGAAATAAATTGGATATGTCTTATTAAATATTTAAAAGCATTATTTTTAAGGCTTCATTTAAAAGGCACCTTTCCTAAATCCAAGTACTATATTTTAAATTTCTCTGTATTTACATTAATTCAATCTTGATTTTTTTTTTCAGTATTGTGTATTGTCCAAAGGAAGATAAAGTACCAGGCAAAGGAATGATCTGACTATTTGCTCCTTTTTATGATGTGGTGATAACTTTAAAAAAACAAATCTGTGTTGAGAGAAAATTATTATAAAATTTAAGAATAATTATTATTAAACTCAATTTCTAAAGAATTATAAATAAGAAAAAAAGAATAAATGTGAGTTTATTGTTATGGTATGTAAATGTGAATTTTTGTGCTTTGGCAATAAAAAGTAATACATGTGTAAAATACATAATACTTTTTACAATTACAAAAAACTGTGGGGGAAAGAAAGATTATTGTTCTCTCTATTTTTAAACATTTTTTGTTTTCTTAGGCTTAACTACACTGGATTGTCCCACCTGTTTAAGCATGCAAATTAAACAAAACACTTAACTGCATTTTATTGTGCTTCATTTTAAGTTAGATCAGAAGAATTTTAATCAAAGCAGTACTGAGGTTTTGGAAGAAACTGAATTGTAGCAATGTTTGTAGTAATTTTAACTGGTCAAATATATTATATGCATTTATATTCAAAATCAGTTATTACTAGCTACCCTTGCAAATAAGTGATAATTTTATACCATTTTTCAGGTGAATAAATACAAAAGTTAAATGGCTGGCCCAGGGGCACAAATTGAATCAGTAACAGAAGTAGGATTATAACTCCAAACTACTGACTCAAAGCTTGGTCCAATGAACCATGCTATTTCTCAAGTAGTAAGCATATTAATTGTCCCTCCAAGCAGGAAACACAGCTCTAAATGGAGCATGTCCCATCCAGAAGATCTATACAACATACTAAAAAGACCTGCTTTCACTGAAAGAAGAAAGAAAGAAAGAAAGAAAGAAAGAAAGAAAGAAAGAAAGGAAGGAAGGAAGGAAGGAAGGAAGGAAGGAAGGAAGGAAGGAAGGAAGGAAAGAAAGTCCACATCAAACTTATAAACTTGCCTTTTTGTAAAAAGGAAATATATGTTATAAATTCAAATAATAATAATACAAAATATATGTTACAAAAAGACACTAACTTTTATACTTATAAAACCAATGTTTTGATTTTCTTTTTCAATAGTGATATTATATCTGGGATACACAGAATGTTGATTCTGCATTATTAAACCAACATCTACATAACTCAGAAATCCATTTTCCCTTTGTTTTTTATGCTAATCATAGAAAAATAGCAATCATACAAATTTTATTTAGTGTTTGAATAGACGCTTTCCTGAATCATTTTTCTTATTTTAAATCCACCCAGGTACATAATTTTTCTGACTCAATTTTAACTCTGCAGTTTTAAGGAACCACAAATGAGAAGACTATATTGAAAGTAGAAATTAAGGAAAATTGCAAATAAAAAGTAAATGGTTTAACTCCATTCTGGCTATGACAGAATAGCTTGTATTACGTTAACTCTCCTGTTGAGAACAGCTATTTTAAAATAATATAATCAATTATTTAAAGTTATTAGAGGGGAATTAAGGAAGCCCGTACTGGAGGGACCAAGATCCCAGAGAAGAGAAAGATGTAATAAATTAACCACACATTCACCTGAGGTTTTCACATGTGTGTTTATAGATTCATGTCATAGGTAATAGAGGCCAAGAAGCAAATGTCAGCCAGAATTTATGGCAGTCTCACTGGGTTAAGAAACAGGTGTTGGAGTTTGAGTCTACCAAGGTGATTAGTACTTGAGAGACTAATATCCAGGAATTGAGTGGAGTGAGCCTAAACGCCTGTGCAATTTCCCCTCAAGGCATGTGCTGACTCATAAACCGTTGCAGGGTAAAATGCAGAGAAACTAAGTATAAAGGAACAGCTTAGATGATGAGCAGAAATGTTGGCAGTCTTAGAGATCTTGGGAGACAGTGATGAAAATTTAGATACCATCAAGGTATGAGAGCCCACATAAACACTTCAAGATTTCAGAGGAAAACACAAATAAACACCTCAGGATTTCAGAGGAGAACCCAAGAAGGCTACTCCTTAAAAATTAAAGGCTATGCTTTAGCAGAAATAAATAGAAGTTGATGAGGATAATAAAGTCTAAAATTCTGCATTGACTAGAGTAATGTTTTCATTCCATATATGACTAGAGCATTTTAAACCCTTTCTGGAAAAACATAACTTCATGTAGATTCTTTGCAATTTTTCACACAAGATGTTCAGTGTCCAATTAAAAAATTACCAAGTATATAAAAAAACAGAAGCAAATGAAAATGCTAGATATAAAAGTTACAAGAACTAAAGAAATTAAAAGACAGGACTGTAATAAATTAGGCACAGAGAGAAGAATAGTGATCTAAGAGAGAAGGATGTAGAAAATATTCAAATTTAATAAAAAAAAAAAGGGAGGGAAAATACAGAAGAGAGAATAAAAGCAATGTGAAACAGAGTTTAAAAGTCTGATATACTTGTAATAGAAGTCCCAGAAGGGAACAAAATCAGTATTTTAAATTATATTGGCAACTAATTTTACAAAACTTATGAGAGACAGCAAGTCATGAATTCAAGAAGCTTCACCAATCACATGAAGGATAAATACAAGGAAAACTACAACCAGTGCATCATATTCAAATGTCTGGAAAACAATGATAAAAATAAAATATTGAGAGTAGTCAAAGAGAAAAAAAAATACATTATTTTCAAAGGAGCAAAAATAAGACTTAATGCTGACTTTTCAATGGAAACTATGGAATACAGGAGACAATGGAATGACATCTTTAAAATTCTAAAAGTACACAACCAAGAATTCTATACTCACAAAAATAGCCATCAGAAAGGAATGTAAAGGAATGTATGGACAAACAAAGGAAGAAACAATCTGTTGCTAGCAGACTTACACTAAAAGAAAGTGTAAAGGGCTTTTTTTTTATTTTCAGGTTATGGTACTGCAAGAAAAAATTCAGTACATAGGGAAGAATAAATGAGTAAACCTAAATACAACCAGTAGTAGTAATGCATTGTAGGGTATTTAAATAGATGTAGGATTAAAAATATATGACAACACAAAAGGTGGATAACTTAAGGTAGATTGTAATAAGCAAAAGATGAATATTGGAATTACTTATTTTAGTTTAATCAATAATATATAGTAATAATAAATATATCACTAACTCTCATAAATGGGACAAATAGAATAATAAACACTTGATTATCCCAAAAGAAAATATAGAAACAAAAAATATATAGTACAATAGGAAACATATAGTAAGAAGGTAGATTTAAATCTAAATGTATCAATAATTACACTTAATTAGTGTGATTAATACTCCAATTAAATCACAAGGATGGTTAAAGTGAACAGAAACACCCAAGTACATGCTGCTCATAAAAGATACTAGAGCAGTGATGGCAAACTTATGACACGTGTGTCAGCACTGACATGCGTAGCTATTTTTGATGACACGCGGCCGCTGAGGCGGCCGCATGCCGAGGATGAAACATTTGCTGCTCCTGAGGATGAAACATTTGCGAAATAATGTTTTTTCCTCAAAGTGACACACTACCCGAGTTATGCTCAGTTTTTTGGCGAAGTTTGACACACCAAGCTCAAAAGGTTGCCCATCACTGTACTAGAGGCTCGGTGCACAAAATTCATGCACGGGGGCGAGGGTCCCCTCAGCCCAGCCTGCACCTTCTCCAACCCAGGACCCCTCGGGGGATGTCCGACTGCCAGTATAGACCAGCAGTCGGACATCCCTCTCACAATCCTGGACCACTGGCTCCTAATCACTCACCTGCCTGCCTGGTTGCCCCTAACTGCCCCCCCTGGCACCCTGGTTGCTCCACACAGCCTGCTTGTTCCAGTCATTTGGTCGTCCCTCACTAACCCCCCTGCCGGCCTGGTCACCCCACACAGCCTGCTTGTTCAGTTGTTTGGTCATTTCTCAGGCTGGCCCTGGGATGCTGGGCAGCTGCCATCCGAGGCTTGCCTGCATCTTGGGCCAGCCCTGGGGGGAAAGGGGGCTGAGGGGACTGGGGGACTCTGGAGGCAGGTGGGCAGAGTGGCCGGACCCGCCTGGGGGCAGGCCCAGCTGTGCCATGTGCCTGCTGCCCCAGTGGGGCTGAGGGGACTGGGCACTGTCATCTTGTGGCTGTGGGCACCACCATCTTTGAGGGCATGGCAATCAGTGAGCATATTCCCTCCTTATTGGCTGTGGGCGCCACCATCTTTTGTGAGGGTGTGACAGTCAATTAGCATATTCTCTCTTTATTAGATAGGATATCTTAAATATAAGGACTCCTGAAGGCTGAAAGTAATAGTATGAAAAATATAACATGAAATGATAACCAAAGAAAATGTTGCAGCTATATACATATCAGGCAAAACAAACACTAAGGCAAAAAGTATTACTACTAGAGAAAAACATAGTGTTTCATAATCGTAAAGGAATCAACAGGATTATAAACTTAAATTTAAATGTACCTACTAATATAATTTTAAAATATGTAAAGAAAGAAATTACATAAGTAAAAATTTCTGTAGTTTGTGTTTTCCTGGTAATTCACCCATTTCAACTTGATTATCTAATTTGTTGCCATACAGTGTTCATAGGATTCCTTTATAATCCTTTTCATTTGTACAAATTAAAAGTAAATGGTTCAACTTCCACTTTTGGCTTTGACAGAATAGCTTGATGGCCTATTGTTCATTTCTAATTTTAGTAATTTTAGGCTTGTTTCCCAATTCTTTTCTTTAATTAATAATTTTTATTTTTTAGCAGTGGTTAAAGGATTGCCAATTTTCTTGATATTTTCAAAGAATCAACCTTTGGTTTTGTTGCTTTTCTCAATTTGTCTGGACACTATTTTATCTATCTATCTATCTATCTATCTATCTATCTATCTATCTATCATCTATCTATCTTAATCCTAACCCGAGGATATGTTTTATTGATTTTTAGAGAGAGAGAGAGAGAGACTTCAATGTGAGAAAGAAACATCAATCAGTTGCCTAGTGGAGGCACCCTGACAGGGGATCAAACCCACATGTGCCCTGACCTGGAACGGAACCCACCACCTTTTTGGTGTATGGGATGATGCTCCAACCAACTGAGTCACCTGGCCAGGATGCACTCCATTTTATTTATTTCCTTTCTAATCTTTTTTATTTCCTTCCTGCTTTATTTGCATTAAGATTGTTCTTCTTTTTCTAGTTTCTTAAGGTGGAAGCTTAGCTTATTCATTTGAGATCTTTCTTCTTTTTTAATATGGGCATTTATAACTATAAATTTTTCTCTGAGCACTGCTTTCACTGCATGCTATATGTTTTAGCATGTTGTGTTTTCATTTTCATTCACCTTAAAATATATTCTTATTTTCCTTGTGATTTTTTTTTTATCTACTTGTTATTTAGGGGTATGTTGTTTCATTTCCACATATTCGTAAATTTCTCAAAAGTTTTAATTGATTTTTTATTTTATTCTATTGTGGCTAGAAAACATGTTGTATAATTTAAATTCTTTTAAATTTATTGCAGTTTGTGGCCTAACATGGTATTTTGAGGACTAATTCTGTAAAATTAGACTTTTGAGAAATAATCCTATATAATAAAGAGGTAATATGCAAATTGACCATCACACCCTCACAAGATGGCTGCCTACGACCAGGCCGGCAGGGGGGTTAGTGAGGGACGACCAAATGACTAAACAAGCAGGCTGCGTGGGGTGACCTGGCTGGCAGGAGGGGCAGTTGGGGGCTACCAGGCCAGCAGGGGGGGGGCAGTTGGGGGCAAGCAGGCTGGCATGGGGTGGCAGTTAGGAGCGACCAGGCTGGCAGAGGGGGGCAGTTGAGGGTGACCAGGCCAGTGGGGGTGGGGGCAGTTAGAGGCAATCAGGCCAGCAAGGGGGGGGGGGACAGTTAGGGGCAACCAGGCAGGCAGGCAGGTGAGCGATTAGGAGCTAGCGGTCCAGGATTATGAGAGGGATGTCCAATTGCTGGGCCTAAATCGGCAGTAGGACATCCCCCAAGGGGTCCCGGATTGGAGAGGTTTCAAGCTGGGCTGAGGGGACCACTCTCCCCCCCCCACACACATGCACGAATTTCGAGCACTAGGCCTCTAGTTCTGTCATGTATGGCTATGGAAGTCTCTCCTTGGTTATCTAAGTGGTTAGCTAATAATTGCAGGAAGATTTCTTTAAATGCCCTAAAACAATAAATGTTCAAAATTTTGCAAACATGAAAGAGGATCTTTGTGTGTTTGTGTTGGGGCATGTCTTCAATGCTCTGGCATTTTATACGTCTGCCTTAGCCTTCAGATCCTGTTTGCACAGGGCCTTGGATATGCTAGAAGCCAGAGAATAGGGCCTTCCGTGGTCTTTCTGGGGCATGCACAAGGTCCTGCACATGCATGTGGCCATCTAGATCCCCAGGAATATGTTGGAACTTTTCAAAGTCCACTGTGGATGTCCCATTTTCCAGATTTTTCTTTTAGGCTTTTTTTGGCAAGCTTCTTAATTTGTTTCAAATGGTAGATTGCCTTAGATTGCTGTGATGTTAGGTAATTGCCACTGAATGTTTTTGACAATGCCTTGGGAATAGAGCTCTCCTCACTGAGTAAATTCCAGAGCAGGAAAAATAAATACAAGTCTTGTGAGTGGGGCTTTTCCAGGGAGTTGCCAGCTAGGTCAAATAGCAACAATTGACTAAGGACTTTGGGGAGCTCCAAACCCATTCTGTCCTGTTCAGTATCTACTAGGGTGGTTTTTACAGCTTCTATGATGTGAGGCTGCTGATTTTCAAGGCTACTATGAATCTGGAAAGAGTGCAATCAGAATAGGGAAAGCTAAAATCCCAGGGAGCTCATTTTTAAAAAACAAATATCAGGGTTTTTTTAAAAAATAAATGATCTTAAGATTGCTGTAGTCTTTGGCTTATTTCGAGAGTTCTGAGAAGTTGATTTTAACCATTTTTACCAGTGATCTCATTGCTTTTATAAAAGAGGATATTTTCAGATATCCTTACTCTGCCATTCCAGAAATGCTTCTGTTTTAGCATTTTCTTAAAGCAAAATAGTATATAACATTACAAATAATGAACAACTGCTTCATGCAATCACATTGATGAATCTCACAGAAATAATGTTAGCCAAAGTAGCCAAAATCGGAGTACATATTGTATGATTTCATTTATGTGAACTTCCAAAATAATTAAAATTAATCTCTAGTGATGAAAGTCAGAATATAGTAGTTGTCTTTGTGATGGTTAACTGGGATGGGGCATGAGGGAATATTCTAGTATGTTGGTAATGTTCTATACCTTGACCTGAATGATGATTATTTACTAAAATCCTTTGAGCAATACACCTTATGAACTTTATTGTATGAACGTATATTCATAAAAAATTTAACAGAAGTAAATAGTTTTATGCAAGAAGTGAAAGGTCTCATATTTGTAGTTAAAAGATTTATATATGTATCATTGAGACATAGGTATGATTTGTTACTACTAACAACAGAGGCATATATGTTGGCAATACTCTATAGGTCTTAAACGGCTTTCACATTTATTTTCTTATCATCTATACAACTCTTGAAGGTAAAGTCAAATGCTATATTTTCCACATAAAAACACTTAGATTTAGAGTCAGAATTTGTGAATAGTAGAGTGAAGGTTGATACTTTGTGTCTTACTCTTGGATTATTATGTGTTTCTGTAGTATATTGCTAGTCGCCAACTTATCAAAATTAGATGGATACTCAAGGTTTTAGCTTTCTATTAAATAATTCTTAAAAGATGATATTAATCCTTGATTCCATAGGTAATCACAGGATTCTAGGAATAGACAGAATTTTGAACTTCCTCCTTTGAGTCTCTCCATGAGATACAACTTAAATATCCAACTTAAACATCTTTTGATGAGATTTCACAATGCTCACTCATTTCAATATCACATACTTTTTGTGATAAGGAAGTCTTCCCATGATTATAACTCTAAGTCTTTATTTCTGCAGCGTGCTTTTTCCCTGTCTTCTACTCAAATGTAGAATGATTGATCACAATCTATGATTCCTTTCTAAATATTTGAGGAACATTAAAACCTGTTCTTATATTAGTGGTCTTTCCCATACTTAATTTAGGCATCTCTTCTGTCATTTGCTAAACATTCTCATATTGGCTGAAATTCTTCCTATCAGAAAATATGTTAGTCTTATCATTTCATCTATACTAGTTGGTTTTACCTAGAAAACAATACTCTAATTAAGACCTGGTCAGTGATCACTATAAAAGCTTTGTTGTTTATTGCTTCTGATATATCATAATCACTAGATAATATTCTACAATGTTTATGTAAATTTCTAACATCTGTTTCTTTTATTTAGGTGATTTAATCTGCATTTGTCCCCATTAAAGGTCATTAAATTTGTGACGATGACTTTCAATTCAATCATGTTTTCCTAAGTAATAGGCATGCCAACTAAGTTTGCATCTTTGGCTAGTTTAATAAGTTTATTCTAAACATAAATACTGAAATCACAAATGAGATAATAAATAAAGTAGGACCCACAAAGCTGTTATGTATTTGTGGATAACTATTAGGAAGCCTTAATTTTCTTTTCAGGCAAATGAAGAATAGCACATAAGTGAGAAAGTATAATTTATAAAGAGAATAAGGGGCTTGGGAATTTTATTTATGCTTTTGCAATTAAGTTTTAAATGGCTGATGAAACACCACTCTCAGAGCCCAAACAGCAAAAGCAACTTTAGTTGGATTTTCTCTGTTCCTCATCTTGAGCAAAAAATTTATCTTCTCAACCATGTAAGTATTTAAGGTGGTCGTGGTGGTGGGGTGATGGTGGTGAGATTTTTCCTTCAAATATCTCTCTACAGCTAGACACCATTTTCCCTATTATATCCACCAAAATACAGTATACACAATCTTTTCAATCCCACAACTAATATTACTACCCTTTGGGTAACTTCAGGAGTAAGCTATAGATAGATAAGGTGAGTTACTGGTGTATACTGTTTCTTTTTTTTTTTTTTTCAATATTATGTTCTTCATTTTTTTTTTAAATTTCTTTATTGATTAAGGTGTCACATATTTGTCCTCATCCCCCCATTCCCATCCCACACCCCTCCCCACGGATGCCCCAACCCCCCGTTGAACTTAACCATTGAATAGGCTCATATGCATGCACACAAGTCCTTTGGTTGATCTCTCCCCCCTCCCCCCACCCTCCCCTATCCTCCCTCTGAGGCCTGATAGTCCGATCTATGCCTCCTGGTTTCTGGTTCTGTTCTTGTTCATCAGTCTATGTTGTTCATCATTTCCCCTAGATGAGCGAGATCATGTGTCACTAGAGATATACTTATAAGAACTGAATGTGAGACGAGCAATAATAGTTATGCTGACAGGCAAATGAATCAGTCTGTAGTGAGTTTCTTTCTGGACCAACAGTTCTTTTGAGACCCAATTTCAATGTCCACCAGTTCCTTATGTGTACATGTCAGCACTGACCCCTCAGCTCTGGATGGTGGACAAATGGTGGTAACGGAGGTCCGACTCCCTCTGGATTGGTCTCGGCCAGACCCAGGGGCACAGCTACACCCAGACCCAGGGGCGCGTGGCCTCACCCGGACCTAGGTGCGCACGGCCTCACCCGGACCAGGGACCTAGCTTCACCCGGACCCAGGGGCGCGTGGCCTCACCCGGTCCCAGGGTTGCGTGGCCTCACCCGGACCCAGGGCGCGTGGCCTCTCCCAGACCCAGGGGTGCATGGCCTCACCCGGGCCCGGGACCCAGCCTCACCCGGATCCAGGGGCACATGGCCTCACCCGGACCCGGGATCCAGCTTCACCCAGACCCAGGGGCGTGTGGCCTCACCCGGGCCCGGGACCCAGCCTCACCTGGATCCACGGGCACACGGTCTCACCCGGACCCGGGATCCGGCTTCACCCGGAGCCAGAGGAGCATGGCCTCACCCGGACCCAGGGGTGTGTGGCCTCACCCAGATCCAGGGGCACAAGGCCTCACCTGGACCCAGGGGCGCGTGGCCTCACCCGGGCCCAGGGACCCAGCCTCAGCCGGGTCCAGGGGCGCGTGGCCTCACCTGGACCCAGGGGCGCGTGGCCTCTCCCAGACCCAGGGGCACGTGGCCTCACCCGGACCTAGGTGCACGAGTCCTCTCCCGGATCCAGGGACACATGGCCTCACCCGGATCCGGGGGCGCGTGGCCTCTCCCAGACCCAGGGGCGCGTGGCCTCACCCGGACCCACACCCAGCCTCACCCGGGTCCAGGGGCGCGTGGCCTCACCCGGACCCAGGGGCGCGTGGCCTCTCCCAGACCCAGGGGCGAATGGCCTCACCCGGACCTAGGTGCGCGAGGCCTCACCCAGATCCAGGGACACATGGCCTCACCCGGACCCGGGGGCGCGTGGCCTCACCCGGACCTAGGTGCGCGAGGCCTCACCCGGATCCAGGGATACATGGCCTCACCCGGACCCGGGGGCGCGTGGCCTCACCCGGACCTAGGTGCGCGAGGCCTCACCCGGATCCAGGGACACATGGCCTCACCCGGATCCGGGGGCGCGTGGCCTCTCCCGGACCTAGGTGCGCGTGGCCTCACCCGGACCCACACCCAGCCTCACCCGGGTCCAGGGGCGCGTGGCCTCACCCGGACCCAGGGGCGCGTGGCCTCTCCCAGACCCAGGGGCACGTGGCCTCACCCGGACCTAGGTGCGCGAGTCCTCTCCCGGATCCAGGGACACATGGCCTCACCCGGATCCGGGGGCGCGTGGCCTCTCCCAGACCCAGGGGCGCGTGGCCTCACCCGGACCCACACCCAGCCTCACCCGGGTCCAGGGGCGCGTGGCCTCACCCGGACCCAGGGGCGCGTGGCCTCTCCCAGACCCAGGGGCGAATGGCCTCACCCGGACCTAGGTGCGCGAGGCCTCACCCAGATCCAGGGACACATGGCCTCACCCGGACCCGGGGGCGCGTGGCCTCACCCGGACCTAGGTGCGCGAGGCCTCACCCGGATCCAGGGATACATGGCCTCACCCGGACCCGGGGGCGCGTGGCCTCACCCGGACCTAGGTGCGCGAGGCCTCACCCGGATCCAGGGACACATGGCCTCACCCGGACCCGGGGGCGCGTGGCCTCTCCCAGACCCAGGGGCGCATGGCCTCACCCGGACCTAGGTGCGCGAGGCCTCACCCGGATCCAGGGACACATGGCCTCACCCGGACCCGGGGGCGCGTGGCCTCACCCGGACCTAGGTGCGCGAGGCCTCACCCGGATCCAGGGACACATGGCCTCACCCGGACCCAGGGGCGCGTGGCCTCACCCGGACCTAGGTGCGCGAGGCCTCACCCGGATCCAGGGACACATGGCCTCACCCGGACCCGGGGGCGCGTGGCCTCTCCCAGACCCAGGGGCGCATGGCCTCACCCGGACCTAGGTGCACGAGGCCTCACCCGGATCCAGGGACACATGGCCTCACCCGGACCCGGGGGCGCGTGGCCTCACCCGGACCTAGGTGCGCGAGGCCTCACCCGGATCCAGGGACACATGGCCTCACCCGGACCCAGGGGCGCGTGGCCTCACCTGGACCTAGGTGCGCGAGGCCTCACCCGGATCCAGGGACACATGGCCTCACCCGGACCCAGGGGTGCGTGGCCTCTCCCAGACCCAGGGGCGCGTGGCCTCACTCGTGGTGTATATTGTTTCATTAGCTCAGTACAGCCTCAGAAGAGTAAATAATTTCTCCTTAGTTATCTCAGTTCTTTCATTTGCTGTTTTCTCATTGAGTCCAAACCCAAGGGGAGCAGGCTAATCTGGCAGTCAGACATCCCCCGAGGGCTCCCGAACTGCAAGAGGGTGCAGGCCAGGCTGAGGGACCCCCCTCCAGTGCACAAATTTTGTGCACTGGGCCTCTAGTATAGTATACCCTTTTTAACCCAGTGAGTAACTATAGATAATTATGACATTTGGTGGTGAACATACAATTCAACATATACATGATGTATTATAGAATTGTACACATGAAATCTATATAATTTTATTGACCAACTAGAGGCCCAGTGCATGATTGAATCATGCACCTGTAGGGTCCCCTACACGCTTTCGCTTTTGATCGCAGTGGAGCTGGGTGCCTGTCCTCTGGTGCACCAGGCCTTTCAGAAGCCTTCGGCGTGGCGGAGGCTTCCGAAAGGCCTGGTGCCGGAGTGGACAGGCACCCAGCTCCCCCGCTTTTGATGGTCCGCGGCAGGACGTGGGCTCGCTGCCCCAGAGGCCCCTTCTGTTCCGCAGCACAGCCATGGCGCAGACGCTGAGCTCGCGCCGCCGCGAGCTCAGCGTCCTGCGGCCCAATAGGCTACCCCAACCACCCCGAGTCCCGCCCCCTGCACCTCCCTCTGGCCCAATCGTGGGCATAGCGGAGTGATGGTAATTTACATATTACCATTTTATTAGGTAGGATGTCACCCCAATAAGTTCAATAAAAAAGAAAAAAAGGTGCACCACAATAAAAGAGATTGAGAATGTTTATTTATTTAAATTTTTGTTATGAAAATATGTTCAAAATATACAAAAGTAGAGGAAAATTATATTGAGCTCTCAGATATCTGTAACTCAATTTCTACAATTATCACAGTCTATTTATGTGATAAAAAGAAATATAGTCACGATATTGTATTAGCATTACTTTCTCAAGGGTTATTATCCCCCAGGACTAATCTGTTGTGTGTTTTTTTTTTAATTCAGTCCTAAGACCAAACTAAAAACACTTCCTGAGCAAGTGGGGGAGGGTAGGGAAGAGAAAAACAAAGAAACTGAATGCAATCTGTTAATTCCTGGAGTATCAATTTAATATCTTTACCATATAAGTCAAGTTGCAATGCAAAGTGTCCTATAAATTCTCCTTTGAAACAATGGCTGAAGGGAATTTTAGATTATTGGAGCTAACTTTTCTTTAATCACATCAGTTTAGTGGTAGAGCCTGGTTTATACCACTTCTAGGTAATTGAACAATTTGAGAAAGTTACAAATGAAGAGTAGTTAGCCCTCGCTGTGTTTCTAGACCAGGTGAATCAAAAGATAATTCATGGAAACCTACAATGAGCATAGGTTTTGTCATATCTTTATTGATGATCTGGATAGAATAATTTAGGACATATTGTTAGACTCAGAGGGAGTTGTATTAGGTGGTTTGCTAATATCCTAGAGCAGACAGAGAAATGTCCTTGCAAGCTAGTAAAATATTAGTCTGAAAACAGAGTGTGAACTCATAGGTAACAAATAAAAGGTGAGGTTTACATAAAAAAAACTCCCATAAACTTAGTTTGAAAGATAACCCTCCCACTTTACATTTGACAGAATTGTACTAAAACAGTGTGTTCATCTAGATCAGAAAACTTTAAAATTCTGTAGACATAATAGAGGAGTTTCCAAGTTTAATGGCAAAATCAACAAAAGTAGAGAAACATTCAGCTTACAAAATCGTATTTTAAAACTATAAAGTATGTTAGGAGGAATGCTATGGTCTGAATAAATGTGTCCCTCCAAAATTCATATGTTGACATTCAAACCCCTAAGGATGATAGTTTTAGAAGGTAGGGTTTTGGGAGGCACTTAAATTATGAGGGCTGAGCCGTCATGAATGGGATTAATTAAATTATGAGGGTGGAGCCCTCATGTACAGGATTAGCGCTTTAATAGAAGAGGTTCCGGAGATATGCCTAACCCTTCAATCATGTGAGAGTACAATGAGAACTGGAAGCGGGCTCTCTACAGACCATGGGAAATAAACTATGAGAAATTAAATTTCTGTTGTTTATAAGCCACTGACACTGAATGAACCAAGACAAGGAAAATACTCAATGATTTTTTTCCCCTTCATGTTTAAAAGAATTGAAAAGAAGAGAAAGACCTGAGGATACACTATATTTGGGCATAATTCCCTTTCTCTTAGGTAAAGCAACACAAATAAGTTTAAAAAAAAAGTATTTTAGTTGGTTCTCTTTCCAAAGTGTGACTTTAATGGTGTACTTTTTAGTAGAAAGAGTCCTCTGGCAATGAAGATAGTTTTTATTGACTTCCCACTCTCCCTAACAGCCAATGGTTTGCTTGTGACTAAGGCTGTAAAGCAGTGGTTCTCAACCTTTCTAATGCCACGACCCTTTAATACAGTTTCTCATGTTGTGGTGACCCCCGATCATAAAATTATTTTCGTTGCTACTTCATAACTGTAATTTTGCTACTGTTATGAATCGTAATGTGAATATCTGTGTTTTCCGATGGTCTTAGGCTCTACAGCAGCGGTTCTCAACCCACAGGCTCTGCTGTAGAGCCTAAGACCATCGGAAAACACAGATATTCACATTACGATTCATAACAGTAGCAAAATTACAGTTATGAAGTAGCAACGAAAATAATTTTATGGTCGGGGGTCACCACAACATGAAGAACTGTATTAAAGGGTCGCGGCATTAGAAAGGTTGAGAACCACTGCTGTAAAGGAACAGCTCTTCCTGGCAAGCACAGTCTTCACCCCTCCTCTACCCTAAAATGTCATATACTCATATAGTTCAAAATTTTTAAAAAAGTGTACAGAAAAAGGTTTTATTCTCACTCTGTTTACCACCTACACAGCTCTCTGACACACAAACGTATATACAGAGCCATAATTGGTTCTTTTCTTTTTTAAAAATATATTTTTATTGATTTCAGAGAGGAAGGGAGAGGGAGAGAGAGATGGAAACATCAATGATGAGAGGGAATCATTGATTGGCTGCTTCCTGCACTCCCCATACTGGGGGTCCAGCCCGAAATCCAGGCATATGTCCAGATAGAGAATTGAACCGTGACCTCCTGGTTCATAGATTGACACTCAACCACTGAGCCACACCAGCTGGGCTTATTTTTTTATCTATTCTTGCAGAGTTTCTTCATGCATTTAAAGGAAAGTATAAAGAGACTAGTAGCCCTGTGCATGAATCCATGCGCCAGTAGCTCTCTGCAGGGCCTGGCCACTCCACGCCTGCTGCCCAGAGGCTCTCTGCGGCCCAGAGGCCCATTCACGGCCGGGCACAGAATGCTTGCCTCATCGCCACGGCAATGAAGCAAGCATTCCGCCAGGCTGCTTACACTGCCCAGTCTCAGCGGCCACTCCCCACCCTTCTCCCGGGACTGGGGGACTCCGGTGGGGGCTGAGAGGATTGGGTGCCACCATCTTGTGGCTATGGGCGCTGCCATCTTTGTGATGGAGTGACAGTTAATTTGTATATTACCCTTTTATTAGATAGGATAGTCTTATTCCTTCTCTTTTTACAAAAAGTAGCATGCAGTATACACTGTTTCATATATGACCTATTTTTTTCCATTTAGCAATACATCTTATGATCAATTAGAGAGCGTCCTCTTTTTTTTAAAGCCCTCTGTATATGTTCCATGACTTTTAAACCAGTGTCCTATTAATGGGCATGTGAAATATTTCCAGTTTTTTATGTCAAGTAATGTTGGCATGGATGATAGCATTTCACATTTGGGCAAGTATATCTGTAGGAAAAATTCCTAGAAGTGCAATTGTGAGTCAATGGATATATGAGGTTTTGATGAATCTTGCAAAATTCCTTCCATTAGAGTCATACCCATTTAATCTCCCTAATGTGTGAGAGAGGGCCTATTTTCCTTCAAAGAATAAAATATGTTATCAAGCTCCTAGACTATTTCCAATCTGAAAAGTGACATATCAGTATAGTTTTGACATGTGTTTATCTTATTACAAGTGGACTTGATCATCTACTTATGTTTACAAGCCATTTGGATTTTCTTTCTTTTTTTTTTTTTATAATATATTTTATTGATTTTTCACAGAGAGGAAGGGAGAGGGATAGAGAGTTAGAAACATCGATCAGCTGCTTCCTGCACGTCCCCTACTGGGGATGTGCCTGCAAACAAGGTACATGACCTTGACGGGATTCGAACCTGGGACCCTTCAGTCCACAGGCTGACGCTCTATCCACTGAGCCAAATCGGCCAGGACTAGATTTTCTTTCTGTGACTTGAGAATATATATCTACACTAATAAAAGAGAAATATGCAAATTGACACCACTTCGCAATGTCTACCAGCCAATCAGGAGTGAGTATGCAAATTAACCTGACAAAGATGGAGGCGGCCCCACCCCCCCAGCCACTCTGGGCCTCTAGGCAGCATGCTTAGAGGTTGCTAATTACAATAACAGGCAGGAAAAATCCTAATGGACTCAGTGGAGGAGAAGAAATTCTGCTTTTCAGTTTAGGCAGGGCTGGGGAACCTTTTTCTGTCAATGGCCATTAGGATATTTATAACATAACTAGAGGCCTGTTGCACGAAATTCGTGCACAGGGGGCAGGGGGTGTCCCTCAGCCCAGCCTGCATCCTCTCCAATCTGGGACCCCTCGAGGGATGTCCAACTGCCTGTTTAAGCCCGATTCTACCGGGATCGGGCCTAAATGGGCAGTCAGACATCCCTCTCACAATCCAGGACTGCTGGCTCCCAACTGCTTGCCTGCCTGCCTTCCTGATTGCCCCTAACCGCTTCTGCCTGCCAGCCTGATCACCCCCTAACCACTCCCCTGCCAGCCTGATTGATGCCTAACTGCTCCCCTGCCAGCCTGTTTGCCCCTAACTGCCCTCCCCTGCAGGCCTGATCTCCCCTAACTGCCCTCCCCTGCAGACTTGATCACCCCCAACTTCCCTCCCTTGCAGGCCTGGTCCCTCCCAACTGCCCTCCCCTTCTGGCCATCTTGTGGTGGCCATCTTTGTCCACATAGGGGCAGTCATCTTTGACCACATGGAGGCAGCCATCTTGTGTGTTGGAGTGATGATCAATTTGCATATTATTCTTTTATTAGATAGGATTAGATAGGATAGAGGCCTGGTGCATGGGTGGGGCCAGCTGGTTTGCCCTGAAGGGTGTCCCGGATCAGGGTGGGGGTTCCCTTGGGGCATGGGGTGGCCTGGGTGAGGAGCCTGTGGTGGTTTGCAGGCTGGCCATGCCCCCCGGCAACCCAAGCGGATGCCCTGCTATCTGGGATTTAATTATCTTCTATAATTGAAACTTTGTAGCCTTGAGTGGAGACCAAGGCAGGCCAGGTAAGGTGGAAAGCTTGGCTTCCTCCACCTCTGGGGGCAACTCAAGCCTCCTTCTCTCTCCAGCTCTGTGGCTTCAGCCATTTTTGTTGGGATTTATTTATCTTCTATAATTGAAACTTTGTAGCATTGGGTGGAGGCCTGGGCTGGCCAGGGCAGTCGGAAAGCTTGGCTTCCTCCAGTGCCAGGGAAAACCCAAGCCTCCCTCCTGCTCTCTGTGGCCTCAGCCATCTTGGTTGGGTTTATTTGCATATTCGTTCCTGATTGGCTGGTGGGCGTGGCTGGTGGGTGTAGCGGAGGTATGGTCAATTTGCATATTACTCTTTTATAAGATAGGATTCGTGGGCTATTCAAAATTATCAATTTAAAAATTAGCCTGCTATGTTTGGTCAAACATTTAATTAACTCACCCCTAATGCCTTGGCAGGGCCAGACCAAATGATTTTGAGGGCCTTGTATGGCCCATGGGCTGGAGGTTCCCCAACCCTGGTTTAGTGGATGCAAGTTTCTTCTGACAAATCTCTTGAAGGACAAATATGGGTATATTATGGCCCTGTGGTATTCTACACCAGACAAAGTAATGCCCAGTATTCAAAGGCTGTAGAATCATTTTAGGACAGATATAATGGAATGAGGATTGTTTTAAAACAAGTATTTATTATTATCTTAATCTCAGCCATCATAATTGCCATCACATCTTGCATTTATATTTTAAAATATTTTTTAAAAATTTAAAAAAATAATGCAAGAAATTTATTACCTATTTATCATTACCATCATTATTTCCCAAAATACCTCTGGAATATCCATGTAAGGATCAATGGAGTTTAACTCTAATACAGTGTGGAAAAAGAAAAAGTGCAGATATATGAAATTAACTACCCAGCAGTCTTGCAGTTGGATTTGTGTTTTTGTGTTTAAGTAGCTTAAATGAGTAGCTTTGTGTTGTGATGAGCACAGCAAATCCTCCTTGCTAAAGTTACTAAGCCCTCCTCACCTAACAATGCTCTCCTTGTTGATCTTCAGGGCATGGTGTCTCATCTGTTTAGTTTGGCTTTTTATTTGACTTTCATTGACTTTGCAGCCAAGCCTGTTCTCTTTGTTTGATATGTTAACGCAAATATGTAGGTGAACTCAGCCATTTAGTGATGGGCATGTAATTTTTAAAAATAACACATATTGGGTTTGATGAGAGAAAATAATTTTTCCTCGCAAATGAAGAAGCAAATGTTTGACTTTTTGCGTAATATCTTGCTGTCTTTTAGAGGAGTTGTCCAAATGTCTTTTGTTAAGAGACACAGATTTCTGGTTGCTGAATTTCTGCCAGCTTGCTTTCTATACATAGTGCTCAACCTTAGATTAGATAGAGACAGCTTTAAATCTTTAAAATCTTGCAAGGATAGTAGCACCATTTAGTGCTAATTTCTGGAGAACTGCAGCTAGTTATTACAATATTATTAACCATATTCCCTATGCTGTACTTTACATCCTTGTTATTATTTTGTAACTGCCAATTTTTACTTCTTAATCCCTTCACCTTTTTCACCCAGTCCCCCCCCCTCAACCCCTTTCCATCTGGCAACCATGAGTTTGTTTCTGCATCTATGAATTTGTTTCTGTTTTGTTTATTCATTTATTTTGTGTTTTATATTTTTCATAGAAGTGAAATCACACGGTATTTGTGTTTCTCTGTCTGACTTATTTCACTTAGCATAACACCCTTTAGGTCCATCCATGTTGTCATAAGTGGTAAGATTTCAGTCTTTTTTATGACCAAGTAATATTCCAATGTACCATTTCTTTTTTATCCAATCATCCATTGATGGGTACTTAGGTTGCTTTTATATCTTGGCTATTGTAAATAATGCTGCAACAAACATAAGGATGCATATATATTTTCAAATTAGAGCCATGTTGATATGATGAAAAGAAGGTATATGTGTGAGAAAATGTTATTTTATGTTATGATTAAAACTGTCATGTTTGGGTGGGACAAAATCTCTGTGCTATAAAGTTCAGAGCAGCTTCTTAGATTTATTTATTTTGTTTTGTTTTGTCAGAGAGAAACCAAAAGCATCTGAGAGCTGTCTGCTCTTTTCAACAACCAGATACTATTTGGGTGAATTCCTTTTCTTTGAGGGATGGTCTAAGTTACAGAGAACAGAGTACATTGAGGATTTATCAAAATGTTTCCCCCATTTCCTGCCTGGAGCATGAGGCAATATTTTCTAGTTTCATGGTAAGAACCTGTTTGGACTCCTACAGGAAATAATAAATTTGAAGGAGTTCCCTTGGATTGGACTTCTTAAAGCTTTTGACTCTCAAGCTTATTCAATCTGTGTCTCCAGAAAATTCATTTCTAAGAGTTTATGTTTTCCTAGAGGCTGCTGACTCTATTTGTTTCTCCTCCAGCTAAGTGGTAACTCTCTATATTTACCTGTCTTTTGTTTTGGGGTTATGGTTTGCCATGTCTTCTCAAATCTGTCATGTATCTAAAAAGAGGTATTGCATTTTATGTTTTTCAGGATTTTTCATGTTGTGAATATGGAAATGATCACTTAGAACTCTTTACGTATCAGAACAGGAACCATCCATTCACTTCTGTTACTCAAAAAAGAATGTTCTCATTTGACATACATCACAAGTTATACAATGTTTCTAACTGTTAGAAAAAACAAAAATACACATATTGAGCAGCATGTCAATGAATATAAAAGATGTACAACAGAAAATTGAAAGATTGTGAACATGTAGATTAATAACTATTGATACTGAAATTCTGATTTGGTTTAGTAAATTTAACTTTATTGCTGTGTTTCTGGCATGGTTAAATCTCAATATTTTACCTCTCTTCTAGAAGTTCTCTAAAGAAAGCCAACATATAAAATACTTTTAAAATCCTAAAGAAGTTTTATATAAATTTTCGTTTTCTTTGAGACATTACTTTTGAAATAAAAACAGTGAAACCTCATATCAAATAATATGAAAAATTGAAATCTAAGGCACTTATTTTGTGTGTGTTGAGAGCTGCTGGCAATTGGAATACTCTTATCAATAGGAGGCACCAAATGTAAATTACTTACACTTTAGAATATCTTTTTATGTGATAGAGACATTTGTTACGCAATCCGAGGAAGGGTATTGTCATATTTAATAGGCCTTCTGATTTACTAACACACTTGAAATATCAATATTTAAAACTCATTCATTTAACTTCTTTTATTGATGTTGTTTTGAAAACTCTCAAGTACCTACTTAGAAATGCTTCCCAAGAATATTTTCTTGTGTTTAGTGTACTATGACTTCTTTCTTTCTCCCTCCCTTCCTTCCTTCCTCCCTCCCTTCCTTCCTTCCTTCCTTCCTTCCTTCCTTCCTTCCTTCCTTCCTTCCTTCCTTCCTTCCTCCCTCCCTCCCTCCCTCCCTCCCTCCCTCCCTCCCTCCCTCCCTCCCTCCCTCCCTTCTTTCTTTCTTTCTTTCTTTCTTTCTTTCTTTCTTTCTTTCTTTCTTTCTTTCTTTCTTTCTTTCTTTCTTTCTTTCTTTCTTCTTTCTTTCTTTCTTTCTTTCTCTCTCTTTCTTTCTTTCTTTCTCTCTTTCTTTCTTTCTTTCTTCTTTTGATTATTTTTAAAACACTGTGATTTTGCAAACATAGTGCACATTTCAAAGAAACAAGACTTGGGGAAGAACAGAGGCAGAGCCAAGTTCAGGTTTCTTCACATGGCCAGCAGAAGGGCAAAGGAGAGGCCCTCTCTACTGGTTTATAATTGACCAAAGCAGGAGAACTCTTTAATAAAGATAGGGCCCTCATTTTATTCCTGGAAATCTTTGATAATCTTAGTCTTTTGGTGCAAATTGATACTAAATTAATAAACAAGAACTTGAAATAATTTTCCATCTGTTTGTTCTTTGGGAGAATGGGGCAGCTGGTAGACCACAGGGATAGGGCCGAGGAGATTTTTTTTTCTTTCATTTTAGCAGTTTTTAATGAAGGATGCTTCATTCTTACATCTTCTCAGTTGTTTCTTCCTTATATTTGCCCTTTTTCTTTCCTCCTTGGTGAGATTTGGCTTTACATTCAAGGATTCTTTTGCAGTCTTTGTCCAGCTTTAACCCAGTGACAACCACCTTTCTGGGCTGAATGCTCACATGGGCTGTTGTGTCATTGGTTTCTCTTGCTGCATATGTTCAATGTAAATGACACATTTTTTCCCTGTAAACTTGGACTACGTCACCAATTTGCGGACCTTTGTAGTGTCCTCACACAACTTGAACTTCATCATCCTTTTGGATGGACATGGATCAAAAATTGTAATTCTGTCTTAACTCTTCAGAAAGAGGGAAAAACATAATGTTCATGCGAATGTGGGAAGGTGCATTAAAATGCCTTTTATGGTTCTTGCTCTGCTTATAAGTCACAAAGGGATTACACTTCATTTTGGCAACTGCTACTTCCGTGATGGCTACAAAAGGAAAGAGAAGATGGGGATTTCAGAGCAGTTCCTCTAACTCAAAATCTCTTGGTCTGCTTGAGAGTGTGCTTCTGCCTTTTTATTCTCTGCTCAGACTTTTTTTTTACTCTAAGATACATTTATTTTGTGGATTTACAGTTAACCACTTAATTGAAAAATCTCTTAAGTGACAATTTTACACAACTATTTTTCCTTTATTGATTAATTTATTACAAATGTGTCCTTATCCCCCCAATGTCCATCCACACCCCCAATCCTGCCCTCACCCTTACCCACTGTTGTCTGCGTCCATTGCTTATGCTTATATGCATGCATACAAATGCTTTGGTTGATCTCTCCCCCTTACCCCCAACTCCCCTACTTCCCTCTGAGGTTTGAGCATCTGATCGATGCTTCTCTGTCTCTGGATCTGTTTTTGTTCATAGGGTTTATGTTGTTCATTATAATCCACAAATGAGTGAGATCATGTGATATTTATCTTTCTCTGACTTACTTATTTCACTTAGCATAATGTTCTCCAGCTCCATCCTTGCTGTTGCAAATGGTAGGAGTTCCTTTCTTTTTATAGCAGCGTAGTATTCCATTGTGTAGATGTACCACACACAGTTTTTTAATCCACTTATCTGCTGATGGGCACTTAGGTTGATTTCAAATCTTAGCTATTGTAAATTGTGCTGCTATGAACATAGGGGTGCATATATCCTTTCTGATTGGTGTTTCTAGTTTCTTGGGATATATTCCTTGAAGTGGGATCACTGGGTCAAATTGAAGTTCCATTTTTAGTTTTGTTTTTTTTTTAAATATATTTTATTGATTTTTCACAGAGAGGAAGAGAGAGGGATAGAGAGTTAGAAACATCGATGATAGAGAAACATCGATCAGCTGCCTCTTGCACAACCCCTACTGGGGATGTGCCCGCAACCAAGGTACATGCCCTTGACCGGAATCGAACCTGGGACCTTTTAGTCTGCAGGCCGACGCTCTATCCACTGAGCCAAACCGGTTTCGGCATAGTTTTTTGAGGAAACTTCATACTGTTCCCCACAGTGGCTGCACCAGTCTGCATTCCCACCAGCAGTGCACAAGGGTTCCTTTTTCTCCTCATCCTCGCCAGCACTTGTCATTTGTTGATTTGTTGATGATAGCCATTCTAACAGGTGTGAGATGGTACCTCATTGTGATTTTGGTTTGCATCTCTTGGATGATTAGTGGCTTTGAGCAGGTTTTCATATGTCTCTTGCCCTTCCTTATGTCTTCTTTTGAAAATAATCTATTTAGGTCTGTTGCCCATTTTCTGATTGGGTTGTTTGTCTTCTTTTGTTAAGTTGTATGAGTTCCCTGTAAATGTTGGAGATTATACCCTTATTGGAGATATCATTGGCAAATATGTTCTCCCATGCAGTGGGCTTTCTTGTTTTCTTGATGGTTTCTTTTGCTGTGCAGAAGCTTTTTATTTTGATGTGGTCCCATTTATTTATTTTCTCTTTAGTTTCCATTGACCTAGGAGCTGTATCAGTGAAGATATTGCTTTGGCATATGTCTGAGATTTTGCTGCCTGTGGATTCCTCTAGTATTTTTATCGTTTCCCATCTTACGTTTAAGTCCTTTATCCATTTTAAATTTATTATTGTGTATGGTGTAAGTTGTTGGTCTAGTTTCATTTTTTTTGCACGTGTCTGACCAAATTTCCCAGCACCATATATTGAAGAGACTTGGACCTGAGTCTCTCTAGCATTAAGAAGTGCTGAGATGAGGAGAAATTGTGTGTCTTTCAAACTTGTTGCTCATAGTGAGAGTGTAGGTTGGGGATCATATTTTGAGGTAATTATCTATATTCACCTTGCTTCCCAATTCAAACCCTAAACGAGTGCGGTATTTGCTTCCTGAAACTAAGAAATATTGCATATCTATTGCTTAATAAACATAAAAGTCTAGAAGTGTTTAGAGAATTTATACAGAAAGTAGACCAAAAAATCATCTTCACACAAGAGATGTTAAAACTTACAAATAGCTTATAAATATATCAAAAGTAGGCCCTGGCCAGGTAGCTCAGTTGGTTAGAGCATCGTCCCACTATGCCAAGGATGCAGATACAATCTCTGGTCAGGGCACATACAAAAAGCAACCAATGAAAGTATAAATAAGTGGAACAACAAATTGATGTTTCTCCGTTTCTCTCTCCATCCCTCCTCCCTTCCTTTCAAATCAATTTTTTAGAAAAGTGAGGTAATGAACAGAGTGATGAACCGGAAGTGGTGGCCAGTTTCTAGGACCTAGACCTATGTGGCTGATTTAGAAATGGTTTATGAAAGAGACTAACCTTGATCCAAGTTTAGAAGACAGGGATTCATAGACAGAAGAGAATTTAAAAATCAAGAATGGCCTATTAGCCATTGGATTAGTAGGACTAGGTGTTTGGTGAGTGAGTCATTTCTTCCTCTCGGTACCACTCAGTATCCTGCAAACAGATGGCTCACTCAAAAGGAACAATCAAAGACAACTTAATGAAGGAA
The DNA here is from genome assembly GCF_027574615.1 of Eptesicus fuscus. NCBI lineage: Eukaryota > Metazoa > Chordata > Mammalia > Chiroptera > Vespertilionidae > Eptesicus > Eptesicus fuscus. Next base: position 29,030,431 of record NC_072483.1, on the reverse strand, counting down.
CTATTTCTAACGGTACAGTTAGAATTAAATCAATAAGAGGGCCTGGCTAGACCCTCTCTAGCCCCAGAGCAGGAAAGGCAGCTATGGCTGTATCTCTAGGAGAGAACGAGGTGACAAGAGCTGTGGCCTTCAATGGAGGAACTCAGGCACTGCCAAACTGCATTGTGGCATGGAGGAAAGCAGGGGAATATATATACAACTTCATCAACCTTCCAGTGTCCAGTATCCTGTTGGAGCTTCTCATTGATGGGATTTTGCAAGAAACCAGAGGGCAAGCAAGCTTAGTGATGTGCTCTATACAAGTCAGCCTCCAGGGGTGCAGATCTGGTGTGGAAGGGTGGAGAGTGGATCTGAGGGGTACACTGAGACCATCCAGTACACTTATCTCCATAAAAGTTTATAATAAGGTTCTGTAAGAAGTCAGAATTGTGAGAACTTCAGCACCAATAAGAACTTTGAACAACCATAAATTGAACATACTCCCAATCCTTCAATTTTATTCTTTTTTAAATTTTGCATTATTGTTTAATTTGTTTTGCTCTGGCAAAGTTCTGCCCAACCTTATTGTTCAACATTTATAAAAAAATTGACATGCCTTTTCTCATTTCAGAAGAACCTGCTTTTAAGCTACCAGATTTAAGCTACATGAAGTCTTGCTTGACGGTTGCACTATGCATTATAGTTTGTAAGACTTTGGTATTGATACCCTAGTTTAACATTTCTTCTTACTAGTTGTAATTGGGTAACTTGTCACCATATATAAGGAGTTAAAATCCTCATTCTAGTAAAATAGCCACTCGCCAAATTGTAATTATTTCCCTTCCACATAGTTTTCTGTTGACCTCCATGTTTGCAACCATTCTCCTTTGAAACCTTTTCACTATAGACAGTTAGTGATTATTTTTAGGCCAACTATATAAATAGGGTTAGTAAGATGAGATAGATTCTAAAGAAAATGAATCACAAAACAGCAATATTAAAGATGTGTAAAGGTATTTTGATATTAGAACAAACATCACACTTTATTAGGGATATGCAAATCATTTGCAAATAGCCATTACTTTCTTCCAAATGTGTGTAGATTTTGTCAAGGATGCTATCTCTTCCCTAATAATGCTTTTATCCTTCTTTCTTTTGTAATAGAACTCTCAACTCTTACAATTTATGAGCACATGGCTGCACAAAGCAAAACAAATGAGACACCAATAAGAACTTTGAACAACCATAAACTGATTACACATGGCTGCCCAGATAAAGACTACATTTCCCAGCTATTCTTGCTGCTATGTTGACCATATATTTTAGGATCTAGCCAATGATATGTGAACAGAATGCAGCCACAGTAGTGAGAGCAACAAAAGCCATCTTATACCAGGGGATGAAAACCCTGTCTTGAGAATGATAGAACAACAAAATAGAAAGTGCCTATGTCTTCAAGACCATGGAATTGCCATGCGACCCCTGGATTACTTGTGCTTCAGCTTTTACATGAGAAAGAAATCAATGTCTTTGTTTGAGCTATTATTTTTTTGGCCTTTGTAGCAGCAGCCAGAATTGTATCCCAATTTACCCATGGCCCTTCTAATATAGGCCAGTGTGCTAAAGTCCAATAGTAATTGTACTTTACAATCTGTTGATAGAGAATATACATAATGACAAAGGGATATAAATGTGGGAAGATTTTGAATGAAGGTTTATTAATCACAGCTATATTCATTTGAAAAAAGAGTAGTATTTACCTAGGTGAGATATATTGCTTATTCACTCTATTGATAATGCTTGGATTGGCATATGGATTTAAGGACTCTTTGCCAGACCTCTCCCCAAAATTACTTTTTGAAGTCAGTGGACATAGGCCTTAGAATAAAAAATGAGATTAGGCAGTATGGGATCTAGCTCAGAATATGCAAATAAAATCTGAAATGCCAGTTCAACTATAAAGCTGTTGACTATAACCAGGTAAATGAAGAGAGCAAAGGGCCAGAAGGCCCAGCATCTATAGTGGACATTGTGGAACCCCCTTAACATCACTTTGCTACTTGCCCATTGCATAACAGCCACCTTTACTTGGGGGGATATATTGGCTTGAATAGTGTTCCCCAAAGTTATGTCCACCTAGAACCTGTGAATGTGACCTTATTTGGAAATAAGGTCTTTGAAGATATTAGCAAGTTAAGATGAGGTCATGCTAGGTTAAGGTGGGCCCTAATCCTGTGATTTATCCTATATAATAAAACCCTAATATGCAAATCGACCGAATGGTGGAATGACTGGTCACTATGAACTGACCACCAGGGGGCAGATGCTCTATGTAGGAGCTGCCCCCTGGTGGTCAGTGCGCTCCCACAGGGACTCACAGCTGGCGAGTGCAGCGGTGGTGGGGGAGCCTCCGCAGCAGCACTAAGGAGCAGCTAGCCGAGTGGTAGGGAGCAGCAAGCAGGCGGGCGGTAAGGAGTGAGGAGTCCTGGACTGCGAGAGGGCACAGGCCTGGCTGAGGGACCTCCCTCCCCCCAGTGCACCGGGCCTCTAGTGTTTTTATAAGACAAGGGAAATTTAGACACAAGATACATGGATGATCAACATGTGAAGACAGATGCAGAGATTGGAGTTATCTTACCATAAATGAAGGCACACCAAGGCATGTGGGCAGCCATCCAAAGCTAGAAAAGGCCAGGAGGGGTTCTTCCCTAGAGTCTTTGGAAGGAGCATGGCTCAGCCAACAATTTGATTTTGGACTTCTAACCTCTAGAATGATGGAGAGTATATTTCTGTTGTGTTAAGCCACCCAGTTTGCGGGACTTTGTTATGGCTACCTAGGAAACGAATACAGTGGGATTAATGCTGCAAGTTAGATGATATTCAAAATGTTTAACATCCAGGACATGATCCATCCAAACAGAAGGGATGCCTACTATATTGCTGGAGCATGGTGCAAATGGATCTTTGCTTTGCAGATATTGACTTTTTAGTTGCTGGATAATGGAAAGGTCAGGGGGATTTCAGGAGGGGTTGATGATGCGGTGAGGAACACTTGGGGAGACTCAGAGCATTAGCTGCTTATGTTTAGAAGTGTCTCAGTATTTAAGAAACCTACGGAGTTGTATCAGGTTGTGCCAGGCACACACCTTGGTTGGTCTAAACCAATATAGTTCTCCCCCTTATCCATGGTTTCGCTTTTCATGGTTTCAGTTACCTAGGGTCAACTGCAGTCTGAAAATACTAAATGGAAAATTACAGAACTAACAATTCATAAGTTTTAAATTGTGTGCTGTTATGAGTAGCGTGATGAAATCTTGTACCATCTTGCTCCATCCAACCTGGGACATGAACCATCCCTTTGTCCAGTGTATCCACCCTTGTATATGTTCCTTGTCCGTTAGTTCTCTGGCTTGTTAGAGTGACTGTCACCATACCACAGTACTGTGTTCAAATAACCCTTATTTTTATTTAATAATGACCACAAAGTCCATGAGTAGTTTAAATTTTATCATAGGTATGTGTGTATAGGAAAAGACAGTAAAATAGAGTTCAGAACTGCATAGAGGTATATATGTGGGGGGTCTTGGAATGTATCCCCGGCAGAAAAGAGTGTGGGTGGGGACTACTGAATGCCTTTCCTTCTTGCCACTACAGATGATTCAAGAGGCATTCAAACTGGGTCAATGAATGAAGTTTAGGACTTTTATTCTTTGGCTGGGGAAAAACATGCCCTCTCCTGGCAGATGTGAATGAGAAAGAAGAACATGACCCTGGTTGCTTCTACCTGAAATTTTGAGACGGGAAGTAGCTAACCTAAGGGCAGAACCAACCATCAAGAAGGGAAAAGAACTGAGACAACTGAGACAATTGTAACCAATAACCTGGGAATAGCCTGGAGCTCTGGTTATTTGCACCCGAGTCTCCTCCATCCTCCAGACTGTTGGTTACATGAGCCAGTGAATTCTCTTCATTGTTTATGCAAGTTTATGTTGGGGTTGGGTTTTCTGTTGTTGTAACTAAAAAGTATCCTAACGGATACAATCACTATGACTTCCTTAGCAGATATTTACTAGGTCCTTCTCTTTGAAACATTCTATTCTATTTTGATGTCTAGAAGTGTAATTTTTTTTTTTGTAATTACCTTTACAAAGTTAGGTGTTCTGTTAATAAATGAGACACCAGCCAGGCTTCAAGGAAATAGGGTTTTTCTGAGAGACTACTATCATCAATTTTATACTGAATCCTTATTTTAGAATACAACTCAAAAGCACACAGACACATGCAAGGGTGTGCGCATACACACACACATAGATACACACACATATCTGCATTTCCTCCTACTGCGCCACTTGCCATACATAATAAGAACTAACTTATATTATTGATGCAATTGATGGGCAAAATGTGCAAACAAATGGGAGAGGATCTGTAATCTATGGGAATAGTGGAAAAATAAAAGAAAGCATTAATTCAAAGAAATATGGCTTTGTGAATAAAATTCTTATCTATAAGAATAACTCTAAAATAAATCAAATGGTAGTGCAAGGGCCTTTTTAAATACAGAGGCTAGCAAATGAATGGAGATGGAGAGAGATGGATAGAAGCAGCCAGGGAAAAATCATGAGTTTAAAACTCCTTTTCCTCTATCTCAGCCTTCAAAATAAATCTTTCTTTTGAAGTCCTGGGGTCCATTTTAAAAACAGGGCTAAGAAGGAGCAGAAACTAAGTATCACTGTTCTCCATGGTCCCCACAAAAGGAAATTTTGAGTTGACTTAATGGATTTAGGCTACCTTGAATACTGTTCATCTATTTGCATACGAATTTGAGGCAGTTACTGTCTATACAATCTTAACAATAAATATTAGAAAATGCAATTCAACATTTAGCCATCATTTCAGTTACCTTTGATTGATTTTGAAATTAGTATATAGCTTCCAATAAGAAGGAACAAGAATTTTAGAAAGAAAACTATAAAAATGATAAAGTAGCTTTTCCCAGGATGCAATTCATGTTAATCACTGGTGTCTGAATAATAGCGAGCTGAGATTTTATCAATACATGCAGCACCACACATTTCCTATTTTAGTCCCTAATTAGTATTCAGGTGTGCAGTGGAATAAGGAAATTAAATGCGAATGCTGTTTCATTTGTGATTTAACGTGTACAAGTTGTTACTACATGCTGCATTTCCCCTGTCTACGTACATGTGTAATTGTTTTTTTCTTTTTCCTTTGTAATCATGATATCTTTGCGTATTCATTTGATTCAATCTTCTAAGGGCATGATATGAATAAATCTTGGTTTCAAAGAAAATCATTACCTTCTGTAGTTTAGACATGAAAATAAGAGATATCTGACAGTCAATTTAGAAGGCTTCAGTTGAGGACTTAGCTTAGCCCACTAGTGTAGAAATTTTAGTTTTTCCTTTGTTTTACTTAATTTGTGATTAACAGCTACATAAAATTGTGAACCACCCGATGAAAGTAATTTTGTAAATATTACATGCTATTTTATGTTCTTCAACCTGTACTTCCCTTATTAAGTATTTTCATGTTAGAAATTTCAGAGTTAATGTGTGAAGAAGTAACTAGCTACTTTAGTTAGTTAGATTTCTCTTCCTTGAAGAAAATTACTATAATGGTTACTTTTGCTAAAATGCAATTACTGTCACTATAACAATCAATCATATTTTTATATAAGAAACTTTAACAACTTTTGAATGCATTAAGAAAAGATAATGAAAAAGACTCAGAGTGAAATAAGACTAGACATCAAAAGCCCCCACCCTGACATCTAATGTGAAAAAACTCAACTATTTTTCTTGTAATAATGTTTTAATGCCTTTCCAATATCACTGTGAAGATTTTTTTTAATATAGTAGTAAGCAAGTTTCTTAGAACATCATTGAAAATGCTATACATATTCAACAGCTAGTAGCTATTATTGTTTCTGTTGAATAGTTTACTCCTGATCTATCAGAATCTGTAGTCCTCAAGTTTTTCGAATTAAACCAAAATACATAATTTGAAAAGGTTTAACATTGTGATACTCCTAGAGATGAAAGTATCTCCACGTGAAAAGTGGAGGTTAGGTAATATGAACCATATCAGTTCTTGGCTTTAATAAAGAGACCACTAGTTGAGGTCGGAAAATTCTTTGTCTCAAAATTTTGTTCAGTTGCATGGAGATGGTGTTCCTCCCCAAAAGCATCTGGAATATACTCATGAAGGTAGAATACTACTGGTAAACATAACATGAGATTACTGCTACTCAAAATACCAAGCTTCTCTTGTAGTGTTGGGAATATAGAAACAGGTGACTTGATCCATACTGTTATATACATGTGTTTTGATGGTTAATACATTTAAGTGTGGCATTAAATACATCAAGAATAATATATTATCAGTAAAAGACATTATTTTATGTAGCTATTGTACTAAAACCCCAAATTAATGTCTTTCAGCATAGGCAATTACAGCTCCATTCTCTCTCCCAATCCATCCCAGCCCTGCTCTCTACCCCAATGTCTGTTTCTTCTACTTTCCCTAATATCTTTAAGGATATTAAACTAGTCTCTTAAACTGGATACATGAGTTATTTTGATTAGCTCCCTCATTCAATCCATTACTAATAATTTCCATTTGAACTTTGCAAAGTCTCTGTAGACATCCAGTCTTTGTTTAGGCCACATGTCAGCCTTTTCTATAACTTCCATAAGGTCTCAGTGAAATCGGTCTCCTCTCTTTTTCACCCATCCTTCTCCCTACTTCCAGAGTTATCTTTCCCAACTCCTGGGCATGACATACTATTCCCATCCCATTCTGTCTGTTCTCACCCCTTGTTAGTTTCCTGGGCATTCCTTCCTGCTATTTCCTGTCCTGCCAGTGACTTAAGGAAATCACAGAGTGCTGTAACAGTGAGTTATGCTTTTTCTTCCTGGAATATACTTTCTAGGGCTCTAGTTAAAAACAATTATTGTTTCTCCATCAAGACCTTCACTTAAAAAATGCTTTCTCTGACAGACCCGAGGCTCAACAGTTTGATGCTCTGTGCTATCTTAGCTGTCTGGACATAAGTGGTTTGTAGCACCGGCTATACTTTTGAGCTTTTCCTTGGCTGTATTGTGAGCTTCTCTAGAGCAAGGACATGTCTTATTCTTTGTTGTATCATTGGTGCTCAGCTCAGTGCAGGATAATGCCGTAAGGCTCTCAATACAGAGTGAAAGAATAAAGGAATGAATAAATCCTTCAGCACTTTAGTTGTGAAACAATTTCAGTGTTATCACTTATGGATTCACATTCTATCTAGAAAGAAAGCCATTAAAAATAATAATTTTTTCATGCTATAAAAATTAGCTTTTATCAATTTACCTGAAAGCAAAATCCATTACAATGAGAGGTCATTCTTCATTACTAGGAAGCCTCTCAGTTTTTATGGATTCATGGATTCTTTTTGGTATTAAAAAATATGAGCTGGCCTGGCTGGCATGGCTCAATGGTTGAGCGTCAACCTATGAACCAGGAGATCAAGATTTGATTCCCAGTCAGGGCACATGCCTGGGTTGTGGGCTCAATCCCCATTGGAAGGCATGCAGGAGGCAGCCGATCAATGATTCTCTCTCATCACTGATGTTTCTATCTCCCTTTCCCTCTCCCTTCCTTTCTGAAATCAATAAAAATATATTTTAAAAAATAGAAAATATGAGTTGGTGTGTGTGTGTGTGTGTGTGTGTGTGTGTGTGTGTGTGTGTGTGAAGGGATTGAGCAAAAAAGAAAAAAGAGAGAGAACTCATGGACATGGACAACAATGTGGTGATTGCAGGAGTGTGGGGGGTGGGTGGTGGTGGAAAAGGGCATAAATGATGATGGGGGAATATATATATATATATATATGCTGTGAATGACCAGTGGGTAATGACTGCATGCACAATTACTTGTTAATAAAAAATCCCAGGCAAAGACATACCATTACAGGATATTCGTCGGGCATTAGATTTATTTTCCTCAAAACTAAAGCTGGATATAAATTCCATCTGCTGGCAATTTTTCCAGTTTTATTGAGAAATAATTAACACACATCCCTGAACAAGTTTAAGGAGTACAGCATGACGGTTTAATGTACATGTATTATCCAATGATTCCCACAACAGGTTCAGCTAATATCCATCTTCTCATATAGATATAAAACAAGAAAAGAAAGAAGAAAAAAGAAAAAAATGTTCTCCTTATGATGAGAACTCTTAGGATTTACTCTCTTAACAATTTTATTACATGTTGTAGGGCAGTGTTAGCTGTAGTCATTATGTTGTACATTACAACCCTAGCACTATTTATCTTATAACTGGAACTTTGTACCTTTTGACCATATTTCTCCAACTCTCCCTTTCCAAATTCGCACAAGTGTGATCTTTTTTTTCTATGAGTTTTTTTGTTGTTTTGTTTTGTGTGTGTGTTTTTTTAGATTTGGTAGCAATTCTTTGAATGTATTTTAAATTGAGACAGCAGCAGGCTAGTGCTATCTATAGAAAACTGCATTTGGTTCTATTGCCAATATGTGTTGCTTTTTAAAAAATGTCTACACTCCGTCTGTTATCAGAGAATTAATAAAGGTGCTTCTTTATGTCACTGTCATGCTTTCTAGAAAAGGGAAAAATAATAGCATAAACTACAACATCTCTCTCTTCCAACTAACAGAGACCTTGCAATTCTTTAATTTAAAGTACATTTGCATTAAACACCAGTCATTTTACTCCGGCCAGAACCCCTGTGTTATTTGAGGAGTGATGCTTCCCTCACCCAAGTGGTTTTGGTGGAAGTGATAGCCCCAGTGTCCTGCCTGCTTCTGCTGCAAGAGTGGGCAGAAGACTCAGGACAATTTAGAATCTTTCAGTGTGTGTGTGTGTGTGTGTGTGTGTGTGTGTGTGTGTGTGTGTGTGTTGCATGTGTGTTGGGAGAGAAAGGGCTTATTTTTGCATCACAAGCTGTAAAGATGCACACTTGGAAAAACTGGCACTTACGCCTTTTTACATGTGGAGAGAGTTTGTTGTAAGTAGGAAAATATAAACCTTACTCATAAAGAGAAATGGAGACTAACAGAGTGGAGAGATGCTGAGTAAACCCTAATGATCCTATTTGCACCCTGGAACCTAGTCATGCCCGAAGTGAGAGCCATCCTTGAATTTTAGTTATATGAGCTTCAAATTCCCTCTTTGCTACCTACGCGGGTTTGCGTTCTTGCAACCAAAATAGTAAACATCAGGGTGACAGTATGCTCAGAAAAAGTAAGTGCTTGGCTCTTTAAGTATGAAATGTCAGGGCTAAATAAATAAAAAGTAATCATAACTTTTCACCACCCCCAAAAGGAGTAACTCCAAGTTGTGACCATGAAAACTATCACCGGAAGAAGCTTCTGGACATGAGTCCTCTGACATCTCTCAGTACTTTCCACTCTAGAGCAACCTGCAAGTTTTAGCAAATCATTCTATTTCACACTTCCCAATTTTAAATACAACTCTTAGTTAATTCCAGGTAAAAGTACTAAACTATATGATGACTTTGGACTATGTCAATTTCCCCAAATTCTCTTCCGTTATGGCTCCAAGTTAGGGTTGGCCACAGGAAAAACTGGTGGGATTCGGCACCAATGGGCAGTCGTCCCTAGGCTCTGAGGAGTGCTGCAGGGCAGGCACGGTTGGCATTTGTACTCGTTGTCACTGATTTGCTGTTGGCAAGGTACAGCTGTTGGGCCCACACCACCTCCGGCTCCCATCAAACCCCTTCAGCTTCTGAAAATCCTGGGCCCGGGGGTAAGTACAGCTGTGTGGTTGACAAGTGGCCCAAATCGTTGGGGCTGGATGTGGTGAGTGATGAGGTGACCTTTCAGTGTTTCCTCAGAGGCTCTGATTGCCCATGTGTCTAACTTCTCTTCCTGAATGCTGATGTTCAGGGTTAGTCTTCAGACCTAGATGCGGCAGACATTTATGATTGTATGAGGACTAATGCCTACATAGTGGATTCCTTGGTTTCTGTCACTCATATTGGTTCTTCTTGCCTGATCAAACCCCGAGGGGTGATTTATTTTTCATTATTCATTTCTGAAGCCATATGAGAATTTATTTTTTATTGGGAAACAACATTGATGAGGTTGAAAAATTTAGGCTTTATACCCAGTCTTTACATTCTACCTTTGCTACTTGTTATCTGTGTGACTTTGACCAAATTATTTGATCCCTTGATGCCCTTATTTCTTCAGCTGTCCAATGGGGAAGGGTATATTTACCAATGGGATTGCTCACAAGGAAATAACATTTATTTTGTCAGTGGACTATTGTTCATTATTGCAGTCCCAGCATCTAGCTCAAAAATCACTACATTGTACCTGTTCCATAACCTTTTCTAAATTCCTGAATAAGTGGGTGTGTGCTTAATACATGTTAATCTTTTCTCTTTGTTCTTTATTTGAGGAGTTGTGATAGAATCAGTTATTGCTCAGATAATATTTAGTTTCTTCCCCAAAAAACACTTCCAAGGGAGGAAAATATTTCCCTATTCCATTGATGTTGATCTGGGCTGTGTGACTTAGCCAATGGGATGTTAAGAAATGTGTGAAGAAATGTGAGCAAAGATTTGACATGTACTTCCATACTAGGATTTGCCCTCTTGCTTTTCTGCCTCTACCAAGGTAAGAATATACCCCAGGTATCTGCCGCTCCTTCAGCCTCGGCATCGGAGTAAGGCCAGTGAAGCAGGGGAGTTCTGGTGTAGTCTGAAGCAAAGGCACTTCAGCTGAGTCAGAGACTAGAATAATGTTTATCGTTCTATGACTTGACTATTGGAGTGGTTTGTTGTGGAACAATCGCTGACCGATACACGGGAGCTTAATTGTAAAGAGAGAATCTATACTTATAGATTTGAACTAAAAGAGACTTTAACATTCAAATAGGTCTATGTGCCTATTATAAATTAAATATATAGATTTGAACAACAGTTTAAGACTCCTTTGGCCAGATTCATCTATCCACTAACATAGTGCATGAGTCCCAATTCTGGTCGTAGTCTTGAGATGGCTGTAAGGAACATTTAAAGAGCATAAGACATTGTAACCATTCTCAAAAAGCACATAAATATGTCCTCAAGAAAAGTGAGACTCTTCTTTGAAAGAACACCACATCTCTGAGCTCTGCAACTGGCTCCGTGTAGGGTCATTGTGTTGTTTCTCACATGGACATGTAGAAATAATTCTGCACGACTTAAGAGGCTATGACCTTGGAGAAGAAGAAACTCACCTTCATGTCTTCATCTTTAAAATGAGGATAATAACGGTTACCACCTAATGGAATTATGACACTTAAATGAAAACAAAGCTCTTAGCACTCTGTATGGCACATGATAAGCAGTCAATAGACGTTAGCTCTTATTATAGTTGTTATCCTGTGAGTAACAGGATGTTTAGGCACAAGTCCAGACTAATTCTGCCACTCTAAGCCATGGTGAAGTGATACAGGAACCCAGCTTGGCTCTGTGATAGGGCAAGGAGTCTCAAAGCAAGAAGATTTCATTAAGGGGGAAATCTAGGAGACCCAAACATTAGTGTTTATGAAAAAGAAAATAATGTAGATAATTTTTTTTACAACTATTCCTATGGAGTCTGTTGCATCAGATTTCAGGTTTCCCTTTATTAGATTAAGAAATCCAAATACTTTTATTTATCTTCATTGTTCACTTATAAATCATCTACTAAATTTTCACATTTCTCATTTTATCTTGTGAAGACCAAGGGAGGTCTGATTGGAGCCAGTCACAGTGGAACAATAATAAGCTGGTATAGAGTATATATTTTACTATTTTATTTTATTATTTTGCTTTATTTGTCTTGTGATAATCATTTCCCAGCTTATCTTTCTCTATTCTGGTTTGGTAGGTGAGATTGACCCTGTTCTCATTCCTGGACTGGGCCTCATTTAGCTTATCAACATCTCATTCCTGTGGTCCCTGTGACTTGTTCAGAGTTAGGCATGTGGTCCAACCTGAACCAAGGAGATCCTGAACCAAAAATTTGTATTTGACTGCTGAGGTCCATTTTTTTTTTCATGGCTGGTGTTCTATGAGGATGTCAGGTGTGAAGCTGCTGTGGATGTGGCCACTAGGGGCAAATACTGGTACATGCAGCTGGGCAATAAAATCAGCAGCAAGGAAGGTAAAGTGTGGGAGATACAGAGAAGCTGGCTCACTGGTCAAATCAACAAGCTGCTAAATTCAATCATACTCGCAATCAGACCTGCCTCTGGATTTCAGCTCTTGAAGCGCTGTTTGAGGCTTAAAGAGTTTGAGTTGGGTTTTCTATTATCTGCAACATAAAGAGTACTGTATCTACATGCCATACCCTTATTCCTGTGAAAGCTCAGGTGATCAATAATGATAAAGTTTTGCTTCAGCACTACGACACATTTAGCTGGCTGTCCAATTTTTACTATCTTTTTTTTTTTTTTTTACTTGGTGGGGGTAGCAGAATAGGGCTTCCTTAATTACATTTTCAAAACACTTTCTTAAGAAAATATAATGTAAGATGTAATGCTATCTGAAAATAGCAGGAAAAATTCTACATACATACACAACATATATATACTACATGTATAATTCTATATATAGTTCTCAACTATGTAGCACACAAAGGAAAATATTACTTTCATAATTAAAAATAATAAATATTAAAAATACTCCTTCCTGCCCAGCTGGCATGGCTCAGTGGTTGAGCATCATCCTATGAACCAGGAAGTCATGATTCAATTATGGTCAGGGCATATACCCCGGTTGTGGGCTAAATCCCCAGTGGGGGTTTGCAGGAGGCAGCCAATCAATGATTCTCTCTCATCATTGCTGTTTCTATCTCTCTCTCCCTCTCTCTTCCTCTCTGAAATCAATAAGAATATATTTTTAAAAATATATTTCCTACCATGGCACTTTAATATAGGATGTCATCCTTTTGAGGCATCAAACACCCCCTCATTATCTAGATGGTCCCTGTGACACTTAGTTGCATTTGTTTGTCACACAATTATTTCACATAACAACTACATTGTGATCAAACATTATAGCACATTAATTCCATAGTGATACAAGTTAGAATATAGTGTACCCTGATATTTTGTCATATTTTCCTCTTTTTATTGTAACTTTCATTTGTTATTTTTAAAAATTTTTATTGAATTGATTGGGGTGACATTGGTTAATAAAGTTATACAGGTTTCAGGAGTACAATTCTATAATACATCAACTATATATTGGATTGCATGTTCACTATCTAAAGTCAAGTCTCCTTCCATCACCTTTTATCCCCCCTTTACACTCTTCTACCTCTCTCCATGCCCCATTCCCTCTGGTAATCACCATAATGTTGTCTGTGTCTGTGAGTATGGCTTTTTTCTTCTTAATCCCTTGACCTTTATGACCCAGCTCCCCAACCCTCATCCCCTCTGACAGCTGTCAGTCTGTTTTCTGTTCCATGAGTCTGTTTCTATTTTGTTTGTTTTGTTCATTAGATTCCACATATGAGTGAAATCATATGGTATTTGTCTGTCTCTGACTGGTTTGTTTCACTTAGCATAATACTCTCCAGATCCATCCAGGCTGTTGTAAGGGCTAAGATTTTCTTCTTTTTTATGACTGAGTAATAATCCATGGTGTAAATATGTCTCAGCTTTTAGATCCACTCATTTACTAATGGGCACTTGGGCTGCTTCCAAGTCGTGGCTATCCTATATAATAAAGAGCTAATATGATAATCAGACCGAACAGCGAAACAACCTTCCAGACGTCCTTCTGGTCGACCTTCCGGACAAAGCCGGGGCTATGAGAGCCGAGCCCCTTGCATGAATTTCGTGCATCGGACCTCTAGTTGTAAATAATGCTACAATGAACACAGAGATGCATAGTATATTCTTTCAAATCAGTGTTTCAGGTCTCTTTGGATATATTCACAGAAGTGGACTTACAAGGTTATAACTTTCTTGTAACATCGCCAAATCTGGTTCTTTATCAAAATGATTGATTCCTAAATTGGAAGACTGTTTGATGGTTAGGCTCCATATCTTTGAGTTGGAGTTTTGATTGAGATTTATAAGAGCGTGTGAGTGGCATTATCTCTATCAGCCTTCCATAACACATATATCAGGTACCAGGTTTCTCATTCCAGAAGTTGTAGTTCAGAAACAAAGACAAAAGTGAAAGAAAAACTTTCCACTCTTGAAGGTAACTGTAAAATGTCTTAATTTTCTATGCCCTCTCTAATCATTACTAAATTTTATTGTTCCTCTCTTGACATATACCTTTAAAATAGTTGTCTTTCTGACAAAGCAAAGGAAATGAGCTATTCAAAGTAGAGGGCTAATAAAGCTAACATTAATTTAATAAGAATTTCACAATATTATTGCCATGGTTGATTTGTAAGCTCCATGTTTTTGTTGTTTTTAACTCTCATGAGAGTATATTTACACTTTCAGGAGTACAGATGAAGTGATGGAATTGTTCATTGAAGGGATAAAAGTAACAAAAGGGTGCAATGCATACATCTGCCTAATGAGTGATATAATAGCTAGGATGTTTTTAGAATTGAGTTATTTTCTAATGTCTTTGACCATACATGGCTGCTCAGGGCTGTGACTTCTTCCCCTTAGAGGGGAGGGGGCATGGTAGTGAGAGAAGGAAGACAGAGAAGTGGAAAACACCCTTGGGGATTTGCTGTGTTAGTTCAACAGGAGGTGAGAATTCTGTAACTTTCTCAAAGCTGACATTTAAAACACTGACAATACAATGGAGCCACTGTTATACAATACTAAAGGCCCAGTGCACAAAAATTCGTGCACTTGCGGGGGGCGGGGGGGTGGTCCCTCAGCTCAGCCTGTGCCCTCTCGCAGCCCAGGACCCCTTGGGGGATGTCCACCTGGTGGCTTAGGCCTGCCCGAGCTTAAGCCACAGTCAGACATCCTTAGCACTGCCGAGGAGGTGGGATAGGCTCCCGCCACCTCCGCTGCGCTCGCAAGCCATCAGCCCAGCTTGTGGCTGAGTGGAGCTCCCACTGTGGGAGTGCACTGACCACCAGGAGGCAGCTCCTGCTTTGAGCATCTGCCTCCTGGTGGTCAGTGCACATCATAGCGACTGGTTGTTCCCTGTCTTTCCTCCATTAGGGTCAATTTGCATATTACCCTTTTATTATATAGGATTGGTGATAGAGGTAAAATTTACATTAATAATCTAGATTTTATGTGCATTTTAATGAGAGAGATACTTGAGGTCATTATTTGAACTAAAGTATAAACCTAATCCACAATAAAATGAAACAAATTATTTCAGGATGATACTATACTTTGATTCAATCTAGATGTTAAGTCATGTATCTTGATAGATTCAATCATAGTAAATGAACATTTCTTTTTATTTCAATTTATTTGTACTAATATAATCATTATAGATTAGAGGATGCTAGACAAATTTTAAAACATTTTTCTTCTTTGCCAAAGATTTATAGCAGAAGCTCAATAGATATTGTGTGAATATCCACTGAAATTCCTATATTTGAAACAATTTATGTTGACAAAGGTTACATAGATGTTTGGTTCTTTCTTAATATAAAGGTTTTATTCAACTTGTTCTTAGCTTATTTTTTCTCTCTCTCTCAATCTCTCTCTCATACACATACACATGCAGACACATCTTTACGTATTTTACATATCTAAAGAAGAAATTTTACATATGGCATATTTTCCACTTAGTGTTAAGTTTAACAGTTGTTTTAAAAGTTATTAACAGACAAATTGACAAATTAAAAATTCAAAAATTTAACTGTGGTTAGTGTCAGAGAATATTTGTAATATATGTGCATTTAAAATAATTACCAAGCATTAAAATCCACCTTAAAAATATGAAATCTGTCATTATTTTTTCCAAATCTGTAATGGTGCCATAACTTAAGCTCATTCTTTATATTCACAAGTAAGCGTATTTAAGACTTCTAAGGGCCTGGACAGGTTGTATCTTAATAACTTTCAATGAGCCTTTGACTTACAATGTCCTTTTAAAAAATTTACTTGCAGTTGTGAATTTAATAGTGCATGATAGAGTTTAAGAGCATGAACTCTGGAGGCAGGCTACCTATCTAAGCTTCCTATTAGCTATCTAACCATACTCATATTATTACCTCTCTCTTCAATCAGTTTCCTCATCTGTGAAATGGGGATCATTGTGTATTCTTCATTAGAGAGCTGTTGCCAGGATTAAATGAGCTGGTAAATGTAAACCATTTATAATTGTGTCTGACCTAGAGAAGGTTTGATAAATGTTAATAATTTTGATGATTTGTATAACCCTCTCTCAAGGGTTGATTTAAAACAATCCAATTAATATTACTTTATTATGCTTTCAAATTACAATACTTCATACCAAATATACATTAAGACCCTCAAGTTCCATATTATCCTATTTAAATGAAAATTTCAGAATATTTAATCAATACTTCAAATAACACTTTCTATTGCATTATGAAAGAAGGGAGGTCAATAGTTAAAATGAGATTTTCTTAATCTGTGTCACAAGTATTCTAATGAACCCAAAACAGAATATTTAACATACATGTTACAAGAAGCATATAAGTCTAATACAATAAGTTTTTTTCCCCTCAGTCCCAGGGTGCTTGTGATGTTTAATTAACATTTAAAAAGTGCTGTGTGGATATAATTGTTATATAAGTGCTATATCTTCATTGTTAGTAACAGATGATCAAGTCTGAAAAAACACATCAAGAATATGTTACAAAGAAATTGTATTTTATTGTAATTTTTTTCTTCTCAACTGTGTAGAAAACTTCCATTAACGTTTATTCACCTAAAAGATAAAAGCAGAGCACTCTCACTGGAAGTCTCGGCACAGTTAACCCAGGGATAAATGGAAGGACTTTGACTTAGCCACCCCAACCAATGCCTTTCACTTTCGTTATTACTGCAGTAAAGATAACAATATTTAACCATTATCTACTTAATGCAGGCATGAAAATAAATACTCCTGTTATTGTTGTACATGTAACATTGTATATATAAAGTTAGCTTTGAGCTCTTTGAGGGACATTGCAACTTATAACTATTCCCCATGTATTTGGTGCAAGGGTGTTGAAGCAGGTAGAGTCTCTGCCCACAGGACTGATCGCAGAGCCAGGCTATCTCCTTTCCACCCCCTCCATCCCTTCATAAAGAGGGCAGGTGTGAGAGCACAACAAACTGGAGAATCCCTGAGCTGCAAAGGCTCTGAGACTACAACTAGTCCAACACTTCTGTTCCCCAGACACAAGTGAAATCTACTTTGAAAACAAAATGGTTATTGTGTACTTCAAATGGGTGAACTGTATGGTATATGGACGATATAGCAATAAACTGGTTTTTAAAACAAGCTTGCATGACATGTGTTTGTGTGTGGTGTGCGTAAATGTCTGCTTTTTGGGCCATTCTCTGAAGTGAATGGCAAACCTATTCACTAACCCTGTTCTCATTCCATTTGTGGTCTTTGATGGGTTGTGAATGCAGTGATGTTGGTCAGGACCCCAGATGATCTTTCTTAAGAGCTAATGGAAAATAGTGAAGAAAAGTTATTTAGGCTTTTCTCTTTCTCAGATGGCATTAATTTCTCAGGGGTTCTTGAGGGGGTCTTGTTGACCCATCAGACTTTCCTTTCCACTCTCTTTCCCAACTCAGTTTCTTACTTAGTCCCAAGCTGTTGGTTTCTGACAGTGCATTTAGGAGCTCCGTTGACTCACCTGGAAGCTCTTTATAGGGCATTTAGGAATGAGAGATATTTTATATTACTACTATCTATTGGAGAAGGGGCAGGACATGATGAGAATGCCCTGCATGAGCAGTCAGTCATGTAGGACAAAGAATTATCCTACCCCAGTTGTCAAAAGTGCATGTGATGAGAGATAACTGACAGGGTCTAGCTTAACACTTTGGTTCCTTTTAACATATAAATGCCAGAGAGGTCATTGTCACTCAGAACTTGCCATAGTCTACAGTCTTTCCTTGGAAATAGTTTTGGTATATAGACTGGTAAGAGATGGTGGAAAGAGCACCTGTTATGAATTTCCTGGAAGTAATATTTTCATTGGGGCAAAGAAAATAGAAAGAAAAGAATATGTGGCAGGTACTGTTCGGCTGGCTGACATATCACCTGGGGATATTTTCCCCATTGATTTTTAGAGAGAGTGTAAGGGAGGGGGAAAGAGAGAGAGAGAAACTTCAATGTAAGAGAGACATGCCGTTTGGTTGCCTCCCACACGACCAGGCCAGGAATTGAACCTGCAAATAAGGTATATGCCCTTGACGTGGAATCAAGTCCATGATGCTTCAGTGTGAGGGTCAGCGTTCTAACCACTGAGGACACCATCCAGGACCCAACAGCAATTTTTTTCTTCAGTTTTCAATTACAGTTTACATTCGGTACTAGTCTGCACTAGCTTCAGATGTACTGCATGGTGGCCAGACAACCATGTACTCCACAGAGTGGTCCCCCGATACTTCAAGTACCCACCTGGCCCCCAAAATGACCACAGCAATTTCTAACCCCCTTCCCTCTTGTCTCCTTTCACTAAAGAGGCTGGAAAGTCTAATTTACTTCCCCAGCTTTCCTTGCTGATGAGTGACCATGTGACTATATGCCAACCAATGAGATGTAAGTAAAAGCTTGCCTGGGTGGGAGTGGGGGCTTCTGGTGAAGCATTGCTTTCCTAGTGAAAGGGATAGCTGGTGTTGCCCCTTCCCATCTGCCTGCTCTGAGTATGGTTGTGATGTCCAGAGACATCCTTCCACAAAGGATAAAAATCATGCCGAGGGAAAGCCAGTACGAAGAGTATAGTAAAGGGAAGAACAGAAAGAGCCTGAATCTCAGTACATGCTTGAGCAGTGGAATAATCGTGGCAACTGCGACCCTGGATCTTGTTATTTAGAAAAAAGAAACTATTGATTTGAGCTAGTTAGTTAGCTTTTCTATTATTCGTAGCTAAACACACAATTAACAACATAGAATCAAAGGAAAATTGTCTATGTATGCATAATTTTGTGTATGTCTACCCCTGCCTCTACCCAGAATATTTTGTCAATTGGGATCACCCTACACTATTCCCCAAAGAGTACTCAAGACTGACAAGATCCTTATTTAGCTAACTGCAACATTTGTTGAGAGTCTACTACTTGAAAGGGAATACAGAAGAAATGGGGGAAAAAAAAAAGATACAGCTCTTACTGTAATGAGCTTACATTTTGAGATAAATAAGGGAATCCAATTATTTTACTTAATTATTCTGATTTGGTCTATATTAGATCCAGGAATAGAGTCAATTTTAAAAGCATAGTACACAATTTGGAAAGCATAGAATATGGTCTCTATTAGAACGCTTACTATAATTGATTTGGAAAGGATAGAACATGAGTCTGGAAGAGATTGGAAATAGAGGTCATGTAGAAAGTTACTGGTATCATTTAGGTCTAGGCAGTGTCTATACTACAGCCTGGTTCAAAAGATACCATTTATTGCTCAGTGGCTGAACATATGATAAAAAGGCAGAGCTTCTGAGTTATCAAGAATATTCCCCTTTATACTTGAAAAATTGGCCTTTTCAAATGCTTTCCTACATTTTCATGACCCTACTTGGTAAAATCCTCTATCCTCATATCAAAATTTGATTAAGTGTGTGGGGAGTTGGAAGAAGTGTTGCTCAGTGGTCAGGAGTGCATACTCTGGCTTCGAATTCTGGCTCCAATCCTATTTACAAATGTGAATTTGTACTTTGGCAAGTTACTGAATACAACTGTAAAATGGGGGTAAAATTAACACTACTCCATAGTGTGGTTGAAATTACTAAATACAATAGTTTATGTTAAGTGCCTAGAACAATGTTTGGCATATACTAAGTGCTCAATAAATATTAGCTATTATATTAGTATTGGGTCAGACCACTGGGAATGCAGACGATAATCTTGCCACTTATGGGTTTAACAGTATTGGAAAAAGGATAGAAATTCAGTTTGTTGAAGTTACCTAGAAAAGGGGGCAGAATTGAAATGTCTAAATATAGCACCTCTAACATGCAGGCCCTAGTTCTTGTGTGTACCTCAAGGTGGGTTTGGTACTGGTGATTTTTAATGCTTACATACACATATACCCTCCAAACTCTTCCCTGCCAATGTGAAGCTAAGAGTACAGTAGTCATGCAGACTAATTTTCCCAAGGCAGCTAGGCAGTAAATTTCAGACACACACTCTGAACAAGGTAGAGTCAAATCTACCTGCTTCTTGGGATTGGGAAAAGAGATGTTCAAAAAAGATTTGCAGTGGCTTATATACAATAGGACCAAAAAATAGAGAAAATTTTAGTGTGAAATAAAAGAAATAGAAAAAAGAAAACAAGATTCAGCTTGGATTAGGAGTGTTTAGAGAAAATTTGTTGGACCATTCTAAACTGGGAGGAAAAAAAGAGTAATCCAATTTTAAGCTAACAGACAATTGAGCAAAATACTTTATATGAATGGCTGGTCTTTGTCTTTTTTTTTTTTTCCATAAAGGTGGCAATATTATTTCTTTCCCAACAACATGTGCCGTTTTATATAAATGTCTTGTTAATCTCAGTACCCAGGAATGCATATATCCCAACATCATCTTGTAAAGGTATGAGTTTTCTGAGATCAGATTACATCATCACACCCACATAAATATGTAAACTTCATGCTGCATTTATTTAACACAACAAGACCCAGGTTCTAAAACCTCCTTTGTTCCTTTTGTTTTCCACCACATGATATTGTTTAGAGGAGTGTTTTGGTTCCAAGCACAAAAGACATTTTTTTAAATAAACAAGAATTTGTTTTCCTTGTGAGGATGTGGGTTGTCTATTTGAAGCATGAGAAAAGTCACTTTTTTGGGTTTAACATTTTCATTTGCACAAAGATGTGCAGTCAGTTGTTGAAGGTGGTGGACACATGGCGATGTTGAGTGTTCAAGTAGCCAGGGTTGGAGAAGTCCCTTTACATGTCCTCCTTCCTCCTGCTCTCACACACATGCATGGGGCCACAAACACATGCCCTCATCCAGTCATGAGTAAGATCAGGTGGACCTGTGACAGCCCCCTCCCTGTTTTCACCACTTCTCTTTGTGGGTGCACATTCTGAGGCAGAGGGGAGGACACAAGGAAGGCAAACCTGACTGGTCACCCACTAAGAGATGGAGCTTCAGAACTTCATTCTTTTTCTTGGAAAAGCATAAGGTGTGCTTCTTTGTGACTTTGCATCTTTCTTTAGCACGTTTGAAGCTAGAAAGAAGAGATATGGGACAGACGAAAGTGCTGATGAGAAATTGTGTAAAAGCATTGTCATTGGTGTTTCAGAGAAGTCCTATGGTAATGAATTGGAAAAGGATCATTGAAGCTAGTTTTTTTTTCTTTAAAAATATATTTTTTTGTCATTTATAATAAGATTTGAGATCGTATAGTGCAAAGATGATGAAAAGAATTTATAACAACCAAAAGACTATTAAACAGACTTTTTAAAAAAAAGCAGATTACAGAGTTTTGTTTGCACAAACATGTTCATGTTAATTCAGTTGGTGGTAAAGTTGTTAAAATGGGAAACAAAAAAATATATGCACAAAAGAGTAAGTTTTCCATTTGTGTGTGATAAAGGAAACTAGACCTAAGAAACTTTGCAGGGAATCAGTATGCCACGTTAGTTCTGTAATTAACAATTTACCCTTTGATGTGCTTTTAAATAGCTATACCTGGGAGGTGTGTTCCACAAATAAATATCTACATAAGTAAGCTAACTCTGCTCTTTTTCATTTGATGTTTTATAATGAAGGCCTTAAATTATTGTTAATTAAAAGTTAAATAAAAGTGTAAGAATATTAACTTCTTATATATTCATAGTAAATTAATATAGTGAGAGAGCGGGGGGGAATGCTGCTAGTTTTTGTCTTTTTCTCCTTCCTTTGAATTGACCCCATTCATAAAGGAAGTTAGTGATTATGATGCTCAACCTAACTCCTCCATTTAAATGCATTTATATCTATATTTGTAGTTAAAAGGGAGGAATGAATGATTAATTTCCTCGATTTCCAGGAAAAAGGAATTATTGAAATTAGAAAGATGTGTGCATACATGACCATTTTTATGATTATTCCCATGATTCTCCAGGCACTTTATTTCATCTCACTATGAATTATGTGAGTGATTGGGTTTCCCATAATTGGCATCATAAAATGTTTTATGATGAAGTAGGGGAAGACTTCTCTGCTCTTGGACGGGCATTAAGTGATATGGGAACACTTGAGCACAGGTGAAAGTTCCTCTTCTGTTTTTGAGGTTCATGGACAAAGATAGACGGGTTTCTGATATCAGTATTAAAGGACACTAGAATGTCAAAAATGCATGTGGCACTGTGCAAGAGTGTGCTGCGAGAATCAACAAGTTATGGTCTCCAAGTACCTGAGGCTCATAATCTAAAAATACAACCTGCCCATTCCCAGCTCTCTCAGAAGTAGTCAGTGCCTGTGTAACTACTTCTAGACCTTGGACCACTTTTGTGGCCCTGCCAGCCAGCAGACTTGCAGAGAAGGCAGATGCTTTTCATGCTTAAATCTATTCATTATTTTTCTACTAGGCTCATTTACTGTTAAACAGAAAATTGCCCTTTAAAGAATGGCTTGTTCTTGTCTCTCTTATTGAATGCTAAGTCAGAAAACAGTTCTTTTGTTGTTGTTGCTAGAATGAACTTTTTATGTTAAGTAGCTGGCCAGCTTTATAATTGTGCTTTGTAACCATAAAGTACTAATGTAGAAAGCTACAATGGGGGTACAAGACCTCAACACTAAAATTATTTCCATAAAGACAAATACCAGATGATTTCACTTATATGTGGAATTTAAAAAACAAAATAAACGAACAAGCGAAACAGAAACAAACTCATAGATACAGAAAACAAACTGATGGTTGCAGGATGGGAGGGGGGTGGAGGTGGGTGTAAAAGGTGAAAGGGGTTAAGAAGTACAAATTGTCAGTTATAAAAATAGTCATGGGAATGTAAAGTCCAACATAGTCAATAATATTTTATGTTGTCAGATGATACTAGATTTATTGAGGTGATCACTTCGTAAGTTGTATAAATGTCTAATCACTATTTAAACACCTGAAACTAATATAATAGTGAAAACTGTAAGAAAATATTTCTATAGATTCCATGCTTTAAGGTGTTTCACTACTCAATCAGTTTTAAGGAGCATTTTTTATCTCCTTACATTGGTATTTTACTGGACTAGAGTTTTGCTCATGTGTGTATGGCTTTCTCATTTGAAGGACATCAAAGTTCTTCACATCCTACCCTCCTACTTCCAAAGTTACCTCGTTGATATAATTTTCACAGCCAATCTTGGATGTCTTGAAATTTCAACCAGAAAACTGCCACTGTGTTTAGCATCTATATCTCATGTAAATTTGTTTATCTGATTAAGTTTGCACACCTGGAAGTGGGAGAGGACAGGTATATTTTGCTGGGAAAGAAATGAAGAAAATTGAAAGTGTATATGGCCACAGACATTCTCCTAAGCAGACCTATGAGGCCAAGCAAGCCCTCTATACTATTAATGGGAGGAAGATGCTATAGGAGTCATTATTTAAAAAAGGCAAAAAGACTTGAAAGGCTACATGAGGTTATCTATTTTACATTTTTGACCAGAGAAGACCATATCTAGACACCACACTGAAAAAAGATCTGCCAACTTATGACTTTGTCAGAAGTAAATGAGCAGGCAATTCATGCAAATTTATTCTAACCACAAAATGAATTTTGAAAGGCCCAGAAGTTTAGAAATATAAAAATATGCTTAATCTAAGTAAATTGAGCATTTTAAAAAGTATTTAAGGTAATCCTAACGAGGGTATGCCAAAATAACATTATAAATAGTGAGTCCAGCTAGTGGAGGCTTGAGGGAGGCTGAAATATGCAGGGAAAGCTATGAGGGGCCCACATCTGAGACCTGAGGAACTGGTAGGATTTAGATAGTTCAGCAAAGAGGAAAGGAGCTGATATTCCAGAAGGTGAGAAAAGCATGAGAAAACACAAGAGAATGGGTTTCCAAACCATGTTTTATGGAATGAAAGGTGAGCACAGCAGAGTCTCCTCAGCTGGGCATCTCAGGTGGGAAGGGCCACATGTGGCAGTCGTGTCTGAGTGTGTGGTTTAGGAGTTTGTACTCTGTAGTGGTGCCACAGAACAAGTGCTATATGCATGTATAGTTAGAGGCATTTAAAATAAGCATGCTTTTCATAATGCATCTTTCACTTACCATTTTAATGTACTCAATTATTCTCTAACCTGTGAAAACTACATAGGATGTGAAAGTGAAGGGTGGAGTGGGATGACTAGTATTTACTATATGCCTGCCAGGCACTGTAAATATACAGATTTCTTAAGGTACTGAATTAATTGCTGATTGTATGCTTTGTGCAAGTCAATGTCTCTGTGACTCTATTTACTTAAATATAAAATAAAGATAATAGTATCCCTAGAACTATGTACCTATCTATCCACCCAGACATCTAATGGACTGGGAAATTCTGAAGGGAGAGGCTCAACAAATATTTGCTCAGTGGATACCTGCATGGGCTGTTTTGAGGACCAAATGAATTGAGTAATGACTGAGAAAATGATATTTTATAAACAGCAGAGCAAAATGTAAATGAGGAAGGGATCTCTTCCATCTGCTCACCTCCCAATTCTCTTCTGAAATTGCAGTAGTCCTTACCTGTAGCTTTGCTTTCTGCAGTTTGTTACCTGTAGTCAGTTGTGGTCCAAAAATATTAAATGGAAAATTCCAGAAATAAACAATTCTTAAGTTTTAAATTGTATACTGTTTTGAGTAGTGTGATGAAATCATGTGAGTCCAGCTCTGTCCCACCTGATGTCCATAAGTACCATCCAGATTTGTGTAAGTATACCCTATGATGTTTGCACAATGAGGAGATCATCTAACAATGCATTTCTCAGAATGTATCTTAGTTGTTAAGTGATGCATGATAAGGTTCAGTACTACCTGAGGTTTTCGGCATCAACTGGGGAACTTGGAATGTATCCCTTGTGGATAAGAGGGGACTATTTTATATGCTAATTCCTGGATTGAGTAGAGAGTCATTCCCACCTCAAATTCACACTACCCAACTTGTAGCAGAAACACTTTTATGGGCTTACCAAATTCATTTTTATATCTTTACTTCTCCTGCCATAAGATGAGGCCATGTGACTGAGTTCTAGTTAATATTATGGAGGTGAACCTGGATCATAGGCATAGTCCCTTAAATGTCTAGAAAGTGACCCTGAAATCACCTTCAAGATTCTCCACATTCTCTCTTTATATGTTGGCTGGATAACACCAGGAAGCTGTGACTAGGAAGCTGTATTAATTTGCTAGGATGGCTACAAAAAGTACCATGGACTGGGTACCATAAACAACAGATTCTATTTCCTCACAGTTCTGGAGGATAAAAGTCTGAGATAAAGATGCCACAGGGTTGGTTCCTCCGGAGGATTGTAAGGAAGGATCTGTTTCAGGCTTCTCTCCTTGGCTTGTAGATGGCTGTCTTCTCCCTGTGTCTTCACATCGTCTTCCATCTGTATATGTCTGTGTCCAAATTTCCTCCTCTTATGGGGACAACAGTTATATTTGGTTAAATCCCACTCTAATGATCTAATTTTAACTTAATTACCTCTATAAATACCCTGCCTCTAAGTATGGTCACATTCTGAGATTCCTGGCGGACAGTACCTAAACATATGAATGTTAGGAAAGGACACAAATACAATAAGCCTGTAACAAAAATTATAGTTAAAGTTAGGGGGATTCTAGATATCCCCTTCTCCCTAACATGCATTGACTGTGACATAAGCTAGAAACTCAGTGAGATTTTGGTGTTATAATAGCAGCTGGGATATCTATAATAATAAAAGCGTAATATGCTAATTAGACCAGACTATTCAAACAGTAAGACAACTTTCGGACTCCCAAGTTTCTGTAAAAGAAAGTCGCTCATAGAAACTGTGTGGGCTGCAAGACGGAAATTCAGTCCTCTCAAGTACCCAATTCAGACACAGCCAAAGAAGATGCTGGACAAGGAAGAAGCTCCCAGATGGGAGAGACAATGGCCAAGGATAAATGGTCAAAAGAGTCCTCCCAAAGAGTGGAAGCAGGGCCTGTGCAAGAAAATCTTCCCTTACCCCTATTCCAGGGTAGGAGACCCTCAGAGTGTCTGGCCAGCAGGATTTGAGAATTGCTTTAACTCATGTCTGCTTCCTTTTCCCAAATGGAAATGTTTTTGGTGGTAATTCTGCACCCATTCCACTGCTGAATTTTGGGAGTATGTGTGTCCAGAGGCAGACAACTTGGAGTTTATTTAGTTCCTTGTTTACGAGAACTTGAGAAATTATATCTGAGCTTGATGGAGGGTGGGATCATTACTCAGAGATCCTGGTCTTTGGGCTGAATTCAGGGGTAGAATGGGAATTAGGGCTGCCTCTCGTGGGGAAATGGGGGTTTTGTCTGTGTGTAGAGGAAGGGGGTGAAATAGATATGTGGTGGGGAGGGAAGACTATGGCAGAGATATTTTCACATGCTTACCAAATCTGTTTCCTTTTCCAACAGGCATGTAGCAAATTTATTTTCCCCAGCATCTCCTTCAGTAAATGAAGCCATATAACTGAGTTCGGACCAGCGGCACGTGTAGAGAAGTAATATAAACCTCTTCTGGGCCTGACATCTAAAATGTCTTATAAATCCTCTGCAATTCCTCTTTCTTCATTCCCTTGTTGGATGATGCTAGGGTGGTTTGACAGCACAGTTGAAGAGTGAAGAAACTGGGGTACCTGAATGGGTGCATGGAGAAGAGTCAAGACCCTCCCTTCCCCTGACCCTTTGCTCCATCTAAATCCATCCAACCCTCATTGAACTGTGACATCAGTGAGAAATACACTGCTATTGTGTTAGGCCACTGAGATTTGGAGACCATTTGTTACAGTAGTTGGTACAGTCTGACTGACAGAGCCATCGATGTTGCCAGATGATCCTTTTACTCCTTCCCAGTTTATTCCTTTCACATTCCCCATAATGACCTCTTCACTGAGCTCATGCGTTCAATAGAGTAGCAAAAGATTCAGCCAGCCCACTCTCAAATTTAAGGCCCCACAGGTCCCAACCCCCTCACTCTCTCTATTTGTAATTCTCTGAGAAGTAGTCCATGGTATTATTTTAAGTAGTACCTCTGTGTGGATGACTCTACACCTACTTCTTCAGTATGACTTCTTTCATGAATTCCAGACCTAAATTTCTGATTGGTAACTTAGCATGTTCCCAAGATCAAGTTGAGTCTGATTTTCAAGTAAGAAATACACCACTATAGTCATCTTCATCTCAAAATCTGGGTCTTTATTCTCAGTTAATGGGATCACAAGTCTTCCTGTAATCATTTTTTTAATTCTTCCCTCCACCTTCACTCTAATACCTGACAGTGTTTCTTTATTGTCTCATACATCTATTCCTTCCTTCTCCTCCTTCATTACTCAGGACCTCCTCATTCTATCTCTGGCCCATTAACGGTTTCACCTGACTCTGGTCTCTCCGACTTAACTCTATCCTCCTGATACTTTCGGAATTGTATTTGTAGAATTGTGGTGGATGATGACACTCCTTTTCTAAGAAGCTCTGGTAGCATTTCATTATTTACAAAATAAATCCACATTCTTTAACATAGCATTTAAGAGTCCCTATCTGTTTGTTTGAACCTAACGTTTAGTTCCTACCTCTGTACTACAACTCTACTAGTTTCCTCTGCATTACTGTCTCTACTTTAATATCCCCCATTACTGCTATAGGTTGCTGATAAAGGTTCTCAATTACTGTCAATGACTGTCTACCTCAGAATCATTAGAGGACTTTAAAATTTTATATTATTTAGGTCACATCTTTATAAATATTATAGCCCTCTTAATCTAGTTCACATTGTGGACAAGAATGAAAAAAAATGTAACACCTTTAAAAACAATACCGTTTCTTGAGTGTTTCAGGGACTGCTGAGTCAGAATCTGCAGGGGTAGAGTTTCCCCAAGCATTTCTGACATGCAACAGGTTTGGGAACTGCTCATAGGTGAGCTGAGAATAAGAAAGAATAGAACAAGGCATTAAATATGTACTCCAAATAATACTACCAAGGAATGGAGAAGGGAAATATCATTACGAAATCAGGGAATTTCTGTGAGTCAGTATGCTTGCAACATACTAGATACACTAGGACCTGGAGTTAGAAAAAGGAAAGCCCCCTTACTCATGTAGGATCTTTATCACTGGGAAGAATATGAATAGAGGGAATGTGACTTTCTTAAAATAGATAAATTGTTAAATATACATTAACTTAAAATGCACCATGGTAAATGTCATATCCAGCAACACGGAGAGTGTATGTGCCAGGAAACCTGTCCTCTCCACAGAAAAGAGACAAAAGCACACTGACAAGTGATTAAAGCCGATGGCATGAAGAGATGAGATGACAAAGGCATTTGTGTCCAAACTGGCTATCCTGTCAAGAGGGGAAGTGAGAGAGAAAAGAGCCATTAAGGACTCCACTCTCTCTGGCCCTGAATGAAGAAAGAAAAACAGCAATTGAATAGCTCATATTAACAAATGAACAAGCTGATAGTAGAAAGGACCATGACTTGCTAAGAACTCTACGATGAGTCAGCCTCTCTATTCTGACCTGACATATGAATAGGTGAATTACATCTATTTTGCTTTTGTTCTTGGCTTCAGCAGTCAGAAAGCCAACAGTAACTTAAGGTAGCATGCCACCACCGTGGGAATGTCATATTTTGAGATACAAGCAAATATTTGGATACAAAATTATTTTCTGTGACTTTTTTCTCTTTAACTTTGAGGATCATCATTTCATACATCATTTCCACATCTTGAAAAGGGTTAATGACATTGTGTTTTGAAACCTGATCTGATCTATTTTTCAAGCTGTGCTGTAATTAGAGAATTAGGGATACATTTAGTTCTGCAGATATCTTGAGTTTATCATTGGAATTGGACTTTCCCATCAAAAACAGACACTGCTTCTCAAGGAACCAGAGCAGGGCGCTCAATGCTGTCTGGTAGACCATTTTCATGTTGCCTGCCACTGAAGCTGCATGGCAGCAAGAACTGATACAGTTCTCTTTTTGTCGGGCCTGGAGAAGGTGTCTCCAATTGGTTGTGTAATATACGTTATAGACTTTAATTTGGGGATTGCCTTGACTAAGGAAAGTCTTCAGGAATGACATAATTTTGTCAGTCTCAATGGTTTGAAAAAAATAAAGAAATAAGAATTAAAAAACATGAACAGAAGATTCATTTATATTAGTTCAAGAGGAGAGGTATTCAAATTGGGGGGAACTGTGATGAAAAAGAGAAAAATGTTTAAGATTCTGGTGGTTCAAGTTTCTATGAATCAAGGGGTGGGGACCCAAGACCTGAGGAACTCAAGATTATATTTAAGGATGGGATAAACAAAAGCAAGGATCATTCTTTTTTTTTAATTGGGGACTGAATTTTTAAATGCTCTAGGAATCATTGAGTATGGCCAAAAGCCTGCCACATGTCTCATCTGATTGAACAGATGAATAAAATCATTCAGGGTAAAATGGTTTTCTATTGCTATTGTGTTATTTTGTCCAAATCTCCCCCCCTCCCCCGCCCCGCCACCAAGGTGTGATTTACATAACAAAGTTAGCAAAAAAATTTCCAAGCCTAATTATCACTTTCAAAATAGAACCTGGAAATCAGCCATTGGTAACTGAAGATTACAGATTGTTTTTTAAAAAGCAAATCTTGAGTTCAGCTCAAATGTTACTTTTAAAACTGGATTGCATTATTTTGCCACATCAAATCAAATGCCTTTTTAGCATCAAAGAAAGCAGCTCCCAAGCTAATTCATAACTCAAAGTCTGTCTATTTAGGTTATACTAAAGCTTTAACCTTTTTAAAATTAAAAAAATAAAAGACAATTGTGCCTATATTGTTTATGATGCCATTTTACCCCTGTGATATTCTACACAGTCTTTTCCATGTTGTAAAGACAAAGTTGGCTTAGTGGATAGAGTGTTGGCCTGCTGACTGAAGGATCCAGGGTTTGATTCCAGTCACAGTCATGTATCTCGGTTGCAGGCTCAATCCAAGTCCCTGGTCAGGGTGTGTATGGGAGGCAACCAATACATGTGTCTCTCTCATATCAATGTTTCTCTCTTCTCTCTCTCTCTCGCTCTCTCTCTCTCTCTCTCTCTCCTGCCCTTCCACTCTTTAAAAATCAATGAAAAAATATCCCCGGGTGAAGATTAACAACAACAACAAAAATTATGTTATTTTTCTTCAATCTATGCTCTATTACAGACAGTAGAGAAGGTGGTGGTTAAGAGCATAGGCTATGGGTTAGATTGCCTGGACTTATATTCCAGCCCCGGCACTCCTCAGCTGTGAGTCCTAGGATGCTTTTTAACACTTCTCTGTGTCTCAGTTCTTTCATCTGTAAAAGGGAATAATAATAGGATTTCTCTCATGAGGTTTGTTGAGAGGATTAAATGAATCAATTCATGGAAAGCACTTAGCTCCGTGCCTACAAATAGAAACCATTCAGTGTTTATTATACTCAACACATTCTCTGCATCAAATGTAGGAAGATTCAAACTCCTGTGTATAAAAGAGTACTTATCACTCCTGGTCATACACATACTAAGCTAGTTGAGAAATTTTCTTTTTAAATATAGAAGTGCTAGACATTAGTACAAAAAGATTTTTCAATGTGGGTATGATTTAAGCAATTTTCTTGCAAAGTTAAATAATTTAAATAAAAGTAGCAAATGCAGGCTTTTATGTCCAACTTTTCATTAATTAGAGGTGTTTTTTCCTCTAAAATGTTTGGAGAATAGACTAACCTGATTGTGCAGTTTGATTAGTAAATAAATATTTTCTGAATTTTTATGGAAGACAAGGAATGCACTGTACTAATAATAATGAGTAAAGGACTAGTGATAATTAAGGATGTCACACAGATAAATAAATATATAACACTGATTCTAAAAAAAAACCAAAAAAACACTAATTCTACTTGATAGGAATTTACTTAGTTTTGTAATTTTATCTCTATTACAAATCATTGAGAATGCAACATGCTTTAGATTGTATTATGAGTAAGAAATAAACTGTTTATGTTGAACTGCTGAAGTTTGGGGGTATTATCTATAGCAACTGTAGTTATTTACATTAACTAATAAAATTGGGTTCTAAAACCTGTAGTATGACTAATAATTTGAGATTTGTGACTGCTATTAAGTCTAGTGTTGGTGGGTCCCAAGAAATCCTGCCTCACGAACAAAGCAGATGCAACTTCCTTGTTCACATTTTGAAGTTTTGTTGAGCACCTACTACATAAGCAGTTTTTATGTAAGACATTGGGGATATAAAACAAAAATAAGACAGAGTTGCTGTCCTTAAGGAGTTCATGAACTTACAGCAGCAGCAGTTACAATAATAAAACATTTATGGAGTAACTACTGTATGCCTTGCTTTCATTATTTTATTCTTCATAAAAACTCCACTAGATATTTATTCTCATGCTCATTTTGAAGATGAGGAAAATAGGGCCTAAAGACATTAAGAAACTTGGAATTATTTACAAGTACTATTATAGAAAAAATGCATAAATAAAACATAATGGAATGCCTGCAATGCCTCCCAAAGTACACAAATAGAGCAAAGGGAATGCCTACAATGCCCCGGCATGCTGGGCATTATGCTGTATGATTTTATATATAAATATTGCATTTAATACAAATAATATTACCTCCAAAGGTATGTATTATTATCCCTAAATTACAGAAAAAGAATATGAGTCAGAGAGGTTAAGTAAGTTTCCCTAGATCACTCAGTTTGTAGTAGTGGAGTAAGAAATTTAAATATGCATGTTTCTGGTTTTAAAACTCAAGTTCTCTCCACCATATCAGCTGGTCTATGTGACATGGAAGAAGGCGAGAGAACTTTAAGAGACAAGACAGGATCATGTTGAATCTTGTGGGTGGTGAGCAACCACCAGAAGATTTTGGTAGAAGAATATCAGATTTGTTTTTCAGAAAGAGCAGTTTAGCAGCAGTTAAGAAGAATGATTATATCTTTAAAAGCTTTCTAAATTACAGTTACTATGATACTTTCTTTATTGGCTTAAAAGCATCACTAAGGTGAAGATCATGAACAAGATGCCTCATCATCCCTCTCACATTTTGGGACTTAGATTTTGCACTTTCCCTTTTTTTCAGACTACCCAATCTTGAGTCTAGGTTTCCAGCTTTTATGAGAGTACTCACTACAGACCTTCACCCTTTAGTGGGCACTTATTCCATTTTATATTTTCCTTTCATATTCGCCCCTTGACATTGTCATCTAAATTTGACTATGGATTATATTCTCAAGTCAGTGTGCTAATAGAATTATCCCTTGTGTACCATAATAGTGTAATAAAGTGCAATGTGTGGTGACTTTATGGAATTATCAAAGCTATGTTGTTTACCTAACAGTGTATTGTACTGGTTAAGAGCTAGGGATCTAGACAAAAACTGCCTGGTTAAGAATCCTGCTATGCAGCTAACTAGCTGTTAAGCACTTTGCTCAAGGTCATTTAACTAAATAAATAATTGGAAGGCAGTGAGCCACTTGCTAAAATAAAGGAACATAGACAGAGTGTACAACAGGAGCAAACTCAAGTTGAATGCTTACAGTGCAAACAGTATGCTACACATTAACCTGCATGCTTCACATATCTCATTGCATTTAATAAGAACATGGCAGGCATAGTATAGCTACATGTTTTATATATATATATACTAGAGGCCCGTTGCACAAAGATTTGTGCAATAGGCCTTCCTTCCCCTGGCTGCTGGCACTGGTTTTCCTCCGGCACCTGGGACTCAGGCCTTTGCTCTGGCTGCAGCGGAGAAGCCAAGCCTCTTCAGTCTTCAGTCGTCTTCAGTCTTCAGTCTTTGCTCCCTGCCTGCATATGCAAATTAACCCACCATCTTTGTTTGGTTAATTTGCATACTCACTCCTGATTGGCTGGTGGACGTCATGGAGGTATGGTCATTTTTGCATATTTCTCTTTTATTAGTGTAGATTTACTCTTGTACTTAATGAGAATATGGTGGACCTGGAAGGTGAGTATTATTTTCCAAAATTGACCTCTTTGAGCATTACTTTCCTTATTTATAAGGATAGCAATAGTAAGTATCTCTTAGTGTTATGAAGACTAAATGAATTAATCTATTACTATGTATTTACCATATACTAAGCTTTCAGTCAATGTTAACTATTACCTGATGAACCAAGAGTAATTCAAAATAAAAGCTCCTGATCTCTGAGACAGAATGATAAGGTATGAAAGAGAAATATTCATATAGAAATACAATGAAGGAAATCAAGCAGAGAGAAAAAAGAATCATTTTTTCCAGCTGGTTTATTAGATTAAAGTAAAGCAAGCTGACTAACTGCAAAAATTGTGCTGTGTATCTCTGACCACAAGTACAAAAATAGCACCGGTTTTTAGATTTAAACAGCCTTGATAATTTATTGAAAAATCTTATAAAATGAATACTTTAAGCAATTACATGTTCACTGATTAAACCACAGAAATGAAACTTTAATGAAAGAAAATCAGCTTAACTCTTAAGTGTACCAATCTAATGAAATCCAAGTCAGAAAATGCTAAATTTAAATTCTATGAAACTGAAAAATAAGCAGATGAAACTGCCTGTAAATATCAATTGAATGTCATTTTGATTTCTTAACTGGCTTTATGTATGTAAATAACATTCATTTGTGTAAGAGGAATATTAGTTAGATGAAAAGGCAACCCTGTCAAGAAAAATTTACAGGAAAATAATCTGTAGAAAGCAAAAGGAACAACGCTCATCAAGTCAGACTGAGTTGAAAACAGCAGTGCCCTGAGCTCTCAGACATGGTACTCCTCTCATTAAAAATTAGAATCATATTCACATTTCCCTCTGCTAAATATCAAAGTGATCCTTGACAAATCTGATCATTCTGTCAGGGAAATGAATCAATAAGTAAAATATATAATATATGCTAAAGGTGATAGGCATGATGGAGAAGGGAGTTAAGAAAAGGCCTTTTGACACTGGCCTTTTTTCTCTATTATACCTTATTGGGTCAAAAATGTCAAATCATTCAGCCCTCACTCTTCTGAGTATTTAATAGCTATTCAACTCCCGACATATTGGTAACTTTAATTTCTTTATTCATTGGGTGTCCAACTGAGGGAAATTTTCAAAGGTAAATTTCATGCTATAATTTCAAAAGATATATATCGAACTACAAGGGAAAATTTGGGTTGATTTTCTTCATTCTTCATATCTAGATTTCTATACTGGTTCTGTGTGTGGAGCTGTTTCTCAAATACAGTTAATCAATTTGGGGGAAGATGAACCCCAGAGTTTTAAAAACTAAATGGCTGGTTATAGTTGGAGACAGTGTAAATATGGAAATGTTTCCACCTGCTAATCTTAAAAAAATAATAAAACATAAAAAAGGATTCAGGAGACCCATTAATGAGGAATTAACTCCTCTTTCCCCAGCCAGGTAACATTTAGGAGTCAATAGGAACTAAAGATGGTTGGTTTATATGTTTTTTCCTTTTTCTCTAGCATCAACAGACATCTGTTTGGAGATGGTGGTGGAAGGAAGCTTGTACGCATGTGTGAGTGTGAGTGTGCGTGCAGGGGCCTTTCTTTGCGATGGTTTAAATCTTGAGATGTGCTTCTGAGGTGCACTTGACACTGAAGGGAAAAGTCCAAGTTGCTGGAATTTTAATATTTCTTTTACCTCTGTTTTTATTCCCTTCTGAAATACCATGAATCCTTCAGGAAGGAAATTTGCTAAAGTCTGTGCAGTCAGATGAGCTATTCTTGTGAAAGTAAAAGGCTAGTGTAGCAAAAGGCAAGGAGGCACGCTCACTCCATCCCTTCCTCTCCCAGGTTCTAGTAATGCTCCGAGCTGTATGTGGAGGTCTATGTCTGAAGGGCATCCCACGGAGAAGCCTTCAGGAGGGAGCACCTTGTGGAGAGGACATGGCAGGAAGAACAGGCTCTGATTGCATCCAGAGGGCAGAGTCCACATTTTCCTGGAAGAGGAAGTAGTGACTCCAGAGAACTCCTGGGTTCCTTTTATTGCTTCAATGCTGGACCTACTGCTGGTTGCTGGGCAACACATTTCCATATACATCTCTCAGGAAACACTGTATTCCTATGAACAGCTCCTGCTCTTCTTTTATCTTTCTGGTTATAGGTTAGAGAGGAATGTTGTTCTTAACACTCATTTAAAGATAACAAATTTTCATGGTGAAATAAGTTATTTGAAGATGCCACTTGTCAAATATCACTTTTTCAGTGAGACTTTCTCAGTACACCTTATTTATAAGTACAACATCTCCCCTGGCAACATTCCTTAACTCCCTTCATGCTTATCATCTTTAGCATATATTATATATTTTACTTATTGATTCATTTCCCTGATAGAAACAAAGCTCCATGAGGGCAGGGATTTTGCCTTTTCTGCTCACAACTGTATATACCAAGTGCTAAAGCAATGTCTGTGTCTAGTGGTCACTCAGTAAGTATTAGAGGAGTGTTGATGCAGACAACAAATGAAAGCACCCTGTACTCTTCTGCCCAAGCACAAAACATCCGGGTGAATCTTCATCTCACGTGGATGGATACCTGCCCTTGAAAGCTAGTGTGAAGCATCCACTTCAATTACAACAGTCGTGATTTTCACAAGGACAGTGCTTGCATTCCACAGGAACACACAGTGTTCCCAACGGTTTCCTTTAGCAAATACTGCCTTGTGTGCTACCCTGGCTCCCTAGTCTCTCAGGACTTTCCCAGCTGCCCAAATGCCTGCAGAGGTGCCACTGCTGGAACCGTTGATAGGACTCCCTATTTTTATTTTTTTATTTTTGCTGACTTCCTTGGGCTTTGTCTCCTGCCATCACCAATGCTGCCTTCATCATCATCTTTGCCATCTCTCTCATATGCTCTCTCTCATTTCCTCCCAGAGACAATGAATATCTCTCTGATTCCGGTTTAGGGAAACAAATAAACAAAAACCCCAAACTAAAAACTGTTCTTAAAAGGGAATGTGCTTGGTTTCTATAAGTTCCCACTCTTGTTCTGATATCCTTGGAAAGTGAGAAAACAAGAAGTCCAAACTGGCCAGGTCCAGGGACAGTTCCTTGCCTGCTGGTGGGTTTGGGTATGGAAGCCTATCACAAGCTTCCTCCCTTGACGTCATTGCAGCTCTCTCTCCGACCCCTCTGGCGCTTTGCCTTCTATTGCAAATCTTGTACTTGGAATTATTTCTGGTTCTGGGTTTGGCCCCTGGGCTGGATACGTTGGGCTATTTTGCCCAGGACCAGGACTTTTGAGTCCCCTTCGATCACAGCTTCACACAATTCCTACTCATTCTTCTCCTAGATGCTGCTACTCTTGGAGCTCGGGGGGCTGAACTCAAAGGGTTTCTGTTTCAGCCTTTCATTCCCTATTGAGGGTGCCGGTTTTTTCAGCCAGAGTGGATGGGTTATGGGCAATGAGAAGCCACATATCCTGACCCACGAGTCCTGGAGCACTGGGTTTGCAGAAAGACAATTGATCCCAAGAAGTTTTAAATAAACACTTGACAGACCCAGGACACTCACCACCACCATCCCCTCAGACCAACTTTCAGCAGCTGGGAAATATTTTCTTCTCTAGTTAGATCTAGGGTACAAGACCATCTTCCTTAAGCACCCACACAATGTCTAAGAAACTCTGCCTTTTCCTGTCCAGGGCAGCATGAGACTCCACCACAGATTAGTAGGGATTTCTTTGGGATTCGGTAAGACACTGCTTACAGCTAAGCTCTCCCCACAGAGGCTCTCAACTTTGGAGCACATGGCACGTGTTTGGTATCAGGAGCAGACTTAGGGGTAAGGAGGAATGTTATATCACCCAATCAAAGAGCAGCTCCAGGCCAGGTGTGGGAAGGTGGAGGTGGGCAAGGGATTGCTCACATATTACATGCCCCCTTGGAAGTATTGATGTCATCAGGGCTATAATGTTAAAAATTCCCTATCTTTCCATATAGAAAAAAATATGCAGTCCTTTGCACATTTATTAATTTATGTTTTAAAATATTTGCAGGCAAAGATTTACTGAGCACCTACTATGCACACATGGCTGGGTTGGGAGTGCTGAGACTTATAATAAACAAGACCTATTTCTTGCTTTCAAAAGAGATTACTGTCTTGTGGGGGAGAGACATAAGCACAGGAATAATACAAAAGGGTGAGAGAGGGGCATGACAAGTGATGAATGTGGGGGCTGAGAATGGAAGTAGCCAGCAAAAATGTCTAATTTTGAGCATTAGTGTCACAGTACATATGGCTTTTATTTCTTTTGCAAAAGGAAAAATAAAAAATTCCGTGATCTTTTTTTATAAGACTATTAAGCGAAACTACTTCTAACAACTTAAAGAAATTTGGTTATTCATGAGAATAACACCTTTTCTAAAAGAAATAAAGTTAATCTTCTACTCTTCTGCAAAGGAGGTCATTAATTATACATTTTAGATTTCATCAATTTCAGTTAGATGAGACTAACATTTTAACTAGATGTCAAGGAAGACATAATATTAAGTTAAATATGCTGGATGACAATAAATGGTTCTTTAAAAACATAATTCTGTTACTCTAATCATCTTTTTCACTTGGGTATCTAATTGAAGGCCTGAATTGCACATTTAGGCAGTCAAGTCAATGCATAACAATCCTGTGAGCTTTAAACAAAAGCTTCTAAACCATTGAGTCATTTCCAGATTAAGGAATTAAGGACAGATGGATGGCATTTTTTTTTTGAGCACTAAAAAAATAAAAAATAAAAAACCCAAAATCAACAAAAACACTGGCATACACATAGTAACCATCTTTCTGGAAAAAAAAATTTCAACATACCTCTTATTCTGCTCCCACTAGGAATTTACTATTTTTAAGATAGAAACTTTATCTTGAAAAAGTTTAATACATGTGATTCTGTGTTTTGGTGACTCTCATTGCCAACAAATGTAGAAAACGAAGGAAGAAAAAGCTAAGAGCACTAGCTGTTTGGCATGCCGGGTGAATTTCCCAGTTTGCTGTTCTGTGTTCATCTTCTACTGTTTTTCAAAAATTGCCCTCTGGACAGCCCCCTCTGAGGAGAAACAGGAGAAGTAACACCATGCTCTCCCGGATGCTGCATGGGGTAGCTGAAGCCATCTTTCGTTTTTCACATCGTCTTCTGCTCGCTTGGCCCAGATTCACAAATGGAGAACCGTTTCTTTAAAAATTCTTTGTTCTTAAAGAATCCAATTTAAAATATTAACCAATTTTAATTGTTTTTATTAAGCATTCACTTTCCAATGAAGATTTAAGTTAATGGTTTTCTAGGATTTAATTTGGGGATTAAAATAAATGCTTGGACTTCACAAATCTGGAATGAAATTTGAATAGTGCAGATGAAAGACTGATCCATGTGGGTTGCATCTGTTTGACCCTGCTTTCTTGTCCTCTGGGCTATCTCATAAGTACAGTAAAGCGGTGAAGACCCCCAAAGTTACTATGGTAAATAATATTTATCTTTGATTTTGGTCCTTCATGTAATACTCAGGCTGGTCATACATCTTTTCACTATATTTTTGCATGTCTTTATTTTTTTATTCATTCAGTCTCTGTTAGATTCTTTCTGTCCCTGTTTGATTGAGTTTTTAAGAGGCATGGTTACCATCTCCTGATTCCTGTTTCCCCAGTGAGAATCTACTCCACAGATAGTAGCTGTTTAACAGGTCATTGTTATGAGACTAACATTTTCCCTCCCAGTAACTGATTAAAATTGTTTTTTTCTTCTTTTTTCCATCATTTTGCTCTATGCAGAATCAGTGACCTTAGTCTGTAGTATGGTACATAAAAAAAAGAGATCACTGGAATTGACAACAATTTGAAACAGCAAAGAAATGGGGCATCCAAAAGGAAGTAAACAATATGGGAATTTCATGCGTAAAGCAAGACTCTGCTTTGTAACGAGCACTAATTTTTTGTTTCCAACTATTATGAACTTGATTTTCTTCAGAGTGGCTTTGAAAAATCTCTAAGAGAAACTCATCATTTTAAAATGCTTATTTACAGTTTTACCCTCTCTTTTCAATGTGATACAGAGGCATTAAACTGTTAAGATTCTTGTTAAATGTGGTTGAAGCTGAGGAGATAAATTCCCAGTGTATAAAGCTGGGGAAAAGGACCCTTAATATTCTTTAAGAGGAGAAGGCAATTATCATTTGTAGGCT
This sequence comes from Eptesicus fuscus, assembly GCF_027574615.1. NCBI lineage: Eukaryota > Metazoa > Chordata > Mammalia > Chiroptera > Vespertilionidae > Eptesicus > Eptesicus fuscus. The sequence continues at coordinate 28,990,943 of NC_072483.1, read as the reverse complement.
TTGGAGAGCTTCCCTTCTTTTCCTTTTTCATTCTGTCATCAGTTTTGTTTTATTAGAAAACAAGTACCCATCTGTTTTTTTTATGAAAAGAAAATGTTTCTTAATTGTATTTATATGCAAGCCAATAGTTCCAAGCAACATGATTAATCAAAGGCAATAAATAAATGACTTCAAGAAAGTACTTATAAAGGCCACTACCCTTCAAGTTTTCAGGTTTTCTCACATTCTCAAGTTTCCTGGGTGTAATCCTTCTTGATTTCCCAATTGCTATTAATTTTTATTGCAATTATTACTGAAAAAGGAAGGTCAGTAGGAGAAAAATGAATTACTGCACAAAAGAGAAAATTTGTAGCAGCTACCTGAGCTAGGGCTTATCTTTTAGAAGGGCAATTAGATAAATCTAGAGTCAAAGAAACTAGTATTTATAGACCCATTTTAGCCATGTCCTCACAGGAAAAGACTATGTCTAGACAGCATGGCCTATTAGCAGTTCAGAAAAAAAATCAGACTTTTCACTTTGATAGAGATTTCCCACATAATTATATTATAATGTGGGGTCTAGAAATACCGATTACAATACACAAAATAGTTAAGATAATTCCACTGACTCTCATTGGCTAAATGTTTCAGTTAAACTCTATTAGATGGTCCCTGTTGATTACTTTACTTGAATAACCTACTTCTAGTGCATATAGTTGTGTATTTATAAGCAGAGCCATAAAATTTAAAAATAAGTATTCAGACCTAACCGGTTTGGCTCAGCGGGTAGAGCGTCAGCCTGTGGATTGAAGGGTCCTAGGTTCGATTCCGGTCAAGAGCATGTACCTTGGTTGTGGGCACATCCCCAGTAGGGGGTGTGCAGGAGGCAGCTGATCGATGTTTCTCTCTCATCGATGTTTCTAACTCTCTATCCCTCTCCCTTCCTCTCTATAAGAAATCAATAAAATATATTTAAAAAAATAAAATAAAAATAAGTATTCAGAACAGGCAATTGTGGAATGAATATGAATTTCCTTTTTATCCTCTTTGTTCTAAAGTAAGTTACAAAAATAAATTTTAGAAGGAACATACATTTTATTCAGAACATTTTGCTCTTTGAACCATAGACCACTTCAGATATTTTGGAAATTTGAAATTTAGTTATAATGCATTTTCACATACATACAACTATATGTGAAACTGATCAGTGATAATCCAAAATCAAAACTTTACTTAATATTGCTTGTACACCCTCTACATACCAGGGACCAGGCTAAACTTTAGAGACACAATGTACTTTTCTTATGTATGTGATAGGCTAGAAGTTCTGAAACTAAAGAAATAACATGGCACCTAAGATGTGTGTGAGCATTCTGGGAATTAATCCTCTGTTAATAGTTGTTTCTCTAATGTCTAATGCATGTTTTGAACAGGATACGAGGTGTACTTCTGGGAATGAGCAAGGGTTATCTTAGTCTTGGTGAAGACACATAGAGAAGCAGCCCTAGGTGTCTTTGAACTTTGACTAAGGAAGAAGAGAAGAGATATTTCACCATCTAGTTAAAGAAGTGGAAAGGAGACCTGCAAAAAGAAGGAGGTCATTCATGTGTATGAAGTGAGGAGAAGGAAATGGAAGCAGAAAAATCAGAGAATGAATACATATTCAGCTTTATGTGTCCATATTTAATGCCTAGCAATTTTGAAGAGAGCTTTTTTTTTTTTTTTTTTTTTCCTTCAGTTGTGTTCCAGTATGAGATCTCAATAACAAAGGCAATAAATCCTAGCATTGTTTGAGTCTGAAATCTTGGTCTCTTTTAGCTTATGAACATGGCCTTGGAAATCCAGTAAAATGTGTAGAGTTATTGGTGGTAAATAGCTGAGACCAGTATGTGGTTTAGCAATAATATATGGTTATTGTTTTATTGTGGATTAATGGTTGTATATGAATATTTAGTTTTGTGTTCAAGCATAACTATACTTAATCTCCTCTAGACATACTGATGGCCAATATTAACAAGGATTAAAAAAACAACAAATTAGCAAATTCACGCATTTTCTCCCTAACACATGGTTAATTACACAACCGAGGGATCAAAGTCCTGTGCTATGAAAGTATGTTTGCTTTTCACACTAGGGAGCCAAGTTTAGCTGCACTTGAGGAATTCAAACAGAAACTGTGTTTATTAGCCAGCGGCATGGTAAAGGCTATAATTAGATAAATGCCTAGGGAATAGAAAGATAAGCATAGGCACAATCCATCCATTTTTGCGTATAGCTACTTTTTTTGTGTGCTTATTATATGGGTTTCTATCTTTCATCTATAAATTGCTCAGAGTTTTTCGTTGCAAGCCACAGAATCCACTCTGGCTAGTTTAAAGAGATTTATTAAAGTGTCTCAGATAGCTCACAGAATTTCTGTAAGGGCCACTGGGCCAGATTTGAATGCAACACATTCTCAAATAATACATCTTGGAGCTCTGCTTCACCAGCTGCAGGATTGTTATTACCAATTGACCACTGCTGCCACCCTCCACTGATTGTGTTTCATGCCACATGGCAGACACCTCCTGGAGAATCAGATGCCTCCACTCCCACATTTGCCAGAAGATCTATTTCCCCATGTGTGGCTACTGGTTCATGCTGTTACCTTCCACGTTTTACTTCTGGAGTCTTATATGGAAGTATTTGCTTGATACAATCTCGATCTGATGCTTGTACTGTAGGTGCAAGTGAGACTGGAAGGAGTTCTGTGTGTGGTTTTTTTTTATTTTTTTATTCTACTTTGGCAAGGCTGATTCATGATATGAGAATCTTTCAAAATATTGAGAATGCTTAAAAGCTATCAGGCAGCTACAAATGATAAAGTTCCAAAGGCTATGACTAAAGAAACTCAGTGAGGACACATTTATTTCAGGATGAGCTAGAAATTAAAATTAGGTGGCACATTAACAGGATGTGCTGGCTAAAAGTTGGAGGCTAAGATCTTTTTCGAATCTTGATGTGTAGGATTTGGACAAATTATAATTTCTAAGTTGCAAACATCCAAAATACCTAGGGGTAAACTTAACATGAAATATGTATGACCTATGAAGAAAGTGATAAAATCTGCAGAGGGGCATAAAAGAAGACAACACATGGATAGATACCTTTTCTTGACTAGAAACACTCACTAATGTAAAGATGTCCATGATCTCAAAGTCAATCAGTGCAAATCCTAATTAAAACTCCAGTGAGTTTTTTGGCGGGAAATTAACTAAGTCATTATAAAGATAATACTGGATTGTAAATACAGTCAACAATATTCTGAAAAATATATTAGTCAATGAATATAACAGCCAATATAATTCTGAGAAAGAAAAGTGATGAGGGGTAACTTTCCCTAGCATCAAGGCATTAGTAAGTAAAGAAATGTGGTTCTGCTAGCACAGGAATAGGCAGAAGGATGAGATAAAATGATTAATCTAGAAGGAAACTTGTTAGTAGGGGAACAAAATATTTGATAAAGGTGACAGTGTAAAAAAGATGGATTATTTAATAAATAATGATAAGAAAACTGGTTAGTTATTGAGGAAAAAAGAGCTCAATACTGACTTCACCCACAGTGTTAACATAAAATCCAAATGGATCAGAGATTTTGTATAAAATACTAAGCTATCCTATATAATAAAGAGGGAATATGCAAATTGACCATCATGCCATCACAAAGATGGCGGTGCCCATAGCCACAAGATGGCGGCGCCCAGTCCCCTCAGCCCCACCGGAGTCCTCCAGTCCTTTCAGCCCTGCTGGGGGAGGCGGGGGGTGGCAGGTGCATGGTGTGGCTGGACCCGCTCTCAGATCCCCAGCCGCCCAGAGCTGCCCAAGGCTCAGGTAACCAGGGCCGCCAGAGGCTTGCACTGCCAGCAGTGGCAGCAGCAGAGGTGTGATGGGGGTGTCGCCTTCCCCTGATCACCAAGTCGCCTCCTGCCCCTGAGGGCTCCAAGACTGTGAGAGGGTGCAGGCCAGGCTGAGGGACCCCCTCCCCCCCCCCGCTCTAGTGCATGAATTTTTATGCACCTGGCCTCTAGTAGAATTATAGATAAAAATCAAGGGTGGCTAGTATTATACTCTTCTGGTAAGAAAAGCCTTTTACCATTTACACACACACACACACACACACACACACACACACACACACACACACACTCATATACCCTAATGCAGGGGTGTGGAATCTTTTTTCTGCCAAGGACCATTTGGATATTTATAACATCATTCGTGGGCCATATAAAACTATCAACTTAAGAATTAGCCTGCTATATTTGGTCAAACATTTAATAACTCACCCTTAATGCCTTGGCAGGGCCAGACCAAATGATTCGTGGACCTTATACAGCCTGTGGGCTGGACATTCCCCACCCCTACCCTAAAGAAAACTATTTAAGTATAAAATAGAAAAGACTAGTATTGCAAAATAAACCATGAAAAATAGAAAGAACATAAAACAAATTGAGAAAAATATTTGAAATACATGTTTATATATCTGAAAATAAAATCATGTGACAATGCAGTCCTGTGTTTAAGGATAACAGTTGTCAATCTTTTCACACACATATGGACTGATAATCTGTGTCTTTTCCATAATGTAGTCCCTTTATATACTTCTCAGTGATTGTGTGTTTTTTAGAACCTAGAAAAGCTATGCTGATAAATTTGTAAAGATTTAGTTAATTCATCAGGCAAATTTTTTAAGTTCAAAGAATATATATATATATTTTAAAGTTTATTGTCCACTGCATTAAAATGGAGTTTTATATGTTGCATATGTTTCCCATGACCAAAAAAAAAATCTTTAGATGAGTTGAATTTCTGTAAAAAGTAATGAAAAGTATTTGCTTCTCTGGATTCAAGGAAGACAAGGCAGGATTTTTAAAAGAGGGATTGTGTTCCCTTCAGATTGTTATTCTAAATCTGACTTGATGGCAGATCCAAAGTACATCATCTCCCAGATAAAGCTAACAGCTTGCCAGACTGCTCTGTTACAATTGAACTGTAAATGGCTCACATCAGCACATTCTGTCAAGTTTATATAAACCCCACTTTATGTAATATGATTATAGATCTTCTGAACGCTGCTTTGTACCTGCAGCTCGCAGAACGGTCCTCTTGATATTCTCTATCAGACATGATGACCATGAAAAGCAGCAGGGATGATGTAGAGGACAGGTGGAGGTAACTTGTGCCCAGTGCTTGTGGTTTCATTTTTCTAGCAGTCCATTACCCCATGTATAACGGAGAGTAGGTAATTGTGTTCTTTCTACCTTTACCCCCAAGCCTTCACTCCTTGATCCCTGTCTTTGTCACATCCAGAGATATTTTGGGCTGGCTTACTTTGACCTAAGGACCTGAGCACTCCATAGGAAGAGCAGGTGATTCACGTGGTCAGCACACCTTTCTACGCAATGTGAATTATCCAGGAAAGCTTCACTCTCCATTTCTCTTGGGTGATATAATTCCCTCTGTCCAATATCAGGCTGACCTCATGGTATGAAGAGCATTTATTGAGCCTCTGTTTTGTGTAAGCACTGAGGGAGGCACTGGGAATACCAAGACATATAATGCATGATCCCTCCGTTTGCAGAGGTGACAGTCCAGTGGGAAGACAGAGAAAAACCAGGTTTTCAATGTAGTATAATCAATGCTGAGATAAGACTTCTGGGTACTGAATACAGGATGGGTACTTGGTCTAACCTGGGACCCAGGAAAGTTTCTTGGGAAGATGATGCCTGATCTGAGTCTTGAAGATTAAGAAAGAATTGCATAGGTGGGAAGAGAAGTCCACATAAAAAGTAGAACCTTGCCCTGGCTGGTTTGCTCAGTGGTTAGAGCATCATGCTATGATCCAAAGGGTCTTGGGTTCAAATTCCAGTCAAGGGCACATACCTCAATTGCAGGTTCCCCAGTTCTGGTTGGGGTGTGTGAGGGAGGCAACCAGTCGATATGTCTCTCTCACATTGATGTTTCTTTGTCTCTCGCAACCCCCTCATCCCCCCTCTTCCACTCTCTTCAGAAATAAATGAGGAAAAAATATCCTTGGTTAAGGGGGTAAAGATTTTTAAAAAGTGTAGCCTTAAAAATGTCACAGAGATATGAAATGGCATGGAGACATGGTCAGGAAACTCCCCTCATTCAGAATTACTGGAGGGAAATGTTTGAGACATAGAATGTGAGACATGAGGCCTAGGAAGAAAAATGTCTCAGGTCGGGAAGGATTTGGGTGTTGTACTATCTATCAGCTTGGCCCTTATTCTATGGGCAATGCCAAGTCCTTCATTTCTTGTTTTCTCTCGTATCCAAGTTTAATCCTTCAGCAAACCCTCCTGACCAGATATCCTGAATCTGAACACCATCACCAACCTAATGCAAGCTACCATGGATCATGGCAATAGCTTTGCAATTACAGTGGGACTCAGTCTCCTTACATTTCTGTTCTGCTAAAGTCCCTTTAAAACATAAATCAGATAATGACATCCTCCAGTGAGTTCTCAAACTTCCCATAGCTTTGTCACCGCTAGAATAAAATCCACACTCTTACCAAGGCCTAAAAGGCAAGGCCTTACTTGAATTGGCCCTTACCCTGCTCCTCACTTCACTTCCAACCCCCTCACACACTGCATCCCAACCATGCAGTCCTCCTGGATGTGCCTGGGACATGCTGGCATCTCCCTGACTCAGTAATCTCTCTATCTGTAACGTTTGTCTTTCCTTCCTGCAAATCTCTCTCATGACCGACTCTCTCCCCTCATTGCCCTTCTGCTGAGAAAGGGCCCCCTGGCTATCCTTCTAAAACTAAACCCACCCACCTCCATCACTCTCTGCCTCTGTTTTTCTGTTATATACACATGTATAATTTGTACAGTTGTCTGCATATTGCTTGTCTTACCCACAGGAATGTAGACCTCAAGAAGGCAAGATATTATCTATTTTTGTTTACTGTTGTATTACCAGTAGAGCACTAGAACATTTCTTTAAGTCTAAATTTTACTTTTTAATTACAGTTTACATTCAATATTATTTTGTATTAGTTTCAGGTGTATAGCATAGTGGTTAGACAATCATATAGTTTACAGTGTTTCCCTCTGATATTTCCAGTACTCACCTGGCACCATACATAGTTATTACAATATTCTTGACTATATTCCCTATGCTGTAATTTACATGTCTGTGACTAGTCTGTAACTACCAATTAGTATTTCTTAATCCTCACCTTTTCCACCCAGCCCCTAAACTTCCTCCCCCTGACAACTATTAGCCTACTCTCTGTATCTATGAGTCTGTTTCTATTTTGTTTGTTCATTTATCTTGTGCTTTAGATTCCACATGTAAGTGAAATCATATGACATTTGTCTTTCTCTGACTGACTTATTTCACTTAGCATAATACACTTTAGGTCCATCCATACTGTTGCAAATGGAATTTTTTATGGCCGAGTAATATTCCATTGCACATATACACCAAGTGGCCAGATCATTATGATCTCTAAATGCATAATAATCTGGCCACTCAGTGTATATCCTACCTAATAATAGATAAATATGCAAATTGACCACACCTTCTCTATGCCCAAGCCACGCCCACCAGACAAGCCATGCCCACCAACCAATCAGGACAAGTATGCAAATTACCCCAACCAAGATGGTGGCTAATTTGCATATCAAGACAGCGTAGAAAGAAGCCAAGAGCTGCAGAAGGGAGCAAAGCTGTGGAGAAGCAAGCAAGCCAGGGGGGAGGAGAAAGGAGGAGCAGAGGTGGGGCCGGGGGAGAAGGAAGGAGAGCAGATGGGCTGGCAGAGAAGGTGGGGCAGGGGAGAAGGGAGGAGAGCAGGTGGGGCAGGGGAGAAGGGAGGAGCCCAGGCAGGGCCGGGGGAGAAGGGAGAAAAGCAGGCGGGCTGGCGGAGAAGGGAGAAAAGCAGACAGGCTGGTGGAGAAGGTGGGGCGGGGGAGAAGGGAGGAGAGCAGGCGGGGTGGGGTAGAGTGCAGCAGGAAACCCTATTGCAGGATTTTTCCTGCAACGGGAACGCTAGTCTTATATAATAAAAGGCTAATATGCAAATTGTCCCCTTGACCAGAAGTTTGACCAGCAGGCAGGCCAGCCAACTGCCCATGTCCCCTCCCCCTGGCCAGGCTGGCTGGACCCCACCCATGCATGAATTCATGCACCAGGCCTCTAATACACACACACACACACACACACACACACACACACACACACACTAGTGCCCCAGTGCATGAAATTTGTGCACAGGAGGGGGGTGTCCCTCAGCCCGGCCTCAATCTGGGACCCCTTGAAGGATGTCCTACTGCCAGTGTACAGGGATCAGGCCTAACTGGCAGTCGGACATCTCTCTCGCAATCCGGGACTGCTGGCTCCTAACTGCTCACCTGCCTGCCTGCCTGCCTGATTGTCCCTAACCACTCTGCCTGCTGGCCTGCTTGCCCCCAAATGCCCCCCGCCGCCAGCCTGATCACCCCCAACTGCCCCCTGTGTCAGTGTTCTCACCCCCAACTGGCTCCCCTGCTGGTCTGTTTACCCCCAAAGGCCCTGCCCCCACCAGCCTGATCACCCACAATTGCCGTCCCATCCTGGCCTGATCACCCACAACTGCCCTCCCCTCTTGGCCTCTAACTGCCTCTACCTCGGCTCTGCCACCATGGCTTTGTCCAGAAGAACATCTGGAAGGTCTCCCAGTCTAATTAGCATATTACCCTTTTATTAGTATAGATAGAGGCCTGGTGCACTGGTGGGGGCTGGCTGGTTTGCCCTAAAGGGTGTCCTGGATCAGGGTGGGGATCCTGCTGGGGTGCCTGGCCAGCCTGGTGAGGGGCTGATGGCTGTTTGCAAGCTGGCCAAGCCCCCCAGTGGGGACCCTCACCCCATGGGGGTATGGCCAGCCTGGGTGAGGGGCTGATGGCCGTTTTCAGGCTGGCCATGCCTCCCCCCAGCAACACAAGCTCCCAGCCCCTCCTTTTTTTCTTTCTTTCTTTTTTTTTTCAGCACCTCCTTGAGTGGAGGCCAGGGCCGGCTGGAAGCAGGTATCTGGGATTTATTTATCTTCTATAATTGAAACTTTGTAGCCTTGAGCAGAGGCCAGGGCAGGTGGGAAGTTTGGCTTCCTCCATCGCTGGGGGCAACCCAAGCCTCCTGCTCACTCCAGCTCCGTGGCCGCCACCATCTTTGTTGGGTTAATTTGCATACTTGCTCCTGATTGGCTGGTGGGTGTAGCGGAGTGATGGTTAATTTGCATGTTTCTCTTTTATTAGTGTGTGTATACACACACACACACACACACACACACACACACACACACTGAGTGGCCAGATTATTATGATCTCTGAACGCATAATAATCTGGCCACTCTGTGTATGTGTTGCCACTTTTTTATACACTCGTCTACTGATGGGCACTTGGGTTACTTCCATGTCTTGGCTATAGTAAATAACTCTACAATGAACATAGGGGTGCATATATCCATTCAAATTAGTATTTTGGGTTTTCAGATATATACCCAGAAATAAAAATACTGAGTCATAGGCAGTTTCATTTTTCATTTTTTGAGAACTCTCCATACAATTTTCCACAGGGCCTGCATCAATCTGCATTCCCAAATCCTCACCAACACTTATCATTTGTGGATTTATTGATGATAACCATTCTGACAGGTGTGAGGTGATGTCTTATTGTAGTTCTGATGTGCATTTATCTGATGATTGGTGACATTGAACATCTCTTCATATGTCTATTGGTCATATGTATGACACTCTTTGGAGAAGTATCTATTCAGGTTCTCTGCTCATTTTAAAAAATTGGATTGTTTTTATTTTTGTTTTTGTTTTGGTGTGAGTTGTATGAGTTCTTTATACATTTTGGAAATTAACCCCTTATTAAATGTATCATTGGTGAATATCCTCTCCCATACAGTAAGTTGTCTTTTCGTTTTGTTGGCACTGGGCAATAAATGAAATGAATGAATTCAGAACCTTTCAAAATTTCGGAGTGAAATGATCAGGTATGTGTATTTGGCAGGTCACTCTGGCTGCAATGTGATAAATGTATGTAAGGGTAGTTTCAGGGTGGGAGATATAGGTAGACAGGAGTTAGAGGGACTCGTTTGGAAGGTCTTGTGTTAGTCCAGCTCAACAATATATGGGATTGGACTAAGGCAATGGTATTCAGCATGTGGAAAGAAAAGATAGATTTGAGAAGTGTTTTGGAGATAACATTGGCCAAACATAATCAAATTACATCTGGGCCTCCCTTCAGACTCTTGGCTACATATGGGGATGATACAGGATGCTGGAATTGAAAGTGGTCCAGAATCCGAGGGAGCAGAATGATGTTGCCTGAGTCCCTTCTGGGACCAGTGCTTTTCCATTTCAGCATTTCCCTGGGTTGGAATTGCCAAAGCATTCATGTGTCCCTTGTGAAGCACAGAAGCATTGTCTTGCTGCAGATCCAAATCACTACAATGAGTTAGTCAGATGCATTTTTGGCACCATGTACATGTTCAATGATAGTTTCTACTGCAATTGGGTTTACCCTGGAGGCTGCATCTCTCTAATGACTAGGACCAAGCTTGCTTAGTTTATAAGATCTGGCAAAATTATAGTGTGAATTGGTAATGCTGCGGGCTGTTATACAAATTATACCAGGTCTGTCTCTGAGGAACTTATCTGGGCTCAGGGCCGCCAGGTGCTCCAAGAATACTGACTTCAAAAGAAGTACTGTGCTATTATGAACACCACAAACCATGGACCTCGTAAAATAAGGGACCCAGAGTGCCTCACTTGTAGAAACATTTTATCTGCTTTGAAATTTTTGAAAATGTATTTGAGTCGTTGCAACTGACACTTTGTAGAGTGTCACAACTTTGTTTTCAGCATGGTTTGGGAAAGCTCTTTTTAGCTTGGAAAAAGTTATTATCTTAGCCAAAGAAAGAATTATGTGGCCTCAAATCTATAAACTCTCAATCCAAGAGAGATTATGAAATTATTTTGGATGCTTGAGACAGAGGTCTTTCCAAAGACAAGGTTTATCACATTTAAAGTACTACTAAAATTGCCTCTCCAAGCAATGACCTAGAAATCTGACAATGCGATAATGAATACTCAAACAAATAAAACAAACAAACACAAAAATCACATTGGAACATTTCACAATTGGCAGGATGAACACTGGCAACAATGACTTCTGGAAAAGTGAGTTGGATCTTAGAGCATTAAAATGAGTTTTGGGACGATAACATTAAGTCAACACTTTTGTGAGAATTTTGGAATGCTTCATTTCCCACAATCTCATCATTTTTCTGCCTGACAATTGTAATTATTCTTCACCAACTTGACAGTCAGATTTGCTTCCTGTAGTGATAATATACCTGCTACTATCTTGACCATATTGCAAAAATAGCTTTTTCTTTGATAGGTTTGTTCATTTTGAAGCTAACTTTCCATGTTATTCTAACCACTCTCTTACATTATTCATTAACTAATCACCATTCATGCTTCTGACAGTAGTTTGTAACTTTGGAGAAAATGAGGAGACACACAATCGTCTTCCTGATTATAAAGAAAAGACTACTTCACTTATGTCACAAATTAAAACTAATTAGTTACTTGGGCAAGGTATGACATACACTACTTCAGAATACATTGAACATTATTATATGTTTCCAAAACATCCAAGGCCATCAAATTATCATGCATTTAATGTATGAGACATTATACAGGAATCTAATTCTGTACAGATTGAGAAAATATGCATGAAGCAGTAAGACCAGGTCATATGTTAAAAAAAGAACAATAATAGGGAAAATATAATTAATTATAAAGTAAAAGTGCCTGGTATGTATAGAAGATGTTGTTTTAAAATCTGTTCACTTAAGTATTTAGCTAGTAGGTTTTTTACTCACCTCCGAGAAGGTGGCATTTGAGCAAGTCTTAAAGGAGGGATGGAGTGAAACTTGGAGATATCTGAGGAAACAACTTTCAAAACAAAGGAAACTGCCAATGCAAAGAGCTAGAGTGGAACTGTTCTGGAGTGTTGGAGGAGGAGCAAGGAGGAATGCAGGGGCCATGGGCTGGAGCACAACGATGCAGAGGGAGATGAGGTCAGAAGATACTGGGGTCTGTAGCCAATGTGAGGATTTTGGCTTTTATTCTGGGCAACATGAGGAGGACTTGCAGTGCTTTGACAAGATGTGACAGGTTTTAAAATACACACAGAGAGAGCAGACTGATGATTGCAGAGGAGAGGGGGGGAGGTGGGGCTGAGTGAAAAGTTGAAGGGATAAGAAGTACAAATTGGTAGTTACAAAATAGTTACAAGGATATAAAATTCAGCATAGGAAATAGGGTCAATAATATTAATAACTGTATGGTGCCAGGTGGGTACTAGAAATATTGGGAGGACCACTCTATAAAATGTGTGATTATCTAACCACTATGCTGTACACCTGAAAATAATACAAAAGTAATATTGAATATAAACTATAATTGAAAAATAATTTAAAAAATAAGGGAAAAAATGTTCAGCCTATATGGTGTGTTGCGAATAGATTACAGGGGGATGGGTGGAATCAAGGAGCTCTTTAAGGGGCTAATCTAGGATGGTGACTCCAATGAGAACAATGGAAATAGTGAGAAGTGATCAGATTCTGGATAGTTTTTATTTTGTTTATTTTTTTCTTTATTTTTATTGTTGACACTATTACAGATGTCCCAATTTCTATCTCCTTTGCCTCCCTCCATCCAGCCCCCGCTCCCCATTCCCTCTGACTATCACCACACTATTGTCTGTATCCATCGGCTATGCATATATATTCTTTGGTTAATCCCTTCACTTTCTTTCATTCAGTCCCTTCCTTCTGATAGTTGTCAGACTGTTCCATGTATCCATGCCTGTTTCTAGTTTGTTCATCAGTTTATTTCATTCATTAGATTCCACATATAAGTGAAATCATATGGCATTTGTCTTTCTCTGTCTGGTCTATTTTACTGAGCATAATAATCTCCAGATGCATCCATGCTGTCACAAAAGGTAAGATTTCCTTCTTTTTTATGGCTGCATAGTATTCCATTGTGAAAATGTACCACAGCTTTTTCATCCACTCATTTACTGATGGGCACTTGGACTGTTTCCAGATGTTGGCTATTATAAATAATGCTGCGTTTTAAAAGTAGCGCTGTTGGATGGATTGGTGATGTAAGAGAAAGATGCAAGTCAAGGACAATTCCAGGAATTTGGGCAAGCATCTAAAAGGAAAGAATTGTTACTTGTATTTGAGTTTTAGTCATGCTGTAAAAAACACTACCACAAACTGGGTGACTTAAAATAACAGAAATGTGTTACCTCAAAGTTCTGGAGCATATTGGTCCAAAATCAAGGTGTTGGCAAGCCTGTGCTCTCTCTGGAGGCTCTAGGGGAGCATCCATTCTTTGCCTTCCAGCTTCGTGGTTGCTGGTTTTCACTGGCATTCCTCGGCTGTACCACTCTAGGCTCTGCCTCTATGGTCATATCGCCTCCTGGTCTTGTGTGTCTCAGGGCACTTGTCTTAGGGCCCACATGAGACCATCCTGGATGATCTCACCACAACATCCTTAATTCAATTATTTCTGCAAGGTCGCCTTTACCAAATAAGGTAACATCCACATGTTCCAGGGATTTGAACTTGGATATGTTTTTTTTGGGGGGGAGGCCATCATTCAATCCACTACACCATTCATTGAAAAGCTAGAGACTGTGAGTAAAGCAGGTGGGATGAGAGGGAGGAATGCATGCAATTTTTTTTAGCAGAGAGGACATCTGATAACAGCCTGAGCGATTGAATTAAATAATCAGGTATTATTAGTAAAGATATTCATTGTATTGGTCATGTAAAAGAGTAGATTATTAAATCTCTATTAAAAAAAATCAACATTCTCTTTATATTTCCCTATTAAGCTCATTCTTCCTGAGATATTTAACTCAAAATGTTAAAATAAGTGAATTGCTCATATTTGAATTTTATTTTCTCTTTCTTCCACTAATCTATGATTTGTTTAAAAAGCATTCATTTACTTAACAGATATTTAGTTTCTAGAGTATGCAGTTCACTCTGCTGGCAATTCAAGAGATACAAAGATTAAAAAATAATTTTTATCATTAAAGAACTGACACAATAATTTGCTTAAAATTAGTCCCTCTCCCCTTACACACACATTCTGTTGTAAGGTGGCTTGTGAAGTGTATGGCTTACTTACAATAGGTGTTTTGTGAGTGAGAACATAGGTGACTAAGTCTCCTTTGCTAGTTAAGATTGATAATGGTTGCAAAATCTTTCTCTTCCTTTTCACAGCACCTCTCCCAGTCTGCATTGAAAAAGTTTAGGGAATCACAGATAGTGAGCTGCAGGTTCCAGACGTGCCTCAAAATGCAGGGAGAAGACACTAGAACAAACACATAGTGGGTGGAATCAGTTTACTTGGAGAAGTTTTTCCTAGAAATAACCCGTCCTACACTCTGATTTGAAGAAGGGTTTGCTGAAGAGACAGAAGTGCTGGGAAACAAGCACCATAAAATGTAACTAATGTAAAAGAAACTGTAATCTCGGAAATAGAAGCCTGCTAGTGATAAATGGTCCTTATGGAGTTTCAGAAAGGGAAAGTTGGTGAGTATTTTTCAGTGTTTATTTGTGACTGCTCAACAGAAGGAAGAGACTATATTTGATGTCAACTAGTAATCTGACCACTTGAAAAGTGACAAATTCTCTGATCTCTCAGACAGCTTGATTTAAATAGTTCACAGGACTATCCAACCTTCTTTTCAGTGAATCTGGGCTCAGCAGACACCAGATTGTTATTATAAAGAGGTTGTGGGGTGTGTGTGTGTGTGTGGGGGAGGAGGGGAGGCAGTTCCTGACACATAATATGAGCTCCAAGAAGATTAGCTATTATTATAAATTACTATTTTATTTTCCTTGCTACTTTATCATTTCTCCCAGTGTGATCAAACTGCTGGGGATGAAACTGATGACACGGAGTTTATAAGCCTTTTTGGCCCAATCTAGACTGTGATGATTCTTGTCAAGCTGTGATCAGTTATTTAATCAGCCACTGCTGGACCAGTCTACTAGGTCTCTCCTTGTATTTCTACAAAAATATTTCCTCATTGATATAATATTTGGATAATGTTTGTCATATATCCTCACCTAATTATTGTCTCTTTGTTTAATCACACGAAAGCACTGTTTGATAACGCCCTCTTCCTCAAACACCTTAAAATAGCATTTAAAACCTGCTTGTTACCATAGAATTCCAACTTCATTCCAACTTATTTCTCTCACCACTCCACCATAGTATTTCTGGGCCACTGCCAAAATAGATTATTAGTCATTTCCTTTTTTCACAAAATGTATGCTCTTCTACCTCTACGCTTTTGCTCATGTGCCTCCTACCTCCTGGAATGATTCAACTCATTATTATTAATCATCTCTTATTAGAATCCTTGCCATCATTCAAGGGCCAGCTCCAAGGCCATCTCCTCCACCAAACATTTCCAGTTCTCCCTGACTGGAAATGACTGCTATAAAAAAAACTATAGTTCATGGGTCTGCTTCGATGATGTTTGCCATTCCACTGTAACTTGTCTACATATGGGAGATGTACTGTGGTATCAAAGAAAGGAAATAATGCTCCTTGGAATCAGACAGACAAGTCCTACTTACTAGTTTTATAACCGTAAACTACTTACTTAAACTCTGTAAGCTTAGTTTCCTCATCTGTAAAATAAGAATAGCAATACCTACCCAGTAGTGTTAATATGAGGATTAAATGAGATCATGTATGTGCTATAAAGCTCTTGGTGCAGTCCCTGGCAAATATGTGATCCATTATATGTTTGAAACTATTATTATATTGCCTTTCCAACTATACGTTTCTAGAAGTCAGGGACAATGCCATGTATACTATAATGTTAAGTGCCCAAAGGCTGGGGTAATGTGCACGTACCCAGGTGGGAATAAGACCTGTTCAGGTACCCTGTGCTAGGAATAACACTTACCAACCCCTGTTACTTTGGGCAACTGAATCTTGACTGCAGTTGTGAGTTGGGGTGTTGGGGGTCACCGAGTCCAGGCAACATTTTTTAATTGTGTACAATTGAAATAACTGAACTCATTAAATAAAACTAGAGGCCCGATGCAGGAAATTGGTGCAAGAGTAGGCCTTCCTTCCCCCTGCTGCTGACACCAGCTTCCCTCTGGCACCCAGGACCCAGACTTCCCTCGCAGCCCCGGCTTTTTCTGGAAGGACGTCTGGTCTAATTAGCATATTATGCTTTTATTATTATAGATTAGTGCTGTACTTAAAATGAATTTTACTTTAATATATTTCCAACAAACTACAAGAAATAATGAACATTATTCTGACAGAGATGGTCATCTCTTGATAGGAGAGAATTGGAAAAATCTTAGGTAAGTGAGGATCAGCCCTGGTGCTGGTCCTTTTGTATGGTTCCCTTTCTGTGTCCTACACTTGGCATGCCCTACAGCTGCCTGCCTCAGAATGGACATGCATTGCCTCAGCCTCAGGGTTATTATTGGAAGAGGATATTGGTTGCTACATTTCCATTTGCATAGCATAGCCTTTAAGTAAGGTTTTCATCCACCATTTCTTTAGATAATTGCATCAAATGTAATTTGTATCAAATCCATTATTGCATCAAATGTAAAGGGGATTTCTATGTCTGCCTTATATTCTCCAAAATACTTACCCCCATTTGGTTCTAGAGTGAGAGTATTCTTTGCAAGCAATTCTACAACCTGGTTTTTCTGAGAGGTCTTTTTTTTTTTTCTTTTCTTGCCCTATATTGAGGAACTGGAAATAATTAATACATAAATCCATGGATTTTTCACATAATAAAACAGCTATTGGTTGAATTCAATCTGAAAAATAATCCTTTGTGGTGTAGAATTTATTTTAATGTCTTCTTGGATATCATAGTCAAATATCTTCTATGCCTACCCCTAATTTTAAAAAATTTGAGCATTCCTTGATTACATAGCAGTATTAAACACTCAACCCTTATTGAGTAACTTTGGTTTATGTTATTATTCTTATAGTTTATAAGATGTCTAAATGCTAAAAATAACAAAATTTGTAAATACTTACTATCTAAATTTCACAGTATTTGAAAAGTGTCTTGTGAAAGTCATGTAACCTATACATTGTCCTCACAAATGAGGCTTAGGCAATTATGTATCACTATGAAAGTGGAAAGATTACTAACTAATTGTATTACCTCTGATCGTAATAACATTATCATAGTATTAAAAAGTAAATCCAGAGATGAAGGTGAGATGATAAAAGGAAATTAATAAGAAATTTAAAATCATTTAAACTTTTTCTCCAGTGGCTTGTTCCCTAATGTGTCTATTAATTTTTCATCAGTCATGTGGTATATATTATATATGGTTTTGCAACATTAAACTATCTCTCCTATAAATACTGGAATTTATTTCTAGCAGCAAAATTGGATTTTTGTTTGGAAAAGAGAATTTTTGAAAGGGAAAGCGAAGTTATAATTCAATCATCTTTTCACAGCAGGACAGAAATTAATTTCAGCTGGTATTAGAAAATTAAGTGCCATAACATTCCTTTCATTTTGAATAAATGGAATATTAGCTCTGATGGTGGGTCTCTAGTCCACCTGTCTCATTTTAACAAGTGGAAAACAGATATTCAAAGACAAACAAGGAGTTTCACAAAACTAAAAGTCTCTTGATTTCTAATCCAGGGCACTGTTTATAATTCTTTTAGTTGTACATTACTTCAGAAGGACTGATGCTATGTAGTGGATGTTTATGTCTCCCCAGAATTCAAATGTTGAAACCGTAACTCCCAATGTAACTGTATTTGGAGATAGGCCCTTATGGAAGTAATCAGGGTTACATGAGGTCATAAGGGTGGACCGTCATAATGGGATTTAATAAGAAGAGACACCAGAAAGTTTGCTGGCTCTCCCTCCATCATGTGAGGACACAATGAGATGTGGCTGTTTGCAAGCCAGGAAGAGAGCCATCATTAAAAAGCAATCATGCTGATCATGCCTTCTCAACCCCCAGAACTGTGAAAGAATGCATTTCTGTTGTTTAAGCCACCCAGTCTATGGTATTTTGTTATGGCAGCCCAAGGAGACTAGCACAATAAAAGAAAAACACTTTTTTTAATAAGGCCAGATTTGGCTATTCTCCCATTGATTTTGTGTTATAAGTATTGACAGTGTCTTGATGAACACTGTTAGAAGGTGAGAAAGAAAACAGAAGTATCTTCATTTCTTCAGAGTATGCTAAGTTTCTGCAAATCACAAATTTGCATTTATAGATAGAGGTGCATTGCATGATTTATGTGCAAATTCTATTCTTGGACCTGCCCTAGAGATTGATCTGCTTAAGCAAACAAAGATTAATTTGATTAAAAAGAAAGTTTATTATGTCTTAAATTTTCTCTTTCAAGTGGGAATATGTTATTCACTACTGAGTGCTCAGGGCTAAATTAGGTGATTTCTAATTATCTTGGTCAAAGGGGTTAGTAGCTGAGGGAGTTTTGCATTTCTTATTCTGCAGGGTACCCAGCCACACTATTGCCCCATCTTCCAACGAGATAGATGAGAATTATCTGGTAGGGTAAAAATTAACTCTCAATCTTCTACTCAACCCAGAAACCTAAACATTTAGGAAGGAATTAAATAAAAATGGTTTCTTTTCAAATATTTGTGTGGGCTTTCTTCATAGCAGAAAAAAAAAAAAGATCTTGATTTTTCAATTTTTAGTCAAATCTAGATCAGTAATGTATTTTGGGGGGCACTGTGGCTAATTCAGTTTGGGATTAAGAAGTTTCAGGAGAAGTCAAGTTGCTTTTGTTTAAATCCAAAGTAAATGTGAATAGGTCATTGATTGCATTTCTGATTATAATAGACTAGAGGCCTGGTGCATGAAATTCGTGCATGGGTGCAGTCCCTAGGCCTGGCCAGTGATCAAAGTGCAAATGTCTGGTGTGGAAGGGCAGGTCCCAGCTGACCTATGGGCCCTGGGCAGCACCTGGGTCCCCAGTCCCCTGTGCGGCCCCCTCCGCCTGAGTCACAGCACCCAAGTCCCCACGCAGAGATGTGGTGAGCATGGCTGGACGCTATAGTCAGGGGTGCAGCGTGGGCCTATGGGCTGCCCAGTGGCGCCACACGAAAGCCGGGTGGGCAGCATGCTCTCTCCTGGCTGGCCTCGCAGACTGGCTCCTATGCAAACCCACGAGGAGCCCAACTGGCCCTTGCGGTCCCGGTGGCTGTGGCCCGGCTCACCTGGAAGAGGCCACGTGGGTGCAGGGCGGGCTCCTTGTGGGCGCCTGGCACCTGAGCACACGATCTTCCCCAGCTCGCGAGCCCTGGCATCCTGGGGGAAGATAGCAAGGGGAGTGAGAGCGAGCTCAGTGGACACCCTACATTCTCACTACACCTCCCACCCTGTCACCCCTGCCCCCAGGTAGCCGAGGAGAGGATGCAGAGCCTCGCTGACACCTGCCATGTGCCGTGCTGCCCACTGGTGGTCAGTGCACGTCATAGCGAGTCCTCAAACTCCAGGTCTCCTGGTCGAACTTCCAGTCAAACAACTGTCTGAGGGAACAATTTGCATATTAGGCTTTTATTATATAGGATAATATCTGAAAAGATTGGAAAAACATACTAGTTAATTCTGGTTCTCTCTGGAAAATGAGACTATTATAATATTTTATTTTTTATAATTTATGTATTTTTGTTTTATCAAAATAATGTTAAAGCAAAGATAACCACTAGGATTTTTACAAGCTTTTTGCTAGAGGTATGACATTAAAATCAATGCATTCTAAATCAGAAATATGTATTTTCATTTAGAAAAAATGAGGTAATTAAGAACATTAATATAGATATATCTAGAATATAAGGTACATTATAAAAATGGACCAGTATCACGACATTAAATCTCAAACTCTCAAAAATTCTTTTAGGATTTCTTCTGTAGTGCAAGGGTGCTTGGGTACTAGTAACAATAATTAAATTTCTTATCTGATAAGCTTATCGATTAAAAAACACTCTCCCTTTTGTGTCCAACAAGAATACTTTCTAGTAGGCAAGGCAAAATGGCTTTCTTCATCTTACTCATAAGTAACTGGACCTCAGAGAAATTAAGTGATGTGTTCAAGTTGAAAGGGTAAGACATGGCTGGGTCAAAAGTAGAAATTAAATCCAGTTTTCTTTCCTGTATGGAACTATATTCACCATCACCACTTAACTTATCTCTACCCTCACTTGAATGTCTCACCAGGTTCTCATCCTACCATGCCAGTTACTCACCCTTATTAAGGTTACCAAACCTCTCCATCTTGCCTTATCATTGGTCAGTTTTTCAGTCCTTGTTTTACTTGTATTCTTGGCAACACTCTTTCCTCAGAAATTTAAAAATACTTTTTGAATAGATAATCATGTACATGCTATAAAATTAAAAAAGGTACAAAAGAGTATAAACAGAGAAAGTCTCTCTTCCACTCCACGTAGTTCTCATGCACAGAGGCAACCTTGGACCCAGGTTATTGTGCATTCTTTCAGAGATATTCTAGGCATAAACAAAGATATATGTATCTATATATTTTTTATTTTCTTATCTAAGAGATATGTAACACACTAAAGATACTAATGTAAACTTTGACTTGTATTACTTAATCATATATCTTCAGGAGCCCTCTATATGGTACCTATAGAGACACCTCATTCTTTTCAATAGTATTTCATTTTCAGGATGAGCCATAATTTACTCAACTAGATCCCTGATGATCTATATTCAAGTTGTTTCCAACCTTTTGGTATTGGATATAATACTGCAATATATATCCTTGTACATTTATCATTTTGTTCATGTTTAAATATACTATGGGATCAATTCCCAGAAGTAGAATTGATGGGTCAAAGGGTATGTTTACACTTAAAATTTTAATATTGCCAAGTTACTCTCCAAAAAGAATATCCCCGTTTATTCTCCCATGAACACAATATATGAGACTATTTCCCTACAACCTCATCAATATAGTGTGTTATCAAACTCTATGATCTTTTTTAATTTTATGGATTGTGATCTTTTAATATATGAGCAATAATATTGCAATAATGTTTAAATTTTATGTTCCCTTATTATGAGGGAGATTGAGTATCTTTTCTTCTCCAAGGATCATATGTATTTCAATTCCCATGAACTGTATTTTCATATCTTTTACTCATTTGTTTTCTTCTGGATACTCTATACTCCTTATTTCTCACCTTCCTGCTTTTCCTGCTGCCAGATGAGAAAAGTGTAGCCCAGAGAATCATAGTCTTGCCCAGTATTTCATGGCTAGTAAATAGAGGAGCCAGGCCTTCTGTTTGACCAAAGCCGGATGGTTGTGGAATGTTCTGAAAACAAATGAAACTTTCCCATTTTCTCCTTCTACCTCTTGTGCTTTTTCCACCTGTGGAGGAACGGTATGTGTTTTCACATGGATCACAGAAACACCATATGTTCTGGTTTCATTGTATAACATTGGCAGAAAGCTGAAGCAACCCATGGAGAAGAGTGCTTGATCTAAAGATCTGGTTGCCAAAAGATTCTCACTGCTTGTTAGATTGGGAGCATTTTGAGAGCCTTTTAAGACTGTGGCATATTTATCTCTGTATCCACAGAACTCAGAATAGGGCCAGTATATAGTAGGTCTTCAATTAATTTTGGTAGAATCCTATCTAATAAAGAGGGATTATGCTAATTGACCCTCATGCCATTGCAAAATGGCAGCACCCACAGCCAATAAGGAGGGAATATGCTAATTGACTGCCATGCCCTCAAAGATGGCGGCGCCCAGTCCGCTCAGCTCCACCCCCAGGTGGGCCCGGCCTTGCTGCACACCTGCCTTTGGAGTCCCCCAGTCCCCTCAGCCCCCCAGCCACCCAGGTCTGGCCCGAGGCACAGGCAAGCCTTAGATGGTGACTGCCCAGCTGCCCAGAGCCGCCCGAGGCTCAGGTGACCAGGGTCAGCCGAGGCTTGTGCTGCCAGCAGTGGCAGCAGCAGAGGTGTGATGGGCCATCGCCTTCCCGTGATATCAGGGTCTCCTCCTGCCCCTGAGGACTCCTGGACTGTGAGAGGGGGCAGGCTGGGCTGAGGGACCCCCCCTCCAGTGCATGAATTTTCATGCACTGGGCCTCTAATGAATGAATAAATGACCTGACTATGATGAGAGGTGACAGGCATCATACTAGAGAAGCTAATGACTCATTAACCACAAATCATTCATTTGTGCCTGTGTTTTATTAGGGGCATTTTGTTAGATCATAGATTCAGGGGCTCAGATGTTTTGCTTGCTGTTCCACCATTTACTAGTACCTTCTGTGGTATGGCAAATAGGCTCTAATATTTTGCTGCAATATCCACTTCCAGTAACCAAGTTACATCTTCTGAGGCCTACCTTGATAATTCACCAGATATAACTGATGCTCTAGGATGTATCTTACTTTAGACATTTTCCCGTGTTTGCAGAGTCCTGCCTTTGGTCTCCCAACCCCTGTGGCTGAATACTTGATAGTAAGCAGCAGACCTAACAACCTCTTTTCATAGCCCTTTGCTTAGTGCCTACTGCCTGACTCCTTAAAGCTTGCCTATCATCCCAGTCTTTCTTCCTCCCTGCCATGTCTGAATCTATAAGTCTAGCCACTTCTGGTTTAGCTTTCCAGTCAGTCTCACATTGACCCCCTATTTGACTCCCTATATTGGAGTACAGGAATGAGAAAGTCAACATGGACTTTTTAAATAAACACCTGGAGGTAATCTTAGAGGGGAAAATTCATGGAGATGAAGGAAAGAAGCTCGCTCTCCTTTATTCATTTCACAAGTGTCATGGGCATTAAGTGCTTTGAATGCTATAGGTTGATTTCTACCTTTGCTGAACTCCTGCAACACATTCTGGAAGTCCCAGAGTTCACCCTTTTCATTTAATTGTGAGATAGAGGTCTCTTCCCAGAAAAATGGTAATGTGAGATAGAGGTCTCTTCCCAGAAAAATGGTAATTTTCTTATTAGTGGATATCTTAAGTCTTCTTATTTCAACATCAGTTCCAATATTAGTAACAACTACCATTTTTGAGCACTTACAGTATGCTAGGCACTGTGCTAAGGGTTTTATTTATATGAACTTATTTCATCTTTGGAATAGTTTTAAAGAAAAGTGTGAATATTCCTATGTCACTGGAGAAGAAACTAGAACATGATGGAGCTGCAATATGAATCCATGTATGTCCAGTTCCAAATATTTTCTTTAATAACAAACACAGCACTGGGTTCAACAACAAATAATCTTTGGCCTACTTTAGGAAGATATGTTTAAAAAAACATTCTTTCCCACATTCATGAGAATGGATACTATAAAAAAAAATCAGAAAATAACAGGTGCTGGTGAGGATATGGACAAATTGGAACCCGCGTGCATTGTTGGTGAGATGTAAAATGATGCAGCCACTGTGGAAAACAGTATGGTAGTTTCTAAAAAATTAAAAATAGAACTATAATGATTCATCAATTCCACTTCTGGGAATATACCCTAAAAAATTTAAAGCAGGGTCTCAGAGAGATATAAGTATATTCATGTTCATAGCAGCATTAGTCACAGTAGCTGAAATGTAAAAGCAGCTGAAGGGTTCACCGATTGAGGAATAAACAAACGAGCCTAACTGGTTTGGCTCAGTGGATAGAGCCTTGGCCTGAGGACTGAAGGGTCACAGGTTCTATTCCAGTCAAGGGCATGTACCTTGGTTGCAGGCACATCCCCAGTAGGGGGTGTGCGGGAGGCAGCTGATCTGATCGATGTTGCTCTCTCATCGATGTTTCTCTCATCGATGTTTCTAACTCTCTATCCCTCTCCCTTCCTCTCTGTAAAAAATCAATAAAAAATATATTTTAAAAATGTGGTATATACTTACAATGGAATGTTATTCTGCCTTAAAATGGAAGAAAGTTTTAACCATGCTACAACATGATGGATGAACCTTGAGGATAGTATGCTAAGTAAAATAAATCAGTCACAAAATACTGTATGATTCCACTTATATGAGGTCTCTAGAGTAGTCAAATTCATAGAAACAGAAAGTAGAATGGTGGTTGCCATAGGCTGAAGGGAGGGGAAAAGGGAAATTGTTGTTTAATGGGCATAGTTTCAGTTTTGCAAGATAAAAATTCTGGAGCTCTATTGCACAACAATGTGAATATTCTTAACACTACTGAACTGTATACTTAAAAAGGGTTAAGGTAATAAATTTTATGTTATATTTTAAAAATTATTTTAAAATGCTATATAGTATTGTGTTGTGTCCAACAATACATACACAATATAATTTTGTTATTAAAATTAATAGTTCTAATGATGGGTTGTCAAATCATTACACAATGCAATTGTTCTAAATTCTGGACTTAAAATGTTATTATATTAAAAACATATGAGCAGTTTTTATAAATATCATCATGATATTCAACAGTTTTGTTTTTTTAAAAATATATTTTATTGATTTTTTACAGAGAAGAAGAGAGAGGGATAGAGAGTCAGAAACATTGATGAGAGAGAAACATTGATCAGCTGCCTCTTGCACACCCCCCACCGGGGACGTGCCCACAACCAAGGCACATGCCCTTGACCGGAATTGAACCCGGGACCCTTGAGTCCGCAGGCCAACGCTCTATCCACTGAGCCAAACTGGTTTCGGCAATATTCAACAGTTTTTAAGGAAAACTGGTGAAAACTCCAGACACTGTCTCATGTCTCTAAAACTTAGTTGGAGGTGTTTCTCCTGGGGACACACATATACACATTATGTGGATGCAGACACACAGCTATATCACACATGTTATGACCCTTTAACTTACTCTAAAAATATGCATTATTTAGTGATCTAGTACCTTTCCTGTGTGACTAATGTGCTTGTCCACACTTTCTAGATAAAAAAAAAAAAGTGACATATCTGGTGTTAAAGTTTGGTTATACTGACCTGCAATACTTTTTAAAACATATATTTCATTTGGAAAGAATATCTTCTCTAGCTTACATAACATATTAAAACATGGGAAAAATATCTATATTTGTCGTGAGAAAGATTCCCTTTATTTCATAGTTTTTTTGGCATATTGATTATATAGTCCCATTCTGTGTTATTTTCCATTAATGAAAGTTCATATTGCTTTGGCTTTTTAAATGCCAAAAAGCTTGAAGTGTTTTGATTTATGTACTATAAATAGATAGTCTGTGGATTTAACAGAAAACTGAGAAGTTTCCCTGTTCAAAGATATAGTCCTACTGTGTGTATTTGAAACACAACCAATAATGATTCATTGCTTGCTATTAAGCTTTTCCCTCATATAGTGAAGCTTCTCTAAATTGTAAATATTCCAGGAAGGAGTAATATACTAATGCACACTCTATTATGAAAGAACTAGAGGCCTGGTGCATGAATTTGTGCATGGGGGGGGTCCGGCTGGCTCACCCCGATGGGGGCCCATTGGGCTGGGCCGGGGAGGGGGGGAGCAGGGGTGGGACCAGCCAGGGGGAGGAGCCATGGGTGTTTGGCTGGCCGGTCCCACCCTCGATGGGGTGGTTGGGGGCTGATCGGGGCCCAGATCAGGCTGGTTGACTGCCACAGTGTGCATTATAGCCACTGGTTGTTCTGGTCGTTCTGGCCCTTCTGCTGTTCCCATCGCTGGGTTTTTATATATATAGATTGATCATATCTTTTCTATGATAGGAGAGACTAGAGGGGAAGTACTGACATAGGACCCATGAAAGAAAACTGGCTAAGGATGGCTCTGAGAAGGTAAGCATAGACTGCAAAGATTTCCCTTTCCACCTGAATAGATAGGCGAGTTCCTGCTCTTTTTTAAAAATGAGCTTCTCAATTGCAAAATTAAGTCCCGTGGATATAAGCAAAGTAAAAGGGAAATCTGGGACAATTACCTAAATTATTTCATTTTTTAAAACCTTCATTAAGGCCAAACACAGATTTTTCCCTTTTGGCTTAAATTATTCAACTGGACTATCTACATTATAATTATCTAAAATTGTTTTGCTCTCTATTTCACCTTATCTGTTTAGAGAGACAGACCTTACGATATGCCTGCTTTACCCTGTGTGGATTGATTTGGGGCCAAAAAACCCAATTACTTCTATTCACAGAGAGCCATTGTGGCGCTGAGCAAATGGCGACATGAATGCTTCTGGTTTCTTGCTGCCCCATTCCACTGTCAAGCCTGGGAGGGACTGTGTCTAACGTGTTTAACGATCCTAGTTCAGTTGGTGCACTAAGCGTTTGCGTGGGTTTCCACTAGGCGTCCTATTTTAAATACATTGCCTTCAGTAACTGTTTTGCTTTGGGACAATCAATAGAGCCAGTTCATTGTTTGAGAAGCAAAGAAAGCAAATTGAGGCAGTGTGTTGCTAGCTAAAATCTGTGTGCCTACCAAGTGCTGAGTATTGACTATCTCATTAACCTAAGCATGTCAGAAGTAGGGCAGTGGCTTCACCCCCTGCTGGTTTGGCTCTGTAACCCGTGTGCTTAAGCACAGCTCTATGCTGAAAAGGCAATGGAGCTCACCGGTCAAGAGTGTGGGCTCCAGACTCAGATTGCAGAGTTATATAATCTTGTGTGCCTCGGTTTCCCTTTCTGCAAAATGAGGGTCATAACAGCTCCTATCTCATAGGGTTGTTGGGAGGATAGAAAGTTAATGCATGTGAAGCTTTTAAATGAGTGCCTAGTATATAAAAATTACTTAGCAAATATTACCTGTTATTATGAATATCATTATTATTGGAGTCATTATAGTTAGTGTAAGCAATGCTTCTCAAAGGGTTTGTGTAAAAATCCCTGTATTTTGTCACTGAATTTACCCCTTCCCCCACCATTTGCTCTCCCAGTCCCACCCTTACCCACATACTACTATACATTCTTACAAATTAAGGTTGACTTTGGGACTGTAAATTTAGGCAGAATTATATAAATCAAGATCAAATGGACTATTTTTGTCTTTGTGATAGTCATATGCTTATTTCTTACGTTTTTACTTAAAAAATGATCATAAACTCACTATGATGATGAGATTTGTGTAGCACTTAATGGTGTTATGTTCATTACCTCATCTGATACAGCAACACTCTGTAAAATATTGTGCAGATGTGACTTTTTTGAATAGAAATTGCAGTGCAGAGAAGTTAAATCATTTGCAGAAGGATTCCCCACTAGTGGGGAGGAAATGCTGGGACTTCCCATGGAACCTGGGACAGTAGTTGAAAAAAGGAGCAAGAAAAAAAAAAAAAAATTGGTGTTAGCCAGGGAGTTTTGAGTCATTGGGATTGTCAATGTCAGGCCTAGGGCCAAGGGCAGGGGTGAAGGAACCCTCAGAAGGAAAAGATGAGAGTGGACAAAGGGGCCAAGAAAGCAGAAAAGGGAAAGAAAAAAGCAAACAGGGGAAAGAGGTGTATAGACTGGAGAAAATAAGGACTGCTAACAGCAGTTTCTCCCCAGTTGCTGACTATTCACATCTGAGAATAGAGGTACCACAATAGCAGGGTCTTTATCTAGGTCCTTAATTTCTTCCCATGGTACTTAGTATAGTATTGTTGAGTGCTTAATGAATTGTTCTCTCTTGTGCGCAAGATGAGAAATGGTTCATTTGTCCCATTGAGGAGAAGGGAAGACCTCCTGTGAAGTCAAAGGATTGGATGAAAATGATGGGCGTCCTCTGGGGTGGTTGAAATTAGAGCTCCATGGTCCGGAAAATAAACCGTGCTTCAGTACAGATACATTTATGGAAACATCAATAAACACTGTGATTAAACTGCAGATAGGATTCCATTAGAGAGAACAAGTCAAATAGTGTGCAAAGTTATTTTAAACCCTTATTCATTTTGCAGGTAAAAATTCCATTTTAATAAACCAGATGGATTTATTCAGATGTGTTTGTTAAATTCAAATTACGTTAAAAAAATCTAGTGCAGCAGGGTATGGGAAGTTTACATTTTTTCCTCTTGTTTTGGTGTGCACTCTGCAAATGATAGCTTCTCCACATTGAGCGTTTTGGTGGGGGCATGGATTCTCTCATTCAAGAAGCAACCATTAAGTTGTTATTGTATGGTGATTATTAGGCTTATGTTGAGGACTTCCTATCAGAGTCCTTGCTCCTGAGATTAATATCTTTGAAGATTAAAAGACAATGCGACATTGACAAGAACACCTGGAGAGACAGCTCAAAGGACTGTGGGAGCTCAGGGGAGGGACATTTGGGAGAATCAGGGTGTGCTCTAGCTCTGCATCTGGTGGGAAGAGCTGATGAGGGTGATGAGCCTTGTATTGAGTTGTGCAGAGCTATAGAGAAAGAAATATTCAGGAGTCAAGGATGCTGGCTAGAGTATAGGTGGGGATTGGAAAGAGACAGGGGAATAGATAAAGCTGGAATTGTAGGCAGAGTCTAATCTTAGAAGGTCTTGCCTGTCATTGTAAAAGTTTATTTGGAATGCCACGGGGAGCCATTTAAGGAGTTTAAGCATCATGTTGGCATAGGGGGCAGGAGGAGTGGGGGGAGAGAGGGGAGGTGAAAGAGTAGATACAATTAATTGGGTTTTGCATTTTCAACAGTGCCCTCTGGGCTGCTGCACGAGAAATGGGTTGAAGGAGGGTGTGACTGAGCAGTAGGGGGTGATTTGAGGAGTCTGCCTGAGAGGCTAGGGCAGTAATGAAGAGCAGGGGACATATTTGAGCAACAATAAAATAGAAGAGTTGTAGGAGCTTGGTGGTTGACTCAATGCTGGTAAGTGAGAGGAGTCAATAGAGATTCATAGATTTCAGGCTTGCTGATCCAGTGGGTTTTTTTTTTTTTTTTGTTTTATTTTACTGAGAGAGGGATTATGAGGGGAAGAGAAGGTTTGAAATGGAAGATGACTTAAAATGGCTTCATTAGGGGAAGAACTGTTGAAATTAGTATTGCCTGGAGTAGTCAGCATCATGGATTCCTAGTTTCTGCTTTCTGGCAACTGCCTCTTAAACTTTGGTGGTGATCGCCCTGCTCTGTCGGTTTCTCTCCCCACTCCCTCTCACTCCACCCCTGCTGTTTTCTTTCATGCGCACCTGGCTCTGCTAATACTTCTTTCCTGGTTCTCCCTGCACCCCCCGCCCCCACCAGCCTCCCCTGCTGAGAATCAGCACACACACACACACACACACACACACACACACACACACCCCAGATAGAACAAATACTGAACCAACATTTTTGTTAAATAGCTTGACTGCTTTGTGGACAGGGATTTGTCAACACATCTGTTCTAAAGGATTTTCTTTTAATAGATTTTTTGTGTGGAAACCAGATCAGCAAAGCACTGTTACTATGGCCGATCCTTGGAGACCTGGGAACTGCTGTGCTAAGCAGAACTGATTAAATGGTATTTTACCTGTTTGAAATAAAACTCACAGTCTGTTCTTAAAAACTGTTTCTATAAATTGGTCAAAGGTAATTGAAGAGAGGACTATACTATTCCTTATATTCTGGGACTGAGATTTGTGATCTACATCTATAGACAATGAGCTCCCTCCTCAATTGGATAAATGCAAACTGTGAATGTTGAAGTGGACTCATTCAAAACAGAGGGAACCCTGTAAAAGGCAACAGCAAAGCTGACCATCAATGTAACTTAAGGACACCACCAGACACAGAACAAGAGTATAGGTCAAGCAACAACACCTGGATCCATCATGGAGAAACTGGAGTTTTTCAGATATACCCTTCATGTGACACTGTTCTTACAAACCCAAGAAAAAGTGAAAGTTGGATCACCTGGATGTGTACGTTCTGAAGATGGCTTACTCACAGATGTCTCATCTGAGGATAGCAGAGGGGTAAGGAGAATCTGCCAGCTCTAATACCTTTTCACACCAGGACAGATGCAGGATCTGCCTGGTCTTCACCCAGAACAGGAACATACTCCAGAGGTGGTGTGGTAGGTAAACTTTATCCAGCCAGGCTGCTTGACACTGTGTCTAAGAGCAGGGACTATGGCAGACAGGGGCCAGCCTGGCCCGGCCTTCATCGCTTGCTTTCCAGCTGTGTAACTTTGAGTACGTGAAATGACCTCTCGAGGCCTCACTTTTCTCTCCATACGTATAAGGGGAATAATAGTGCTCACCACATTGGGTGACAGTGGAGAGTAACTGAGCTTCTACTGTGCTGACTGTGTTTAGTATGCTGCCGGGCAGGTAATGAGCACTCAACAAATGTTGCCTGGCATTACTAGTGGCTACCTGATGGGAGGATGAAGATGGGACTAGAGAATTGCAACAAAGGGCTCTGAAAAACACAGATGTTTTCATGTCATGGCATTAAGAAATTGGTCTTTAGGGATTTGGTTACAATGAATTTGTTGCAAGGCATAATTCTGTACTTGTTTTCCTCTGCTCATTGTCACCATGACCAACAGTATTCTGTAAACTGCTGTCACTTATAGTCAATTTCAGTCTCTACCTCTGATCACTCTTCACCTGCAACCAATTACCAACTTGCATATGGAGTTTCCAAAATGATATGTAAAGGTTCTGCCCCAGAAGCCAGAATTCTGACTCTGTTTTTGTCCATTTCTCTACTTTCTTCTTCTCCTTCTTTCTTAACCGGCGCGGCCTGGGGAGAGAATGGAGCAGTGATCCTCCAGTCTGGCTGCATCGCGATCAGTGGTAGAGCTGTTAATAAAGTGTAGATGACCAGGTGCCTGATGCTGACCCCACAGAGGGCAGCTTAGCTAATTCTCCACATCTTTATTTTACAGAAACTTCGTTGTAAATCTTTAGTTCTGACTGCATTTTCCCATCAGCCATTAATAATACCAGATAACACTTATTGAGTGCTCATTACCTGCCTGGCAGCGTGCTAACCACAGTAAGCACAGTAGTAGCTCAGTTACTCTTCACTGCCATCCAGTGTGGTGAGTAATGTCATTCTCCTTATATGTAAAGAGAAAAGTGAGGCGTGGAGAGGTGATTGCACTTACTCAAAGTTACACAGCTGGGAAAAAAGCGATGGAAGCAGGGCCAAGCTGGCCCCTGTCTGCCATAGTCTTTGCTCTTAACCGACGGTATCCTTGTCAAGTCAGAAGATGCCAAGGACCACCCACAGTTGTACTGAGCAACCAAGAAACCTGTGAACATCCGCCTGTAGTTAGGAGGCGCTGGGTGTGTGTCTTCGGGCCAGCATGCCCATAAAGGAGTCAGTCTTGTTTGGACCTCATTCTCTAGTACAGGTCTTTCCGACTGCACACATGGCCTCTGCCAAAGGCATTTGTCTTTGGCTGGCACTTTTCCTGTTGCTCTGAATTGATACATCAATTGGGAGAAATACAAGATATGTTTTCTCTCCAATGTGAATATGTTCTTTAAAACAGCCCTAGAACAAAACTTTCTTCCATATCTAAAATAAATCAGTGATGCCGAAACCGGTTTGGCTCAATGGATAGAGCGTCGGTCTGCGGACTGAAAGGTCCCAGGGTTCGATTCTGGTCAAGGGCATGTACATTGGCTGCGGCCACATCCCTGGTAGGGGGTGTGCAGGAGGCAGCTGGTCGATGATTCTCTCTCATCGATGTTTCTAGCTCTCTATCCTTCTCCCTTCCTCTCTGTAAAAAATCAATAAAATATATTTTAAAAATAATAAAAAATAAAATAAATCAGTGAGGCATTATCAGGACAGGGAGAGATGAGCTCTGCCAGTGTGTCTCCTGGCAGATTTCCCCTTATTTTATTGGTCACAAGCCCTTTTCCCTGTGGCAGTTTTCTGTTCCAGGCTATCAAATGCACACCCCCGGCCCCCACAAACTTGGCTGCAATCGCTGAGGTCACAGACTGTTCCCTTGTGAAGAAAGCCCGCCTCACTGGGCCCCTGCCTTTTAACAGTTTAATGTCAGTATCTATCAAAGCTAGAGCTGCCTCCTCATTATGAAATTTGTTCACAGGTAAATTTTAAGGTGAAGACATTTTTATCAGTACTGATTTGAAGGTTGTCATTTTTTTCTATGTATTTTGTTGCGTTTACTTCCTTCTTTGTCCCAAATTAAAATAAACTTGTGAGCATTTCTCAAAAAGTATTCTTTCATTCCAGAGGTGTTTATAAGTCTTACTAGAAAAGGGAAATGTTTCCTGGTGGAAAATATTGGGGAAATGCTAGAAAACAAGATGGTTTCTTCTCTGCAGGACTTGTCAGAACATTTAACATGGCAATTTTAATAGTGTATGCAATATTTTCCTCAAATTATTTCCCATAAACCACCTCCCCTTTCAGAACATCTCTAAAGACTAGGTTTTTTTTTTTTTTTTTTTTTTTGGGGGGGGAAGCTTTGGGAAATGGTGTCCTAAATTTCTTAAATAAGAACTGTAGACCAGAGAAGATAGAAGATACATACCTTGAAACAAAAACTGGTACAAATAATCTGGCATGCTCTCTGACAATAGGACAATTTGAAATAAGATCTGCCTCAATCCAGAACTTTTGGTCATGTTTACCTCATGTCAAAAGGGTGATGAGAGATAGAACAGTCTTGGTAAACTTTGAAAACAAGGGTCTTTGATCTTCAGTTGCCAAAGTTGTTTTTACTGGTTGGCCGCATCATTGGGAAAGGGGGTACACAATACTGAAATTTGCACCCCCTGAAGATCCAGATAAATCTTACAATTCTAACTCTGCTGCATAGGAAATTAAGAGATTTGGAGCAAAAACCATGGGAGATTTCCCAAAGGGGCATGATGTTGAATTGCACCAGAGATAAGTAGGCAAGATGTAAAGTGTGGGACAGATGTTTGGCTGGTATTGCTCCCTAGACAGGCAGAACTATTGGATCATCTCCTTGGTTTGCATCTGTGTAGCCAACCCTTAAGAAGGAAATATATTTTAAAAAAGAAGGAATCACATTTATGTTGCTCTTGTTCAAAGCATCCACTGATTCACTGAATGAATATTTATTGGGAGCCTACAAAGCGGTAGGCGCTGTTCTGGTCACCTGGGCTACATGACAAAAGAGATAAAGTCCCTTAACTAAAATGTCTATTATCTAGTTTAATTTTGACAATGTCCTCATTTAATAGATGAAAAAAATATTTTAAGAGAGTGAGATCGTAGATTTTGAACTCTGGAAGGTACCTTACATCTTAATTAAAAGTCTTTATTTTACTCATGAAGAATTAAGTTTAAAGGTTTACTCTTTTTGGTTAAAAAAAGTGACACTTAGGACCAAAAGGCAGATCTTCTTCCTTCCAAGTCTGGTCTCTCCCGGTGGCTGTATGCTGTGAATATGTACAAGGTCAACAGAGGTAGGATTCTCAGAGAATGGCCACAGTATTTGCCCTAACACAGCCAGAATTTGACACTGTCAGTTCAAGCTGCTAACTGAAAATCCAAAAGCAGCAGTGGCTTGGGACCGTGCCAAATAGTATTTCTCGGGATAAAGGGTGGAAGGGACCCCCATTAACAGAGGGATGAGATAAATGGTCCCAGAACTCCTGCTTGTCTCCTGCTGGATTATAAAAGCATAGTGGACGTGCTCCAATTTAAACTTGGCCAGACGCTGGGGGATTAAGTTTCACGACAAAGGGTTGGTATTGCAATCCTTGTAAGTTGTCCGTGAGAAGATGGGACTCTTATATGTTATTAAATGTGGGGAAGAGATTTAAGGACCATATTTCTGTTATAAACAGTATTAGAAATTAGTACTTTCCCCCCCTTGGTTGCAACACTAAATCTAGGAATGTCAAGGGAGAGAAAGTGCTTCGTGAAATGCAGAAAACTCAGTTAAAAAACGCACAATTTAATTGGTAGTATGTATCATAGAAAGAATATGAAGCAAATAGCATACATTTTATATTTCAATTTTTAAAAGTTGATCTATCTGAATTAGATTTATTAGTTGAATGGATGAATTAAAGGGGGGTTTGATGACAATTAATCAACAGACCTGTATTACGCATCTACTATGTGCAAACACCAGTAGTCAGTAAAAATTATAAAGATGAATAAATTCTGATCCCTGAGAGATGACAAATGTTGCAATGCAAGGATGAAAATTTTCATGCTCATTAATGAAGTATGGCATGTTTGGGAGAGCACAGCTATTCCTAACTGTGGGGAATATAATAATAAAATAGTGAGCAAATGTTTGCTGCCTATGAGAATGTTTGGTCTTAAGAACCTGTTTAGATATATGCCACTGAAATTATGAAATAACATGATTTATCTTTTGAAAAGTTAATTTGGTATGGATGTTATGATTCAAAATACCATTTGCAGCATGACCTATAACAATACCTGTTATTTTTTGAGATGATGTTATACTGGCCCAGATCCTTCTGAAATCGGTTCTGACATTCATAAGGGAGCAGTTAGCTCCTTTGCAGACAGCAAGCTCACCATCCTTGCATACTTGTATCTAAAATAGTCCTAAAATTCTCTTTATTGCCACTACACTGTTTCCCAAAATGAAGCATGAGATCATGGTAGTATTTAGTTATTGGTTCAGTTTCTTGTCTTCCTAGATCTTTTTAAAGCTCCAATGTCCTTTCAGAATGACCTCCTAGTTTAATGTCTGATCACGTGATCAGCTATTTACAAAGTGCCGCTGTTCTAACTTGATTTCTTTTGATAACATAAAAGGACATTTAGTTGTATGGTCTGCAGTAAGTATAATTTATTTCATACTCTTGGAGCCTTATGAGATCGTGCAGTGTCAGAAGGCAGAGCAATTCTATAGCAACATTCTAGAAGAAATTGAGTCAATCTTTCTGTAAAGGAATGTCTCTCAACTATTTTTTCTTGTTGATTATATAGTTCTAAATGAAATAGATTTAAAATACTTTTGCCAGTGAATGTGCCAAGCCAGCCTTTGATTGTCAACCTTATTATAAAAATATATTAAATGTCTATGTATTCCATATATCACACTTTTTTTGTGTGTTGGAGTATATGCAATTAAAAATAAAATTTTTGATTTTTACTTATAGTATGGGTAGTATTCGTTACTAAAATTCTCATCTTAGAACCCATGGCTAAAGGTTCCTTTAAGGCAAACTTGTTAAATACCAGTTCCCAACTTTACTGCAAATCTATTATGCATACATAATGCATTCCACACTCTTGCAAAGATGCAAGTCACTACACTCCAATAGCATTCTTACATAGGACATTACACTTTTTTTCTTTATGGGAATGAAATACTCCCTTAGTTTGCATTATCTTGTTTTGTGAAAGTTTTGTGGATTTCACCTGTGACCTTAGAGAATTGGTTGTGATTTTATTGAAAACTGTAGCTCATTATTCTTATGCAAGTCTCCATGAGTGGTTATTTTTATTCTCAGTTCTCAACAGGAACAAATAAATACTGCAGTGTGAGTTATTCTTGAAGGTTTTAAAATAGGGTTTGTTATTTCAAGGCATTAACGAGTAAAACTTCTTAGAAAATACTGGTCAGTTGTGTTTATTGCCCTGTGTCAACACACTTGTCATTTTGAGAAAGTGTCATAATCCTAGAAGAAGATGGTTTGCTCTCCTTAAGTCAGATTCTAATCTGAGAAGTGCTCTGAGTATCCCTATGTATCTCTCAGATCAGTGAGTGGCTGCACATCTGTAGGCACCTCACTTGTCACAGCAGAGCACATGCATGATGGGAAGGCCTAGAGTCTTTTCTTCAATAGTATAATTGCAATTTGGTTGGCTAATATGGGAGAATGGGAAGCTCCTTAACCATCTGTAATATTTTCCCCTCTTCTCACAGTCTTTATATTGTTGACATATTTAGGGTAAGCCAGTTATACTGAATGGTATGGACTGAACACAGAGACCTGGATTTCAGGCCTGGATTTGCCTACAAGCAGCTTTCAGACTTTGATTGTAAACTTCTTGAGCCTCAGTGTCCTTATTTTGTGAAATGAGAGGTTTGCAAACTGCCGGCTCATGGCTTAAATCTAGTGTGCGCTGGTGTTTTGTTTGCGCCACCATATTATTTTAAAAGTCAGAATATTTACATAAGAGTTCTAGTGTCTCTAAAGAAATGGGAAAATCTGGCAACATGGGGCCCGCATTCTCAAATAGCAATGATTTCCTGGGCCCTGTCAGTTCCTTAGTTTGCCATCTTTGCACTTGAC
The DNA here is from genome assembly GCF_027574615.1 of Eptesicus fuscus. Taxonomy (NCBI): domain Eukaryota; kingdom Metazoa; phylum Chordata; class Mammalia; order Chiroptera; family Vespertilionidae; genus Eptesicus; species Eptesicus fuscus. Next base: position 28,954,713 of record NC_072483.1, on the reverse strand, counting down.
TGGCTCTTGTTCCCTTGATCTTCTAAAATGGTGTGACTCTTTGGGCTCTGTTTCAAGAAACATTGTGGGAAAAGCTTAGTTCCTCTTAAAATTCATTTTGACATGTTACATTTTTTCTGCCATACAAGGTCTTAGCTTTTCTCTGGTTCCTTTTTGACCTCACACTCTCTCTTATAAAGGTTGCAGCATTTCATCTGTGTATGGCCAGTCTTACTCTGCACCCCTTTTTGGGACAATAGTGGGGAAATAACATTGGCTTCAAATTTCACACCTCTGTTTAACTTTTCTCCTTCCATAATTTTACTTCCCGATAGATAATGTAACATAATGTATCATTTCTTCTGTGGAAATTAGAGAAACAATGACTTTCCACTCTTGAAATCCAGAAAGTATGTGGAACTGAGAAAAGAATAGTAAATCTCACTTTCTGAAGCTGTCCTTGTGCACATTTTTTGGTTTCCACGCTGTATCTAATCAGATTCTTGCAAAGCAATGCTATGCGTGCAATGATTCTCCTATAACTCTCTTTGGAGACAGAGTCCAGCTGCTGTGGTGAGGGTTAGCTGCTTCTTATGACTTGGGATCATCTTTCATTAAAAATCACAGATGGTAGAATATCCTCACCATAAGGACTGATATAAGCTTTGGTCAGGCGACGGACGGATGTATAACCATGAAGAGCTTCTTCAAGCACAACATCTGTGAATCATATCCAATGAACAAGTATCTGCAGTTGAACCCCAAACCCTGATTCATAGAGAAAATCAATGTAGTAGTCAATAAAAGCACCTTTGGAGTAAAATAACTTAAATCTACAAGAAGAAATGATCAATGAAAGGAATTTATTTCTTGTTGATTTATTAAAAATTTAATTTATGTAGAAAAATATTAGTAGTAACATTAGAGAGATGGTTTAGAGACAGACAATGCCTATTTGCTAAAATAAAACATAGGTCTCTTTTTAGGTTGTTACAACATGGCTACTCTTCAACAGCTGTGGAGTAAGGCAAATGTTGCTTATTGTCAAATGTGATCATTGAAGAGCTTGGTTATTGACAGCTAAGAGCCAGCCAAAGATAAGGCACATTTTGTAAGATGATTTTCTTTCACCTGCTGATTAAATTGTGAACAATCTGTGAGCCCAAATGCAAATTTCTCTGTTCTTGTTTTACTGGACAGGCTCCCAGGACTAGACTGGAGTTAATGCAAATTAGAGAATTTTCACCAGTTGATTTAGGGAAATAAATAGCTTGAAATATTAACCTTTCCATAGTGAAGTCCTGTAGAAAAATACAAAATTAGGAGCTTTGATCCAGTTAAGGAGGCTAGGCGGGCAACACGGTTCCTTTTTTTAAAAAAAATCCTAACCTGAGGATATTTAATATTGATTTTGGAGGGAGGGGGGTGGGGAGAGAGAGAGAGAGAGAGAGAGAGAGAGAGAGAGAGAGAGAGAGAGAGAAAGAATTGATCTGCTGCCTTCTGTTTGCACCCCAACAGGGGATCAAACCCACCACAACCTGGGTGTGTGCCCTGATTAGGAATTTAACCAGTAACCTTTGGTGTACAGGATGACACTCAACCAACTGAGCCACCTGTCTGGGCAACAGAGTTCCTTTTTATAGAATTATCACTCAAGGTAGGGAGCAGATTGACCAGATTCTCAATTTGTGAGTTGTTTTCTCTTTTCCTGCTCATATCTTGTCTGGTTTCTCTTTGCTCATCACTACCTGCTGAAAGTGAAACATAACACCTTAGGATAAGCCCTCTACTTCCATATTTTTGCAGTATGCATTTCCCTAAGTCCCTTATTGGGAAATTCATTCCAAAATAACAAGGGGCTACATTTTGTGAGGCACACAGGCAACGAATAACTTGGATAGAAAAAAACTGGTGAATTGATCTCTGCTTCGTATTTGACTAAACCTTTTAATAATTCTAAGGAAAGTGGGTGGAATATTTTGAATATCTTGTTATAAAAATCCCCCAGACACAATTCCACAAAAGACAAAGATGTCTGGAAGAAGACATTTTTGTGGATGTTAATCTCAAATGCTTTCATATCCAAAAGTTCATTGATAATATAAGGGATTTTGTAAATTTTTATAACAAGTTGTTCTCTGGTATCTTTGGAGCCCTCATGGTTGGCTGCAGGATCTGCTAAACTTCTCAGAGAGGGCTACAATCAGTCCTGGGCAAACAACTAAAAAAAAAAAAAATCTTATGAATTAGCAAGTAACAAAATTGAGGTGGAGCTGGAGACTATTTTATAAGCTTCATTTATATTTAAGCTTGAAAGAAGACTTGGGGTCACATGGTCTGATACCTTCATTTTACAGATGAGAAAACTGAGGACCGAAGAATGTAAATGTCATAATTTAGGTTACATAACTTCTTAACTGTAGAAACAGAATGAATTATTGATTGCCAGCCAAAGGCTTTATTATTAGGGTCTGCGGCATTAGACTTTCCTACAAGATCAAACTGCTGGCTTGGGTAGAATTCTAATAATTGAGATTTCATTTTTGATAAAAGTTTGTTTTGTGAAGCCTGCATCACATTATGTCCTTTCAGCACTGTAAAAAGGAGCTTAATTTGAATGTCCTTGTACCATACTGTACCAGCTAAGTGTACCAGCTTAGCCAGTACAGTATTATCAACAGGCTCCAAGAACACAGTGTAACTTTTCCCACCTGATGCTAGACCCTATCTGTCATGCTCAGATTCAATTTTGAAAGGCTGCCCAATTTCTCCTGTATCTGACTAAATTTTACAGAAAGATGCTGCTTTTAGTGTATGGTGATTTCCAAGGAATCCTCCTCCAAAAACAAGCTTCAAGTTAATGCATGAAAGTAAATGGAATTATTTTTTCCATGGAAATATCAGCATAAATAACATGGGCGTAAAGAACAAAGTAGTTGACCGTTATGTTGAGACATCCTAAGCTTACATAAACTTGCTATTGTGCTAAATCATGGAGCCAAATCAAGTATATGAGCTCCATTCTTTGCATTTTTTAAGCTGTCTATCTTTGAATGCTAGACATCTTGGAATTGTCATTTTGGGTATCCGATTTCTCTATTTTTTGTTTTTATGCAATGGTTTATAAAGTCAGACTGCTCAATGGGAATGAAATTCTTCCTTAAGAAAGAAAATCTTAATATGAAGGAGGACCATCTCAGAACATTTGTGAGTATTACGTCTGGGTCTGAGTAATCACCATGGTTTATAGGTACCAAAAAGCAATGACCTGGGAGGAGGTCAAGACAGTGATGAAGGATAAAGGAGAAAAAACCCAAAGGAGGCTATGCTTAAACACTCTGAATTAGCACAGTTTCATTCATTGCTTATGGATCTGTGTGTAGGCCAGGGAGTATATTCAAACTTCAGGTCATTTTCAGGTCTGCATCAGCATTTATTTTCCTCTGGTTCTCTTGCATCTTCCTTTTATATACCCAGAGTTAGCTCTGTCAACAAGGAATATGTGAGTGGCTGTGCATGTGGTCAATCCAGGATATTTGAAGAGTTTATCATATCCCCTATGAGTATTAATTTCCCACAACTCTCCTTTGAAGCTCTGGCTAGTTCACCAACCCATTGCTTTCCCCAAAGAGGGCAGCATCCTTAGACTGATAGAGCCCTGGCCATCCCTTGCACCAGATCTCCTCTTTAACTGACAACGCTTCAAATCAAGAAATTACCCTCTACTAGTAGTGCAACAACAAAGCTTATATGTTCAGCTTATATGTTCAACAACAAAGCTTATATGTTCAGCCTCCCCAGCTCTGGCTGAATTTTGGATTACTGGGCCAAAAGCTGAAGGAGCGATGGTTGTAGCCCTAGGGAAAATGACACAGATTTGTCTGTTCTTACCCAACTTCTGGTTGTTTCATGACTAAATGCTTCTCAGTTTGTTATATGTTTTTGGTCAAATTCCAAAGTACTGAGATAATTGTTTTTGACTGTTTTGTCCAGTTTTATAGTTGCTGTTGAGTAGGAGGATTTAAAAAAAACAAAACACTTTTTTTTTTTTTTTTTACCTTTTTGTTCTGTCAGAGTAGAAGTTAGAAGTCTTCTACACTTAGTTTTAGTGACAGGATCTTCATTGAAGATGAGTAGTCCTTACTCTTTGAATGTGAATATGGAAGCTCAGAACATGTTCTGAAGGTTATGCACTGTATCTGAGGGTATGCCCAACAATGGGAGATCCTCTATCCATTACCCATGGTTCCAGAAGCAAATGGGTTTGAAGCTCTACTTATGCCCCTTCCTCTATTTCCTTGTGAACCAACATCCAATATTGTCATTTCTGAGTGCTGATAACCACGGTGCAGAGGATTATTTTTCCTCTTGGCAACAATAACAGTCATTTAGTTTTCAAGTTGGGAGATTGACAAGGGAAGGGCATTATCTTTCTGCCTTCATAATAATAAATATTTAAAAAGCAGTAAGAATGTCTACCATTTAGTGAGTGTGCCAGGTACTTTGTTAAGCATTTCCCAATTTTATGTATTTTGATCTCCATTACGAAGCTTGGAAAAGTTAAGTAACTTGCCCCAAGGTCCCTCAATCCACAAGGTGTGGGTAAATTATTCAAACCCAGGTCAATTAGGTGCCTAACTGCATGTTGTTAATGACCATGCTGTGATTCTTTGGGGTACCCTTATTTCCAGACATTAACCAGGCAGACCAGGTCCATGCTTGCTCCGAAAGACTGGCTTCCAGTACGATGGCATTGTCAATACTCTGCCATGGTGATTCTTGTCTGTCTCAACCAAAATCTTCCTTTTTCAGCCTTTTTCTACTGGCCCACTAAATGTAGTTATACGTTAGGTAATAGAGGAGGGAACTCTGCTTAAAAATATCTCATTTTTCTAAATTTTTAATTTTTTTAACTGAAGGGTACATGTCATAGGTTGGATCCCCTGAGAAGCAGAATCTAAAATGGAGATTACCATACAAGAGATTTCTTAGAGAGTGCTCTTGGGATCAACTGATCTGAAGGGAATGGAAGCAGGTAGAGTTGGGCAGAAGGAAGAAATTGGGCTATGATGAAATTTCAACAATCTTCAGACAGCCATAGCGGGAGTTCTGAAGCTTGGATAACCCTTTCACAGTTGGAGGGTGGAGGCTGGGCCTTTATATCCACAATGATCTGTCATTGGGTATGGGCGGTCCTGAGAAAGGGGTGGGACTTTGGGAAAGGTGTTGCTCTTTAACAGATGAAAGGGGCTGACCACTGAGAGCTATCAGCCAGTAGTCCCTGTCCCTAGCTGAGGAAAATAAGTTTTTCATTCCTTAAGGGGGATTTGGACAGTTTATTGCAACACCCAGATAGCTGTTTATGTTCATACATTTTTTTCTATAATTCTTTTTTTTTAATTTGGCAAAATTATTTATTAAAAGTATTTTTAATTAAGATATAATTGACACATAACATGTGCACATGATTTGATATATGTATATTCTTTCATTTATTCAAGCAACATCTAATTTTTAATATAATTCTTAAGCATAAATTATTTTAGGCACTGTGTGAAAAGCTAGGGATATGATAATGAAAAATATGTACCAAGTTTTTGTTCTTATTATTATAGCCTGGGGGAGACTATTGGTATTTAATATCCTTCCTTGAAGTCTCTTGTTAATCAGAAATTGGTTCTAGGTCAGTAACTCAATGAGTCCTAATTTAAGCCCATTTTAATCTCTCATACCAGCCTTAATCACTTGATCGTTGTTTCCCAAATCCTTTTGAATAAGTGGATATCTTTCTTAGAATTCTACTAGACTATGTTTAGGTGTGTGTGTGTGTTTTTAATCATTTATAAAGTTACAATTACCAGCTTAATGAGTGTGAGCTGAGAGAAGGGAACCTCTGTATTTAAAAAAAGCATTAAGAATTAATTATAATTTTTGACAGAAAGTGAGGATAGCAGCAGTTTAATTTGTTGCTCGAGATTACCCTAGTTTGTTGGTATTATCCTAAAAAAAGAAATAGTGTGTTTTAATTGTTATTACTTTTGATAGTTTTTTACCCTAGGAGGTAAATTATTAATTAGGGTGTGCATTATAAATTACTTTTTTATTAGGTGATTTCTGTCTGACAATAGTTTCTAGGTTTTTTTTTTAATTAAACTATGTCTCTTGGATTTATTATTAATAGCTTTGGGCCCTATTAAGAGGGAGGCTAATTTGATTTCCACCTTATGGCTGCACATGCAACTGGAAAAATAATTCTGCCTGACTGAGATAACTGGTGAATTACCTGTGGCCAATATGAATAGCTCTGGGTGAGGAATCATTTCTACATGGAGATTTTATTTTCACATTTTTTTCACTATAGTATTTCACTACAGATTTTAGGTTAGTTTTTCTAAGCATTTTGCATATGTGTCAGGAAGAATAGACCCAGGTCTTAAAATATTGGTCCAGGAACAAAAAGAAATCAGGGAGAGGACAAGAAAACTCAATGTAGAATCAATCCCAAATGATACAAATAAATTAATGGGTCACCAAATTTTTCCCCATTTTGTGTATAAATGGGGACCCATGGCTAAAACTGAGTCCCGAGACTTTTTTTTTTTAAAATTTCATAGGCATAAGTGATAAACTAAAATCAACAAATAAAAACCGTCCACAACAAAAGTACTATTAAAATAAGACTATTTAAAAGTGTAAATCAGTTTTTTTTCCTTCAGTTTCACCTTGGGAGAACCCAATCTTTTGTTTTGAGAAAATCCGTTGAAAGAATGGGGTCTTGGAGGAATGTATATTTTATATATTACATAGTAGCCCAGAAAGACTTGGGACACACCACATAACCAAACTCTTTAATATTTCTACAGTGAAGGCAATGGCTATTTACATGAAATAGGTAAATATAATAGACAAATATGCAAATTGACCACACCTTTGCTATGCCCAAGCCACGCCCACCAGACAAGCCACGCCCACCAACCAATCAGGACGAGTATGCAAATTACCCCAACCAAGATGGCTGCTAATTTGCATATCAAGACAGCATAGAAAGAAGCCAAGAGCTGCAGAAGGGAGCAAAGCTGCAGAGAAGCAAGCAAGTCGGGGGGAGGAGAATGGAGGAGCGGAGGCAGGGCTGGGGGAGAAGGAAGGAGAGCAGATGGGCTGGCAGAGAAGGCAGGGTGGGGGAGAAGGGAGAAAAGCAGGTGGGCTGGCGGAGAAGGGAGAAAAGCAGGTGGGCTGGCGGAGAAGGGAGAAAAGCAGGCGGGCTGGCGGACAAGGCGGGGCGGGGGAGAAGGGAGGAGAGCAGGCGGGGCGGGGTAGAGTGCAGCAGGAAACCCTATTGCAGGATTTTTCTTGCAACGGGAACGCTAGTAGGTAAATAAAGACTTTATATAGTTCAGGTTCAATTTGCTACCTACTTTGTCAGCCCCAAACTTTGGCAAAAACATTTGGTTTTTAGAGATCTTTGGATTTCAGAATTGTGGGTACAAGATTATGCACCTGTACTAATGATGTAACTTTCTATTACTAGAAACCTAAAGAGTAATTTATTTCCAGGAAAATATTTTGAGATCTCAGCTCTTGAACAATTAAACTAACCCTTGGAGCAAAGTGATGGCTTTGGAATGGGTGCTGGTACCCTTATTATTCTTTGTTTGGGGGGCTGATAGGGGTACTGCAACCTCAGAGTTGGCTCTTAGGCTCACTCCCTAAATAAAGCTTGCTCTTATATGTCTTACTCACTACACATAGTTCTCTATTAGGTTTCCTATTCAGGGGAGAGCTCTTCCAACAAATAGATTGATGTAGGCAGCAACAGCAGAACCCTTAGCAGAGTCCTAATCCCCTTTCCTTAAGTGTGATAGGACAGCTGAGAAACACAAAGAAATTTAGCGCCATGAAAGAGAAAGGCCACAACAAAAAAGCAAAAACTACACCTGAAAGGATCCAAGATCATATAGGAAACAGAATAAAACTTTAAAAGAAAAATACTCAGAGAGAGTCAAGAAAATATTACACAAAATAAGAGCAATCGAAAAAGTAAGAGCTCTTTTTTTTTTTTTTTTAATTTCTGGTGCTAGGAGGGAGAAAGGGAGGGAAAGGGGAAAGGACGAGGGGGAGGGAAAGGCAGTGGCGTACTCCCTGGAGGGAGAGCCAAAAAAGCAAGAGCTCGTAAAGAATAAAAAATATTATCATCTGTACAAAAAGAATGTAGTGCAAGAACCTAAAAATGAAGTAGGGGGCATTTCTTAGAGCGTCAAACCATAATAACAAATAGCAACATATGAAAATGCATGAAATAAGAGACCGAACCAGGAAGTCCAACATATGAAACAAACAAACAACCCCCGCCCCCCCCGCCCCGAGAAAACAAAGGGAAGGAATGATGAGAACAGTAAGAGAGAGCAGTTCTCCAGAGTTGAAACACATGAATGTTCAACCTGAAAGGTCCCACTTGGTGAATGAAAAAAGTCTGCGTTCTGAGCACTGAGGAGCAGGAAGAGGAAGGAAGTGGCTTGGCATCTGTCCTTGGAGAGCCCAGTGTAGGGGGAGTTAGACTTGGCACATTTGAGTCCTCTTTTAGAGTGAATCATGATTTATTTCACGAAGAGTTTTCTCTACATCATTCTGACCGAGTTTGTGTTGGGAGAGGGTGCAGAGAGAGAAGGCAGCAGGCCATGGTCCACCAAGAAAAGACACAATGTTAGATTCAGATTGTGCAAGCTTCTATGGAGGCACTTAAAAAAAAAAAAAGAGCTTTGAGTGCCCTTATTAACTGGATAATACATTGAAAAAGCATGGCTGCAATATGTATGCATGGTCTCATTCATTTGTATATGGTGGGATGATGGGTGATTTTTGTGTTCTTTTTTATAATTTTCTCTATTTTTAAAAATAAATATGTGTTAATTTTATAATTAAAAATAATAAAGCAGTTTCTATGGGGGTGTGGCAGGTGGGTTTGGGGAGAACCTTTCTGCATTAAAAATGCAAAGACTCCTGGGAGAAGGAGATGGTGAAAACCTGGGGAGAGTGGCTTGTGAAGGTAGGAGTGGGAAGAAGCCTCAAGGGCACTTAAAGAAGGCCTGGGGCAGGACATGCTGAAGAATGAGAAGGCTGTAAAAACCGAAAGGTCAAGCTAAAGACAAGTTATTTACCTCATGACTCACCCAAGACCCGTCTTTACAAATTTCCTAACTGAGATAAGTAATTTTCTTACACAAGGACACGTTGCCTGAGGACCAGCTATACAAGATTCAGAAGAGACAGAATCAGAACCTGGAAAGACTTTGGCCAAGGATTCAGCTGTGAGAGGGAAGGAAAGGAACCCAGGGTTTACAGTGAAGCAACTGGGGCATGGGTCACATAAGCCATTCTGTGGGCACAGAGATCTTTTGAATTTATTTAAAAACAGAGAGCAATGCTTTGCTGACTGTTCCAGCATCCTTGAAGAATGAATGAACAAGATAAACTGACCAACAAAATAGGACCAGAGGCATGGATACATGGTACAGACTGATAGATCTCAGATCATTGGGGGGTTGGGGGGGAGGGTGGACTGGAAAAGATTAACCAAAGAACATATATGCATATATGCATAACTCAAGGCCACAGACAATAATGTGGTGAAGACCTGGGGTGGGGCAGGAGCAGGATGGAGGGGGGCAATGTGCGGGGATGGGGGACATCTGTAATACTGTCAACAATAAAATTAAAAAAAGAATGTTTCTCTGGCCATTGTCCCTTTGTTGTCATGAAGATATATCAATTGATTTATGTGTAAGGCTATTTTGAGCATTTTAAAAAGCAGGTTAATAAAGCAGAAATAGTTTCTTTTTGTCTAAAAGCAAGCAGATTATGAGAGAACAATTTAAAAGCGTACTTTATGCAAACAGAAATTATAAAAAGTAGCTCCTCACAATGAAGCCCTGAATGGCCATGTGATAATCCAATTGTTTAAAAACATCCCTTAATTGAATTCAGGTCACTAACTTTGGCCCTGACCCTCATGATAAGCCAAAAATTTAAGAATATTCAGTACTAAATGGTTCTGCATTAATTTAATAACCTATCTCAAATAGCAATGATGGAGAATTGCCATAGAATTTTCTATCCAGGTTAAACCTTCCCCCCGCCCCTCCCCAAAGGCATTTATGTTTGTAAGATTAAAAATAAATAATTCAAACTCAAAAAGTTACTTTTTCCTACAAAAATATCATTGTGGGATTATATATTTTTCTCACTGAAGAGAGTATAAAAACAAGGGGGAAGGTAGAAAAGGAATAGAAAAGCCGATTGAAGAGATAATGTATTGCATTTAAAGAACTTGAATGCCATTACTTTTCATCACTTAACTGTTCAAAGAACACTTTCGCTTCCTTATTTGCATGTTTCATTGTTTTCCAGCCTTTATACTGTATGCTTAAAATGCAAATGGGATAATATAAGAATAATGAGAAGTAATATTTGGAAATGTTCTGAGAAAATGTTGAAAAAAGGGCTTGCTTTCCACCTGATTGAAAGGAGGTGAGACGGGAGAGCAGTCAGACTAGTTATAACTTTATCTTAAGCTCTAACTAGAAGCACCATTGCTATTTTTTTCCCCTTGTACTGGTGAAAATTAGCTAATATTTCTCTTTCATGACTCCCTGATTGTTTTTATCCATTTCTTTTATTCTCTACATTATGTGCCTATCAACCAGTTAACCTTGATTCAATGAACATTTATATTGAGCACTTCTTAACTAGTCATTGCCAAAATCAAAATATAAAAAAAATAGTACTTTCTTAAGAAAAGCAAGGTTTGGCTAAGGAGCGACATGGGGAAACATTTGTCAGTCTCCTGCTTTAATTTTAAAAAAATATATTTTATTAATTTTTTACAGAGAGGAAGAGAGGAGGATAGAGAGTTAGAAACATCGATGAGAGAGAAACATCGATCAGCAGCCTCCTGCACACCCCCTCCTGGGGATGTGCCCACAACCAAGGTACATGCCCTTAGACCGGAATCGAACCTGGGACCCTTTAGTCCACAGGCCGATGTTCTATCCACTGAGCCAAACCTGCTAGGGCTGCTTTAATTTTGATATCGGGCTCTCCAATGAATGGGCTCAAAAATTAAACATCTTGGGTACCATCTAAGCTCTGCCATTTTCTAAACATGTTACTTACCTGCTCTGTGCGTCAATCTCCTCATCTGTGGAATGGAATAAGAACACCTTTCTCATTGCTGTGATCGTTGAGACAATACAAATTAAGTGCTTATGGAAATACCCTGAAAACTCTTATCTTTTGGATTGTGATATAACAAAGGAAGTGTAGGGTAACCAATCATTGCAGTTTGCCTGAGATTGATGGGTTTACTGGGACTTGCTTCTTTCAGGTTTAAAATGGGGATGGTGCTGGACAAATCCAGATGAATTAGTCATCCTAGAGACAGGAGAATATGTATTCGGTTAGCCATCATCCCAACTAGAATCCAATCACATGCAAGAAAAAGTTTTATTGAGGAGTAAGGCAAAGCATAGAAAATTCCTTCACAGGAAGGGGAAAGCACTCCATGCAGAGAGAACTGAAGTGGCAAAGGCATGGGAATGAGACTGGGCATGGCCTGCTTGTGAAAGCCTTAAGCAGTCTGGTGTGGGAAGCATGTGGGCTTATGAGAGGCTGTAGTAAATTAAAGGTTTCAAAAAGTGTGGTATTCCAGGCTACCCAAGGCCTGGTGTGTTATGCTCAGCACAGTGGATTTGTTCAGAGGTGATAGAAAGATGGCCATCAAGGTGGGTGGAGTGGAGATCTGACTGACATATACTTCTTGAACCTTAGTTTAGCCCCACTTTCTAATGAAGAACTCACGTGGCCACTGCAAGTAGATTAAAATGAACAATCTGTCTTCAGCTCTCATTTTATGATTAAGCAATCACATGATTTTTTAAATCATTTTAAAGTATGATGGCTCTCCTTATCTGAGAGCAGATAAAGGTGCAAAGTCATTTTTTCCACCTTTCAGATTCAAAACTGGGGGCATATTTGAATCTCCTCTTTCCATTACCCTCATGGAATCAGTGTTATAATGTGTTAGTTTTTGTCTTCATATTCAAATTTTCTTCTTTATTTTCTATCTCAGGCTGTAGTCACGTTCCTCTGTTTTCAAGAAATAATTGTATGTGGTTCATGCTCCTTGCCTCTGTCTAGATGTAAATATTCATCCTAAATATTGCACCTGATTAATCTTGTTAAACAGCATTTTTGTCATGTAACTTTCCTATTGAAGAACCTATTACAATTTCTTATTTACACCTAGATCTAGACCACTCTTGTCAGCCTGTGTTTAAAATTTCTCCATCAATGAGCCTCTCCCTGTGACTCCTGGGTTTTCTCAGAAAACATTCGTGCTGTTCAGATCCACAGAATTGTTCTTCTCAATTTACATTTGGAACAAATAAAGTCACAGAGAGGTTTAAGAAATGACCTTGAGCCACTCCTCAAATCAGTCTCTTAACCCATGTTGGTGATCTTTTCCCACATACTTAAGACTAGTATAATATAAATCAGTGCAGAAAAATTCTACAAACCTCTCTGCTAATATAATAATATCCTTCAGGTTAGCCCTCCACTTTACCTCAAAGCCATCTTCCCTTTTCTTCTGGTTTTCTCCTTAAATGCCCGTTGAAGCCTCTATGAGGGCAGGCTACATTGAGGGAGGCATTTTTATCAATGTGTTGCCAGAGTAACACCAGCCTGCACAAAGATCCAGCTGAAGGACTGGGATGGGTACAAAAGATAGTAGGATAAAGTTTGCTGTCTTTCTAAAGAGAAACAGAAACATGAGAGAGAGAGAGAGAGAGAGAGAGAGAGAGAGAGAGAGAGAGAGAGAGAGAGAGAGATTGTATAATTTTATAGTGAGTTTCAGTTTGATGATGCTAATTATAGCTTTTCCATTGCTTCCATTTAAATTCTTGCTAATTATTCCAAGTAAAGTCCAATTATCAGAGTTTAGGGTCTTGTTTTCATTTTCTTCTCAATTTTGATAGAAATTTAGACTTTTGTATAACCTTATTTCCCTAAAGTTTATATTTATGTATACACACACATATATCTCCTACATAATATATAAAACTTTTTGCACACACTATACATATTATTTTTAAAACCTTTCTTTCTTTCTTTCTTTCTTTCGTTGAGGCTGGTTTTTCAGGAGCTGGGGTAGGGAGAATCTTATTGAGACACTGAAACTTGGACAGACTAATTTTTCTGTATATATTAGCATGAGCTACCAGGAAGTTACTGATGTTTCTTTGCAGCATTATAAATTTGAACAGATTATTCAATTTATAACTATTAGGAAAAAACTAAGAGGAAGGCTGAAAAGATGTTCCTTGGGGGAATTTTCATTGCTGAAGTAAAAGATATCAATAGACTTACAAAAAGTTCCATGAAACAAATGGGAAAAAATGTTACACTGAAGATACAGATAATTTGGGAAGCTGCAGCCATCTGGTTATGGTCAAAATAGCTGCTTCTGATGTCCTTAGATGGTACAAATTACTGGCAGACCTCACAAACCAAAACAGGAATCCATTTTGAGATCAGATTCCTTTGCCTTCAAGACATGTTTACAAAGAAATCAAGATTAGAGGAAACAGAGGAAGAACTGAAGTGCGGAGAGAACATATCATCAAAAAGTTACTTAATTTGGCCAGTGATTAACATGAGCTGAATTTGGATGAGAAGGCAGGTAGATGCCCAGTCCCAGGTCATTCATTTGACTTTTTCCTTTTACCTTGTCCATCAGCCCCCAGCTTTGCACCTGTGAGCTGGTTGGTGATCTCATTAGGCAACCAAGAGACTTCTTCAAGTGGGGTAGTGGACATCAACCATGGAAGACACCAAATGGTGACTAGCATTGTTTTTAAGCACAGAGAACTCACTCCTTTAGAGACTTCACAAATAATGTGGGGGAAGCACTTTGCAGGTGTTGGACAAGAAGGCTAAGAACTTCATTTGTAGGGAGTACTATTGTCAGTTGAATATCAGAGGTAAATGTACTCTGAATTTATAATTCACAGGTCAATGAGAGCTGAATGTAATGGTCACATTCCTGAGCTGCTTCAAGCAGCCTCCGTGGGGATTGTCCACCGACTCATCCTCACCTTCAGTCACTGCACAACTATCCACTCCACACTCTAAGCTTCCCCCTCTAACTGCATGTTTCCTGGTTGTCTGAGCATGGGAATTTCTTTCCACTGTTTTTAAGATTAAATCTTTTTTTCTTCCCCTCACATCTTTTCTATCTTCCTTCGAATCTCCCTCCCCAGTTTCTAGGACTGGCCTCTTCTCTGGTCCCTGTTCTGATCTCATTTTCCAGCAATCTGTGAAGTCAGAAGTGAAAGAATCAAATAACTTCTTCAAAACACTTGTTCTTTAGTAATTGGGAGGGAAGAATAGGAAGAGGGGTGTTGGTGTTTTTGTATGTGAAAAAATAGTTTGTGTACTTCAACAGATAATTTACAAATACTGTTTATGCAGATTTTAAAAATCATTTAAAAATGTTTTTTTGAGCCCAGCTAGTGTTACTCAGTGGTTGAGCGTCCACCCATGAACCAAGAAGTCACCGGTTCAAAACCCAGTCAGGGCACATGCCTGGGTTTCAAGCTTGCTATCCGGTAGGGGGCATGCAGGAGGCAGCAGATGATGTTTCTCTCTCATGGATATTTCTATCTCTCTACCCCTTTCTCTTCCTCTCTCTAAAATCAATAAAGACCTTAAAAATAATTTTGGACATTCAAAAATTTTTGAAACCATCTTCTAAAAATACTTCAGAGTAATTGTATGGAATATTGATTTAAAAAATGCATTTACCTTATCATACTTTATGCACATTATCTTCTAGTTAGTTCTCACTTTGTTCAAAACACTGCAAATTCTTTTTGTACCTTCAATTGAGATGGGAATTGATTCATAATGTGTGTAACTTAAGTTTAATCTTATACAAACAATTACTATATAAGGCATACCAGAAATACACGTGAGTTTCCTGGGGCCCTCTTCAAAGAGATAGGTAGTCACTCTCCAGATAGGCTGAGATGGAGGCTTCATTAGAACCACTTAACCTGTGAATGAGGATAGGTGCTCTATATATGTCAAGGCTCCTTGGGCAGAGAAAACTAACATTTGCTTCAAAATGAGTCTTAAGTGAAACATCTCTAGGGCAGATGTCCTGATTTATAGATGTTGATTTGCAGTCAAGCTAGTCTATGGGCTGTGCTTCTAGATGAATAACCATAGGAACTTATCTATGTAGATGGTTAATGCTTTTACTAATACCCAGGAGGTTAATCAAAACTGAAATGATTTTAACAAATTTGGAGTTGATTTTTGCCTAGAAAATGTGTCTGTATTAGTTAGGGTAGGCTAACTGCCATGAGAATCCTATATAATAAAGATGTAATATGCAAATGGTCGTTACCCTGTGAAGCCTAACGACTGACTGTGTAACGACCGGATCACGGATCAGCAGGAGGGTGGGGAAGTGAGCTACAAGTGGGCAGTGGAGAGCTACAGGAGGAGGCAGGGCAGCAAGCTATGAGGGGTGGAGGGGCAGAGGGAGCTACAGGAGGGTGGGGCAGTGGGTGGAGAGCTCCAAGAAGGCGGCAGCGAACTACTGTTGAGCTACTAGCATGCGCAGGGCTACTAGTAGACTATAAAATATAGTATGGTTAAGACATAATAGAAGTTGATTTCTTGCTCACATGATGATACTGGGGAAATGGGGATGGCCTTCTTTCATGAAGTCATTTAGGAGCCCAAGCCGATGAAGGCTATGTCATCTTCAACATATGGCTTTCAAGTGCCAGCTGGTAGTTGGCAAGGACATAGAGGAGCAAGCTTGGAGGCTCTTGTGACGAATGGAAGTGGCATGCATCACTTTTGCCCACATTTTACTGGGTACGTGGCCACATCTAACTGCAGAGGAAGTTGGGAAATCTAGTCAGCCCGTGCAGGAAGAAGTGGAGAACATGAGTTTTAGTGAGCAACCAGCAGTGTCTGCCAGTCTCCATTTATCAATCAGTGGCTGTTGTGACCTGTAGGAATAGGTGTATTTTATTCAAGGAATGAATTTTGCCAAAAAGACTTAAAAGGGAGGTTTTTTTTTTTTTTTTTTTTTTTTATCCCTGAACATTCAGATAACTTCATCCAAGGAGAAATGTTTATTTTAATTTACAAGGTTACAGCACTTCCACATTCCATGCTGCCCCAGCTCTGTCTGCTTTGCCTCCAAATAAAATAGGAATAGCCTTCTGCCTTCATTCTCTAAGGCAGTAATTTAATTTCCTAAAGGCTAAAGTCAGTTTTTTAACGAAGTGTTTAACAAAGCTATATTTAATTCAATATATCATCATTGAAAGCATTTATTTGTGTGTGTGTGTGTGTGTGTGTGTGTGTGTGTGTGCGCGCATGTGTATGTGCATTTTTTATCACTGAGTTCTGGGTCTACACCCAGCGAATGACATAAGTATGAATTTAAATAAGTTGTATTGAAGCTACACCTTTTAAGATCCATTCATTACTAAGAGGAGCATGATATCCTTCTTTGGACTTTCCCTGCATGTGAAAATGAGTAAACACGCCCTGGTTGGGTAGGCAGTAGGAGTAAGAGGCCTTAAAATGACTTAATGACCTTGTTCATTACTGGCCTTAAATTGTATTTGATTTCAGGGTGGGACCTTGCTGCTGTGTGACTTGCAGAACCAGTTGTGTTTCATACAGAATGACTTTGTTTATCTAAAATCAGAGGTGAAGTCTTTGTGTAGGTTAATGAGGTGGGTGAAAGGGCAAAGCAAAGCAAACAGAACTGCTTTGGAGCCAACTTGGTGATGTAGGTTTATGAGGAACAGTGAATACTTTTGATAACATGCAAATAATCCCTAAATCTTACTCTGCCCATTGGTTTTAGTGACTTCCTCCATGGGTTTGGTACCAGGTGTGTGAAATCAATCATTTTGTTCCCTCCCCCCTCCCCCCCAGCCTGTGGCCCCTGCGTGCTCGCTCTTCTGAAGGAAGATCTAACAAAAGTGATCAATCTAGATTAAAATCTAACAAGTTGTTACCACTGGAAGAAAGTATTGAGAGGTTGGGTAATCCATAAATGGTAAAAGGCCCCAGGCAACTGAGGGTGGACAGCAAATGATCTTTTCTTATCCCTGGTTTATGGCATGAGCTTGGATAGAAAAATGGGGTATAGGCTCTGAAGCTAGACAGATGTTGGAGCAAATCTCACCGCCACCACATACCAGCTATGTGATTTCAAGCCATTATTTAACTTCTCTGTGCCCTCACTTCTCCATCCACAAAAGGAGACCGAGATTATCCCTTTCTCAGGATTATGGTAAGGATTAAATGAGATCATGTGTATTATATTTCTACTCTGGTGCCTGGCCTGCAGTAGGCACTTAATCAGTGTTAGCTATAATTATTATCTATGGAAAATTTGCATTTCCCTTTCTTCCTTGCATGTTCCACACCCTTCTCTATTCCTGATAAGAACCAAAGGGGCATATGTTATCGAAGTTTCTCCAACGAGCTCTGTTTCAGTAGTTAATGCAACAGTCCCTGATGCCCTCTTTGACCTCAGGGGTAAAACAATTTGGTGGTTCAGAGCAGCTCTTTCTCCTCAGCTCTATTTTGTTCTTGATATAGCTCTTCCATTCACACACCTTGCAATCTGTGAAGATAAAATTAACCTATTTGCCAACCTGCGTCTCAGTGAGAAACTGAAAAATTACACCTTCTCTACGCACTAGACAGTGTTTTCTAGTGCATCTTTGATGAAGAATATGTTAAAGGAAGAGACGGCTTACAGGGAGAAGACTGAGTCTATCTGCACTCAGTTTATTCCCTTGGAAGAGTCCTCTGCAAATGTCAAAAGCTGGATTGAGAGAACAGGATGTGACATGGAAGTCGCTCAGTTGCGTCTCCACACACATTTCTGAAATGGAGAATCAAAGTGTGCCAGTGTAACTGTCAGATTTGGGCATATGGAACAATCTAAGGAATCTGACTCTTTCCAGTAACAAGTTTAGCAACTTCCTTTTAAGAGAGAAAGAAAGAAAAACACTCACTGCACTCACAACCAATGGTTATTCTCAGTCAACAGTTCAAAGGAGTGTACTTTTCCATTTTGTATCTGAGCTGACGACATCCCTGACATCAGAAAGAGGTAGTGCAGCTGACCTGCATGTTGCACTCTTTGATCTTCAGTGCCCTGGATTAACCTAGCTGTCTTCTGCCTCCCTATTATTGCAGAAGCATGGTAGGTAGTCAAGGATAAGTTTGCCTTGACCTTGTCCTGGAGGGCAGCTGGGTGTTATCTTTAGTCTCCAAGACAGCCTGGGCCATTGCACCAGGCTACACAGATGGACACTCTTCTCTTTCATTTCCTATCTCCTTCAATGGGCCATTGTGTGATATTCCTCAATCCTCTCGGGGCTTATCTCCCTTCCTCCCCCATCCCTACTCTGTAATTCTTAGAAATTCTGAAATTCCAGGTTTTAGAAACTAGAATCAATGAGGAGGGGGTACAAACTGGTGGTGGTGGGAGTGTCTTCAAGGCCTGCATCTAAGGATTCCTAAGTTATCAAAAATCTACTTGAGACCAGACCCTTAAAGGTACGGTAGGAGGAGAATCAGAATGAGAAAATACCCCTTTTTGCCTGATACAGTGAACCCAAAATTGGGGTGAGTAGGTGTCTATACGGTGGATAGCCTGAGGTATTAGGCACAACTCTTTGTGCTGAAATAGCCTATTAATATCCGCAATTTTACCACTAGAGATTAAGTCTGTTGGATCTGGAATGTTTCAGTTTCCAGAAGGTTCCTGTCTAAATCTGTCTGGGAAATAAAAATTTAAAGGTGCTTTCACATATATTAATTTAATCCTCAAAACACCCTTGTGAGAAAAGTCCTGTTATTTTTGCCCATTTTACAGATGAGAAGACTGAGGCACAGAGGCACTAGCCACTTGCCCAAGACTCCACAGGTAGGAAGTGGTGGAGCAAGAGTTTAACCCAGGCAGTCTAGCTCCAGAGCACCAGCATTAAGTCCCCTGCCACAGTGTCCTATACCACAAGCACTCATTTTTATTTTACTACCGTGAGCACCTCACTGCTATTGCAGAAACTTCAGTCTCTAGCAAAGCTCCCCCTGCCCCCACCCTCAACTATTTCTGAAGTTCCCCCAGAATGTCTGGTAGGTGTGGACCAGTAGACATTGGTGTAATGTGTAGTGTCTGCTCAATCCTTTTCTCCTGTTCAGGTGGGTGTCCCCTGGATATTGTCTTACTGTTGCCTCCATATTTCAACAGTTTAAGCCAAGAAGGCTATATGTTCTTCACAATCCCCTGGGAGCTGAAGCCATGAGGTGTTCCACCTTGAAGGAGCGAGGATTTTCTGTGAATGTGAGACCGTGGGGCTTTACGCAGCACAACACTATTGCCTGCTAGGATCCCTTTGTTAAAAACTGCCTCCTCCCCTTTCCCTCATTCTCATTGTTGACACTGAGACAAACATCTGAGTATATTTGCACGTCTCCATTCCCAGGCCTTAACTGACAGGTCTCCCCTGGAAACTGGGCCAATCCCAGCAGCCCCTGCTCTGGCCCTAGTTGACTGGTCCAAGCGCTGATTTAAGCTGGGCTAATGAGTATTTTTCTTGGGTGGACTAGGGCCCAGAGAGAGCTTGAGGGCAGCCTCTTTCTAAGGCTTAAGTCTTTAAGATTTAAAACTTAGCAACTTTCAAAGATCATGTATCTTATCATTTGAAGAAAACTATTCTGCAAGGGGAGAGGATGAAGTAGAAAGGCAAAGGGGCAGGAACAAGGAACGGAGGAAAGGCCCAGTGTACAGGAGTCCCTGATTTCAATCACTTCAAAGGTTAAGTAGCATCTCCACTCTTCCCATATCTTACTGTTCTTTTCTTTCTTGAGTATCATGAGCCAGTGAAGTCCCATATTTACTCTAGCTGATTTCAATTGTGTTTTTAGCATTTGCAACTAAAAGAAATCTAAAAGTCTTGCAGGTGACAATTCTTGGTTTAAATACCTTGATATCTGTTTTCAATTCTCTTTCTCTTGGACTTTGACAAGGAAATCTGGCCAACTGAGAATTTTTTCACCAAAACATTTTCTTATTTTTCCAGCCTACTATTCCCACCCCAATATTGTAATTAGTTCCTTAACTAATATTCGAAGTTTTCACTTATATATGCAAACACACCTGGGAAAAGAAACACCCTACACCAATATCAGCTAAAAGCCATTATCTGTAGAGACTAGTTGGCAGTCTAGCTAAGAATAAGACTTCTGGGAAATGAAAACTCGTTGGAGAGCTGCAGAAATTTGATGTGCAAGTCAGGGAAATGGAAGACTGAATTTGTCAAGGACAAGTTTTACTTTCTGGATTCCCTCCTTACCTAAGCACAGTGAATCTGGACATTTGTATGTTTCTTGTACTTTTTTTCTCATTGTGAATGTGATTAAGATAAAATATGTATTTTGTGCTGTATTCGAATCTGGCCTAGAGGAGTGTTTATTTTATTGTACATACTTTAAATTTAGGCTTTTTAAAACTTAATATTTAGTTTTAAAATACAAATAGGATGCAAATTTGTAATATGTTCTTTTTTTTTTTTTTTTTTTTTAACCAAGGCCTCTGAAACTTGAAAAGAATCAGATTACAATCCTGTATGCCTACCTTCTGCATCATGATTTAACATTCACTGAGCTGGGGAAATGGCTGGGGTTAGGAATCCTGTAGAAAAGCACCTTTGGTTTTCTCCTGGGTTGCTAAATAGCCTGCCTAAAACCAAATCAATCTTGGTTGCTTTCTCTTGGAGAGGGATGTGAGAACAGAAGAGAACTGAGGTACCCTGATTTTACTTGTTCGGTGCCTTCTCCTGGGTTTCCCCAGCTTCTTGTGTGAAGAAAAAACACTAGGAAGTTTATAAACTTGCGCTTTCTGATCCACTCATTTCACCAATTGTGGAATTTTAGATCTGGAAAAGACTTCAGGAAGTGAGTGTTCCAGATCTTTTGATCATAGACTTTAGAAAATTTAGCTGTTTGGATCAGGGTCATGTAGCTATTTAGAGGTCTTCAAACTCCCAGGACAGTGCCATTTCTGGGTAAGATGTAGGATATTTCTAAATTAGGTCTGTTGACCATATATTAAAACCAAACCTATGTTCATTCTCCATTTGTTTCCCTTTGCTTACCATTCAAGGCAGAGCTGACAGAACTCATTTTTGCTAATGTTAGATTCCCCTCTGAGTTCAAAGGTCTTGACCTGAGGAGCCAGGGGGCATTGAGTAGGTGGGCTTGGCTGGCTCACTCACTGCCAAAAGCTGAGCAGAGCCAAGGGAGCTCCAAAAACGTACCCAATTGAAGACCTGAAGTTCAGTCCAAGGTGAAATTTCCACCTGTAGAAACTGAGGGGAGATGGAAATCAATGGCATGACCATGGGGTGCAGGATGGAAACCAGTGAGAATCAATGGTTTGGGAAGGAAGTTCTGGAGGGTAGAGCCAAAGGAAGTGCCTGAAGCCATAGTTTAGAGCATCACTGGGACCTTCCCCTTGCCTTCCCATTGCCCCCTACCTGTACCCCTCCTTGAGGATGAGGGGTGATTGATCTGGGCCCATCATTCTTCAGTGATTAAGTAAAACAGAAATCGCCCTTACCAAAAAACCCAGTACTTTCAGATGACATTTTTGGCTCAGTATTTGTCCGTTTTATTTATCTCCTCGTTGGAAAGCCCTGTGAGAGAAGGCATAGTCATGCTTGAGGAGCCCTCTTAAATCCATGGGTTTATTATGAGACTGATATCGCTTATATACAATCAAAGCACTAGAAATGTCAAAAGCAACATTTTTATGTATTTCAAAGAATGTATATTTTTATGACAAGTTCTCGATGTGCTTCCATGCAAATATATTATGATTAAAATTCTCCCACCCTTCAGTCTGACAAATTAGTGTTGAAATTAAAACAATGAGTCCCTTGAGAGACAAACTCTGGAAAAGAATTGCAGAAGTATGAAACCTTATGCTGGCACAAAACTTAATTTCTGTGTTCCTTGTCTGCACAGGAAAGGGCGTGGAATGAGAAAATCTGTAGGGAGACCTGTAAGTAGAAAATTCCTTTATTTTTCTTCTTGTTATCCTTCATTCCTGATTCTTCCTCTCCTTCTCCTTCATTTGACCTGAACTCAGATTTTTAAATTTCAGAAGCCATGAATCATATGCATATTTCTTGGGATAATGTAATACACAAATAAATGAAAGGGTTTTAAGCTTACATGACACATGATAGGGGTGTATGAGAAAGGCATACTATATTGTTTGTGTACAACTGGTTAGAATGAAGGTATGGCTGTCATTTGAGGAGGGTGAGTGGGCTGATTTGGGGTGCTTGCTAAGTTCCTCTTTGGTACTTGTGTGGCACCAAGCCTGTGCTTGCTCTACTAGCTCATCTCCTTGCCTTAGTGACATTTTCAGTTCCCCTTTCCCAAGCATACTTTCAAAGGTCAGTGCTTTGCCTGTACATTACAAAACTGGTCACAAATGAGTAGGGGATTTGAAGGGAGTTTAGGGTGAGGGAATGAATAGAGTTGCTCCAAAAAGTGGTTTGCCACAGGGACCATCCTGGGGGTCAGGGTAGGTGGGTGACACAGAACCAGTGTCAATGATCCTGGATGGGCCGATTCTCCCTCCGCACAGGTTCATGCAGATAAAATCTGATTAAAATAGTTATGGTGGGAATCACTGAGGGGAAACACCTCGTTTCCCCATCCATGCATCCATACTCTCCATGGAGCTCCAACTGCCTGTTCACAGCAGAAAAAACTTTTCCCCCAAACAGTATGCGTGCCCCCTTCCCAGAATACTGGGAGTGCAGGAGACCTCTGAGTACCTCTTCAATGAACCTCTCTACTGTGCAGGATGAGCCAATGTGCCAGGAAAATCTGCCTTTGTGGGTGATTTTTAAAATACATTTTTATTGATTTCAGAGAGGGAGAGGGAGAGAGAGATAAAAACATCAATGATGAGAGAGAGTCGTTGATCAGCTGCCTCCTGCATGTCCTACACTGGGGATCAAGCCCACAACCTGGGGATATGCTCTGATTAGGCATCGAACCATGACCTCTTGGCTTATAGGTTGACATTCAACCACTGAGCCACACTGGCTGGGTGTCAGTGATTTTTTGGCTGTCTTTGACATACTGTTCTCCCAAACGATATTCCTTTTCTTTCTTTTTCTTGATGGGGTGGGGGTTATGGGACTCAGCTGCAATGGTGTGTTCACTGTAGAACTTGGTGTTCTGGAGTCTTGCTTTCTGCATTCTGTGGATGTTCAGCCTGATAAATAGGTGTTATGTAAAGGGTGTTCAGAGAATAAATATTCAGGGTGGATTCTATGGCTCAGTGATGACATCAGAAAGCCAGGCCTTTTCATCTTCTGTCTAGTCATTAACATTGTGTTAGTATTTGGCTCTTGTGTTGCTTACCTCAGGGCCACAAGATGGCTGCCGCAATTCCTTGGCAACATGGCCATATTCAAAGACAGAATCAAGAAGTGGGAGTGGGGGTCAGTAGGAAAGAAGTGATTTAAGCTAATTTTCTCTCTCTCTCTTGGTTGATAGATTGATAGACAGACACATAGACAGGTAGATATAGATACATGGATAATCAGAAGGCCTCAGAAGACTTGCACTTATAGTTCATTGACCTGAAATATATATTTTTTCACGTACAGTACAGGGGTTTGGGAAAGCTAGCATCTGGAAGAAATGAATAGGATTGCTACAAATGGCTTAGCTAATCATGATTCAAATACAAAGGGGCTGAAAACATCATTGTTCTGCACAAAATGGTGGTTCTGTTGGTATGGAAGAAGGAGTGGCTCTTGAAGGATCAGCCAACAGTATCTGCCACACAAACAGAACCACAGTTTTGTTGAGTTTTCTCCTCTACACAGGAGAGTGACTCATTTATGCTGGGGGGCTACCTCTCCAGTCCTAGAGGATCAATCATGATCATGAGTGATTTAAGCCAAGTATGGTGGCCAAATTCCCCTTGCCAGTGGTTGGGTTAAGTAAGGAAGTGTGGCATAATTTTGTCCAATGAGCTGTGAAAGGAATTGGACAGGAGGCTCCTGGGAAAGATTTGCCTCTCTGACTAAAAGTAACACATGGGGTGCCGGAGCCTGCCGGCACTGTAGTTGAACGGTACCTGAAAAGGGGGGTGAGGATTAAAAAACACAGACACTGTAGTTGCCGGGAGGACGGACAGTTCAAGACTGCCGCGTCGAGTTTATTTCTCAGCCCCTTTTATAGGCAAAAACAGCTTGTGCAAACATAAAGGTCAGAGCCCGGGCAGGATGTTTTTTCCGCCTTAGCAGAATCCTAAATACACTTTAAACTTCTCTCCCCGTCAATTTCCCTATCCTTGTTTCCTGTTATTGAGAACCTATTGCAACTCTTGGAAGCAAAGGCCCCAGCAAAGCGGGGAAAACAAGGTTATTGGATTGTTTACCTGATTGCCTCTCACGGTCTCCCACATTTCCCCCTTTCCTTTATAATAAAAGAACCGGGGTGGGCCTTAACTGGCTAGGGAAGTAGAGGTCTGATTCCTCCCGTGGCTCATCAGCCACTCCTCAGGCTCTTGGTATCTTTTGGGGAGGAGAGGCAGAGCCCTTTTTCCTACTATATCTACTTTAGATGATACCAACCTCTATGCAAATCAGACATACCTTCAGAGGAAGTCAGAGACGGCCAGCTACTATAAGGCCTTCCCTTGCAGATGCTTTGCTCTGCACCTAGCCAGTACCCAGTCTCGCCTTGCGGCGAGATGCAGCACTCTGACTACCTGTCTGCTTCCTATGGAGGCAATCAAGCTTAAAAATATGATTCTATACAACATGTAGAGGCCCTTGTGGGCCGGCCTTGAGCTTAACCTCGTGTAGGCCTGCTTGGAGAAGCGTTAAAGCGCTGATTCCTCTGCGCACCAGAAAAGGCAAAAGGCACGCTAGCCCTACTACCACGGCCCCTACTAGGGCTACGGTAAGGGCCACATGTTGAAGGTCAGAGGTGGAGGGGACCATGGGCATAAGCTGATTTAAAAAGTCCTTGGCGGTTTCTGCCGCATCTACCTTAAGGGGGTCTGTACTTTGCAGACCTAGGATCTCCTCATGTAATTTCAGTAGGTCTATGGATTCGTTAGCATTGTGCCAGATTCCTGACAAATGAGCCTTTACCTTATTCCAGCCATGTACGGACTGGTTGTATGGCTGAGGCGTAACACATATCCATTGATAGTTAGCATGGCATTGTAATTTGTTCCTTACCTTTAACCCATCTATCTCTTCCCCTAGGTACATAACCATGTCATATAAAGCATTGAGCTTCTCCTCAATCTTTCTATCAATTGCCTCTTGTGTCCCTAAGGCTGTGCTAACATTTTTGGATAAATCATTGACAAAATGAGCTGTCTGTACCTCCTGGGTAAGGGCCGCAGCAGCAGCTGCAGCCGTGGCAATTAAGGTTATCAAGGCCGTGACACCGGCTATCAGCAACCCAATGAACCTCCGGGGTCTGCTGAGGGCCGAGGTCACCTCCCTCCACACCTGGAGGGAATGATCATTATACCAGGGCTCAGAGAGATTTACCGGGACCATTACAAAGGCAGGCTGGTGGAGAACAACCACCTGTTCTCCCCAAGGTACATTAGCAATACAATTGGTTAACAGGCAATTTACACAAGTAACATTAAAGGTCTGACTTTGATGGGAAATATTCACCTTCCCCACTAGCAAGGCATAAGGCTCTGGCACACAGGCAGTCACATTAACTGTCCAGCTGCTTGCAGTCCAGTTCTTATTCTTATCACTAGACGGATAGGTCACCACGGCTGTGACCGTGTTCAGAGCAGCAGCCAATTTCCAGAGTAGTAGCTGGATTGGACCGCCAGCCACGCTCCAGAGTCCCTCATAGAGTCCTTGAGTCCAACTGGTCTTGTTGAAGACGGACCAGTTGATGATGGATGAGTTGGTGCCCTGGATCGGGAAGGCAACAGCTTGATTGGTGTAGCACCGCTCCCAGGGCACGGAATGCTCTCGTATATCGGATGGTTTCTCACATGGCAGGACGTCTCGGGGAAGAGAGGCATTTAGTCCGGTTCCCAGCCCCCCGAGGCTCATCACATTGATATTCCATCCGACGGTGGAGCTGTTGACCTTAAAAGTGACCCCTTGGAGGGTAACACAGCCCGTTGCACTCACGTTCTTGGAAAAACAGATAGGAGTGCCTTCTCCTATAGCGGAAAAGTTGTATGGCACTGGGTTGTGCGCCTGGAGGTGACCATTCGAAGGCCCCCCAAGAAGCTTGGTATTGTTAACATAAACCGGGACGTTGCGACCCTCCTGTTGGGTCCTGGTCCTCCCTCTCGGATGTCTGGACTGTTGCGTGGCGAACCAGCCTCTCTGGTAACCAGCGCGGCCCCTCGGCGTCCTGTGGGAAAACACAGACATGGCCTCGCCCCCAGATTAATACAGGATCGGGCCCATACCACTGTCCTGTTAGGGGATCTTTCCAGCGCACCTGAGCATAAGTGCGGGAACTACTGGCTCCCCACAATCTCTGAGCAGCAGATTGTCCATGAGCATCAAAAGTTAAAAAATTAAGGATAAAGAGAGCATGATGTAAATAGTTATGTGCTGACCTAGGGTATAGCTCCCCCTCTTTTATTTTTTGCAATTGAGTTTTAAGAGTCCCATTGGCTCTCTCTACTATCCCCTGTCCTTGAGGGTTATAGGGAATTCCTGTTTTTAGACTGATTCCTAGTTGACTGCAAAATACCTGGAAATTTTTACCAGTGTACCCTGGTCTATTGTCTGTTTTGATACATTTGGGCTGCCCCATGGTGGCAAAGCATTTTAAGCAATGGGCAATACAATGCTTACTGGCTTCTCCAGTTTGGGCAGTTGCCATAATAAATCCAGAAAATGTATCTATAGTGACATGTACATATTTTAATTTCCCAAAAGGGGCAACATGAGTAACATCCATCTGCCATAGCTGATTGGGCATTAACCCTCTGGGGTTTACGCCATAGGAGGGTACAGTAGTGGTAGTGGGGCAAGTACCGCATTGTTTAACTATCTGCCGCGCTGCTTCTCTAGTGATTAAAAAAAAACAGTAACTGTTAGATTTCTTTTATTAGACCCTCACAAAGTACTTTGGCATAACTATTTACCCTCTGTTTAGGGAGGCAGAATGCAAATTACTTACTCTTCCTGGCTTACTGGCCTGTATTATTTGCTTTCTTTACAACATATCTCTTCTCCTTCTTACACCTACACAACCTTCTATTGAGACACTTCTAAATTAGCCTTCAAACCTTCCTTCTATGTCCTTTAAAAATGCATAACCATGCCTCAGACCTTCTACTCAGTATTCCTTATTCTTTGAAACTTCAATCCTTTAATGAATCCTAAAAACTAAACAGCCAGAATTTCTTAGATTAACATTTATGACTTAGACCTTCTGTGATAAAACTAAGAGCTGGTAAAAATATTTCCTTTTGAGAGACAGATCCATGGCACCAGCCATGACGAGGCTTCAACCCCAGTATGAACTGAAAACTCAGGCAGCAGCTGTGGGAAATTGGATTGTGAGAAGAGGGTCCCTCTTGGCAAAAAGGACTAATATAGGATGCTTAATTGCCTTCCCAAGGGGCCTTCCACACAGTGGAAGGGATTAAATCCTTTCACCTTTTTAAATTGCTGCCAGACATTCAAAGAATTAGTTTGTAAGTTTGTTTGGTATATGCTGTTGTAAAATATCAAAAATTATAATGAAATTGCAGAATAATATCATGTAAGGATATCCTTTGCTCTAGGCCATGGCAATCCAATTTCAAACTGGCTGTCAATTATTTAGTTACTCTGTTTTGCCATTTTTGGGGCCAAAACCTTCATAACATTTAAAGTATATTTATTAATTTTTATTTGATAAGGCTTTCCATACAATTTCAAGTATATTAGATCTTTTTTATAAAGATTTCCTTTAAGAAGAGAGGATAAATTTCTTGTATTACTCCGGGCCCTTGGAGCTTTCCAAGAATCATCTCTGTTAAGACCTTGAAATTTTAACATGGTAAAAAAAAAAAACAACCATCAAATATATATATATATATCCATATATGATTTAAAGATTATAATACTTTTTTATAATTATCTTAATATTTATCAAATTTAAACTTTTAGAGCTGGCCAGTCAAATATTTTTTAGCATGTCCTAGATTAATAACACAATAACACTTTATATTTCTAAGAATAAATACAAGACATAATCAATTAAGAGCTTCAATTCTGTCCTCTAGGTTTCATGCAATGCATACTCAGATCAACATTTCAGTATTATAACAATCCAATACATTTAGATCTTTTAAATTTATCATTTGATTTAGTAAACTTCCAAGTTCTTTTTAAATTTCCAGCCGATAGGCCTGGACCAGCCTCTAAATTTCAAAATGGTCACAATTTTCCTGCTGGGGAAATCAAGAAGCAAACTCTCAGCCATTCATATGTAAACTTGACTATTTCCTTCTTGCTATTTACTTGCCTCTGGCGGGAAATTTCAAGAGTTACTTTATATGCCTTGGGAAACTGGCCTGTATTTCTTTCTCCGGTTCATCTTTGCCATTTTTAAGGCCAAAACAGTCTCGGGTTTTTATTCTGTACACAGCAAAAAGTTAAGTTCAGCTCAAAAACTATGCGCACTCGTTTTTAAACCGGCCTTTTCTCTTTACATGTGCACAGAAACCCCAGATGCATTTATGAATTTGTAAAAGCTTTAAGTCATTAGCTGGAAAATAAATAAAGATGGCGAAGATGAGGCCTTTCAAAGTGGCCTTTCCCCCTTATCTCCCTCTCCTATAGATAATATAGACCAATCATCTCCCCAACTGCATCCTTCCTCCCTTTGATCTCCTCAGCCCCGCTCCCTCCCCCATTTCTTTCTTCTTCCCATTCTCCTTTTAAGCTCTACCGGCTCCCCTTTAAAACTTTTCTTCCCTCCCTCTCTCTCTCTCTCATCCTACCTTTCCCATACATTCTTCTCTACTTACTTCTACTGTTTTAATATCTATCTACCTGCATAATTATTCACTATTATTTATCTTTTTTCTTTTCTGATTCCTACTTTTAAAATCTGTCTCCAGTACACAACTATACTTGATTTTCATTATAGATCCACATACATCCTCTCTCCTTCTTTAACTCTGCTCTCTACTGATTCCTTTATAAAGTTCTTTCCTCCCTCCTTCCTTTCTTTTTTACTCTTTTTACAGGCTAATTAAAAAAAAATACTTTCTTCTTTCTCTCTTTCTATGCTTTTCATCCTTAGTACTGACTTCTTTACTTAAAAATCACACTCAATAAAAATACATTTTTTAAAAATCACCCTGTACTTAATTTTCTTACTAACTCCTCCTTTTAAACTCCCCTCACTCTCACATTCTGTTTATTCTTTTTATTTAACTATTTTCCTGGCCTCACCGCATTTTAGCATCCTTCTCTTTCCTGCTTGTTCCCAAGTTTCTAAACACACAGTTCCCTCTGCTAGTTTGTCCCATTTTCACTAGCTTCTCCCGCCGTCTGCTCTGTCACCGCGTCCCACTACCTCTGCGAACGTTCTCTTGCCTTATTACCGCGGTGCTCCTTCACCGAATCCCCTGTGTTCAGGTCCCTGTTCGGGCGCCACCTGCCGGAGCCTGCCGGCACTGTAGTTGAACGGTACCTGAAAAGGGGGGTGAGGATTAAAAAACACAGACACTGTAGTTGCCGGGAGGACGGACAGTTCAAGACTGCCGCGCCGAGTTTATTTCTCAGCCCCTTTTATAGGCAAAAACAGCTTGTGCAAACATAAAGGTCAGAGCCCGGGCAGGATGTTTTTTCCGCCTTAGCAGAATCCTAAATACACTTTAAACTTCTCTCCCCGTCAATTTCCCTATCCTTGTTTCCTGTTATTGAGAACCTATTGCAACTCTTGGAAGCAAAGGCCCCAGCAAAGCGGGGAAAACAAGGTTATTGGATTGTTTACCTGATTGCCTCTCACGGTCTCCCACAATGGGGGAAAAGAATACTTTATTTTCCTGATAGACATTGGCATATATGGTTTTGATAGCTGGTGGTGCTCTGTAGTCATGAGGGGAACCACATACCTTGAGAAAGGCAAAGAGAAGAGACTGAAGTTCATGGGGCCTAATGACATCACTGAATGGCTGAATTATCCATCCTTAGAGACCCGTGATGAAGAATTTCTTATTATATGAAATGCTAATTCTTACTGTTTAAGCCATTCTGAATCATTATTTTTTTGTTTTGTTTTGTTATTTTCAGTCCAAAGAATCTTAAGACAGAGGCAAGGGTAATTAATTAGGTCAGCTTCCCACAATGTATAACTCAAGATATTATTCCCTGGATGCACTCTTCAACCTAAAATAATCCATGATCAAATAAATATGGGATATTTAAAAACTATAGATGGTTGTGGAAGTTAATGATAAAATTAGCAATATCGAAGGCTCAGAGCAAAGTGGTTCTTAAAAGAATCTTTGCTTATAACCCTATAGCTCCTATTTAAGAGAGGAGTACATCAATAGCATGCAGGTGAGAGAAAATGCTTTTGGGTAGAAAATATATTTAATGTAGTAACCACCCGCCCAATAACAAATCCACAAATATCTCTGGACTCGTCCACCTCTTGGACTTGAATCTATCCGTGGTACTGGGAAATCACTGGCAGGATTCTTGTGTTTTACAAATGTCTTGAGAATGACACTTAAAGACCACCTCTCAGATATGGCTTCCCTGACTTTCACAGTGATCATCAAGTATCTTCCGTTGATAATTAATCACCAGCCATAAACCTGAAACTGTGTGTAATCTGAAACACAAGTATAAGACATGGTTCGTGTATTAGTTTCCTAGAGTTGCTGTAATAAATTACCCCATACCAGGTAGCTTAACCCTTTGCACTCGCTTGCTTTTTTCTCGAGCTGCTACCGATGCTAACCGTGTCGAGTCACACTCAACATCCGAGTGCAAAAGGTTAAACCAATAGAAATTTATTCTCACTGTTCTGGAGGCTAGAACAAGGTGTCAACAGAGCCATCCTCCCTCCAAAGGCTCTAGCGAAGAATCCCTTTTTTGCTTCTTATAGCTTCTGATGGTTGCTGGCAATCCTTGGCATTCTTTGGCTTGTGGCGGCATAACATTGCCTCTATTTTCTCATGGCTGTCTTCCCTTCGAGTATTTGTGTCTCTGTGTCTCGCTCCTTATGAGGACATGAGTCATTGGACTGGGGCCCTCCCTAATCCAGTATGATCTCATCTTAACTAATTATATCTGGAAAACCCTGTTTCCAAATAAAGTCAGACTCTTTATTGACAGTGTTGTCCTTACTGTGAGGGCCATGTGGCTTAGAGAGGATAAAGTGTTTATGTAGTTTCAATGGATCAGGAAAAATGTATGGATGAAGTAGAACTTGAAGGGAACCTTGCAGTATGAGTAGAATTTAGGCTGATGGGGAACTTAAGTAGAATATTCTGGATCATAGAGATAGGAAAATTTCATGAGCAAGGACTATTAACCAATAGCTCTATTTTGAAAAAAAAAAAAAAAAAAGAAAGAAAGAAAGGAATTACTATGATTTCTGAGGACATATATGGTCAGAGCAGTAAAAAGGTACCATTTTCCAGGGGCCAGCCTCTTCAGTATGGCTGGGAAAGGTGGTTGTGTTGAAAGGAGATGTGTATGTACAGGTTATATTATGCAATGAATATAACTTGTTTGTCTACTTGCAAGAAAGAAGTTGGAGATAGTAGCAAGAGAAGATTGTACATTTTCAGTAATCATAAAAGTTTAAGGCAGAAGATAGGTGATTTCAACTTAAAATAGACACGTTGAGACCAAACTTATAGGTCAAATTTAGTTGTGGTTCTTTTGTGTGTGTGTGTGTTTGTGTGTGTGTGTGGCTTAAATCCAGAATAAAACTTAAGTTCTTGATTAGTATTGTCAACAGTTTTTATTTAACCAGCATTTTTCTTAGTCATCATTAAGATTTGTATACCAGTCTAAATTTATCCCTCAAATATCCTAATAACTATTTATTGATAGCCTTCTAAAGATATGCAATATAGTTTAGATACTCCACCTATTAACCTTAGTTATTTTAAAGTAACTACAGCATGGCTCCACATGCAAAAAGTTACTAGAGACTATGCTGCTTCATATAGAACCAGCTGAGGATTTTACTTCCTTTT
Organism: Eptesicus fuscus; assembly: GCF_027574615.1. NCBI lineage: Eukaryota > Metazoa > Chordata > Mammalia > Chiroptera > Vespertilionidae > Eptesicus > Eptesicus fuscus. Next base: position 28,922,360 of record NC_072483.1, on the reverse strand, counting down.
CCTTTATATAGCTTCTTTTCCTATATATAGATCAAACAGTTTTTAAATGTATCTCTAATTCCTGGTCTGGTCTTCAAAGCCTGCTAGAGCAGCCCTGAAAATTATCTCCAGAAATAAGTTTCTATGCAGCCTACTAATTTAAATCAGCCGTTCTCAAATTTACGGATGGTGTTTGCCCCAAAATGACATCCTCTTCCTTTTCTACATCCACAACTTTGGTTCAATGTACTTTTGACCACTTTGACATCCATAGTGCTCCTGTACAGCCACTGAAATTTTACCTGGAGCCTTCAGATCACATGGAAAATGTGTCTCCTCCCTGTCATTTCCCTTTAATAAATTTCATCATATTTTGATGACAAACTTTGGTTTTCAATGGAAAAATCATCTACCCCCCCTGCCCTTCCCCCTGCTCCATCTTCTGCCAGTTGGGATCAGATACACTATCCATGTTTAAAATGATAAGGCTGAGGAAAAAAAAAATAGTGATTTGAGTAAGAAAGAATCTGTAGGACAGCTAAAGAGAAATGATTAAAAGGATATATTCAGGGATAAGGCACAAACATTGACAATCGGAATGGAGACTGGATATAAACATCTGATGCAATTATCCTAATGCCGACTGATAAGAGCTGCATTTTCTAGATGGTTGGTATTGCCCGAGTTCTCTTGAGCTCTGGGTCAGTTCGTCTGTTCGTCATATCTGTGAGGAGCTGCTGGCAAAGGGAGGTGTCTCGCTTCCTAAAGTGCTGAGCACTGGTCCTCTTTGAAGAAAGCTGCTGCTTCTACCACAGAAACCAGTCAAGGAGTCTCCCCAGTTTCTAAATTTGAAATTGACCCTGAAGGCTGTCAGAAAGAAAAAAAAAAGCTATAGAAAGTTTTTGGCAGATCATCTTTTTTTGCTGCAAAAAGCTTTATTTTTCCATTTGGTCCAATGCATGGGAGAGGGCTCCATGGAGGTTAAAAGAATGGCTAGTGGTGTCAGAGAGAGGCTCAGGCAAACGCTAGACACCAGGGTAATGCAGAGGAGCCCCTCGAAGACCTCTGGGCTCTAAAGGTTCCGGGCTGTGTTTGAGGGTGAGCCTTTCAAAAGCAATCACCCAGCTCAGCCTGGGGGTGGGCAGCCTGTGGAGGTGTCAGGTGTCACCCATCTTCCTGTTGAGTTTCACCTCCTCACCCAGGAAGTGGTTTTCCAGGAAGTCACAGAGCTGAGGGTCTGCGCGGGTAGAATCCCGGGCCTGCAGCTCCTCAAGGGCCTGGTTCAGGTTCCTCTCCAAGGCCATGGCGGCTTCCATGGCGCCCTGAGTTTTACCCACTCATCCTGGGACAGTTTCAGCACTCCCTGGAAGAGAATGCGGCCACCCACTGGTTTTGCTTCTTTAAGAGATGCTCCGTGCCCTTGAGCTTCTCCTGGGCCAACTTGCATAAGAAGTGGTCCACGTCCTCCATAGCCATAGCATCGCAGTCAAAATAGAAGCCCAGAGAGAGGTAGGTGTGGGCAGCCCGCAGATGCAGGCTGGCCAGGCGGGTGATGGCAACCTCCACCTCCGTAGAATAATCTGACGAATTTGGGAGCTCATGGTTGCTCAGCAATAAAGAGCTAAGGTTGAAAAACGGTGTTGGCTGGTCTCAGAGGCTGAGGATGGCTGAGGTGGTTCCGAAGGTGGTGTCTGGAAAAGACGTTGGAGGGTGGTTGGAGGCTAGAAGAAGGGATGTGCCTGGGTCTGTTCTATCCAAACACTGTTGAAGCAAGAGATAGACCTGGGGGGCTGCCCAGGGCCCATCTTTTCTTCCACAGAGGCTGAAGTGATATGAAAGACCTGACAGAAATCAGAACGAGGTAATGCTTTTTAGCTGGGAGTTTGGGGGCCTCAAAAGAAGTAAAGTGTATTTGAAGGGTATTGCCCACAATGTTGAATCAGGGTTCAGGGTTCTATGTGTACACAAATTAAGCAAATTGTGTATTATAAGCTCGGTAAGGTCAGGGACTAGGTCTGTCAAATTATAACATCTTTAGCACCTTGCTCAGTGATTGGCACATATGTAGTAAGCCATTAATAAATACTTGGTGACTGGTTGAATACATGGATGATGAAAATGAATTGCCTCAGATCTGCACATATTTGGATCTTACAGGTAGATAGAAAAAAACTTGAAATTCCACCATTAGGGTTTATTTCTTTGTTTTAAACATTGCTCTTCCCTTCCCACAGCTTCTCATGAAACACAAATACTCCTGAGTAAGGTGACACCCTAAACCCCCCAGTACCTCTGATGTTTGAGTGTGAGTGAGTTTATTGGATCATGATGCCATGCAACATTCATGAAAGCGGAGAGAGGCTAAATGGAGGTAAATTGTTGCAGAAAGGGATGCCAGAACACAGGTGTTGGTCCTAGGGTTGGTCTTATAACAAGAACGCTGCCCCAGCTGCTACAATTATTCCTGGGAACATCTGCAGCTCTTGGAAAGTCACACACATTAGGGAAAGAGGAGAAAAGTAGTTGGAGAGTGGACTTATAAAAGAAAATTCTGACCTAGTTTTCTATTAATAAAATATATTTATTACTTAGGTAATATTTTTCCCAGCAGGCAAATTATAACTAACAACATACAATTTAAGCTTACATTCTTTTTGCTAAAGGCCTCAGTCATAACAGGTGTTATTAAGGGTAATAAGTAGTTGAGGAGGAAGAAAGAACAGTTCTTTTATAGGAACACTTGTGGAAGGTCCAGTCAATGCAGTTACAAATTATGTCAAGTGCATTATTTTTCAGCTCTCAGAGAGACCGTGATCTGTAAATGATTTTATAATGCTTGGGTAATGATGAATTCTGATAGATACAACTGAAACAGTCCTGTGGCCTTGAAGGTAGTGACATTAAGGAAAATGAGTATTTACATGTAGGAATTGAAACAAACACTACATGTTCAACCTGTGGTGGTATATGCTACTAGGTTTTTGAAAAGAGATAGAAACTCTGTATGTCCCCAACTTAGAAGAGGGTGTAAGGATGAGGAGAGCTGGGAGATGTGAGCTAGGTGGTAGTCCTTCCTATGCCCAATAGAGGTGCTCTGAAAGTGCACCAGCTCCTGAGAGAGGATTTCTGTGGCCACTATTTTTTGCTTTCTCCTTGGGGCCGAGTTTCCAGGTGCATGGAGTTAGGAGAGGAGCGGATATGGTATGCTGGTCAGGTCTGCCACATCCAGCAATTATAGCCTACAGAATATTGTAATACTCATTTATTATAGGGCATTTTCGTGGTCTTCAAAATAGGCACTAACTCTTCAAGTTTACTATAAAGTCTCCCCTTTAGATGCAAGGGCTATACAGTCTAGTTGGCAATCAGTTTAAGTTCACATTGATACCAGTTGGTACCATTTATTTCTTTAGTTGAGTGACTACAAGGTGCTGTCTTTCAGGGCTGGGTACGGCATTGTGAATAAGACCAACAGGGTCTCAGAATCTTCAGAGCTTATATTTTAGTGGGTAAATAACAAAGACACAGAAGTAACATTTGAGAAAGAGAGTTTCTACCTTGGAGTTGCTCTCAATGTAGTTGGTAAGACTAATACGTCAGCATACTAGTACTTATAGACAAATAGAGAAATACTTTATCAGCTGCTTAGGGGACCTTTGTGGATCTCCACTTCAAAGTCAATTTGCCCTGATTTGGCCAGTTTCCCAGTGGAGTCCTTACTTCAAGGAAGGTGTCTCTAGAAACTTTTCCTTGTTATTGCCCCACCCCTTTCTGATGATGTCTTCACTTACCTTACTGAATAAATTAGTATTCTGATGAAATAGCGTCACCATGTAATGGTGACCATCTTGCTGTTCTCCTACTGAAAGTGGCAGTGTCATCCAGTCTCCACTGTGGCTAACCATTCCCATATTCCAGCTCTCCACTCAGAGGACATCCCAAAGGGGCCTCTGACCACCGATTTGTAGCTGGCTCTCACTCTCCTGCCCACATTGTTTTTTATCTCCTTGGTTTATCCCAAGGTGTTTACAAACAAGAATAGGAGGTAAGAGAAACATACAAATAGCCATGAAAGGAAGGTAGAAGGTGTAAAATGCTACAAATAACTACAAGTAGTGTTATGTAGATTTAGTGAAAAGGGTCATTTACTTTTTTTATTTTATATTCTAAAACAATTCCACCCTTGGAGAAAATTAGCCATATGTGTGTGTGTGTGTGTATATATATATATATATATATATATATGTATATATATATATATATATATATATACACACACACACACACACACACATATATATATATACATATGTATATATATATACATATGTATATATATATATATATATACACATACGTATATTTATACACACACACACACACACACTAGAGGCCATATATACGCACACACACACACACACACACACACACACACATATATATACTAGAGGCCCAGTGCACAAAATTCATGCACAGGTAGGGTCCCTAGGCCTGGCTGGCAATCAGGGCTGATCTGTGGGGCAACCAGCGGGGTGATCAGGGCCCCCACTTGCCGCCCACTCACTGGCACATGCCTTGGCTGGCCTGACGATACCTGCTTGCCATCCCTTTCTACCACTGCCACCCCTGGTCCAGGCCTGTGGGCTGGGGGCAGCTCCTGCATCGAGCATCTGCCCCCTGGTGGTCAATGCGCGACATAGCGACCAGTCGTTCTGCTGTTTGGTCAGCCATTCAGTCAATTTGCATATTAGGGATATATATATATATATATACTAGAGGCCTGGTGCATGAAATTTGTGCATGGAGGGGGGTTGTCCCTCAGCCCAGCCTGTACCCTCTCCAATATGGGATCCCTCTCCCAATCCAGGACTGCTGGCTCCCAACTGCTTGCCTGCCTGCCTTCCTGATTGCCCCTAACCGCTTCTGCCTGCCAGCTTGATCACCCCCTAACCACTCTGCTGCCAGCCTGTTTGCCCCCAACTTCCCTCCTCTGCTGGCCTGGTCACGCCTAACTGCCCTCTCCTGCAGGGTTGATCACCTCCAACTGCCCTCCCTTGCAGGCCTGGTCCTTCTCAACTGCCCTCCCTTGCAGGCTGGGTGCCTCCCAACTGCCCTCTCCTGCTGGCCATCTTGTGGTGGCCATCTTGTGTCCACATGGGGGCAGGATCTTTGACCACATGGGGGCAGCTATATTGTGTGTTGCAGTGATGATCAATCTGCATATTACTCTTTTATTAGATAGGATAGAGGCCTGGTACAGGGGTGGGGGCCAGCTGGTTTGCCCTGAAGGGTGTCCCTGATCAGGGTGGGGTTCCCTTGGGGTGTGGGGTGGCCTGAGCGAGGGGCCTGTGGTGGTTTGCAGGCTGGCCATGCCCCCTGGCAACACAAGTGGAGGCCCTGGTATCTGGAATTTATTTTCCTTCTACAATTGAAACTTTGTAGCCTGGAGCGGAGCCAAGCCTGGGGCTCCCTCCGAGGCTGGCAGCCATTTCTGTGGCAGTTAATTCACCTTCTATAATTGAAACTTTGTAGCCTTAAGCGGGTGGGCCTGGCCAGGGTGTGCAGAAAGCTTTGCTTCCCCTGTTGCCGGCGGCAACCCTGGCCTGCTCTCTCAAGCTCCATTCTGCCGCCATTTGTTTGAATTTGTTTACCTTCTATAATTGAAACTTTGTAACTTGAGTGGAGGCTTAGGCCTGCAATGGCTGGCGGAAAGCTTGGCTTCCTCTGTTACCTAGGAAACCTTGCTCTCTGTGGCTGTAGCCATCTTGGTTTGGGTTAATTTGCATGCTCGCTCTGATTGGATGGTGGGCGTGGCTTGTGGGTGTGCCGGAGGTATGGTCAATTTGCATATTTGTCTATTATTAGGTAGTATATATATATATATATATATATATATATATATATATATATATATTAGAGGCCCAGTGCACAAAATTCGTGCACTGGTGGGAGTCTCTCAGCCTGGCCTGGACCCTCTCCAATCTGGGAATCCCTCTTGCAATCCGGGACCGCTGGCTCCTAACCGCTCACCTGCGTCCCTGCCTGATCACCCCTAACCACCTAACCACTCTGCCTGCCTGCCTGACCGCCCCTAATCACCTCTGCCTGCCTGCCTAATTGCCCCTAACCGCCTCTGCCTGCTGGTCTGATTGGCCCTAACTGCCCTCCCCTGCTGGCCTGATCACTCCTAATGCCCTCCCCTGCCAGCCTGATCATCCCTAACCACCTCTGCCTCGGCCCCTGCCACCGTGGCTTTGTCTGGAAGGAGGACCGGATGACTGGAAGATGTCCGGTCTATCAGGTCTAATTAGCATATTACCCTTAGTATTTATACTAAGGGTAATATGCTAATTAGACCTGGAGACCTTCCAGGAGACCTTCTGGATGTCTTTCCAGACAAAGCCAGGGTGGTGGGGTCGAGGCAGAGGCAGTTAGGGGTGATCAGGCTGGTAGGGGAGGGCAGTTGGGGGCGAGCAGGCTGGTGGGTGGGGGCAGTTGGGGGCGAGCAGGTCGATGAGAGGGGGCAGTTGGGGGCAAGCAGGCCAGTGGGGGTGGCAGTTGGGGGCGAGCAGGTCGGCAGGGGGCAGTTGGGGCAATCAGTCCGACAGGGGTGGGCAGTTAGGGGTGATCAGGCTGGAAGGCAGAGAAGTTAGGGGCGATCAGGCAGGCAGGCAGGTGAGCGGTTAGGAGCCAGTGGTCCCGGATTGTGAGAGGGGTCCCCAATTGGAAAGGATGCAGTCCGGGCTGAGGGATACCCCCACCCCCGTGCACAAATTTTGTGCACCGGATCACTAGTATATATATATCTTTGAACCACTGGACAAGAAAATAAAGATCCTGAAATGTTAATAAGATTTATGAACACAGGAACAAGTTCTTATAGAGGCGATTGAAATATGTGACAAGCATTAGCATTTCAGAGTAGTGATGAGATATTTGTATAGATTGATGTGGCTAGAAATTAGACAAGGCACATTAAAAGCTGAGATCATTCAGGCTTAGGAGCAGCTGAATATGAACAATTATGAAGCAGTTAAGCCATTAAATAAAACTGAAGATCTTGTGAACCACCAGAGCAAAAAGGCTCCTCCGAGTGAGACCGAGAGCTTCTCCAATGTTCTCTCAAAACATACACATTAGGAAATGTTGGTGTCAAGGGCGATGGGGAGGCTATTTGAAGGCAAACCAGTTCACATGTTGCTGGGGACAGCAGTCTCAGCCAGAGAAAGCTATTTCTAATGAGGCTTACCAATTGTGTGCGCAGAATGTGGTGATAAAGCGATTAAGGCCAGCCTTTGGGTTTGGGGCAGATATGAGATCTGAATAATGCAGAGTCCTGTGGAGAATGGCTCACCTGGATTCTGTCATGCTCCTATAATTGTACATTCAGACTGGCTGCCTTCATCGGGTGGTCCTGCCCGTGGAAAGTATTGTAAACATGGGTAATGCTGTTTATGTGAAGATGGTTATTTTCTTCCCATTCTGCTTGGGTGGCAGGCACCCGAGAGGGTTTCAAGAACACACTATATAAGGGGAAACAATTCTAAAAACATCTATTCTTTCCCCAGTCACTGTGACTTGGCTTCATCATGTGATAGTAAATAAGATTATTCCAGGAAGAAAAGGCCGAGACAGTTTCAAAGTGGATTTGCCCCCATGCAGTTATGCTGTGTCTATATGTGTAAGTCGTTTTGAATGGCTTAATTGGTTGTCATAGAAACATCTAATGTTATTAAGAATCTGCCATGTGCTAGGCATGGGATAGGCATGTTTACATATTTATTCAGCAGAAGCAGGGTGTTGGAGTAGAAAGAGCATGACAAGTAGAGCTTCCATCTTGGCATAGCCTCTAACTGGCTGGGAAAACTAAGCCGTCATTTAAAACACTCAACAAATATAAGGAAGGAAAACAAAATCTCTAGGTCTGTATTTATTTTACTAAATAAAAGAGAGTGTGTGTGTGCATCTGTGTATAGAAGAGATTCTCTTTCGTAGCCCCAGCTCAAGTTCTTGGGTGGTACATATATACAGCTTTATTTATATTTTTGACTCTTCTGCTGTTTTTTGGATAATGTCCTTCCCATTTGCTGTATTTTCTTTATTGTACCTCAAAGTTGGCCACATATTTCACTTTGATTCTTCTTCAAAATATCTCTCAAATGTCTTCCTTTCAATCGATTTTGTATGTGGAAGCCCAGTGGTTAAGAGTGCAGGCTCTACAGTAGAATAAAATTTACTTTTATTTAAACTGTCTGAAATTCAGCTTCCTTATCTGTAAAAGGGAATGGTAATACCTACCTCTTAGGATTTTTTTTGTGAATATTAAAGGAAAAAATGCATATAAAGTGCTTAGCTAAATATCCTCCTATATAATAAAACCCTAATATGCAAATCGACCGAACAGCAGAATGACTGGTCGCTATGATGCGTACTGACCACCAGGGGACAGATGCTCAATGCAGGAGCTGCCCCCTGGTGGTCAGTGCGCTCCCACAGGGGGAATACCGCTTAGCCAGAAGCCGGGCTCATGGCTGGTGAGCACAGCAGCGGTGGTGGGGGCCTCTCCCACCTCCGCAGCAGCGCTAAGGATGTCCCACTGACGGCTTAGGCCTGCACTCTATGGGGAGTGGGCCTAAGCTAACAGTTGGACATCCCCCGAGGGCTTCCAGACTGCAGCAGGGCACAGGCTGGACTGAGGGACCCGCCCCCGCAAGTGCATGAATTTTGTGCGCCAGGCCTCTAGTCTAGTATAAAAGACTCAATGTTAGAACTCCTACTGCTATGTTAGTGTTATTGGTAGTAATGGTATTACTTTCCTACCATCACTATTATTTTCACCCTGCCTTCCTCTTTCAGTAGACAGGTTTGCTACAATAGCTCTCTAGCTGATATTCCTAACTCCATTCACAGAACATCTACTACAGTTCATCATTATACTACATGGTAGACTCTGTGTTTCATTTTGGAGAGTTTCTATTGCTTTAGATCTGGTTCACTACTTTTTCTTCTGCAGTGTCTAATCTGCTGTTTGTTTTAGTAAATGTAGTTTTTATCTGTAGAAATTTTAAATGGGTCTTTTCAGTATTACCCATGTCTCTCCTAACTTGCTCATGCTTTTGTCTACCCTAGTTGTTCTCAATTGGAGGTGATTTTGCCTCCCAGGACCCATGGAAATCACTGAAGATATTTTTTGTTGCTATAGGAGGGTGGGGGAATGCTGCTGGAGTCTAGTGGGTATAGGTCAGGCTAAACATGCTATAATGTACAGAACAGCCCCCACAACACAGAATTACCTGGCCCCAAACATCAGTAGACCAAGGCTGAGAAACCCTTCTCTACCTTCTTGGAAAGTTATAGTATCTGTTTTAATATATTTGTCCACTTGTCTTATCATCTGTGTCATATCTGAATCTGTGTCTGTTAATTGGTGTGTTTTCTTTTTCTCCTTATTGTGCTTCCTTGCATGCTTGGTGATTTCTTATTGGATGTCAATTTTATATTGTTGGGTGCTGGAAATTTTTTTGCATTCTCTTAAATATTCTTGAACTTCATTCTGGACCCATTTAAGTTACTTGGAAACAGTTTGTAGGCTTATTTTTAAAAATTTTTTAGTGGGAGCAGTGTAATCTTTAGGAATAATTTTTTCTTACTATTAAGCCTATAAGCACTGTACCTACTGCCCTGTGTTTTTGAGGTTTTGCCACTCTGGTGCTGGCAGCGGGAAATGGAACTGTTTCTAGACCACTGCTTCTTTTCAGCGGTCCTTACTCGCCCTTATATTTCCTCACACACATGTGCTGGTCAGCATTCAGATGAAGACCCAAAGGAACCCTCTGTCTGTGTTCTGGCACGGCCTCTGTGCAGCTCTCCCCATTCTCGTACTGAGTGCTGTGAATTCTAGCCACTTTGGTGTCCTCTCTTAATCAACTCTTACCTCCTCAACTCAGGGAGAAAGCCTGCCTCTGTTTTGGTTTCCTCTCTTTGCTACAGCCTAGAAACTCTCTCTAGGCAGTAAAAGGAGGAGATTGAGGTTTGTCTCCCTTCACTTAGGGATCACTGTCCTATGCTTCTTGTTGTCCAATGTCTGAAACTATTATTTCAGATGTTTAGTTTGTTTATTTAATGTTATTCAAGATGGTGGGGTAAATACGGTTCTTGATACTTTTTGTAGCCAAAAGTGGAAGCCCCTGGTAGACTTTTATGAAAAGTACATAGACAATGCTATATATTATATTCAAAAGAAAATTCCATTTTGTTTCCACAGCTGTGCTTCTAGGAAACATATTCTATCTTCAGACTCAAACTGGCATCAGTGCTGAGATTCCAGCCACAAGGTATGCATTTACCAGAATGACCTCTTCTGCTTCCTCTCTCCACTTGGGATGCTTCTCTTGAGAATCTGTACTTTAATGCCTCAGCTGTTTCACTTTTAAACCTTTTACCCTCCTGGATCCTATTACTTGCTCAATTAATTGGAAACTTTTTTGTTTGCTTTTGGCCTTTTCTGCAGTCAGGTCCTAAAGTTTGGCTCAATAATTCATATGTTCTGTTTGTTGGTTACAGTGCAATTTAATGGTATATTTATATTGCTGTATTTATTAGCTTTGCAATTCCTAACAGAGGTATCCATTTTCTGCCCTCAGGGCATGCTCACATTTTAATTGCCACTTATGTATTAAAGAATATTTCTTTACATGTTTCCAGTAACTTTTTCCCCCCTTAAAATCTTTCATTAAGATATGTTTATTGAAAAGGATGGGGGCAGGAAACATAATGAGAACTGGGGAATAAAAGCAAAAGTACGACCGAGTCCCAGGTCTCAGTGCTTGCCAGCTGTTCCATTACTATTTCTCTTGGTAGCTTGATGCTTACAGATTTTCCAAAGCTAGAGAGATGTTAGTTCTTCATGTCTTGTAGTCACTAGCCTGCAAGTTACTAATCCAGAAGCTCTTGTACTATACAGCTTGGGTGAGCTTGATCTGATTAGGGGTTTGCTATGCTGCTCCATGTCGTTGTGGTATGCTGCTTGACAATAAAGCCCAGGATTTAGGTTGAGTGGCTCATAAGATTAGTGATGGGAAATGTGCAGTCTTTCATCTTTTGGTTCCTAATTCAGAGCCAATCAAGAAGTCATTGGCTTTAATGACCTCCAGTTAGAGAATCCTGTGAAATAAGCTGTTGCTGTCAATCCTATTTTTAATGGACAAGGATCCCCATAATTCAGTGACACATGGCATCCTTTGTTCCATCGGGTTGACAAATGGGCTCTGAATTGAACAGTTTCTGGAAACAATTTCTTCCTCTCTCCTCGGAGCTTAGGCAGTTTGACAGAATAAACTGTAGAAGTGTAACCAAACTTTTTTTACTGACCCAAATATGTTATCTAAAGTTGTTCCAGGATTTGGGGCTCATGTGGAGAATGGGGCCATAGTAAAAAGCAAATATTATTAAAGCCGAAAGAAGTTGGGATCCACTGTTGGCCTCACAGCTCGGAGAGCACTATGGAAAGGGGTCACCAGTCTTAAAGCCAGAGATCACACGACTCGTTCTATGAGTCAACAGCTGTTTGGGTTGCCACAGGGAAGCTTGGGGGGGGGGGGTCAAGACCAAGAAGATGGTAAAACACTGGACGGACTGAAGATACTGGTACTAGAAAATTTGAAACTGAGGCTTCTCTTTTAAAAAAAAGTCTCATAGTTTTTCCTGCCATGAGTGCATAGGAACCAACTTAAGAAAATAGCATGCACATTATATAGGATAATGCAAATTGAGGACAGATTATGTCAAATGGAAAGAGGTCCTAACATACCTGGATTTAAATTACTTGAATTCAACTCTATCTTCAGGGGAAAAAAGAGAGAAATAATTTAAATGGATGGGTGATTCTGCTTGCCATTCCACCTAATAAATGAGCAAGAGATGTTCCTGGGTTGATCTCAGTTCTTATGTGCTTCTCACACTGAGTATTTCTCTGTACCAAGGGTGATCCAAATGTTTAACGAGACTTAATTGTCATACGACATGGCCGCTAAAAGCAAGCTAACAACTTCATCTGGTGCTCAATCAGAGAAAGAACTGAAAGAAAATGGGGTTATAAATCTTCCTTATGGATTTTTTCCAAGGATAATTTTGATTCTATATAATTCTTGTTTCAAGTGCTGACCCTGGAATCCAATTTCGGCAAAATATATAACTCCTTTGGAATGACATAGTAACTGGCACACAGCTGGCACTCAACAAATATTGGTGAAATGAATGAATATATGAATATTAGATACAATATATGAGCAGAGTGACAGGAAACCCTACTTCTAGAATATTCAATAGCTCTGCTAGAAATGTCTCTAAGAATTGTCCTATTAAACAATAAAGAATTTAAATTTTAAAAAAAGAATTATCCTAGACGCCATAGGTGTATGTGTATTATCTTTATATCTATCAGTTGATTGACTTATTGATTATTCTATTTAAAATATAATTGTAGCTACCACTCACTGGGTGCTAAAATATGAACTTGGTAAAGTTTTAATAAAATTTGAGTTGTAATACTGATTGGTACATTTTGTGACTTGCTCATCTTTGAGTATAAAAATAAATTTTACTCATGAAAACAAATCCAAGAACAGTTTTCAAAGCACACATTGTGGAAATAGTCCATATAGATAGAAATTCACCTTTCGAAGTAGAATGAGTCCTGAAACACAAGCCAAGAGGTTCCGTCTAAGTCTTCCATTGACCTTCTTAGCTGACTGACCTTGGGTGAGCTGTAACCTTTCTACTCAGTTTCCTCTTCTGTGAAGAGAGAGGGTTGGACCAGAAGAAACCGAGGCTTTTTAGAATTTAAACATTCAATGGTAAGTTTTTAATAAATAATTTAGTGCTTCAGCAGATGAAAAGATTAAGGGGTTTTTATTAGACACTTTCCTTTTTCAGTGATCTTTAACATTGTGATTTGGTATTGACAAAAGAGGTCAATTTTGGGGAGCTAAATTTCCAACTACATACATCATTTGTATCTATTTAGAAATACTCAGCAATATTCATTTGAAGTCTCAATTCAGTGGTGCATCAATACTAACTATGGGTTTGTTAAAAATATACATTCTAGGGTGAGGCCTAGAAATCTTAATATTTGTGAACATTCTAAGTAATTCTGAAGTGATGGTTCCTGAGCTTATTTCGAGAAACACTGATTTAAGGTATAAATAAAATTGTCTTTGTATAGACAAAAGCTCAAGATATAATCAGGTTCAATCTTCTATCCTCAAAGGCAGAATGAGTTTACTCTCCAAGTCCACCATAGAAAGGGATTACACAAAGTCCTAGTTTTAATTTATTCAGATCTTTAGGAATTTCTTCTTTGTGTTAAACCTGAGCCAATACTGTTTCACTTTTATAGTTCCTTTTCTTTGTTGGCCCCAATACTTCTAGTAAAAATTCTTATGGGATAATGAAACTTTGGAACTGAAAGTGACATCAAGGGATGGTTTTATTCAGTCCTCAGTTTTTTGGCTGGACTAAAATGAAATAAATTAAAAAAAAATGAAGTGATTAGAAGGATAATATAAAAATATTTGTTTGGCAAAGGACCTTAAAGGCATTTTGGAGCATGAAAAATATTAGGCATTAGGCAAAAATGAGGAAGCAATCAGTGACGTTTTAAGGCACAGAATTTTCCTAGTCAGTTACCCACAGGGAATCATCATTAAAAATAAACAATTATGTGGAGGTAAGTAGGTAAAAGGTATGTAAGTAAAATCTGCCTTTGGGGATTTGTGGATGTGAAGATGGCTCAGAGTTTAGGTGGAAGAGAGAAAGTGAGGTCAATAAGTCTCAAAGTCCTTATCCATTGGTGCTTGGTACCACAAAGTCCCCAGCTAGCCAATGTCTCTAGGCTTCCATCAATAGATAGTGCCTAATGACTTAAGAGTTGTTTTCAAGGGTGGGTCTGGCTCAGAACTCTGACTTAGGGGTTCATTAAGAGATGGGAGTTGGTGATAGAGAGGATGAATTTATCATAATCGAACATGGTGTGAGCTTAAATGTGATGATTACTCTGGGTCCCTTGCCACCTTCCTTATGGTAAGAAGGCTCTCTAGAACTCACAGTGGTTATACCACTGGCTATTCTCAGTAAGTATCACAGGGAGATAATAGCAGTCAATGAAGTTCTGGCTCTTCAACCCCCCTCCCCACCAAATGTATCCCATGGACAAATCTAGTTTACTCTCTAGCCTGAACTTCATCTTTGAATTAATCAACATAATATAACAATGAAAGAAGATGGAGTTGGAATTGGGAGCTGTGCTTTAGAAAAATAACAGAAATCAGTAAGATGAGGCTGGCCCAGATGTCAAAAAGAAACTTCAGTGTTGACAGAGTCTTGGGTTGGTGTTTTTGGGAAAGTTATTATCTCTCTTGCTTGCTTGTTTGTTTTTTAAACAAAGCAATTATTTAAAATTTATTTTTTTAAATTGAAGCACAATTAAGCTTTAATTAGCTCTAAAAAGAAACACCTTTTGCTGGTTTGTTAAACAAGACACATGAGAACAGTAAATTCATTCTTTGCTCCTTAGCTCTGCACTTATTCAGAACTTATCCTCATGATAACCAGTCCTAATAGTTTTAAAATTTGTGTTGAATTAAAACACATAACCAGCCCTAGCCAATTTTGCTCAGTGGTTAGAGTGTTGGCCCTGGGACTGAAAGGTCCACAAGTTTGATTCCACTCAAGGGCATGTACCTCAATTGCAGGCTTGATCTTTGGCCCTGGTCAGGGTTCAGGCAGGAGGCAGCCAGTCGATGTGCCTCTCTCACATTGATGTTTCTCTCTCTGTCTCTCCTCCTCCCTCCACTCTCTCTGAAAATCAAGGATGAAATATCCTCGGGTGAGGATTAATAAAAAATAAAACACATAGCCTGAATAAATAATTTCCAATGTGTTTGAATTTTCCCAAATCCCCTTTCCTTTTATGAAATTAAAATTTTTTCAATTTTAATATTAATATGAAAAATAAATAGTATTTAATTCAAATGTACTTGCAAATCAATACTGGGGAAAAGATCCTCTCCAAAGAAAAAAATCAATGGCATCAAACTCAAGAAATATTTTTCTAGAAATTTTTGAAGTCCTAGTAGGGCTTGTGTTTTTTATAGCAGTTCCCACAGCTTCCCACAGGGATCTTTATCTCAACTTTTACTATAAGGACTATAAGAAAATAACATAGCAGGTAGGCCAATATATATAAGCTAAAACAGAAACCCTAAAGTCCTATCTCAACTCTAGCATTTACCATCTGTGTGACTTTAGATAAGTTCACTAACTCCCTTAGACTCAGTTTCTTCATCTGTCAAAGAATATCATACCTACCTCAGAGGGCTTACATTAGGATTAAATGAGATAATCTATGTCAAATGCTTGGAACACTGCCTGGCATATATTGGGTGCTTATCAAAAGTTAGCTAGCTATGATAATTAATTATCTGGCCCTTCCTCTACACTTTGATTTCCCACAGGGCCCAATTCATATGTCAATATTCAAGTTTATTCCTAGAGTTCCTGGCACATATTCTGTACTCAATTGATGGTGAGTGAAAAAATACTTTGCTCTTGGTGACAGTATGGAATCCAGTTTGCAAAAGGAATTAAACACAAACCAAGCCTCAAAGTTAATGTCGTGGAGCAATCACATGAAGAAACAATAGTTACATTATCCCCAACATTGTGTTGTGTGTGGCAGGGGGAAGAGTGGAACTGTAACAGATCCTCTACTCTTTTTGTGTTGTTGTTAATCCTCACCTGAGGATATTTTTCCATTGATTCTTAGGGAGAGTGGAAGAGAGAGGGAAAGACAGAGAAATATTGATGTGAGAGAAACACAACGATTTGTTGCCTCCTTCATAAGCCTGGACCAGGGCCCGGGCCAGGGGAGGAGCCTGCAACCAAGGTACGTGCCCTTGACTGGAATCGAACTTGGGACCTTTTGGTCTGCAGGCCAACACTCTATCATCCACTGAGCCAAACAGGCTAGGGCCAAATCCCCTACTCTTATTCTCCACCTCCTCTAGTACCTGCTAAATACACACTGAGTTTTAATACTTAGGAAAAGATTTGAAATGCATCAAATTGACAGAAGACTGCAAACAGATGATGAATGTTGGTGTCAGGAGGGCTCCAATCCTCTCAGCTCATTGGCATGGCTTTGCCCCTAGTGTTCCTGGGGGTGACACAAAGACATACAACCAGTCATTGGAAGGTCTGGAACCAATACTTAGGACAACTGATTTCCTGGCAAAGGCTTTTATGAGTACACATGTATAACTGAGGATAGTGTGATAATTTACTGGGTAATCTTAATTGGCAAAGAAAGTAAGGTGGCACTACAAAAAAACCCTCCTAGAAAAATCACTGACTCAAGGACCTAATTGGCAAAGTAGGGTTCTCGCCGGTAAGGCACTAGGCTGCTGAGAGGGTAGCAGAAAAGCTTTAACTTTGAGGTACAGGGATAGTGTTGTGAAGCCTTGGCTGTGGAGTCAGAAAAACCTGGGTTCTAATCCCAGTTTTGTCATTAACTAGCTCTGGATCCCGGGGAAACCCTTAAGTTCTCTAAGCCTCTGTTTCCTCAACTTTAAAATGCAGATAAAAATACCCACTTTGTATTGGTGGCCCAATACTATTGATTGATGTGCCAGTTCAACCCTGACCCTCTCGCTAGTGCCCTGTGCTTCTATTTTCATTCTTCTAGTCAGTATCTCAGCGTTCTTTTAGTGTTCATCTTATCTGAGTATCAGTAAGGAAAGCAAAGTGATTAAAGCAATTCACAATGAGATCTAGATAATTGATAAATTAACTTAGAGACATTTGCATTTTACAACTCATGCTAGGAAAAACATTCTTACATGAAAAAAAGTCCATAGAATTTGTTAAATCAAAGAAATCAGCAACATCTAAGTGGAAGATAAAGACAAAATATTTTGTGATAGTATACTTTCTTCCTCTGACAATGGTTTCCCTCAATACATACAAAAGAAGGAAATGGGTAGCATTCCTCCTTCAGAACTGTTGCTGCTAGCAAGAGGAGTCTTTTTAAGGTGAGAGTGGATGTAGGTATT
Organism: Eptesicus fuscus; assembly: GCF_027574615.1. Taxonomy (NCBI): domain Eukaryota; kingdom Metazoa; phylum Chordata; class Mammalia; order Chiroptera; family Vespertilionidae; genus Eptesicus; species Eptesicus fuscus. The sequence continues at coordinate 28,905,270 of NC_072483.1, read as the reverse complement.
TGGATTTGGGTCTCTAGTAGGTCTAAGTGTTTCTCATTTTTATGTCTTCTACAGAGATATATTCTGTAAGATCTCATTTTTTGAGACAGCCTCAAGTACCAAACACATAACTTTTTTCCCTTGAGAGCACAATGGAACCCTCTATTTTCATCTTGGCTGGACATGAAAGGAAGTGCTTCCAAAATGTTTCAAATCATCAGATGTCTTTAGTTTGGACAGAATAATATGAAAGATGAAGGCTGGCAGGGATATGATTGAAGTCTATAAAGTCATGAAGGGTCTGAGCAAGGTGAATACAGACTTGCTCATGAAATCACTGAAAGTGAAAACCAAGGGCAATGGGTCAAAGCTTAAATGGCTAACTCATTGCACTTAACTGCACCTTAACAAACGTACTGTTAGTAAAAGAAAGGAAATCAGGTAGAATTCTAAAATACTGATTGGATTAGCAAACCCCTGGGAGTTCATTTCAAGAGGTGCTCACTGGACCTGTGAATGATATTGGGAAGACCTTGCATTTGCTTCCATTTCACATTGAATCTGCAATTGAAATTACTTCCAGAGTCCCTGACCTTCTGTGGACTTGTATGTAATTAGTGAAAGTTATGGGATGCTTCTGGGTACCTCCCTACCTTCAGAGGCTGACATCTTATAAGAATATAGGTTTCTGAGTGTCAAAATTGAAGACTTCCTATTGGACCCAAAGAGTTTCAGCTTCGAAGGTCCACACTTCTCATGAGATGAGTTTATCCTGGAGGAAAGTAACTTATGAATTCTTAAACTAAGAATGGATTCCTCATTGCCCATATTGTCATGTGGAAAAGTAGAACAAGAGAATGTTCAAATCCTTGTGACTTATTAGATGCTCTTGATGAATTCATATTATTGACAACAAAGATATACATATTTAGTTAAGTTTCAATATATTTGTTTTTTGACCTAGAGTGATCTTATTGGTTTTAAAAAAACAGCACTCAATTAACAATGGATTGTGTGCTTGTTATAGCAAATGCATATTGATTTGATAAAAATGCATTAATTTTTTAAAATTCCAATAACAATGCATTTATTTTCGGAAAAAAAGGGCTGGAAAATGTGCAGTCATGTAACCTGATAATCTCACTAAATGGTATTTAATATTGCTTACCAGGAAATTTTTCTTCTATACTTTAAAGCAAAAATCTCTAATGTTAAATGATGTATGTAGTGCGTATGAAGCATTTAAAAGAAAAGAAAGCTCTCTAATTTAACTCAAGGTCACACGCACACTGTCAGAGCAAAGAGGGAGTTGTGAAATTATCCAGGGAACTTGAAACAGTCTAGACAGTCAATCCAGATAATTTAAAAAGATACGTTAAAGATGCTTATAAGAGTAAGAGAGTTATCTGCTAATATGAAGACACAGTTTTGGGACAAATCAAATTTAATGTTGGTTAAGAGCCTTTAGGTCTTTGCTTGAAATTCATTTTACTAGAAACACACATATACTTAAAATGTAGGCAATTGTTTAAAAACTAATGTTTTATTCATTTACTAACACGCACAGAGCCATATAAATGTCTTTAAAAATAACCTAATATGTGTAAATGTTTGTTTAATTATTTTCATGTCAAGTGGATGGAATTGAGCAAAGCCTGTAAAACTCAATGCATCATGTAAAAATACAAGTGAACCTCAGAAGAAGTACTTACTTGGAAGGAAGAAGAAACCAGGATTCTCCTGTTAAATCTTTCATTGCCTACATTTAGGCAAGTCCTTCATCCTTTTTCAGTTGTTTTAATTTGTAAAGTGAAGAAATGAGAGCTGGAAGGGCAAAGAATAGATAACCTCTAAGTTGAATATAAAGTAACATAACATATATACACACATTTATGTCATTTACACACACCACAATGTAAGTCTGCAATAGTTAGCTAATTATATAACTGGCAGAATAAATAGCAAATTAATAAATTATGCTTTTGTTTACTCTTCTCCAAAGGATAATTGCTCAGTAGCTCAAGCTTCCAATTAGTAACTCATTCAATGATTGTTGAATGGAACTGATTGTGACCCATAGTACATAAAAATGGGCTTGGATTTCCTACCAAGTATGCTTGCATTTCACAAATCTTGCATTCCACACTAGGGAAATCAGCCTCAGAAATTATTTCACTATTTTCATGGTTTAGATAAAGATGGTATATTTAATTAACAAACAGTTATCTTTGAGAAGAGAAATATAAACAAAATCACAGCTTGTGTGTGAACTGATTTTATTCTTCTTTCCAGTGCAATTGAAGGCCAAATGTATAAATATACATTTCAAGTGGGAAGGCTCTCTCTCTCTCTCAGATAAACTGACATGCTAATTCTGCCAAGCATATATCATGCACTCGCCTTTCTCTCCATTCTCAATATTGTCAGCATTTTTCATCAATATCATCATCTGGGATTACTGCTGGATAATTTCTTTATCCCCTGAGCTGAACTGTTCAATATACTAATAACTAGCCACCGTGGTGATAGAGCCCTTACAATGTAGCTAGTTCAAATAGAGATGTGCTTTAAATGTAAAATCCACAGTGGATTTCAGAGACATAATGTGCAAAAAGACTGCAACATATCTCATTATGAATTTTTATATTGATCACACATTGAAATGATATATATTAGATAAATTGTGAAAAATAAAATATGTTTTTTCCTCTTGTATTTATTGGGGTGACACTGATAAACAAAATTATACATGTTTTGGTACATGATTCTACAACACATCATCTCTACACTGTGTTGTGTGTTCACCACCCCAAGTCAAGTCTCTGTCCATCACCACTTAAAATATGTTAGTAAAATGAATTTAACCTGTTTATTTTTTACGTTTTAAAATGTGGCTTTCAGAACATGTAAAATTACCTAAGTGGGCCCACATTTGTGACCACATTTTATCTCTGTTGGACAGAGCTGCTCTTGAATATCTGCTGAATATGAATCTTCCCCAGATGCTCTTTCTCAAATACTTTCAGTGGCACTTTAATCCCATCCACATAACCTACATGTTCTTTTTAGCTTTCAAGACCACTGCTGATCTGCACCATTCCTAAGGAACTGTTTTAGGAGGAAACATTCCCTCCTAGAATGCATGGTTTGCTGGCTGCCCTTTCCCTGCCCTTTTCTCCTCACTGCCATTTGTGCCAAGGCTCTGAGCAGTTTCATTCATCACACATTTATTGATTTTACTGCTGGGCTCTAGGTCTGCAGGGCTTCCCCTCTTGGAATATACAATCTAGTGGAAGAAAGAGACAACTAAACAGTAAGTAACAATTTGAGTCATAAGTGCCATGGTGGGGTGACAACAAAGTGCTGGAGGTTACACAGATGGGCCCCTGACTCAGGTTCAAAAGTTTAGAAAAGACACGCGAGAGAACCCAGCCAAGATCAGCAAATCCACTCAACAAACCCACATATATGAGCATTAGGTGCTTATTTTGCATGTAGTAGTTATTTGTTATTCAACATGATTGTGGAAGTGTATAACTGAAACACTACCCAACTAGATTGTATGCTCCTTGATGCAGGGCCATGTCTTTTCTACCCTTTCCCAAGTGCTGAAATACACACACACACACACACACACACACACACACACACACACACACCCACACACAAAAACAAACAAAAAAAACCCAAACAACCCCCCCCCCCCGTTATTTTATTTTGGAGCTTATGCCAGCTGTGTGTCTAGTTTTAAGTGCAGTAAAATAGAATCAGCAAATCACACTTATTTTTCATTCTTTCCCAGTATTTCTTGTTTGTTTCTGTAGTAGCAGTATATACCAACTCTTCCTGTATATTGCCTTTTTGCTGGAAAATGTTGTATGTTGAATAAATTTTCTATAAAAATTATAAAAACAAACAAAAACAAAACAACCCTTAGTAATTAATAGATTTAGACTTTTCTTGGATTCTTAAAGATTTTAATATCACAGTTGTAGTCAAGAAAAATGGGAGCTTTCTCAAGCCAATGTTGGTGGTCTTTCTAAAGCTTTCCAGCCAGGAGAAAGAGAGCATCTCCCCCCACCTCTCATTGGAGGCCCCATTGGCAGCCTATGAATAAAGAAAGGTGAGGAGGCTGAGTGTGATAGCTCAGGGAGGTTTCTGTATTAAAGAGAAGCTCCCTGGACTCTGGTGGGATTTAGGATATCTTATAGGTTCACACAGATACTCTTTATTTTTTAAAATTTATTATATTGTTGGAAGTATTACAGATGTCCTCTTTTTTCCCTTCATTGACCCCCTTTACCTTGTTCCTGTTCCCTCCCCAGGCCTTCACCACACTATGCATTGTTGTCTGTCCATGGCTTATGCTTATATGCATACAAATTCTTTGGTTAATCTCCCCCATAACCACCACCTCACTTCCCTCTGAAATTCATCAGTCTGTTCGATGTTTCAGTGTCTCTGGATCTATTTTGTTCATCGGTTTATTTTGTTCATTAGATTCCATATATAAGTGAAATCATGTGATACTTACCGTTCTCTGGCTTATTTCGATTAGCATAATACTCTCCAGGTCCCTCCATGCTGCCTCAAAGGGTAAGAGATCCTTTTTTTTTACAGCTGCATAATGTTCCATGGTATACATGTACCACCGTTTTTTTATCTACTCATCTACTGATGGGCACTTGGTCTGTTTCCAGATCTTAGCTATTGTAAATAACACTGCCATGAACATAGGGCTGCATATATTTTTTCCTGATTGGTATTTCAGGATTCTTAGGATATATTCCTAAAAGTGGGATCCCTGGGTCAAATGGCAGTTCCATTTTTAATTTTTTTTTTTTTTTGAGGAAACCCCATACTGTTTTCAAAGAGCAGCTGACATAGGATAAATGCCCAGTACAACTTCCAGAATCTAAATCTCATTTGATACCTTTTCTAGGATGTCTGTCCTTTCCCATAATGCTTGGCTCTGACAGATGCTAAGTACGCTGCCAGAGAAAATTGTTGACCTTCATGGACTTTGGTCAGGTGGTCAGTGTCATAGTCATTTTTCATCACCAAAGGAGTGAGGAAGGGTGCCCAAAGGAGCAAGCTTCATTCTATCTTGTGTAGGGATACGTCAGGATACTACTACAAACTTAGAACTGATGTTACTGTCTGCTTCAGATCTCCTGGAAAACTTTCCTATAGCATCAAGAGTTACTTAACATCTGAAGTCCTCTCTTAAGTCAATAAGCCAGGGTGATATACACTACATGCTGACAAAGGCACACACAAGCAGATGTGAGGAATATTGGTCTACTTTGTAGAGTCAGCACAATGCTGTAGTCTGAAGAATGAAATTATGTACCCAAGCCTCCATGAGGGAATCCTGCCCGTATGATAACAGTCTTCCCTGGTGAATCAGAGATGAAACGTGGCTTTGGAGTTACATTGCTTGGGTTCAATTCCAGCTCTGTTATTTATCTGCTGAATGATTTTGAGTAGGAAAAAGTCTCTGAGCTCAGTTTCCTCTCTTGTAAGATGGAAATGAAAATAGTGTCAACTTCATTGAATTGTAGTAAAGACTAAATGGGATAAAGCATGAAAAGCTCTTGACACAGTGCCTGCTAAGTAGTGAGTTCTCAGTAACTGGTGGCTGTTATTATTAGTGATTTCTGCTGGCTTTGTTGACCTTGAGAGCCACGTAGTAAGCAATATTAGACCAGCTTGTCCTAAGAGGGAATGACTGGCAGAACACTGTTCAATAAGAGATGAATCTTTAGGGGAATCTTTAATGGGTTGCTTGTTACATTATGAGGCTTTCAGTGGCTGTAGATCAGTGGCTTTCAACCTTTTTAATGCCACGACCCTTTAATACAATTCCTCATGTTGTGGTGACCCCCAACCATAAAATTATTTTCGTTGCTACTTCATAACTGTAATTTTGCTACTGTTATGAATCGTAATGTAAATATCTGTGTTTTCCGATGGTCTTAGGCAACCCTGCTAGCAGTTCTCAACCTGTGGGTCGCCTAAGACCATCGGAAAATACAGATATTTACATTACAATTCATAACAGTAGCAAAATTACAGTTATGAAATAGCAACGAAAATAATTTTATGGTTGGGGGTCACCACAACATGAGGAACTGTATTAAAGGGTTGCGGCATTAGAAAGGTTGAGAACCACTGCTGTAGATGCTGCTGCTGTGCCACTGTTATCACTATCATCCCTAACGTGGATGGCAGCCAAATTGTTCTGAGTGTGTTTTATGATCATCTATCCATCCTCTCTCAATGCTGGACCACAGTCTACTAGAAAAGGGTTTGCTCAATTGTAAAAGCTGCTTGCCATGTTCACAGCTCATGAATAAAACTGTTCACTTCCATTGGTTACTTTGGATGATGTAGTCTGGACATAGTTCAGTGACCACAGATGACTGTTATCATAGTTTTAATAAGTGCAAGAAATGTGTCTGTGTGGTATGTATGTGTGTGTAAGAAGGGTATCTGGCTTTTACTCCTCCTTTAGTCATTTAGTCTTTCAACAAATATTTACTAAATGTCTACTGTATAATAGGCACTATGTTCTGATGCTACTGCTGAGCTATATGTAAGCAGATTCACTTCCTGTTCTGTTTCTGTAAACTATATTTTCCAGGTTTCCTTGCCAAGTGGCTTCTTGCTAGATTCAGCAAGAATCTAGAAGGAGGTAGCAGAGCAGGAAGAAGAGGAGAAGCAATGGTATTTCTCACCATGCCTCCATCTCCCGCTTTGGGAAGCGGCTACATCTCCCCTGTGTCACACCTCCTGCCAGGCAGCTTCTGTCATGTATCTGACTCTGACTAGGCCCCTCAGATCTTGGGTTCATGTAATAGTCTCTTTTATTTTTTTTCCAGCCACAAGAATGGAAGCAGCTTCTTGCTCTTGCTTAACTCTAGATTGTCTCAACTCTAAATTTCTTCAACACCTTTATAAGTAGTTTTTGAAATTAAATTCCTTCTGTTAAACTATCTGATGTATTCTTTGTTTTCTTGACTAGAGTTTGGGTGATATGATCTCAATACTTTACATTTTGGAGGGACACAGATATTATGCAAATAGTCCTTCAAATATATAATGCCATTCTGTGATATGCTATGAAGAACAGGTACAATGAGGGCATGTGACTGGGCGGGGAGCTGTGTTGATCAGTTCAAGGTTTTGCTACTACATGTGAGGCCCACCCACCCACCTGCAGCATTGTCATCCCCTGGGAGCTTGTTAGAAACAAAAACTCTCAGATCCTACCCTAGTTACAACTGGTTCAGAATCTGCATTTTAACAAGCTGCCCACTCAGAGGAGGGATCCAATGATAGCATCAACTTTCAGTCTGATTACTGGTTCAGTCCTCCCAGCGCTAGTCTACTGGGCTTGTACAGAGTCAGTGGTGGCCATGAATCTCAGCTCCAATCAAATGAAGAAACCTTGCAATGCCTGCTCCTTAAACCTGCCTGAGCAAACGCTGCTGGCCAGGCTCTAGGGCTAATGCAAGAAAGAGGATGGGGATTAGAATAATTTGGGTAGAACAGCCAAAATACTACTTCTCTGCTGGCTATGTTGGGGGAGGTAGAAGCTGATCAGGCCTTAGCGGACTGGGTCATTGAAATGTATTGAAGCATGTTATGAGAAAGTAAATATCTTCCCCAAAGTGACCATATCTTATATCAGCCAATACAGGACATTTGATCACCATAAACTTTCCATCCCAGTAAACTACAGGTGAGACTCACATGCATTGTTATTGTAACCACAGTGAAAGAGGCTGTCAGAGAGAAATTATATAAAATGTTATAGGAAGGTTTTTAATGATGAGCTCTTGAATTTTTTAACAGTTTCCCCCCTCACTCCCCAGACCTGTTCATTGATTCTGGATGTGCTATTTCCTTCACTGTGACCATTGCCCAGAAGAGAGAAGAGTGGAAGAGTAAGCCTGGAAGCAGAAGACCACACCACGCAGCACCTGTGCCATTCTGTGAGCTGTGCTAACCTGAGTCCCTGCCTCAAGGTTTCTGACACACAGTTAATTCCTGTGCCAAAATGACACTGGACACTCCTTACTCACTGATACAGTGTAAGAATGTGCTCTATAATTGAAAGAGACTAGTGTTGGAAAACTACACTTAAAGCAAAGTAAAGTGGCGGAACTGTAGGGGGAAAGTGAAAGGTGTGACAGTGTGATTAAAAGTGATGCGCTCTGCAGCTCCTGTGCTTGGGTCAAAAAGAACTAAAGACTGCACAGTTTATGAATACTTATGCTATTTGTTTAATGCTAGCCTGTACATGAAGCATGTCAAACGCGTGGCCCGTGGGCCTCATGCGGCCCACAACAAATATTTCTGCGGCCCAGCCAATATAACGGTATGTAAGAAACCTTTTAATAAAAACTTCGTAGCTTAATTTTTACAATATCCTGTTATACATAATAACGGACTACAACGTTCGCTAGTGACTGGTTACTATAATCCTGTTGCATTCATTTCCCTCACGTGCCTTACGCACAGGAGCGCCTTTTCTCTCCACTAATACTAGCAGTGAATATTTTAGCAGACGATTCCACGTCATTAGTCTTGCACTGACTTGTTTGGTGTGCACAACAGGAGATACTTCGTTTTCAGAGAATAAGAAAAAACAGGTTTATTTGCATTACGCTTATTAATTTGTGCAGTTATTCAGTGTCTGGTAAGTTAATGTTCAGGAAAAAATATTAATTTTTATTAAAATGTTCTATTATTTTTTGATAATGATTACTCATTTATTTCAGCCCTTCGTATTCAGCGTGTCTCTATCGAAATAAACCTATTTCTATGAAAATTGAAGCTTTTGGGTTTTTTTTGCGGCCCACATAAACTTAATCCTTGTTTATTTGGCCCGTGTTAGCCTTTGAGTTTGACATACTTGCTGTTCATCTTTCAGCCACTCCCTGTTTCTTGAGTCTATTTTGAATTGTGGCTACTAACACTTACTAGTACTTCTTTCTTATTTGTGGCCGTTCACGCTGAGATTCATTCAAGAAATATTTACTGAGCGTTGACTCTATACCAGGTGTTAGGGATACTCAGTGAACAGAATACTAGTAGACCCAGACCTCCTGTTCTCACAGAGTTTAAATTGCAGTAAGGTCGAGTTGATGTAACAGGACTGTTTATGTTACACTTAAGTCTAACAAATATCCATCAGCTCTGCCTAAAGACATGGAACCAACCTGGTCCTAGTTGGGATGAGTATGAAGATGCCTGCTTAAGCTGCTTGCTGGTTATTATTGTTGTTTGTCTAGCTCTGATTTTGCAGTATGTAAAAGTATTTTATCTTCACCCCATTTCTGGGTATCCCCTTCATGCTACCATTCCCAAGACTGAGTCTTCTTTCATGACTATGTCAAATCTGCTGTCAGCCTTCTGGGATGAGGAGATGTTCTGCTTGCATAGTATTCCTTTATTCCTTCACTTATTCATTTGTTCACTCAGCCCTTTAATATCTATTGAGATCATTATGTCACTATGCTAGGATACAGCTGTAAATAAGACAGAGAGTAATCCTGTCTTCACGGAGCATCTTTCCTAGCAGAGGAGCCAGTGGACACAATGAACGACTCAGCTATGATTATAAAGAGGACTACAGAGGAAAAGTGTACCACATTAGTAGAGTCACTAGTTGGGGTACTTAGATTAGCCTGATTAGTTTACTCCCTTGAGGAAGATATTTGAACTGAATTCTGGATAATTGTGGACAGGGGCTACAGTAGGTGAGTGGGGGGTGGGGTGGGGTAAGAGCAGAAAAGTGCATGTGTAAAGGCTCTGAGGTAGAAAAGAACTTGGCATATCTGAGAAACTGGAAAAAGTTGACATTACTGGATCATGGAGAGTGGAATGAGGGAACAGGATGAAATGAGGATATCTGTATTCTTGTAGGCCATGTGGAGGATTTGAGTGTTTATGCTAAAGGTAATAAGAAAGTTTATTTGAAGAGTTTTATGCTAGGGTGTGATATGATGTCACTTATTCCAAGTAAACATTTTGGCTGTAATGTAGACAATGAGTTGGAGGTATGGCAAGAATGGATGTGTAGAGACCAATTAAGAAACTATTACAGCTGTCCAGACAAGAGATGAAGTTAGCTTAGATGAAGTGGTGGCCTTGGAGATGGAAACATGAGTGAATTTAACAGGTATTAAGGAGTGAAAATTGGAAGGACAAAGTGACTGAGTGGATGTTGGCATTAAGGAAAAAGGAAGATCAAGCATGACACCCAGGATTCTGGTTTTAGCCTCTGGGTAGATGGTGATGTTGTTCACTGAGATGAGACATATTGGAGGAAGAGTGGGTTTTGGGAACAAAATAACTTTAGTTTTGAACAGGTTGGATTGTGCTGCCTTTAAAACATTCAGAGATGTTGAGTAGGTAGCTGGATATACTACTCTAGAGTTCAGAGATAAAGTTTGGGTTGCAAATTGCTTCTGGTAATTACTTCAATCATTGTTGGGTAAACACTTCAGATATTGAAGCCAATAATTCAAATCTCAACTGATAGCAAAATCATTTTATCAACTATTTCCATGAAATAAGTGTTCTGATTAATTCTATCTATCTATCTGTTAATTAATTACATTATATTTTTTTTCTAACCATTGCTTCTAACTAAAGGAATAATTCCACAAAAACAATTGAGGAGAATATTGACTCAGAATGTCCCTATAACTATCGTGAATAAAAAATAGGAACGTGATAGAAACATATGGAATATGGCTTATATTATTTAAGTCTGGCATTTTGAAAAGATTTAGATTTTACTTCATGATAAAATTAGTGCATCCAAGTATTCCTAGCTGGTGGTTTCCCTTTATTTGTTATTTAGCTGTTATTATAATACAGCATACATGTCTAATTAGAAGTTGTTATAATTTAGGAAAATATTAAAGGCTTAAAACATAAAAATTTTAAGGAGTTCTACTCCTCTAATTTCCTGAACTGCAAGACATTTTTTATCTTTGTTGATTTGAAAACCTCAGGAGCATCCTGCATGAAATCTGAAACTGGCGCCCGTACACGGAGGGCCAGGAGAGACCAAAGAAAGGAGCAGGCCACTCCAGATAGGCAGGTGGCCGGTTTAATAAGTAAGGGGACTTACACACAAGGCTTATCTTTGGCAGCCTTAAGATGAGTAGATCCTTGCACCCACCTGCCAGGATCTTAAAAGTTTATACAGAGGCCTTAACTGAGTTCAGTCACATATACTATCCAGATGGTCGCAACAACACTTTGCTCCCTCTCAAGGGTGTGTCCTTGAAAACCACTCCAACTGTGGGAACAATGGGAAGAATGAGGAGCCTTTGATTGCCTAGATCCCGCTACCAATGAACATGATTTTAAATGCCTCTTGACAGATTATAAGGCGTACAATGCCTATATATTAAACTTCAGACTTTTAGACATAGGAGGCCAAGGTGGTCTGTACTGCCAGCAACCAGATACCTAGCTATGATGGTAATACAATATGTCTTGCAGATATTGCCAGTTACCCCCCGCCCCCCTCCCAATGCCCATTAACCTTCCTCCTTTCTCCTTAGCAATAGAACCTGGGCTACATTTCCTAACCTCCTTTGCAATATGTGACCCTTTGACTAAAGGGCTTGCCAGTGAGAGGTAAAGACTAGTTTTACATCTATGTTGGCAGAGAGCTTAATGGGTGGGATGCAGGGGTGTGGAGAAGCTCATGTACTCCTGCCTGCTGCTGGGAATACAGATGTAATGGCTGAAAAACCAGCTGCCATTTTGGGTTATAAAAGTTATGTGTGGCAGACCAGAAAGACAGAAGGAATCTGGGTCCTTGATGACTTTCTGGAACCCCTGTATTAATCTTGGGTTGACTAAATGATGTCTTCTTTTACCTAAAAAGGGAGTGAAAATTTGTGTGTATTTATGTTGTAGTTGGTTCTCCGTTATTAACAGTTAAATTCAATTGTTTTACTCCACATTTGGCAATTACCTGGATACTTGACTATAATGCAACTTATTAGAGTATGACATTTGGTGAAAAGAAAATAGGTTTGGATCTCATCCAAAGAAGTTTATTACTGTAGTGCTAGTGAAATCTTGTTTTAATACTGTTTACCTCTTGCCTAAGGCTTGATCAAGAGCAGTGTGAAGATCAGCAACTGAGCCTGAATGGCAAACAGAAACTATGACAGAAGACAATGAAATAAATTAGGGATTTCTAAGAAATGCTTGCAGATCGCATCAGTGAGCTTTTGCTGCATAACAAACCACTTCCAAATGCAGTGACTTCAAACAATAACCATTTATTTAGTTTATGCTTTTGCAGATTGGTAAATTGGGCTGGGCTCAGGTTGGCTGCTCCAATGATCTGGGCCAGGCTTGGCTGCTCTTGGCTGGAGCTCATCCAGGCATCTCTAATTGAGTGCCAGGTCAGCTGGGGCTGATTGACTTTTGGCTGGGTGCTTGATTTTTCTTCTATGCAGTCTCTTATTCTCCAGAACTTGTTCACATGACTATGGTGGCAAAGGTCCCAAAAGAGTAAATGGAAGTGTGTAAGGCTTCCTGATGTCTAGGCTTGGAACTAGCACACAGTTGCATCTGCACACATCTACTGGTGAAAGCAAGTTATAAAGCCAGCCTAGACTTACCAGTAAGGGGTGAAAAAATAAACTATATTTCTTGATGAATTTCAAGAAATTGTGGGGGAATTGGTGGCAATTTTCACAATCTACCACACAGACATGTAAAAATCTAATGTAACAGAGAAATTATAAGAGAATCCAGGCTCTAGCAAGAGTAAGATAATCTGAACAACGTTTGTAGAAGACAACTCAGGGGTTAAGAGCGTGGTTGTGCAATTAGAACTGGATTCAAATTCTGACTGTGTTGTTGACTGGCTGGTTCCCTTATTTATAGTGATTATCCCATGGGTTTGTGAGGATTTTATATGCATAAAACTCCTGGCAAAGTTCCTGGCATGTGCTAAGCAATAATAAAAGACAGCAGTTATTGTTGTTATTATAGGACTAGAGGCCCAGTGTGTAAAATTCGTGCACTGGTAGGGTCCCTAGTGGCTACCAGCTGCCGGCCGGGGCCTCCCTCCCTTCCACTGGCCTCCTGCCAGTGCCAGGGCCTCCCTCCCTTCCCCTGGCCAGCCTGCCCCCTGGTAGAACTCCCGGAAGAACTCTGGTTTAGGGGACAATTTGCATACTATGCTTACATTATATAGGATACTGCTGTAGAAAAGGGTCTGGGTTGGAGACAGGATTTTGCAGGACTGGAGATGGAGAGTTGAGTAAGGGAGAATTTGGCTCAGACTGGCAGAAAGAAAAAAGAGAGTTATCTTAGAATTATGTAGTGAATTAGGGCAAGACAAAATTCAGGGCCAGACAGACTATATATTAAACTTCAGACTTTTAGACATAGGAGGCCAAGGTAGTCTGCAGATCAGCACAAATCTACCCACGACAATAACAATTAACAATTTATTGAGCACTTACACTGTTCTAAGTGCTTTGATAAAGACCAATTAATTTTTCCCATAACACCCCCATCTAGATATTTTTGCTACCCCATTTTATAATTGGGGAAACTGAGGCATAAACAGATTTTTTTTGTTATCACAAGACCACAACTCATAAGCCAGAATACCAGCCAGGTGTGTCTCAGTCCTGACTCTAAGCTCCTGCACTCTCTCTATATTGTGGGAAGACCCAAGTGGAAGCCAATGTCAGCAAGTGAGGTTCAGAAGTTCCCAGAAAGGTAGGGAAGATTCAAGGAGGCCACTTGTGGTACCCAAAAAACTATGGGGACAGGGTGGAGAAAATTGTCTTAATAATTGAAACCCCTATATAGCTCAACACTCCTATTTGCACTATTTCTGGCATTAAAATTTCTAGTCCTCAAAATGCAGAAAGGTGAGAATTACTTTCCCTTCACAAGTCAGCTACTTGAAAGAATAGTCTCCACTTGTTGACTTTGCTTACTCCTCTCCTACCGCTTTAGCTCCCAGCAGCCTATCTCCCAAACCCTACTTTGGTCAAGGTCACCAGCAACTTGGGATGGCCACATCCGGTGGATTCTATTCAGTCCTCATTGTTTGGTGTTAAAGAGATGTAGTTATTCATTTACTGAAATGCTTTTTTTTCCTGCCAGATAATCTTGGCTTAAAGGAGGAGACTCCCACCCTTTATCAAGTATGGCCTCAGGTAACCTACTCACTCTCAGGGCCAAGTTCCACTCCACCCCTCAACTTTCCTCGGCATTTACAGCAGCACATTCCTATGGCCCACATCAGGCATCTCCACTGTTTCAATATTTTTTCTTGTTCCTTTGAGTGTTAAGGACATGTTTTCTTTTACCGTCTCTGACCTCTAGTCTAGAATATGAGAATTGGAAGTAGGGGCAGTAACTATTGTTTACTGAGCCCACATCTCAGTACTTCTTTAGACGCAATGTAATCAGTTTGACTACAAGTCTATGAGCTAAGTAGTACTATTTTTATTTTACAGATAAAGAAACTGAGGCTCAGAGAGAAAATTAGCAAACAGTGGAAGAGGAGTCTAGATTAAAAAATACCCAGGTTGTTTTGACACAGAGCCTGCGTTTTCCGGCAACCTCGTGCTGCCTCTTATAATTCACAAATGGTACACCATGGGATCAATAGCACTGTCTGCAATAACACAAGAGTCTACTTTGCATTTATTTATTTGTTTGTTTATTATTTGTTCACTCCTATTGCCTTTGGGACATAGCAGCACCTGGCTGACTGATGAAGGAGAGTATAAGCACAGGCCTGCTTTCCAGTTGCCCAGGGTGTGAATGGCCAAAGGTCAGAATTCTATTGGGAGGCCTGGGTGCCTCCTTTTCTGTAATTTGTAGCCAGAGTCTGCCCTTGATTTGGGATTTTACCAGGAGGGGAAAACACACTGGTGCGATTGTAGATCAATAGCTCTTCCATAAAACACAGATAGAGAGCAAGCAATAGTTCAGATTAGAAATTGCAATCCAGGCATGAAGGCACCCTGGAAAAACACCTATTTTATCCCACCCCACCCCCTCTTTGGGGTCCCTGAGTGTCACTGAAGCCAGTAAGTTAAAACTTAATATGAGAAGCTTAATGGGTGAAGCAGCATATTAATGGAGGAAAATGAGAGGCATTTCTTGACCTGGTAATTTGGAATGAGAGTAGGTGAAGTGTGTAAATTTGAGAAAATTCAAAGGTGAGTCATTTTGGATATGTACAGTAAGCATATATCACACTAACTGCAGCTCAGAATTGTGGATCTCCCCCTGAAATCCATTAAAGCAGGGCTTCCTAGCATTTTTACCATTTTAATACTAGCATCCTTGTTTGCTTGATTTTGTCATATGTGGTCTATGCTTATTTAAAACTTCAAATGCATGAAAATGATTCTTTCTCTGAAGTTTTAATGATGTTCCCTTGAGGTAATTAGAGGCACTTGGTGGTGGGAAGTGTCCCAGGGCTGGGAATTATGGCATCATGGAAATGAAACCGCTGCTACTCCTTCCACTTTTAATTTGGAAGGAACAGCTGGACATACTGCTTAAGAGCTGAAGCTACAAAGAAAGGAAACTTAGTGACTCAAAGAGCTGGTCTGAAAAGAGGGATGGTAACCTTTGAGATCTTTGCCCAAATTTAAGTAGGAATTAGGGTTGTACTCACAGGAAAGGAAAAGATTCTGATATCCCATTCTGTTGGGAATTTAATCCCTGCCCCCCCCCCCACAAGTCTTAGGATGCTATGTGTAGGAGTTCATTTATTCAACAACTATTTATTAAAGGCCTACTATGTTTCAGGCTCTGTGGTATACAGTGGGCATTAAGCAGTGAATCAAGTAAAGTCCCTGTTCTTAAGAAATGGACATTCTGGGGGGATAGACTGACAGCCAACAAATTAATAGTGCATTATTTCAGTTGGTGCTAAATGCTGTGGAGAGACAGACAGAGAGAGAGAGACAGAGAGAGAGAGAGAGAGAGAGAGAGAGAGAGAGAGAGAGAGGTGCTTTTTTATTCAGAGTGATTAGGGAAGGACTCTCTTAGATGGCACTATTTGACTGAAGGACTGGTAGGTACCAAAATTCAATGGAGTGAAAAATGACAAGTACAACGTACTTGGGAGCCTAGGTCACAGGATGGCTAAGAGAGACATCACCAGAATTCCACTTGAACTCCAATAATGTCTCTGGCTGCACTGTGAAATGGATAGTTAGAAAAGACCCTTGAATTCTCATAGGGTCCTCTTGCCAGAAAGCTTCTGTACCTTGGCCTTGGAACTCTGCAGAGTTCTGTAGCCTTGCTACTAATATGAATCTGTGATGGCAAGGACCACTGAACAACCCCAGTTTGGACACTGATTTAATTTATCATTGCACCTGGTCTCCAGTGGCAACAGGAACAAGTAAGGCAATTATCCAACTCCAGGGGAAAACACATCAAGATGTTTGGAGCACACAGTGCACTTGTAGTCATGCTTTTTGACAGGTTGTCATGGTGTATTAAGTAAAATTTCTTATCTGCACATCCGAGGGTGAGCAGTAACATGGCATAGAACTTCAGCAAAAAACAGAATTGGCTATTTGGGGGAAGTTTACTTGAGCACGCTATCGGCTCCACCTTCTTATGCCCAAATATTCTCTAGGGTATTTCAGGGTTTTGCCCTGGTTAGGAGTTATTTGTCTGTAAGAAACAGAACACATTCAAACAACATTAAGAAAAACTGGGCAAATTTATTAGGAAGGTACCAGGCAATATCAAGAAGCCCATGGGAAGGAAGTCAGTGGGGCTCACAAGAAAATCACGAAGCATGGATGTTACTTTCTCCAGCTCTCTGGAATCTCATGGGCTTTTGTCTTTGCCTCTCCCTGCTCACCTGCTTCATTTGTGTTTCTCTCTCTCTCTCTCTGAAGAGTGGCTTTCTAGGTTTCTCTGAGCACATGGCTGCTCTAGCTTCTGTCTTCACATTACTTCCTCGCTCATTCTTAAAAAGAGACTCACTAAAATTAGTCTTATCCAATGAATAAATACGTGTAAAAAGAAAGTTATAAATAAATCTACATAGTGTAATCCTATTCTATAAACAGTCTTCGTACGTGCATGTATGCTTAGAAAAAATACAGGAAAGAAATGCACTGAAGTGTTTTTAATGGTTATTTCTAAGTGATAGGCTTATGGGTGGTTTTAATTTTTTTTCTTTGAGTATGCCTGTACTTTTCCATCATTACCATATAGTTGTTTTGTGATTGTGAAAAAATTATTAAAGAAAAAGATGAGACGAAATACACATAGGGAATCCAATTGATATAGGACTAAACCCAGCATGTATCAGATCAAATGTATGGCAGGGAGGGGTTATGGAAGGTGTGGCCAGTTGCACTGGGGAAGGTAGCAAGAAAGAACTCACATACACAGAGGGGAGTTACTTCTGCATTCACTTGTTTTCAAGAAAACATTCTTAGGTAGCTCTCAGTACCATTATGGGAACAGAATTCGTAAATAATGACGACAGGCTCCTCAGATCTCTTGATTTTCTTTTTCCTTCTTGCTTTACTTGTGCAACTACATGTTGTCTAAGAATCAGTAAGTCCCGTGGCATCCCGTGTTGTGGGACTGCCTGCTCAGAGACATCAGGTGATAAAGCTGAGATCCTGAGTTCCATCTATTCCCTGACTTGCTCCCTTCCTAGAAGACATCAGAGTGAATCTTGCAGGTGTCTCTCCCTCTACAAGACACCACCTGAACAAAGTGGTTCTTAGAGCCTTTCCCTGGCTCCCATCATTCATAGGATCAAGTGTATGCAGCTTAGCATGTAAAAAAAAAAAAAAAAAAAAAGCCCTCAGTGGCCTAGATCCTGCCTACTTGCTATCTCATGCCCTGCTCTTCCCCCCTTTCACTTCACCTACAGCAACACCGAATTGCTTGCAGTTCTGGCAATGCCATAGCATTTCATACTTCCTTGCATTTGTGCACGCTTCTTCCTCCTTCTGGAATGCCCCTCTCCTCCCTGTCTACTTAGAAACCTTTTCTTCCTTCTGCTCAGATGTCACATCTTCTGGATAGATTTCCTTGAACTCTCAAATGCAAACTTCTCTGCATACCTTTGTGCCTTCAAGCACCCCTAGTATTGCTTCTACAAAGCCACATAGTAATTTGGTGTTTTACATGCTTATCTCTCCTCCTACAAGGCAAGACCTAACTCCTTGAAGGCAACAACTGTTTCATTGTTTCTGAATCCTCAGTTCTTGTTACTTAATAGGTGATCAACACATGTTTCTTATATGAATAGATAAATAATTCCAATTTAGGACTCCTGCAAATATTGTGTATTGGAAGGTACGGTGGATGAACGTGAAAAAGAGAGACCTCACAGACATTATCTCCTTTAATCCCCCCAACCGTCCCCTGAGATTTTTATTAACCATCCCATTTCATGGATAAGGACACTAGCTCAGAGAGGTCGAAAACCTTGCCCGAGGCCACGCTTCTAGAAAGCGGCCAAATCAGGATTTGAACCTGGCTTTAAACTAAGCATCTATATAAATCGAAACCTTTGTCTGCTACTAATGAACTACGGGACCTAAAGCAGTTCATTTACTGTTCGTTAGGGTCAGATTTTCACATCCGTGAAACAAACTGAACTCCGATGGTTGCACATTAGAATCATCCACCGAGGCTTTATGAAATACTGATGTGTAGTTCCCACCCCCCAGAGATTCTGACATCATTAGTGCGGGACGGTGCCTGGAAATCAGCGTTTTCCCCAGAAGCTCCCCAGGTGCTAGCTCTAGGTCAGTACTTCTCAAGCTTATATCCACACAGAACTCATCTGGAGATCTTGTTAAATGAAGATTCTGATTCAGTATGTTCGAGGCGGGGCTCTAGATTCTGCATTTCTCACAGGCTTTCAGGTGTGACTGATGTTGCTGGTCTCCAGACTACCCTTCCAGTAGCAAGAGTTAGGGAGCCTGCACCCTAAATGACCAAATCTAAATGATCCAAACAAAGACACTGTTGCTATCACCTCCTCTATATAGACTATGGCAGTTTCACTAGTCCATTCAATTCAGTTTCTATGGACCTATAGTGTTTGACCCTGAGTGACTTTGACAGCCATCATCTTTACTGCTAGGTCTGGCAATTGGCTCTGGTCTCTCCCTCCATAGGTTTACAGGGATTGAGAAGCAAGTAATGGCTTGGGTCACAGTTGAAACAAGGCCTTGGGCCAGCAATGAGAGCAGCAGATAGTACCAGCCCATACACTAGGGCTGTGGTCGGCAAACTGCGGCTCATGAGCCACATGCGGCTCTTTGGCCCCTTAAGTGTGGCTCTTCCACAAAATACCATGGCCTGGGCGAGTCTATTTTGAAGAAGTGGCGTTAGAAGAAGTTTAAGTTTAAAAATTTTGGCTCTCAAAAGAAATTTCAATTGTTGTACTGTTGATATTTGGCTCTGTTGACTAATGAGTTTGCCGACCACTGCCCTAGGGAATCCAAAGTGGACACAATGGAGCATGTGGCAAGGCTGGTTTTTGTGCGTGCCAAACATTGTCGGGCTAGTTGAGGTCTAGAGGCTAGGACAGTGCGTGGTGTGTTAGGAGGACAAAGAAAGGTGAGGGCAAGGGAGGAGGGAGCTGTTAAATCAGATTTAGCCAAGGGCTTAGAAAGAACCAGGATGACTTCCCATGAGGCCAAACTGTCAACAATCACGAATTGATGAATATTCAGCTATTGGATTTCTACTACCTATACCTACCCTGACCTGGATGTGTGTCATGTGGGAGGGTGAGTGTGGGATAAATGAGCTGTGTAAATGTTTGTGAGTCAGGGAAGAAAGCTGGCTTGCAAAGGCCCTGCTTCTTTGGAGAGACTGACTCCGAGTTCCCAGTCAGTCCACCAAACCACTTCATACCGAAGACCCACCAGCAATTTATTAGTTACCCTTGTGACATCTTGGTAGAGCAATCTCCTGGAATTCCACTTACACATTCCTGCATGAAGATGAACGCGGTTCAGGATGTTGGGTGTTCCTGTTACCAATGACAGGGAGATTTGTCCCTTTTTAGGGAAAAAGCAGAAAGCAAATTGAAGTGAATAAGACATTAGGGAGCATTTTCTCCCTCAAAGTTTGAGGAACTTTTGATAGGTCACCGAGGAAGGAACTGTAGAGCGTTATTCTCTGCAAGTTTCAGAGTTTTCTTTTAGGTTGTAATCCTGCTTGGCCTGGAGGCAGGGCAGGACTCACATGGCCTCCCAGGATGGTTTTCCAGCTCCCAGTTTAGTTCTGTGTTTATGGCTTGGAAAACCCAACACCTTAACTACTCAGATATCCTAGACACTGAATGTTTTTCACAGATTTGGTAGCAGAAACACCCTACCTCTTTGTTTAGCTGCTTGAAAAGGAGGATTAAAGGGGGAAAAAAAATCAGAGACTTGCCAGAATAGATGGACTGGAGCGCTGTTTTGTGCAGCAGTGCCTCTACATGGTGCTGTATTCCTTATGGGAATGGAACACAAAGCAGAGTTTGCTTTGTGCACATTCAGCAGCACCAGGACGCCTTGGCAGGAGGCCATGTCACCCCTTGCTTGGGTGATGTTTGTGCAAAATCTTACTTGGTAAGGCCTTGCTTTCTTCCAAGGAACAAACAGGGCGAAAATTCCTGATCTACCTTGGTATCGCCAGTAATCTGACCTGTAGGCTTGTACCTGAATACTGAAACCTTGGGGTTCACTGCTCAAATATAATACTTGGGAAATGAAGAAAAGGAGCAAAGAGACTCTTGGTAACCTTTGCAAATGTCACGCACTATTTATATAACATTTACCACTTTTATTTTCCACAGCCTACGACTTTGAGAGGAGCGAGGAACAGGCTCCTTCTGCGGAAATGCTTTCCTGCAGGTTTTAAATCACAGCCTCTCCTCTCTGAGGGCGAAGCTTATTGTACGGACATCATTCTTCAGGGGCTGATTGTCTCATAAACAACGTGAATTCTATTTCTTGAATAATTCGCCAAACTGGTTTTCTAATAGCTTCAGGAGAGAGAAAAATATTCCCCCCCTAAATTAAATAAATAACCAGCCCCAAAAGACAAGTTGCTATCTGTTGGATGGGAGTCTTTAAGAATTCTTTCAGTCTGCGTCGTAATAAATGCAATGACTTTTCATTTTCTAACCCAATCTTATTAAGTAAAAATTGCACATTTATTGAGACTGGCTTCAAATTAAGTTTCTGTTGTCTTGCTTGTGTAATCCCTAGAGGTAGGAACTTGACTGAAGGAGTTGCTGTGTGAAAGCCAGTGTTTTATAAATTCTGGAAAGGAGGAAGCCACAGTCCCCTTTTGACAACCTTGCCAACTGCAGGGAGGAAAGAAAAGCAGTCACAGGTTAATGCCACCCAAGGAGACCATGAACCTCAAGAAATGTGACAGATAAGTATACACATGCTGAGGCCTCATTGAAGGCACTCATTTTCCCTAAAATGCAGGCTATATAGATTTGATCCTTTAATAAAAGTAGATGTTCTTAGACCGAGAGCTTCTCAATAGCTGAAGTAGCGGGGGTGTTGTAGAACGCATACACTGTTTCTTGTCGTAGGATGGCTGTCGTGACTAAAGTCAGAGGTTGTCCGCTGGCTGTGCTCAAGCCTCCTTGGACCTGAAGTTGTGTAGTGTGGAGCTCTTACTGTGTTTAGAAATAAATTATTGTAACATCTTAAAATGAGGATGTTTCAAATAAAAATGCAGGTTGCTGGACTCCTTTGAAAAAAAGGTAGGTTCTGCCCTAACTGGTTTGGCTCAGTGGATAGAGCATTGCCCCACGGACTGGAGGGTTGCAGGTTCGATTCCGGTCAAGGGCACGTACCTCGGTTGCAGGCTCGATACCCGGTCGGGCCACGTGTTGGAGGCAACTAAGCAAAGTGTCTCTCTCACATCGGTCTTTCTCTCTCTGTGTCTCTCCCCTTCCTTTCACTCTCTCTAAAAACCAATGGAAAGTATCCTCAGGTGAGGATTAACAAGAAAAGAAAAAAGGGTAGGTTCTGAAAGGATTGTCCACATTCCCACGTGGCTGGTTGGCTGGTACGGGGTAGAGGCCACTCCTATAGGACACACACTTCCCAGTTTGGCACAGGTTGGCAAAAGCACACTTTGCTCCATATGTTGCCTCCTTGACCCCTGTGTGTCTTTAGTTTTTGACCCAAACCCAAAGCCTGTATGCTTCACTCTAGCCCAGAGGTGGCCGCAGATGGCAGGAAAGCCCATAGGTGCCACCTGAGACAATTGTGAGTCTTTCTGTCCCACCCACTGAAGTTGAAAAAGACATCTGGCAAAGACTTTTGTTTTCTTTTTCTTGGGAGGCATTGCAGCATAGCCTAGATCCGTGGTTGGCAAACTCATTAGTCAACAGAGCCAAATATCAACAGTACAACGATTGAAATTTCTTTTGAGAGCCAAATTTTTTAAACTTAAACTTCTTTTAACGCCACTTCTTCAAAATAGACTCACCCAGGCCGTGGTATTTTGTGGAAGAGCCACACTTAAGGGGCCAAAGAGCCGCATGTGGCTCGCGAGGCGCAGTTTGCCGACCAGGGGCCTAGATGAAGGGGACCTGGACCGAGGGGCGGGGACTTGGCTCATTTCTTTGATCTGATGGAGTGAATTCAGGAAAACCATTTACTCATTTAGAGTCTCAGTTTCTTCATCTGTAAAGTGAGGGGTCCGTTGGTGCATTGGTTCATTCACCTAACATTGAAAACACACCTCTTCTGCTCCGCAGGTTTGGAGATGCACCAAAGGACTTAATTAGAAAAGTACACAAACTGATGCTATGCGGACAGGCTCTGCATTGATTCTAACAGCTCTTTTAAAAAGAGTGAATTTGAATTCTTTTGGGACAGTTTCTCACAGTGCCCACTGCTCCTAGCCAAGCAGGCATTCCATTACCTGCCTGGCCTGGCAGTCATTTGAGTTAACGAATTGACCCCTGGTTGTTTGGGCCTCTTTCCTGCTAGGATGTCCTGTGGTTTTCTTCTCCCAACACTCGCCTCTTCTTCTACCTTCCCCTTTTCTTTTGTTCTCCTCTCCATCTCCCCGAGCCGAGCCTAAGGCTCGCCAGGGGCTTTGCTTTTAAAGTCTTCCACAGAGTTTCTGGAGAGAGAATTCTTTTGGCTTCGTCCTTTTGTTGCTTTTCATCCTCACCTTGACAATAAGAACACGGTTCTCAGTTTTACTCTGTAGCTTGGTTTACTGTTAACTGTAGTTCCCCCCTTCCCCACCGCCCCCCCGCCCCCTCCGCCGCCCCTTCTTTGCAGCAGCTGTTCTCATTTTTCTAACCAGTTCTTAAAAGGCTTGAATTTGGAAACACGGTCGCTGTGCGCCTCTTCAGAGATTCATCCATAACTGTCAGAGCCTTTTCATTCCCTGCCTTTTGTATAGGTTTCTTTTATGAGCAGAGCAATTTGCATTTGTCTTTAATTCTTAATTTGTCTTTGCATTTACTGTGGATGTAACACGCAGCTGAATTTGCATTTTCTTTTCACTTCCATTCTCATGGACGGGGGCTGTCTGAGGTGTAAACCGCGGAGCGATTCAGGAGCATGTTTGCTGAGTGGTAAAACGGCTCCACTGGTTCCATCTCATTCCCTCCTCCCCTAGCTCTGAGTCGCCTTATATTTGCATGCTCTAAACTGTGATCAAACGGAGCCTATGTTTTCCACTCCATCCGTCACTTAGTCCCATTAACTGAATATCGGACCTTTAAATAGTAGTGTACTCAGTTAATCCGGAAACCCTTTGTAAGAGGACACTATTACATTCTTCAGTATAGAAAGTTTAGAATTTAATTTTGTCCCTACCACTAGCCAGCTGGGTGCATAGCATGGAGCTTTCTGGGCC